>NC_079321.1:6443888-7075000 GCF_029931775.1 Euleptes europaea
CAACCAAAATGATCATGGGACTAGAGCAACTGCCCTATGAGGAGCGGTTAAAATGCTTAGGGCTGTTTAGATTGGAAAGAAGGCGGCTGAGGGGAGACATGATCACAAGATTAGAAGAGACCACAAGGGCCATCCAATCCAACCCCCTGCCATGCAGGATCTCACAATCAAAGCACTCCCAACAGATGGCTATCCAGCCTCTGTTTAAAGACCTCCAAAGAAGGGGACTCCACCACCCTCCGAGGCAGTGCATTCCATCGTTGAAAAGCCCTCACCGTCAGAAAGTTCTTCCTAATGTTTAGGTGGAATTGCCTTTCTCTTAGTTTAAATCCATTACTCCGTGTCCTAGTCTCTGGAGCAACCGAGAACAAGCTAGTTCCCTCGTCAACATGGCATCCCTTCAAATATTTAAACATGGCTATCATGTCACCCCTTAAACTTCTCTTCTCCAGACTAAATAAACCCAGCTCCTTAAGTCTCTCCTCATAGGGCACGGATTCCAGACCGTTGACCATTCTGGTCGCCCTCCTCTGGACACGCTCCTAGAGGAGGTCTATAAAATTATGCATGGTGTGGAGAGAGTGGACAGGGAAAAGCTTTTGTCCCTCCCTCATAATACTAGAACATAGGGTCATCAGCTGAAGTTGGAGGGTGACAGATTCAAAACAGATAAAAGGAAGCATTTCTTCACACAATGCATAGTTAAATTGTAGAACTCCCTGCCCCAGGATGTGGTGATGGCTGCCAACTTGGAAAGCTTTAAGAGGGGAGCTGACATGTTCATGGAGGAAAGGAGTATTCATGACTACTAGTAATAACGGGTACTAGTCATGATGCATACCTATTCTCTCCAGGGTCAGAAGAGCATGCCTATTGTATTAGCTGCTGTGGAACACAGGCAGGATAATGCTGCTGCAGTCGACTTGTTTGTGGGCTTCCTAGAGGCACCTGGTTGGCCACTTGTGTGAACAGACTGCTGGACTTGATGGGCCTGGGTCTGATCCAGCAGGGCCTTTCTTATGTTCTTATTTTAACCTTTGGGGCTGCTGTCAGTCAGCTGTGACTTGATGGCCCTTTCCACCAACAAGTGATTAAGTGCTACACTGGAACACAAGACTAAGTATCATGCAAAGAATCGTTTTAGTTTAAGAAGCAAGGGACACTGTATTTAGGTGGGTGGTGGTTTTTTAGGGAACTGTGAATTTTGTAACTTTTTTACTATATTAAGCAATTTTAACTGATGTGTAAGTGCTCTTTTGTATTTTTTTTCTCTTTGTATTTGTATGTTTTTTTCTTTTTATTATAAAAAATGAATCTTAATAAAGAAGCGGTATGTATTCAAAAGCCCTCCCGTGAATACAGAGTATTATGATAAAGGTAGGGGAAAATTTGATTATGTAGTAACAGTTCTGTTAATGAAAACAACAGGTCCCCTTAAGGAACACCACATTTTGGGTGACTTGAAAAAGACATGTGTTTGCAGCATCAAAAATTATATGGGAATCTCACAGTCCAGCACCAACTGCTCTGAAGACTCATTGTGGGTGTGGGTGTGGATGTTCGTAAAGTGCGGTCAAGTCACAGCTGACTTACGGTGACCAGATAGGGTTCTTGAGGTAAGAGAAGTTCAGAGGTGGTTTCCCGTTGCCTGTCCCATGTAGTGACCCTGGACCTCCTTGGTAGTCTCCCATCCAAACACTAACCAAGGCCAATCCTGCTTAGCTTCCAAGGCCTGATGAGATCGGGCTAGCCCAAGCTATCCAGATTAGGGCGAAGCCTCCTAACTGCATTTTAAATATTAACGTGTTCTTTCCTGTTACCTATACGGAGACAGTTCAGTGGCTACAACTGAAGGAATCAATTTCACTTTCCCCAGCTTGCACACTAGAGATATATTTTCATCATGTTTAGGAAGGCAAACAGTCCAACAGGGTTGCTCTGCCCACAAGACAGCGGTATTTGCTACATTCTGCAGACTCCCTTTGGTCAACAGTGATGAAGAATTAACAGTACTTAAATAAATAAAAGACAAGTTCATCTGTGGCCTCTTGCTGTTGCAACAACTTGAGCTTTTAATGATATATTATACCTGGAAAAAGAGGAGGTGGTAACTCAGGATGGGATGCAAGGAAAAACCTAGATTTCTCTCTCCCTTCAAATAAAAAGACAACCCAACTTAAACACAAGTTTGGTAGCCAGAGCTTGGTTTATGGCAGTTCTCTAGTTAAAGAGAAACAGAGCCGATTCGCCACTCATTTAGAGAGGCCAAAGTGATTTAAAGTCCATTTTTAGGCCCAAACAGCTTCACACAAGTTTTCAGGGAATCCAATAGTTTTCTTCAGTAAGATTGAAACTGAAAGTAATTCATTCCATGAGGTATTCTGCCCTGAAAATTATGCTATCTTGCAAACTAGTTCTTGTAGCTTTATACTCTGTTTTGCCATCAAGTCACAGCTGACTTATGGCAACCCCATAGGGTTTTCAAGGCAAGAGAAGGTCAGAGATTACTTTCCATTGTCGGCCTCCACAGCACGACTCTTGTATTCCTTGGAAATCTCCCATCCAAATACTAGTCAGGGTCAGAGCTGAGAATGTGTGACTGGCCCAAGGTCATCTAGCAAGCTTCCATGGCGTGAGTGGGGATTTGAACCTGGGTTTCCCAGCTCCTAGTCCAACACCTTAACCACTACACCATGCTGGCCCTTATAATTTATATTCGCTTGTTAAGATGTTTGAGGGTCATCATCATAGAAGCCAAAAAGGGTTTGTGTGGGGGGGGGGGATGCACCCCAAACTACGTATCTTGTCTTTCAGGAATGAAGTAAGTACAGCTCCTCCACTCACAATATGAAATGGGTAATACACAGTAAGAAGTACTGGAACTAAGAATCCCAGCCCAATGGGAGCCACACGGTAATGGCAAAAGCATCCCTAAATTGCCTCATTTCTTTTACAATCTGTTTCAGAAACAATTTCACAGGAGTCTACGCTCCGGACAACTATCAAAAAGAAATTTATTTTTCTTGCTGTCCCAAACAGATCACAGCTATCACACACACACACACAGAAACTCAGACAGGAGAATGTAATGGAGACCTGCCACATATATGTACTAGTAGGTCTTGAAAACCCCTTGAGGTGGACTTCATGGGGTTGTCATGAGTCAGCTGTGATTCACTTTACCTTTAGATCTGATCTTTACCTTTAGATCTGATCACCTATAAGTATCCACCCAAGACCATTTTCATGCACTACCAAAAGCAAAACAAACAAAACCTTCCAGCAATTGACTTGCCGCTGTGACCTGCCAGTGAGACAAACCTTTACTGAGCATCAAGAACAATATTAATTATAAGCAAAAACAGATCTATAATTTAAAAGCCGCCTTTGCTCAACCCACCTGTCCCTGCTGAACGCCCAAATACAAGCGCTGTATTAACAAGAGCCCACATTAAGCTGTAATACTTACAAGTCGCAGCAAGGTACCAGCTACCAGATTATACAGGAAGGGGAGAGAGAGGCAAGTTGGCAGCAACCCCAGAAGAAACCCAATCCCTCCGATTACTCAGACACGGCCATCGTATCCATGCCTGATGACACTCCGCTCTCTCTCCTCCATCCTTTTTCTGATTGCCCTCTCCTAACTTTTCCCAAAAGGAGGAAGTGACTCTTTCACAAAAGAGTTGATAGGCGGACACCAGAGGAAAGGCCTGAAGGACTGATATTATCTCCGCCCTGCCCCAAACACTCATTCTTTTCCCTTTGACAGTCCATATGGTGGAAAGGAAAAAGAAGCACCTGCCAGAGAGACGCACCACATACATTTATGTTGTTATTCCTAAACCCACCTTTGTTTTGAAGCTCAGGTAACTGGGAACCAAGAGAGGGGGAGAAGCAAAATTGTCTAATTCCAGCTCCAGTTGAGTTGGCAGTACAAATCTATCATTTAAAAGGCACCTTTCCCCACTGGACGCTCAAATACAGGCGCTGTATTGACAAGAGCTGTTATTAAGGCACAAGAGGGAAACAAGGATTTAAGCTCCCCCCCCCTCCAAAATCTTATCCCACCCCACCATATTAATTGGGTAGGGGCTGGAGGGTCCTTTTGAGAGGTGGCTGTTGCAAGGGGGCTTTCCCTGTTTCCATGGGGGCCGAGGAGGGGCTGTCTGGGTCAGTCAATGGGGGCCCTCAAGTCCCCCTCCCCCTAAGTCCCCCCCCGCCGAGTGCTGCAGGGGCAGCTGGGAAGAGCCGTCTCCCCCTTGGTCCCCCGGCACTCTCTCATCTCAGGGCTGGATCCCCCCCTCTCCAAACTCTTATTCTCCTCCCCCCCCCCCCATTAATTGTGTAGGGTCTGGAGGGTCCTTTTGAGAGGTGGCTGTTGAGGGGGGGGGGCTTTCCCTGTTTCCATGGGGACCGAGGAGGGGCCGCCCGGGTGAGTCCCTCCAAGCCCCCCTTCCCCCCCGCACAGAGTGCCGCAGGGGCAGCTGGGAAGCCCCCCCCCAGGCCCTCCTCACCTCAGGGCGACTGCAGGGCCAGTGGGGCCGGGCATGGCCAAGCCGGGCCGGAGGGGGTCCCGAGAGCGAGGAGGGGAGGGCGGCTGTGTGTAGGGGGGGAGCCTCCCGCGCCGAGGGCCGTCAGGGCGACTCCATCCCGCACTTCCTCCCTCCGGAGCGCCTCGGCCCCGCCGCGCGGCCGCCCACTTGGCCCATTTTCCCCTCCCGGCATGCCGCGCGGCGACCAACGCTCGCAACGGCCGCTCGCTGGGACGGCGGCGCCCCGCCTCCCCCCCCTCTCCTAGCGGACGCGTCACTTCCGGAAGCCGGGACAGCCATCGGGAAGGAAGGGTGAAGGCTTCTCAGTCACACTTCCGGTTCTAAGTTGACAACAGCCCCTCCCCACAGGAACCAGATTCTGTCCCCTCACACATGAAGCTGCCTGATACTGAATCAGACCCTGGGTCCATCAAAGTCAATATTGTCTACTCTGACCGGCAGCGGCTCTCCAGGGTCTCAGGCAGGGGTCTTTCCCATCACCTACTCGCCTAGACCCTTTAACTGGAGATGCCGGGGATTGAACCTGGGGCCTTCTGCATGCCTAGCAGACGCTCTGCCCCTCGGTTCCCATGGAAACGTCGAGTCGTCACGCACCACCGCCGTGGGGATAGAGCGGCGCTTCTCAGCCCAAAGTCCATTTTTAACCGGACGTTTGGACTGTTCGGTTTTTCTTTCCCCACCTCTTCTTAACTCTTGACGTCAATCCGCTCGAAAGAAGGCCGCCGACCATCTTTGACCCGGGCTGACGTCACGCAGGGTGGCTCGGCGGCCATGTTGGATCCGGGAGAGCGGCCGTTCACCTTGCGGGAAGGGGACGCCCGAGCGATCCCGAGGCAGCCATGTTGGACGAGGGCAACGGCTTTCCAGGGGAAGGGACGAGCGGCGGCCCTGACGCGTCCTGCCCCACGTCAAGGACCGCCCCGCCCCGCCCCCGGATCTCACCTGCAGATGCAAAGTGGGTGGGCGGAGCCTCGGCGCGAGACCCTGGCTGCGGCTTGCAGACTTTGCATTCGGGATATTGCAATAGGCGGCAGGGCTCTCTGCAACAAGGGTTTTTAAAATGATTGTCTTAGAGGCGAGTACCAAGCAACTATTTATTTATTTAGAGCACTTATTTATTAGCCACCTATTTTTTCCCCTTACGGAGCTCAAAGCGGCTGACAGTATGAATAAAATACATAAAAATGTGTGTTTGTGTTAAGTGCCGTCAAGTCGCTTCCAACTCACGGCGACCCTGTGAATCAACCTCCTCCAAAACGTCCTATCCTTGCTCAGATCTTGCAAATTGAAGGCCGTGGCTTCCTTTATTGAGTCTATCCGTCTCTTGTTGGGTTTTCCTCTTTTCCTGCTGCCTTCAACTTTTCCTAGCATGACTGTCTTTTCCGGTGACTCTTCTCTTCTCATCATGTGACCAAAGTACGGCAGCCTCAGTTGAGTCATTTTAGCTTCTAGGGTCAGTTCAGGCTTGATTTGATCTAGAACCCACTGATTTGGTTTTTTTTTTTTTTGGCAGTCCAGAGTATCCGTAACGCTCTCCTCCAACACCACATTTCAAAGGAATCTACTTTCTTCCTATCAGCTTTCTTCATTCTCCAACTCTCACACCCATACACAGTAATAGGGAATACGACGGCATGAATTAACCTGATCTTGGTGGCCAGTGACACATCCTTACACTTCAGGACCTTTTCTAGCTCCTTCATGGCTGCCCTTCCCAGTCTCAATCTCCTTCTGATTTCTTGGCTGCAGTCTCCCTTTTGGTTGATGGGGGGGGAAAAAACATAAACCCAACATTTAAAATCACAGTTTGGGACTGCTTTAATTAAAAGTGGTCTTAAACAGAACAATCTTCAGCTGCCTCCTGAAGATCGAAAGTGGGGGGGTGCAGGTGCACCTCCCCGCAGAGGTTGTTCCATAATCCTGGGGCTGCCACTGAAAAGGCTCTTCTTGTGTGCCCACCAAATAGGGTTGCCAGCTCCTGGTTGGGAAATACCTGGAGATTTTGGGGGTGGAGTCAGAAGACGGTGGGGTTTGGAGAAGGTAAGGACTTCAATGCCATAGAGTCCAATTGTCAAAGTGGCCGTTTTCTCCAGGGGAACCGATCTCTGTCACCTGAAGATCTCCAGGCCCCACCTGAAGGTTGGCAACCCTACACCTGATGAGCCTCTTTTATTGGTGGGAAACAGGAGGGCTTCTCCCTGTGGTTTTATACTGCCATAACACTGCACTACCATATAAGAACATAAGAAAGGCCCTGCTGGATCAGACCAAGGCCCATCAAGTCCAGCAGTCAGTTCACACAGTGGCCAACCAGGTGCCTCTAGGAAGCCCACAAACAAGACGACTGCAGCAGCACCATCCTGCCTGTGTTCCACCGCACCGCACCCAAAATAATAGGCATGCTCCTCTGATACTAGAGAGAATAGGTATGCAGCATGACTAGTATCCATTCTAACTAACAGCCATGAATACCCCTCTCCTCCATGAATATGTCCACTCCCCTCTTAAAGCCCTCCAAGCTGGCAGCCATCACCACATCCTGGGGCAGGGAGTTCCACAATTTAACTATGCGTTGTGTGAAAAAATACTTCCTTTTATCTGTTTTGAATCTCTCACCCTCCAGCTTTAGCAGATGACCCCATGTTCTTGTATTATGGAAGAAAAACGTCTCCCTGTCCACTCTCTCCAAACCATGCATAATTTTATAGACCTCTATCATGTCTCCCCTCAGCTGCCTTCTTTCCAAGCTAAACAGTCCTAAGCGTCTTAACCGCTCCCCATAGGACAGTTGCTCTAGTCCCCAAATCATTTTGGTTGCTCTTTTCTGCACCTTCTCAAGCTCTGTAATATCCTTTTTTAGGTGTGGCGACCAGAACTGTACACAGTATTCCAAGTGTGGTCTCATCATACATTTGTACAAGGGCAGTATGATATCAGCAGTTTTATTTTTTATTCCTCGTCTAATTATGGCCAGCATGGAATTTGCCTTTTTTATAGCAGCCGCACACTGGGTTGACATCTTCATTGAGCTATCCACTACCACCCCAAGATCCCTTTCTTGGTCTGTTGCTGCCAGCACAGATCCCATCAGTGTATATGTGAAGTTGGGATTTTTTGCCCCAATATGCATCACTTTACACTTACATTGAATCTCATTTGCCATTTTAATGCCCATTCTTCCAGTATGCAGAGATCCTTCTGGAGCTCTTCACAGTCCGATTTTGTTTTAACCACCCTAAATAATTTGGTGTCATCTGCAAACTTGGCTACTTCACTGTTTAACCCCAACTCCAGGTCATTGATGAACAGGTTGAAAAGCACAGGTCCCAACACAGATCCCTGAGGCACCCCATTGCTCAAATCCCGCCATTGGGAGAACTGACCATTGATTCCTACTCTCTGCTTCCTATTTTTCAGCCAGCTCTCAATCCATAAGAGGACTTGTCCTCTTATCCCATGACTATGAAGTTTGCTTGGCCGTCTTTGGTGGGGGACTTTGTAAAAAGCTTTTTGGAAATCCAAATACACAATATCCACAGGCTCATTCCTGTCCACAGGCTTATTGACGCTTTCAAAAAACTCTAATAGATTAGTGAGACAAGACCTACCCTTACAGAAGCCATGTTGGGTTTTGCCCAGCAGACCTTGATCTTCTATATGCTTGACAATTCTATCTTTAATAATGCTTTCCACTAATTTACCCGGAACAGACGTTAAGCTAACTGGCCTGTAATTTCCTGGGTCCCCCCTGGAACCTTTTTTATAAATGAGTGTTACATTGGCCATTCTCCAGTCCTCTGGTACAGAGGCTGATTTAAGGGACATATTACATACCTTTGTTAGAAGTTCAGCAATTTCCCATTTGAGTTCTTGAAGAACTCTAGGATGAATACCGTCTGGTCCCTGTGACTTGTTAGTTTGCAGTTTGTGTAGACGTTCTAGGACTTCCTGCCTTGTTACCACTATTTGCCTCAGTTCCTCATTTTCCCCTCTCCAAAATCTCTGTTGAGGAGAAGGAATCTGCCCTGTATCTTCAGCAGTGAAGACAGATGAGAAGAATTCATTTAGTTTTTCAGCAATTGCTTTATCCTCCCTTAGAGTTCCTTTACTCCCATTGTCATCCAATGGTCCAACTGCTTCCCTAGCTGGTTTCCTACTCCTAATATACTTAAAGAATTTCTTATTGTTTGTTTTGAGGTGTTTAGCAATATGCCCCTCAAAATCTTTTTTTTGCATCTCTAATTATCTGCTTGCATTTCCTTTGTGCAAGTTTGTGTTTCCTTCTGTTCGCCTCGTTTGGGCAAACCTAAAAGTCTCTGAAGGAAGACTTTTTTTCTCTAATTGCTTCCTTCACCTTACCCGTTAGCCATGGTGGTGACCTCTTGGACTTATTACTACCTGTCCTGACCTGCGGTATACAAGCCAGCTGAGCCTCTAGTAATGTGGACTTGAGTAACCCCCAAGCCTTTTCAAGAGGTTTAACCCTCCTAACTGTTCCTTTCAATTTCCTCTTTACCAGTTTTCTCATTTTAGAGAAGTTCCCTCTTTTAAAGTCAAGAGCCCACATTTAATATTTTAGGTTATTTGGAAGATAAAATTTTAAATGTATAACACACATGTTTAGAACAGATTAGAGACCACCGCTCTTAACCACTACACCACGCTGGCCTGAACTTTTAACCTTTGGAACTCTGGGTCTCAGCAGGGGTTTGAGTGACAGGAAAAGTGTTTCTGAAGAAGCCGAAAAGGACCCAGGAAGGCAGAAGAGGAAGTGGCAGAAATAGCACTAGATGTTTCCAGAAAAGACAGAGGAAAACAACTGCAAGACGAAGATAGGCCACTGTGCACTGACCACAAGACAAGAAGGCCAGCCTGCGGAATGGGGAAAGGCAGGGTCAGCACCCCAGAGGTTTCTTATAAAGGGAACTGCACTGTAATCTGTTCCACTGTTTGTGGTGTGGTGTAGTGGTTAGAGTGTCGGACTCTAGTTCCAATCCCCACTCTGCCATGGAAGCTCGCTAGGATTTCCAACCTCCAGGTACTAGCTGGAGATCTCCTGCTGTTACAACTGATCTCCAGCCGATAGAGATCAGTTCCCCTAGAGAAAATGGCTGGTAGCGAAGAGAGACCTGTCAACCCTACCCAGAAGTGATGTCACAGAGTCCATGGAGCTCAGTCCTCAGTATGGTTGCCAGGTCCCTCTTCGCCACCGGTGAGAGGTTTTTGGGGCGGAGCCTGAAGAGGGTGGTCTTTGGGGAGGGGAGGGACCTCAATGCCATAGAGTCCAATTGCCAAAGCGGCCATTTTCTCCAGGGGAACTGATCACTATCACCTGAAGATCGGTTGTAATAGCAAGAGATCTCCAGCTAGTACCTGGAGGTTGGCAACCCTAGTCCTCAGGCCCCGTCTCCTGAAAGCTCTTGGAATTTGCTGGCACGGGGCTGGCAACCCTACACCCGAAGAAGTCAATGGGGTTCAGGATAAACCAAAGGAAATTCTTCTTTACTCAGCAAGTCATTAACGGTGGCATTCAGTGCCATTGAAGTAGGGATGGCCACAAGACAAGATGGCTTTAAAAGGGGATTAGACAGATACATGGAGAAGAGGGCCATCCATGGCTACTAGCCATGGCCAACCAGTTCCTCTGGAGGGCCAAACAGTAGGGTTGCCTACCGAAGGGAATCTCCATAACCAGAGGCTGTGAACTCTGAATTCCAGTGCCAAGCAGCAACATCAGGGGAAGACTTCAGCCTCTATTCCAGGGGTGTCAAACTCAGTTGTTACAAGGGCTGGATATGACATAGAGGAAGAAGAAGAGTTGGTTTTTTATATGCCGACTTTCTCTAAAACTTAAGGGAGACTCAAACCAGCTTACAATGACAACAGACACCCTGTGAGGTAGGTGAGGCTGAGAGAGTGTGACTGGCCTAAGGTCACCCAGCTGGCTTCATGTGGAGGAGCCGGGAAACAAATCCAGTCCACCAGATTAGCCTCCGCCGCTCATGTGGAGGAGGACATAAATGTTGCTTGGTTGGGCCAGGCCAGGCCATGCCTCGCCAGCCCAGATCAAGAGTGGGGATGTGTGGCTGCCTTGGCTTACTCGTGGGCCGGATAAGAGCTCTCAAGGGGCCGTATGTGGCCCCCGGGCCTTATGTTTGACACCCCTGCTCTATTCCCTGTTTGTTTCGTAGGGTTGCCTGCTACAAATTGGGAGATACCTGGAGATTTGGGTGGTGGAGCCTGAAGAGGGTGGGGTTTGGGGCGGGGCTTCAATGGGGTATAATACCATAGAGTCCACCTTCCAAAGAAGCCATTTTCTCCAGGTGAGCTGATCTCTATTTACTGGAGATCAGTTGTAATGGCATGGGCAGCATTTCCAGGCAATCTGCCCCCCCCAAGATATTGAACAAACACAGACCTGCTTAGGGTTGCCAACCTCCAGGTATCGGCTGGAGATCTCCCCCTATTATGACCAATCTCCAGCCGATAGAGGTCAGTTCACCTTGGCAACTGGAGTCCCCAAACCCTGCCCTCCTCTGGCTCTGCCCCTAAAAACCTCCCGCCAATGGCAAAGAGGGATCTGGCAACCCTAGACCTGACTCTCCTTAGCAAGAAAGTTACATCATCTGTGCCTTGGTCCCTGCTCAAAGCCTTATGTTTTATTTAGCAGCCGCAAAATGGCAGGCCGTACACAACATGGTGCATTAATATTAATGCACATGCATTTGTGCTTATGTACAAGCATCTAGAGACCAGATGCATCTACCCCCTTCACACTCAGACATCTTAACTTTTTAGAGAGGTTGCGGAGGGGGCTGAGCCCTGACAAAATTAAAAAATGACATTTAAAAAAAGCATTTCCAAAAGATGAAAAAGAGGACTGATATTTACCATGACAAGAACTGGGGAAAGGGGAGGGTTAATTTATTGAGGTTGAGTGTAGGGTTGCCAACCTCCAGGTGGGGCGTGGAGATCTCCGGTTATTACAATTGATCTCCAGACTACAGAGATCAGTTCCCCAGGAGAAAATTGATGTTTTGAAGGGTGGACTCGCTGTAAGGTTGCCAACCTCCAGGTGGGGCCTGGAGATCTCCCAGAATTACAACTGATCTCCAGGCAACAGAGACCAGTTCTCCTGGAGAAAATGACTGCTTTGGAGGGTGGACTCTATGGAATTGTACCTTGATGAGATCTCTCCCCTCCCCAAACCCCATCCTCTCCAGGCTTCACCCCCCCCCCAAATCTCCAGGGGTCTCCCAACCCAGAGCTGACTGTATGCCTTGTTTATTCTCCCTCTGACTCTTAACTCTAATCTCCAATTTTTCTGATAAAAAACATAACACGTCAATTCAGATTCTGGCCACAAGAGGGCGAAAACCAAGGAAGGAGCCATTTTCTAGTGGTGTTATTGTATTGATGGCCAATTATTGTCTACTTATATAGGGTTTCCAACACCCGGTTAGGAAATTGCAGGTGATTTTGGAATGGAGCCTGGAAGGGGTTTGGGGAGGGGTATGTTGCAATAGACTGTGTCCTCCAAAGCAGCCATTCTCTCCAGGGGAACGGATCTCTAGTTTGGAGATAAGGTGCAATTCTGGGAGATCTCCGGGCCCCACCTGGAGGCTGGCAACCCTATTAAATGTATAATTTTTTCCTTTTATGAAATATAGCAGAAATATATGATGATTTGGTCCAGCATACTCCTATCTCTTTTTATTTTCATTTATTCATAAATTTAAAGACGCAGATTAGATTATAGCAAGATTCCAGCAAGATTCCCACCTGTGTTGTTATCCAGTCATTTCTGCATCAGACCTAGGGTTGCCCACCATAGGTTTGCCAGGTCCCTCTTAGAAACTGGTGGGAGGTTTTAGGGGCGGAGCTTGAGGAGGGTGGGGTTTGGGGAGGGGAGGGACTTCAATGCCATAGAGTCCAATTGCCAAAGCAGCCATTTTCTCCAGGGGAATTGATCTCTATTGGCTGGAGATCAGTTGAAATAGCGAGAGATCTCCAGCCACCACCTGGAGGCTGGCAACCCTAGCAACTAATATCATGTAAATACCTAAATATAATATATACTACCGTTTTTCATTAAAAAAAAATTAACTGTCTTTGTTTTCTAGTACTGCCTAACTTAGTTGATAAATATTACAATTTTGGTGAGGAAAGTTCCCTTTGGTTCTTGTTCAGAATAAAACGAACGCTTTCAAAATGCTGGACAGATCTCTGAAGGGTCAGTTAACCACATCTCTTTCGACCTATCAAAAGAACAGCCCTGCTGCTGAAGAGGCAGTGTGAGCCGGGACCCTGAGGAAGTTGGCAACTCTACAAAGTGGCCATTTTCTCCAGGGGAACTGATCTCCAGGGGAACTGACCACTAATGTGGTGTAGTGGTTAAGAGCGATGGTTTGGAGCAGTGAACTGGGTTGGTTTCCCCACTCCTCCACATGAAGCCTGCTGGGTGACCTTGGGCTAGTCACAGTTCTCTCCGAACTCTCTCAGCCCCACCTACCCCACAATGTGTCTGTTGTGGGGAGAGGAGGGGAAGGAGATTGTAAGCCAGTTTGATTATTGGGGAGGAGCTGTGGCTCAGTCTTAGAGCATCTGCTTGGCATGCAGAAGGTCCCAGGTTCAATCCCCGGCATCTCCAGTTAAAGGGACTAGGCAGGTAGGTGATGTGAAAGACCCCTGCCTGAGACCCTGGAGAGCCTATGCCTGTCTGAGTAGACAATACTGACTTTGAGGGACCGAGGGTCTGATTCAGTATAAGGAAGCTTCATGTGTTCATGTGTTCTGTCGCCTGGAGATCAGTTGTAATAGCGGGAGATCTCCAACCACCACCTGGAGGCTGTCCACCCTAGTTACCAACTACTGGTTTGGAAATTCCAACAGCACAATTCCTTCTAGAAAGACAGATTACCCGAAACTATCCAAATGACAAGCTTGATCTCAAGATGGTGTTTGTTCGAATTTTTGAAACACAGCCCTGCTAGCTATTGCAAGACATTCGCCATTTCTTTACTGAACTTTAAGCCTGAAGAAAAAAAACATATTCAAAGCATGATCAACCCCCTGAGACCCAAGCAGTGTAACTTTGATGTCAGCTCTTGAGTATATTAATATTGATGAGGTCAGAGCCATCCAGCGTAGTCGTCTTCTAATAAATTAACGTTGCATTGAAATGTACTTCTTATCCCTCACGAAAGGGCACTGGGGAACGTTGTTCTAAGGGTTGTGTGTCCCTTGACTGACGACGACGAGACAAAAAATGCCACTTATTTTGATGAAAACAGGCTTCAAGACCTCTCAGCGGCCTGTACCACAAGCCCTCAGAGATTCGCAAATGTTATTTACTTCTGAGATCTCTCGACATCTCCTGCGTTCCGACAATCCTCTTGCAACCAAGTATAACAATCCCCCGGAGGAACGGGTTCGAAATCCTTCTTGCCACATTAAAAGTAAACATTTGCATTCATTTCCTTTTGACGTGTGTCCTATTTCTTCAGCTGACTGGCTCTCCCCCATACTTCAAAGAGAGATAGAGTTGCCAACCTCCAGATACTAGCTGGAGATCTCCTGCTGTTACAACTGATCGCCAGCCGATAGAGGAGAAAAGGGCCGCTTTGGCAATTGGACTCTGTGGCAGTGAAGTCCCTCCCCTCCCCAAACCCTGCCCTCCTCAGGCTCCCCCCAAAAAACTTCCCACCTGTGGCAAAGAAGGACCTGGCAACCCTAAAGAGAGACTAGTTGGCTCACAAGGGTTGCAGCTTGTATTGTGGGATGGACCTTGGAAGGGTATAACACCAGGGAGTCCGCCTTGCAACGCAGCCATTCTCTTCAGGAAAAGTGGAGTGGATGTTGTAAATAAATAAATAACAAATAAATAAGCGATTTATGAAGTCTGGAGCTCAGTTGTAATCCCAGGAGATCGCCAGCTATGGTGGCCAACCTCCAGGTGGTGGCTGGAGATCTGCTATTACTAATGACCTGCAGGCGACAGAGGTCAGTTCCCCTGGAGGAAATGGCTGCTTTGGAAGGTGGACTCTATGGCATTATACCCCGTTGAAGTCCCTCCCCTCCCCAAACCCTGCCCGCCTCAGGCTTCACCCCCAAAATCTCCAGGCATTTCACAATCCGGAGCTGGCAACCCTACCCCTTTGCCATCATAAACAGAGCGCCTGTTAATAGGGAATGGCTGTGAATGGATTGTTTTCCCACTAGTGTTTTTATGTATGAGCATGTGGGTTGTTCCCGTTATGCCGTGGGAGTTTGCTTCTAAAAATACGGCCGTGCCCCGCCAGCTTCCTACAGTTATGAAGAGACTGTGTGCCCTGTTTCTTAGTTACCATTGACACACAGGCAAAAACTGATCAATGCAGCTGCTATCTAACGATTTAAAAATCCTGGGGATTGTGGGGCTTCGTTGCCTTTCTCTTCATAGGTTTACAGCACAGTAAAGATTAGGGTTGCCAGTAGGGTTGCCAACCGCCAGGTACTAGCTGGAGATCTCCTGCTGTTTCAACTGATCTCCAGCCGATAGAGATCAGTTCCCCTGGGAAAAATGGCCGCTTGGGCACTTGGACTCTATGGCATGGAAGTCCCTCCCCTCCCCAAACCTCACCTTCCTCAGGCTCCACCCCAAAAACCTCCTGCCGGTGGCGAAGAGGGACCTGGCAACCCTATGTTCGGGGTATGAAAAATGGAAGTGGGAGAAAGGAAGACTTACACATCCTGTACCCAGACCCACAGTGATTTGAATCCTATACCCGTTACTTGCTTCTTGGTTTGTTTATGGTCTGCCTTTCTGGGGCGCAAGGAACATTACACAGAATAAATCAATCCAATCAATTCAGTGGGACATCTAACAGACAATGGAGCAGGTTTTGACTTGTAGAAATCTGGAAACTGACCAGAGGTGAAACACAAGGTAAGTATTAAACATGACATGTTAAATGCATGCCAAAAATTACATAGTAGGGCCCTGCTTAACTGCAACACATTTACAAAGTTGCAAAGGAAAACATTGCTGGAGGTCCAATCCGAGATCAAACCTCCCTTTATCCACACTGGCTAGGAAGGTACCCTTTGGGCGAAAACGCACGGTCGCTTTAGCCTCCTTCATTCCCTGGCTGAATCCTGGCTGAAACAGGGAATAAAGGAGGCTAAAGCGACCCTGCGTTTTCACCCTTTGTTCTCCAAAGAAATTCCTCTCTGCGTCTTCTTAATGTCTTATAGTAATGGCAGTTTCTGTCTTTCTAATTAGAAATGTTTCCAGCTGTAATTAAAGGATAACTCCACTGGAGCCATTCGATATCTACTAGCCAATGATCAGCTTGCTTAGGAGAATGCATTGTCTGTAATGCCAGGAAACCTTTTCGGAGTTGGAGAGTGGGGAGGGCAAAGGATTTCACTGTGGGGCCAGGGTTTTCAGTAAGGGTCAGCAGCCTGTTTTGGAATATATTCAAGAGTAAATTGCAAAAAAAAAAAAAAAAAGTTTAAGGAGCATTTCTTAGGCTTGTCAGCTACCATTTCGTTCTTCAAAGCAAAGGGATATGTTTCATTGAAATGCTCCCCTAGTTCACAGATGCATTTAACTGTTTGTAGCGTCAGAGATGCAGGTTCTCCCAGAGACAGTGGGTGAAAATGCATGGTCGCTTTAGAAGAAGAAGAGTTGGTTTTTATATGCCAACTTTCTCTACCACTTAAGGCAGAATCAAACCAGCTTACAATCTCCTTCCCTTCCCCTCCCCACAACAGACACCCTGTGAGGTAGGTGGGGCTGAGAGAGCTGTGACTAGCCCAAGGCCCCCCAGCTGGCTTCATGCGGAGGAGTGGGGAAACAAACCAGGTTCTCCAGATCAGACTCCACCGCTCCAAACCACTGCTCTTAACCACTACACCATGCTGGCTCTCCTGTTTCAGCCAGGATTCAGCCAGGATCGAATGTGTGTTCGATCCTGGCTGAATCCTGGCTGAAACAGGGAATAAAGGAGGCGAAAGCGACCGTGCGTTTTTGCCGAGTATTGCATGTGATCTGAAGCACAGGGTGTCAGGGAAGATGCGCTCCTTTGCCCTCTTTGAACGGTACATTCATAGAAACGCTGGAGCATTTGCCCGGCTTTATCGCTGGATGGGAGACCACCAAGATAAGCCCAAGCTCAGTACACAAAGGCAGGCAATGGGCAAACCACCTCTGCATGTCTCTCGCCTTGAAAACCCTACAGGGTCTCCATACGTTGGCTATGACTTGATGGCACTTTTCCACCCCCCAGAAGCCAGAGTAGAAATTAAAAAATGACAGCTCATGATGAGCATACAAATTAATGAAACTTGTAGAATGCTGAAAAACAAACAACGTTCACATGAACCCAGGAACACATGAAGCTGCCTTATACTGAACTTAGACCCTTGGTCCATCAAAGTCAGTATTGACTACTCAGACTGGCAGCAGCTCTCCAGGGTCTCAGGCAGACATCTACTGGGGATTGAACCTGGGACCTTCTGCATGCAAAGCAGAAGCTCTACCACTGAGCCACAGCCCCTCCCCTAAACCCTCTGAGCATGTTGCCCAAGCCAAATGGCCCTCCTAGGCCCCTCTCTGATTGGCCCTGGGGAGTAAGAGGGTGTAGGCCATATGTAACAGAGGCGTGGTTTATTTACACCCAGTGTCTGCTAGGTGCAAAAACCAGATTTTATAACAAGCTGTTGCTGAACAACGATATTGGTGTTATTCAGCATGCTAAGTCAGGTACAAGTTTCCAACGTGCCCGTTCATGAAGATGACAGAATCCAGGTGTGGTGGGAGACAAATCTATAATGCAATAATTTTGGCATTAATATGCATGGAGGAACTCATTAGTTCCTGCTGAGGAGGTATCAGACAGTTTCTCACCATATTTCAGACAGCTTAGCGAGGTGAGTCCTTTTACTGGGAAAGAAATAATGGGGAAGGCTGAAAACCCATATGTTTTAAAACACCATCTTTTGGAACATAATTGTTCTTTGCCCAGAGTGAACATATTTCTAAATTTGATGAAATTGGGAGGGGGGAGAGACAGAGAGAGAGATGAGTAGGTAGAGACAGAGACAGGGATAGAGAGAGAGGGAGGGAGGGAGGGATAGAGATAGAGGGGTAGGTAAGTAGAGATAGAGACAGAGAGATAGAGACAGAGATAGGTAGGGAGACAGAGGCAGGGGTAGGTAGGTAGAGACAGAGATAGAGAGATAGGTAGGGAGATAGAGATAGAGACAGAGATAGAGATATTGGCTGGTAGATAGAGACAGAAAGAGAGTTAGGTAGAGACAGAGACTCACAATGCTGGTACCAGGCTAAATCCTCGCTACCAAATGTACAATAGCAATACCCGACATGCCTGGGGCAGGAAGAAAGGGTGAGGGCAGCAAAGGGGTAAACAGGCCAATCTAGCCGTCCTCATAAACCAGGCTTGATGATGGGTGAATAAGGGATTCACGTGGACGCCCATCACCATGTGCCTTTTGTATTTGGCTAAGTACATGTGGAAAGGTCCATCCTCCTTGAACTAGAGAAAGCCCAGCTTGTACCAGCACCTTCTGCATTGGTTTACTGACGCGGCAGAAACAAATTTGGAGGGGAATTCTCAAGTAGATTATACTCATTCGCATGCTTGCATTGTGTATTCTGATAGTCAACTGTGGTCCCATCGGTGGATACTTAAATCTGCAGATCAGTGCCATATTGACAGAAGGGAGGTTTTGCTCCAAATTTGGGGGACTTGCGAAGGCTTTCAGAAAAATCTGAAACCTTCAAAAATTGATTTGGTTTTTTTTAAATCCAAATACACCAGTGGGGGAAAGGAAGAGCACTGGGGGGCCTCCTGGTGTAGTGGTTAAGAATGGTGAGCCAGCATGGTGTAGTCATAGTCAGGAGGCTAATCTGGTGAACTGGATTTGTTTCCCCACTCCTACACACAAAGCCAGCTGGGTGAGTTACAGCTCTCTTAGAGCTCTCTCAGCCCCACCTACCTCACAGGGTGTCTCTTGTGGGGAGGGAAAAGGAAGGTGATTGTAAGCCGGTTT
Organism: Euleptes europaea; assembly: GCF_029931775.1. NCBI lineage: Eukaryota > Metazoa > Chordata > Lepidosauria > Squamata > Sphaerodactylidae > Euleptes > Euleptes europaea. Next base: position 6,462,500 of record NC_079321.1, read on the forward strand.
GAGTCTCCCTTAAGTGGTAGAGAAAGTCGGCATATAGAAACCAACTCTTCTTCTTCTTCCTAGGACAGACCTATTATCAACCATACCAAATGACTATCAGGATTGCAGACTAGCACCGTTGCTTCTGGTGGTTTTCCAAAGTGTTTCTCTTAGAATTGGCTCGCGATTCCTGTCGCAAGCAACCCAGTAGGGATTTAACCAATGTTTATCTTCAAGGAGGAGGTAATGATGACTGTTTCTTTTTCTAACCATTTGGAATGTCTTATGCTTTGGTAGGCTCTGATTCAGTATTTATGGCCTTTGGACTTGGTGATTCTTTGTTAGGACTGTACAAACAAAACCCATGCCTTTCCACGGTGCATTCAAAAATCAGAGATAATTGATCATATGGTCCTCATTTTTTATTGTTAAATAGTTAGCCAATTCTCAGTATTGGACATACAAATTGGAAGGTAACTTCTCCTTGCTGTAACTTTCATATAATTTACTACACTGGAAAAGTCAGTGGTCTGTATCTAACCACACAGTTATGAAGACTTAATGGAATTTATGTCTTCAGAAGAACAGTGGCAAACAGCGCTGAACACCAGAACAAAATTTCAGGATTGGGAAGTCAGTGAGTCACAGAGGGAGGAGAGAGCAAGAAAGTTGTGGAACTCCCTGCCCCAGGATGGGGTGATGGCTGCCAACTTGGAAGGCTTGAAGAGGGGACTGGACATGTTCATGGCGGAGGGAGTTATCCATGGCTACTAGTCAAAATGGATACCAGTCGTGATGCATCCCTATTCTCTCCAGGATCAGAGGAGAGTGCCTATTATATTAGGTGCTTAGGAACACAGGCAGGACAATGCTGCTGCACTCGTCTTGTTTGTGGGCTTCCTAGAGGCACCTGGTTGGCCACTGTGTGAACAGACTGCTGGACCTGATGGGTTTGGTCTGATCCAGCAGGGCCTTTCTTATGTTCTTAAGTCTCTCTCCCCAGTTCTCCAGATCAGAGTCCACCGCTCCAAACCACCACTCTTAACCACTACACCACGCTGGCATTGCTTGAAGCTTAACTTGTATTTGTACCTTAAAGGCAAGGCTTTGTGTCTGTTTATTCCATATCATCATAGGGTGCTTTGGCTTTTCGATCACAGTGAGATCCCACACTCTGGGGCCTCCTTTGCCCAAAGATGCTGCTAAGCTGTGGGGGTTTTTTTAAGTGATGCAGTTTACTATTTGCTAAACAGCTACTTTATCTGAATAATACAGAAGAGTCAGGACTGCTGATGTGAGGAGACTGAATGATTTAAGCAAATATCTAAATTAAACATTTATTCACCAACGCTGGCTCCAGCAATGCTATTTTTAAATCTAGAATAGAATCCACTTCTCTGATTTCCCCCCACAATAACAGCACAGAATGTGGCATCCCAAACTTTGGGAGATTGTGCTTTGGGGCTCAGTGTAAAATGGATTTGTTCAAAATCTTAGCAGAATCAATGACAAGGAAAGCCTCTACCCTCTTGAGCTGAGAATCATGTTGTCAAATGCACTTTCTGTTTTTACTTATTGTGCCTGCAATTCTACAGTGATAAAAACAATTTTTAAAACTGTGATCCTATCAGGGACTTTCTGCATGTGGAAGAAATAATTGAGGCTTTCTACCGGTCTCCTTGGTATCTATACCCGTGATTTTTTTTTCTGAAATAAAATCATAATTAAACTCCACATTAGATTTTGAAAGGTAGATCGCAGAAATATATGTGTGTCTGATGGAGAGAGTTTACGAATAATCCAAGCATCTTCTGTAAGACCTTTTTTTCCTGTGTGTTCATTTTTTATTGTCAAGAATATTTTTACTGTATAGAAATATTGTTGGATTTCTTAAGACATCATTATAAAATGACACAGTCATTTCAACATTTTGTACATGTGAATTCATCCCGACAAATTCCTATAAGAGAATCTACCTGCAGTACAAAGAGTACAATACTCATACAAAGCTACTGATCAGAAAAAGGGGAAGATTCCCAACTGAAAATAACTTTTGAAGCCCTGGTATAAACTGGGGAAAGGAAAAATTCCAAGAGATATATGAAGTTAAAGTTGGAGTTCCAGTTTAAAATGTGTTGCCTAAATATAATTAAACACTCGCGGGCCCTTTGTATCAGAAGCAGAGCAGAACAATATGGCAAAACCTGAAGGGGAACAAATTATCTTCAAGGGCAAGGGGTACCAAGGGAGACGTTATACACAACCTAGTATCCTGCAGAGACACAAAACAAAACACACGCCCACAAGGAGAGAGTTTCGAAAGGTCTGGGAATAAATTCCCTGATAGCTTTGTTAATCGTCACAGTGCAAGTGAGATTCCAGTCAGGTCTTTGACCTTGCAAGGAATTCAAGGTGAAAGCTCGCATGCTTAAAACTCTAGTCACACCTTCATGCAGTTCTCAGAAACCCAGGTTAGTTCCCAGTTTTTTTTACAGGGCACAAGTACCCAATCTGTGCACTCCGGCGAGATTGTCCTATGACAATAACCCGTTAAATACTAATTTGGAATAAACATTCCGCTGAAGAATTACTATACGCAGAGTCAAGAATCAAATGAAGAAGAGTTAGTTTTTATATGCCGATTTTCTCTACCACTTAAGGAAGAATCAAACCGGCTTACAATCACCTTCCCTTCCCCTCCCCACAACAGACACCCTGTGAGGGACGTGGGGCTGAGAGAGCTCTAAGAGAGCTGTGACTAGCCCAAGGTCACCCAGCTGGCCTGATGTGTACGAGTGGGGAAACCAACCAGATTAGCATCCGCCGCTCTTGTGGAGGAGTGGGGAATCGAACCCGGTTCTCCAGATTAGAGTCCACCGCTCCACCCCACCGCTCTTAACCACTCCACCACGCTGCATTTTCTTACATGAACTCATCAGTATAGTGTTTTAATTTATTACAAACCCAACTTTGACTATATATATACATTTTGGTATTTACTAAATATGATTGTTTTAACACATTGATTTGCTTCCAAGAATACTTCGGGCAGGATCCTAGTGTTTACCTGGAAGTAAGTGCTATTTAATTCAGTGGGGCTTGGTCCCAAAAAAGTATTCATAGAATCGTAGCCTTGAAGGGCTTAATTCGTGTTTTCTGAGAGGTGAATGTAAAGGATCAGAGGGGCTTACTCTCCTCTTAAGAGACTATTAAGTACTTCTTCCGTTCTTTCAAGGACTCGTTTTAAGACTTTAGTTCTCTTACCCCCATTTGGCAGTACTCACAGTGCTTCCTACACAGAGTAATACCTTTCCAAGCCCATTCCCTTCCAATGGACTTAGAAGGGCACTATTTCTCCTTTTTGCTATGGTAATCTTTGCAGAAGACTTTTTAAAAACTCTGATTTATACCCCCCCCCCATAAAGCTGAGTTAGGCAACGTCTTCTGCACTGCCTCACAATCAGTGTCATGTCCAGTTTAGTTTCTCATAACCCCACCTACTTTGTGTCATTGGCCCAGGCTAGCCTGATCTCGTCCAATCTTGGAAGCTAAGCAGGGTCGGCCCCGGTTGGTACTTGGATGGGAGAACACCCAGGAAGTCCAGGGTTGCTATGCAGAGGCAGGCAATGGCAAGCCACCTCTGCTCATCCATGGACAGCCCAGGTTAGCCCGATTTGTCAGATCTTGGCTGCTAAGCAGGGTCAGCCCTGGGTAGTATTTGAATAGGACACCACAAAGGAAGTCCAGGGTTGCTATACAAAGGCAGGCAATGGCAAGCCACCTCTGAACGTCTCTTGCTTGGAAAACCCCAAGGGGTCACCATAAGTCAGCTGAGACTTGATGGCACTCTCCGCCATTTTGTGTGGTATGGTGCCCCAAAACAACAAGGGCATTGCTACCAGCTTCGGTAGGTGAAGGAGGCAGATTTTGACAATGATGTAGTACCGCAAGCTAGATAGGTCCACCTGAGAGAGCAGAACTGCAGAAAATGGTACTGTGGAGCTACCGCAGACCAGAGCCGGTCTCTCTCAGTAGGCTGCACACAAATTAATCGGGAGATTGAACCTCAAGGGCCACACAAAAGGGGTCCAACCCTTATTTTACAGGGTTCTTATGTGAAATTAAAAAGTTGACCCAGCAACTAACTCAAATGAATTACAAGTGATCTGACTGATCGACGAAACCTAGAATTAGTGTTTCTGTGTCTTCCCTGTTAGCCGATACTGACCCTGGTATTACTTTGGCTGTGGCTAAATTGCTGGCAGCGGGGGCTTCTATGCGAGGATGGAAATATTTGTAGGATGGGTTCTGTCCAAGACAACTGGGTCACGGGGTTGTTAAATAAAGAAAAAGAATCACTAGGAGAAAAACTGGAGAGAAGTTCTAATTTTAAATCCTGTTGGATTGGTTCAGACCTCCTTCGTAATTCAAGCATTGGGGGAAGAGTTTTGCCTTTTTAAAGTTGGCGTGCTAGAAAAACTTCCCCATAATGACTTTAAAAGCCACTATAATACAAGGTTTAAAAAAAAATAACACACCTACAGGTTCATTCCTCAAACTATAATACCCAAACAAATTCTGTTACAAGCCCACCATGAAACATTGTCCAAAGGGTACAAATAGGATTGGTTCTTACACAACCTACGAAGTGCCACTGTGTTCATTCCTTGTGTAATGATGCAGTGATGACACAGTTACAACCATTAACAACTATGTTTTGTGCGAATGCATTGGATTTGCCTACATTATCCATCAGGCAGCTTAGAAAGGCCAAATATTTGCACTTGACGGTACTGAGAATTTCATTCTCCCGCCCAACAAGGGCAGTCGCCTCAATATGGTGGTCATCTGTGAAGAAAACACACACTCACATACACACAACGGTGTTCTCAAGTGTGCCACTAAACCTTAGCAACTTCTATTTATGTAGGGGGAGGGTTCAACCCAATCACCCATTAGCTCTGAGAGACCATTACAACATTTTGGACAACAATTTTAGAAGAAGACCCAAAGAGGCCCGGCTTTTGTTAACTGCGAAGGCCACTGGCTTTCCAAAGACCAAGAGGACATATTTTCAAAACAGTATGTTAACATTGACCCATTCAACATTTGTACATTCAGGAAGTTTCCCCTTTGCTGCGCTTAACTGTCCCGTAACGGTGTTCAATTAACACATTAACACAACGGATATCAATAAATAAACTAGAGCAAAGCTTAAAAAAAACCATATTAATATTACATTGTGCAAAAACATGTAATGACCTACATTCTAAGCAAATACCCTGACTAAAATACACGGGCCAAATCCAGAAGTGGTTACTCGGTTTCTCCTTCCTGTGGATAGAACAAGAGAACGTGTCTGCAATCCAATGCACAGTTTAGCATGCTCAATCCCCCCTGATGCGAAGGGACTTACGTCTACTGAACAGCGTGCTGGACTGCAACCAGTTTGTCCAGCACGATCACACGCTGTTGAAGCCCTTGGGATTTTTTGCTCTTGGTTTTAACGAGACTAGTTTTAATGACCTGAATAGCAACTTCAGTAATTTGGCCCTCTTGGTGTGATTCATGTTCCACATACACTAATTCACTTAAGTGCAGGAGCAGTATTTGCACAAGGAAACGTCTTTCTTTCCTCGCTGTTCGGTAATAGGTTTAAGCACTTAGTTCCGAAACAGCCCTCTGTGGGGAAGAGGAATAGCCTCTGCAGTTGAGACAATGAAGTAACTCTTTCAGAATCCATTTTAATTTGATTATCCAGCAGGGTTAGGCTTTCTTTTTCAAGATCCAAAAACGGGGGAGGAAGGCTCAGTACCGGTTCACCATCAATCTCTTCATTGGGATAAACAGCACTTCAGTCCATTGACAAGATTCTTTGCTGCTCGTAGGAATGAAACTGTGATACCCGGCCTATCAAGGATGTGTCCAGGTTGAGTTGGCACTGCTCCTTCAGACAGGTGTCGATAGCACCTGAGCCCGTCTGGGATCTTAAAAATTTTGGTTTTAATCTCTTTTTTTCCTATTTTTTTTCTTTTCGTTAAAAAACAAAACAAAAACAAGATCAACCGAGTTTAGTAAGTTGTAGATCTCCATTTATCTTTATCGTGTCAATAGCTGACAACTTCTCGATACGATGGTAAAAATCAAAAAGCTGGTGTCCGTCCACGAATATCCTAAAACGAGGGTGCTCACAGAGAATTTCAACCTGTAAGAAATAAACGATGAACCAGGATCACAATTTTAGTCAGAAGAAACACTGCACCAGACTCAAATAACATGACTATGGGAACCGTTGTCCATTTTATGTTATCTTGAGTACCTATGGGCCGACTGTTGTCATTTATATCCTATTTACACTTGACAATGAACTTTGCGTTTGGTAGGTCATGTGTAGAATTATTGTGATCTTGTGAAATCCGATTGCATGATCACATGGCCACTTTGATCAAGCATGCTACACTTGGATGCGGGAGGTATGGGGAAATCGGGGACAAGAAATCCTACTCACAGAAGCACTGGGGACGAACGATAATCTCTTAGTTTCTGCTCTCCATCAGTAGCGTGGGTTCATGACCTACGTTATAAAGCTACTAGGGTAAGGTACTAAATGTACTAGACACAATTATGTCTGGAAATGGTTCACAAAGTAAAAATGCCATAGCATTGATTAACAAATAATCAAAACAACAATGGAATAATGATGACATGTCCTCTGGAGTATCAGTCTGCTCATGATATCAATAGTGCTGTGGTCATGAGAATTCCAAGACGCAATAGTAGTGGTTCATGCCGCCAACGTAAATCAATCTTCAACTGTTATATTACCACATAGTTATCGGCAAGGCTGTGTCACTTGTAGATTATGATCTGTAAGCACTTTTAACGTGCACAGGCCACATGTCTCAAATGTCCTCAGTACCTTTGCCTCAATGCATTTTTTAAAATAGAAGAACAGGAGTTGGTTTTTATACCCTGATTTTCTCGACCTTTAAGGAGTCTCAAACCAGCTTCCAATCTCCTTCCCTTCCTCTTCCCACAACAGACACCTTGTGAGGAAGGTGGGGCTGGGAGAGTTTGGAGAGAACTGCGACTAGCCCAAGATCACCCAGCTGGCTTCATGGGAAGGAGTGGGGAAACCAAGCCGGTTCTCCAGATTAGAGTCCGCTGCTCCTAACCACTACACCATAATGCAAAGGCATAATGTAACGCCTTAGTGAATTTCTTTCCCTACCCCGGTCCAGAGCCGATTCTATTCAAAGCAACAGGAAAAGCTCTCACTGGCTTCAGACAGATTTGGACTGCAGCCCAGAACTTTGTAAGCACGCTTATTTACAAGGGGACTATTTTTCTCATGTGCTTCAGGCATCAAGCCTTTGCGCACTGGAACGGGATAAATCTCATTGAAACAGTGCATAAGACTGTGCAGCTCAAGAGTCCTATGAATGCCTGCTTGTGGTAACACATCCACTGGAGTTAGGAAGCAATTATCTCGCACTAGCTGTTCAACTACATTTGACATTTAGCACACAGTTAATTTTTTTGTGGTGTGGTAAATAGTCCACTTGGACTATAACCCAGCTTCTCCTCGCCCGCTTTCCTGTATCTATCTTTTATTTATTTTGGTGAGTCGAAATGCCCTGCAAAAGCAAAGAATTGCTTTTCTAAAGGATGTGCTGTGCATAAACACTGTTTTGCAGATTTTATCATTGCTATTGCGGTTATTACTACGCGCTATTCAAAGGACACAGCAGTTCCTATCATCAGGGCTGCCAAGAAGAGGAACCGAAGAGTGTACAAAATTCTCCAGGCCCAAAATTGCTTTGAGTAGACCCCATGAAGTTCACCATACTCATTTTTATCTCAGGTTGTGGCCCCGTGTAAAGCACATGAACACATACACATGAAGACATGAAGCTGCCTTATACTGGCTCACACCCTTGGTCCATCAAAGTCAGTATTGTCTACTCAGACTGGCAGCGGCTCTCCGGGGTCTCAGGCAGAAGTCTTTCGCATCACCTACTTGCCTGGTCCCTTTGACTGGAAATGCCAGGGATTGAACCTGGGACCTTCTGCATGCAAGCAGAGGCTCTGCCACTGAGCCACGGCCCCTCCCCAATATGAACACAAGAAGCTGCCTTATGCTGACTCAGACCCTTGGCCCATCAAAGTGAGTCTTGTCTACTCAGACATGCAGCGGCTCTCCAGGGTCTCAGGCAGGGGTCTTTCACATCCCCTACCTGCCTGGTGCCTTGAACTGCAAATGCTGGGGATTGAACTTGGGACCTTGTGTATGCCAAGCAGATGCTCTACCACTGAGCCACGCCCCCTCCCCTGCGATCTCCTGATCTCCGGGCTTTAGCAGCAGCTAGAAGCCACTCTAGGAATGTACAACCTCTCATTTTAACCCTTTGTTTGACAACATAGCATCTCCTGTCCGGTGAAGTGAAGGGTTTCAACGAGTGATTACTTGTGCCTAGATAAGCTTTTCTTCTGTTGTGGATTGGTGAGTTCCTTCCTTCCTTCTGTCCCTCCTCCATGCCTCTTTCTCAATCTCTCATTTCTTCAAATGGAGGGGGAATATTTTTTACGGGGGACCTCTGGCACCCAATCCCTGCCCCAAATAGGTAACAAGCCAAAACAAGACTAACTAGCTATTTGTTCCTGATTCTTCCATATGCAAAATCCAGCATCCTATTGATTCTCCAGACAATTGCTATGCATTAAAGATTTAGCTCTTTTTCCCAGCATGTTGTTCTTTTCTTTAGGATACTATGTATTGTGATAGGTTTGAAGAATGGGGAGAAAGTCTTTGATAGGGATCATCCAGAAAGTATGACAAAGGGCACGAGCATGCTGATGTTGTAGGACAGTGTGGATTATCTGCTCTTGCGGTTTGGGACATGCAAATAGAAGTATTTCCATATACAGGCCAAAGTGCAGTCATGGAAGTAGAATTAGATGGTCCTTCACCAACGCTGACCAAGGCTGCCTTCCATCTTAACATCTCCGGTCCTTAAAAACGCGGAAAACGCCGAATTCATTTGCAGAATCCACAGCGCCAGAGCAGACTAACGCAGGCCGTGCCTGTGATCCGAGCGTCGCCAGCTGGCCCGTATCCTGATCTGACCTCAGACGCCGACTTTGCATTCAAAATGACACCCTCTCCCACACTCTTCCTTCAGGAAGTGTAATAACAACAAACAGTAACGCTAGCAATTAGAATAATTTGGGTTGCTTGGAATCTGGGCGTCTATCCGTTCCTAAGAACAAAGCAACATTCAGCACATGGGTAGATGAGACTGTTCCTCCCTAGCACGGTACAACATGGTACATTGTTCTGCTCAAACAACTAAATTTACCAAATGCTCCTCAAGGCACAGTTCACAAAGAAATTAGCTTATATATCTAGTATATCTAGGGTTGCCAGACAAGAAGGTGTAGACATACAACCAGAGGGCAATGAGCACCGCAGCAATACCACGACAATACTTCCAGCCAAACCAGGAAATGACATCACCGTGTTAGCACAACACTCTAGGATTCCACCCAACTGAATCCTAGAACGTCCCACTGATATCACTTCCAGCCAAACCAGGAAATGACATCATTGTGTTAGCACAACGCTCTAGGATTCCACCCAACTGAATCCTAGAACGTCGCACTGACATTTCTCCCAGGTTTGAGCCAGAAATGTCATCACCCTTGGCCCATCAGAGTCAGTATTGTCGACTCAGACTGGCAGCGGCTCTCCAGGGTCTCAGGCAGAGGTCTTTCACATCACCTACTTGCCTGGTCCCTTTAACTGGAGATGCCGGGGATTGAACCTGGGACCTTCTGCATGGCAAGCAGAGGCTCTACTACTGAGCCACAGCCCCTCCCTGTGGAGAATCTCCAGTGAATTCTTCGAAAGCACAAAAACTAAGGACGACATATATAAAGCCGGAAAGCCCGGAGACAGCAGCAGTGAGCCATTGAATTACACAGCATTCACTTCAAACAGAGCGTGCTCTTAATTTATGCTTATAATAATCCAAACCAGAATGGTTGCTACACCACAAAATAACAGCACCATTAATGTGTTGCAGCATTCCCGCGCCTGAGGTTTCTAGACAAAGAGTCGAGGCGCGTTCGCATAAAGGGAAATCCCCATACAGAGACTTAAAATCAGTTGGTTTGAGTTAATGGCTCCGTTTAGCCGTAATGCAACCCAGGCATGATCCATTCCCATCTGTGGAAGCACATTCCTCCTATAGAAGAAGACTTCCCCTCTTTGTGTCGGCTCCCTTCCGCTGGACGATAGTACTTCTGCTAGTGGAAGTGATCCATGAGATTGATATTATTGTTATCCTGCAGTAAGTGTTAAGTCTTAATTGTTTAAAATTTTAAAAATATAATTGATGCATACTAGGTGTTTAATTAATATTTTTATTATTTTTTTCAGAACACAACGCACATATAGTCATAGAGAATTTTAGAAATTTATGTAATTTGCGGTCTGAAATGATGATTGTTTAGACCTGGGATTCTTAAACTTTTTCCCCTTGTGACCCCTTTTTGCCTGAGAAATTTTTACGTGACCCTGGGTATATAGGTATATAAAATAGGTATACAAATCAAACATTTACTGATAATAAACCATAAAGAGACCTTTTACTGCTGCCAAATTTTTTGCGACCCCCACATTCAGTTACGCGACCCCTTATGGGATTGCAAGCCACAGTTAAGAAACTTTGGTTTAGACCACTGATGAAGGCTGTATAGCCGAAACGCATATGGTCAGAGTCTAACAGTGCATTCCTGAGCGGGATGCCTGCGCCAGGCTTAGGAGGCAACGCAGCAGCACTGCCTCCTAAGGAGGTTTCAGCCCGGCCGAAACCTCTGCCCAGCGCCAAAAATCCGTGCAACCCACATAGGGTTGCATGGGAAATATGCCACCTAAAAGTTAAATATGCCACCTAAAAATATGCCACCTAATAGGGGGCATATCTCTTCAAAAATAAAAGGGGGCATTCCCAAGCCATAACGGCTTAGGCGGCCCCGCTCCCAGGCCAGCACCGTGACGCCCTAGGAACGCCTCCCGGGGAAGCCGCCACAGGCTTTGCCGGTGTCCGGACACAGATGGAAAGCTCCGTTGGTGTCCGGGCCTGGTTCTGCCATGGCAGCAGCCGGCGACTGGCGTTCGGGCCTGCACGCTGGCGCTGGGGCCACCAGCGTGGCCGCCGGCATGGCTCAGGAATGCACTGTAATTGTGTTATTTTATGTCTAATTGTGTTACATGAGCATGTTTATTTGGTAGGCTTTTGCAGGGTCTTATACGAGTTATATGTGTTATTAGATTTTAGCCTGTAATGAATAATGGAGGGGCTGTGGCTCAGTGGTAGAGCATGCAGAAGGTCCCAGGCTCAATCCCCGGCATCTCCAGTTAAAAGGACCAGGCAAGTAGGTGATGGGAAAGACCCCTGCCTGAGACCCTGCAGAGCCGCTGCTGGTCTAAGTAGACAATACTGACCTTGATGGACCAAGGGTCTGATTCAGTATAAGGCAGCTTCATGTGTTGCCTTACATACATATTTTGTACGGACATAACTTTTATATTGCATAATTTTTGCCCTTAGATGTTTATTTTTTCTTGACCTTTGGGTACTTAATCCATGAGATTGAACCTGGTGTTTATTTCAACTACGGTTACTAGGAGAGCCAGCGTGGTTGTAGTGGTGAAGAGCAGTGGGCTCTAATCTGGAGAACTAGGTTTGGTTCCCCACTCCTCCACATGAGCGGCGAAGGCTAATCTGGTGAACTGGATTTGTTTCCCCACTCCTACACACGAAGCCAGCTGGGTGACTTTGGGCTAGTCACAGTTCTCTCTGAACTCTCTCAGCCCCCACCTACCTCACAGGGTGTCTGTTGTGAGAAGAAGGGAAGGTGATTGTAAACCAGTTTGAGACTCCTTAAAAGGTAGAGAAAGTCGGCATATAAAGACCAACTCTTCTTCTTCTTTGTGAAGCCATGATTCAGTTCCCAGGTGACCATTCAAACCCCAGTTTACCTCAGTTAAGGAGGGCTTCATCACCTTTGCTATTCCCCCGGCTTTGCTGGGACTCACCCTGCTGGTATCCCAGTCTACAATGTGTCAAGAACGACATCGGCACAGACTACAGGTAAGCCAGGATCTCTCACACCTCATACATTACTCAGAGTCGTAGGTGTTTACTAGCTGTGGTTAACAAACCAGATTCAAATCATGATTTCATATCCTGGTGTGACGTACCATAATAACTAACCATGGTTAGTGGCACGGCCTGCGTGTGGGCTATCACGTCAACCATGAATTAAAGCAAAGGTTTGCGTGACATCTGAAGGTAGTCTCTACAGCAGGGGTTTCCCAACCTCTTCTAGCGTGTGGGCACCTTTTGAATTCTGATACAGATGGTTGGCGCAACTGCAAAATGGCTGTCACAGGAGGAGAGAACTACAGAAATGACAAGGAGTGAGGATCAGAGGAGCAGGCCTATTATCTTAGGTGCTGGGGAACACGGGCAGGATGCTGCTGCTGCAGTCGTCTTGTTTGTGGGCTTCCTAGAGGCACCTGGTTGGCCACTGTGTGAACAGACTGCTGGACTTGATGGACCTTGGTCTGATCCAGCATGACCTTTCTTATGTTCCTATGTAGGAGGGGAGTGGACATGATCAAGGGGGAGAAGGCTATTCATGGCTACTAGTCAAAGTGGATACTAGTCATGATGCATACCTATTCATGATGCCTATTATATTAGGTGCTGTGGAACACAGGCAGGATGGTGCTGCAGCAGTCCTCTTGCTTGTGGGCTTCCTAGAGGCACCTGGTTGGCTACTATGTGAACAGACTGCTGGGCTTGGTGGGCCTGGGTCTGATCCAGCATGGCTTTTCTTATGTTCTTATGTCATACATAACTATAATAGTAACTCTTCGACATTTCAGGCAGATTCCCGGCTTAACAGGATGCCCTTTAAAAGGAATGTATTTTTATTGATTATCATAAGCCTTCCTGGGCAAAAGCCCTAGCCACTTAAAAAAATTAATGATTTATTTTCACGTTATTTATAGCTCACCTTTCTCACTGGGACTCAAGATGGATTACAAAAGTGAGCTATCAGGAAAGGTATCAGCGGGTACCACGGCACCCATGGGCACCACACTGGGGATCCCTGCTCTATAGGGATATGTATTCTAGCTGTTTCTGAAGAAGTGAGCTGTGGCTCCCGAAAGCTTACACCCTGCAAGAATGTTGTGAGTCTTTAAGGTGCTACTGGACTCTAGCTCTTTTCTACATTCTTTGCAACACAGAGAAAATAACCAGACTGTTAAAAATCAATTATCCACGGCTGTTTTACAAGGTATCGGTACTCACCCTGAAGGGCTGATCTGGGATAAACGGGAAGTAAGGAAGAGAGGACTGTTCTTCTCCCCATTCGCCAGACACGCACGAATTCCTGAGGAGCTGTCTGTCCGGGAAGAGGGCTTTCAGTTCGATCGCCACGTCCGCTGGCGGATCCTCAGAGTCCCCGCAGGTGAGGCTGATGTCAAAACTGCAAGGGGAACAAGACCCTTCTCATTCTCTCGAAACCGGCAACCAAATCATGGGGGAGGGGCCGTGGTTCAGTGGTAGAGCCTCTGCTCAGCATGCAGAAGGTCCCAGGTTCAATCCCCAACATCTCCAGTTAGACTATGCAAGCAGGTGATGGGAAAGACCTCTGCCTGAGACCCTGGAGAGCCGCTGCCCAGCTTCGTGTGTTCATGTATTCAAATCCAAGGTGGAGGTGCATTCGCCTTTCAAGCTTCTGCAGACCTGCACATCTAAACTTGTATTCCTGGCTGCCGGCCAAGAATTATATTACGGGTAGGCTGGCGCTCATTCCGGCCTCCCTAATCTCCTTTTTCCCCTTAGAGTCACTCCATATGCGACAGGGTGTTTCTTCCTCCCCCCTTTCCCTACATGGAGATTATCTCTATTTAGAACCACCTTATGTATAAAGCAGCCCTTACGATTCACAAGGGAAAGTGGGATTTTCCCCCCTCTTTGGGTCAAAGGAGAAACCCTGCTTTCTATATTTACCGCCGCAGACAAAAATAGACTGTCTTCAGAAAACCAAGGACGTTTGGCAGGGCGCATTCCTTTTTTTGGTGGGAATGGCGTACTTCCTCGCTGTTTTGGGGCCAGGAAGGCCCGGCCAATGGGAAGCGAGCCCTGCCTCTCCCGTAGGATTACCTCTCTGGGTTGAGATCCACGATGCCCATCACTAAGATCTTCTTGCCCGGCCTCATGCCTCCTTTGATGTGCCCACAGAACGGGACGATCTGGGGTGGGTGGGAAAAGCATGGCAGGGATTCAAAACTGCACGTCCTCCCGGAAAACCGGTGCCCAATTTGACCCCCCCCCAGGAGAACAAGGGGGGAGAGGGGGAGAGGAAGAGGGAGAGCCGAAATTCCTTACCAGCCGTGGGAAATACACTTCCGCTTGCACCGGAGAGCCCAGCGAGTTGTTTAAATGCCCGTCTTCTATTTTCTGCAGGGGGAAAAACAAAACCAAAGGGGGGGAGAGAAGATTGCGAACGCTGCCAGGCGGAGACAGAAAGCCCTCCTTTGTGTTTGCCACCAGGGCCGAGGAGGGGCAGGCTGGCACCGCGAGCGCCGATGCCCGTTCGGAGCCTCCCCGAAACAGAGGCCCCGATTTCTCTTTCCCACACCCCCTTTGCACCACAAAAGGGTGTTGCCCATTTCCCGCAGGGCCCCAGCCGGCGTTCCAGGTGCGGATCCCCGGAGAGGCCAACATCTGCAGGCGCGGGGGATGCGCACACCTCGGGCATCACGAACACCGCGCGCGCGGTGGCGGTGGGGAGCCCACGGGACCCTCCCCCCCAAGGCACCGCCTGGCCGCATCCCGACGTGCCTTCCCGGGCCAGCCCCTTGCAAAGATGCATCCCGGGGGGGGGGGGGTTTGGCGCTTCTCCGGGCACCGGATCCTGCCCGGCTTGCTTCCAGCCTACCCCCCCGCCCCCAATAGCTCTGGGTTCCATTGCTGGGAGCAAACCCGCGAAGCCCCCCCCCCATTCACACATGCACCCACCCCCACTCGCGTGCACGCGCCCCCCCCCCCCTTACCAGCGCGTCCCGTTCGGCCACCGACCCGGCCATCTTGGGCACGGCTGGAAGGGGCGAGCTGTGCCGCCGCCGCCGGAGCTGACCGGGCAGGGGAGGGGAGGGAAGGGAAGGAGGAGGGAGGAGGAGGAGGCGGGGGCTGGCCGGGGCTGGCCCAGCCGGGCGGCACCGGCGCCGGGCGGAGCTGCGCCGCCAAGCCCCGCCAAGCCCCGCCGCCCGCCCGCCCCGGCGCGCGCGGTGCACGGAGGGCGAAAACGCACGGGCGCTCGAGCCTCCTTTCTTCCCTGTTCCAGCCAGGATCCAGCCAGGATCGAACGCACGGACGTTCTTCGAACGTTCGAAGAACGTTCGAAGAACGTTCGTGCGTTCGATCCTGGCTGCAACGTTCAAAGAACGTTCGTGCGTTCGATCCTGGCTGGAACGTTCAAAGAACGTTCGTGCGTTCGATCCTGGCTGGAACGTTCGAAGAACGTCCGTGCGTTCGATCCTGGCTGGATCCTGGCTGGAACAGGGAAGAAAGGAGGCTCGAGCGCCCGTGCGTTTTCGCCCGGAGAGTGGGACGGAGGGAGGTCGGTCGGCGCGCCACTGGGGCGGTGGGTCGGGGCGAGGGGCGCCCACGCCGGGTGGGGGGGGGAGAGAAGGGGGGATGCCCGATTCGACGGGATGCCAACCTCCAGGGGGTGCCTGGAGATCCCCCGCGGCCGCAGCGGGTCTCCGGGCGACAGAGAGCCGCTTCCCCTGGAGAGCGTGGCTGCTTCGGAGGGTGGGCGCGGTGGCCGGACCAGGGCTGGTGCTACTGAAGTGCCCTGGTTTATAGAGTCCAATGAAGACAACTAGGAGGAGGGGAAAATAAGCAATAGTTCTTTATTTAGCTAAACACAGACCCTGGGGTGAAATAACCCGCACATCAGATGCGCAGAGTTACTCACCCGAGAAACAAAGGAAAGTCAGGATCATTGATGCATTCGCATGGGGCAGGCCCGTGGCTGCTGACAAGCAGATTGAGACACAAAAGCACCAATGCACATTAGGTGTCTGCTTCACTCTAATTCGCATAGCCATAGATATTGGCCGAAGGCTGTCTCTAAGCAAGTGCTAGGCCTTGTGATCTTAGTAACTAGAAATCACATACCTAAAGATGAAGGTAATTCAGAGCTCTCTACTGGCGAGAGGCCGTACCAAGCACAGAGAGCATGATTTGTTGGTTCATGGCTCCCGGATGCCAACGTTCCCAAAGCTTCCATGTGTGTGCGTATGAATACATAGTGTTCTAAACCAGCCCTTATATCTGGGCATTACAATGCCAACCTCCAGGGGGTGCCTGGAGATCTCCCGCTGTTGCAGCGGGTCTCCAGGTGACAGAGAGCAGCTTCCCCTGGAGAACATGGCTGCTTTGGAGGGTGGGCGCGATGGCCTGACCAGGGCCGGCGCTACCTACAGGCGAACTAGGTAGTCGCCCCTAGGGCATAGACCTCGGAGGGGGCGCAGTTTTAAAACAAATTAGTTTCTTGAAAAAAAGGCAACTGGCAATTATATTGTTTTATTTTAAGATACGTACCACAACAGTGCTATGGAACAGAATTAATTATAACATAAAACATTTTGTGCTTTTATTTTTTTTCCCCTACAAGACATCTGTTTTTCAAATTTGGTTAGCAATGGGGGGCACAAGTAGTTAACCTTGGGAGAAAACGCATGGGAGGTTCTGCCTTGGATTTGCCACTCTAAATGCACATTTTCCCCAGCCAAATTCTCAAAACTCAACAATAAGCCCCCACGCAGAGTTTTGAGAATTCAGATGGGGGGGGGGATGTGCTTCTAGAGAGCGGCAAATCCAAGGCAAAACCTCCCGGGCGTTTTCTCCCAAGCTTGCCGAGGGTGCAAAAATGACTGGTTCCTGCCCTCCCCACACCTTGCCCTTCCCCAGGCCCCACACACAACATTTCCCACCCCAGAACTGGCAACCCTATCTCCTGATGACAAAGATCAGGTTCCCCAGGAGACAATGGCTCCTTTGGAGGTTGGGCTCTACGGCATTACACCCTGCGGAGGTCCCTGCCCTCCCCAAAACTCACTTTGAAAGGAAACAATCTCTTAGGTAAAGGTAAAGGTCCCCTGTGCAAGCACCGGGTCATTCCTGACCCATGGGGTGATGTCACATCCCGACATTTTCTAGGCAGACTTTGTTTATGGGGTGATTTGCCAGTGCCTTCCCCAGTCATCTTCCCTTTACCCCCAGCAAGCTGGGTACTCATTTGACCGACCACGGAAGGATGGAAGGCTGAGTCAACCTTGAGCTGGCTACCTGAACCCGACTTCCGTCAGGATCGAACTCTCAGGTCGTGAGCAAAGTTTGGACTGCAGTACTGCAGCTTGCCACTCTGCGCCACGGGGCTCCTACATGCTCCAAAAATCTCGACCCAACATTCAGTTGTTTGGTGGTCCCCCATCCAAATCTTTAACTGGCATTTGTTCCTGCCGACCCAGGAAGAATTTTTATAAGCGGTCTAGGTTTCTGATCCCCCCCACCCCCCCCAAAAAAAGTTAAAGGGTTCCATGGCTGACAAGCGATCCGGGCTCATTTGACAGGGGCGACGGAACATGAAGCTTCCTTCGAGCCCCTTTGCGTTCCACGGCTGCCTGTCCCATCGCCCCTGTCAAATGAGTCCGGATTGCTTCCTGTTCTGAGATTCTCCCAAGCTTCCCCACTGATGGGAGGATGTGACCCCCCCTTGTCCTTCTTGGTCACGGCAGGTGAAAGATCGACCCACCACACATGAAGCTGCCAGATACTGAATCAGACTCTTACAGTGCATTCCTGAGAGGGATGCCTGCGCCGGTCATAGTATGTTCCAGCAGGGCCGAAACTTCCTCGTGGCGTTAAAAATCCGTGCAACCCTTCACTGCCACTCACTCAAAATGGGTAATAATAGAGAGCATTTATACGGCACACTTCCAGTATTGAATACACCGTGTTTGCATATATCTCCTGGAACCTTTCAACAGCCCTGCAAGGTGGGCCAGTGTTATATTCCTCGTGGTGGTGGTGGTGGTGGAGAGCCGAGACATAGCGTTTTGCCAAAGGCTGGCAGAGTGGTGGAAAGTGCTGTCAAGTTCTAGCTGACTTACGGCGACACCATAGGGCTTTCAAGGCAAGAGGTGTTCAGAGGAGGTTTGCCATTGCCTGCCTCTGTGGATCGCCCCTAGACTTCTTTGGTGGTTTCCTTTCCAAGAACTAACCAGGGCCGACCCTGTTAGCTTCCGAGATCTGACAAGATCGAGCTAGCCTGGGCCATCCAGGTCAAGGAAGAGGGCAGAGGTGTTTTGCCGTTACCTGCCTTTGCATAGCAGCCTTGGACTTCCTTGGTGGTCTCCTGTCCAAGTGCTAACCAGGGCTGTGCCTAATTAGATTCTGAGATGTGACAAGATTGGGCTAGCCTGGGCCATCCAGGCCAAGGTAGAGATGCAGAGGTGGTTTGCCATTGCCTGCCTCTGAATAACAACCCTGGACTTCCCTGGTGGTCTCCCATCCAAGTACCAACCTGGGCTGACCCTGCTTAGCTTCTGAGAACTGATGAGATTGGGCTAGCCTGGGCCATCCAGGTGAGGGCCAAGAGCAACCTACTGAAATTATTGCCAGTCTCCCTTTCCATCTTAAAAACCCAATCAGGATGGTGAAGACTACAACCCATAACAATATTACATCAACTGTGGCAGAATGAGATTTACATCTGTGTCTTCATGGCTCGTGGTTCATACTCTGCAGCCTATGAGTAAAAGCCCTATGAGGAAAGGCTGAGGGAGTTGGGAATGTTCAGTCTGGAGAAGAGGAGGTTGAGGGAGGACATGATATTGCTCTCTTGAAGTATCCGAAGGGCTGTCAGAGGAGGGCAGGGAGCTGTTCCTGTGGGCAGCAGAGGATAGTACTCGCAAGAATGGGTGTAAATTGCGAGTGGAGAGGTACCGGCTGGATATTAGGGGGGGAATTTTACAGTAAGAGTTGTTCAGCAGTGGAATCGGCTTCCTAGGGAGGTGGGTGAGCTCCCTCTCACTGGCAGTCTTTAAGCAGAGGCTGGGCAAACACCTGTCAGGGATGCTCTAGGCTGGTCCTGCATTGAGCAGGGGGTTGGACTAGATGGCCTGTATGGCCCCTTCCAACTTTCACGCTGAGAGCTAGCAAGGTGTAGTGATAAAGAACGGTGTTTTGGAGCGGTGGACTCTAATCTAGTGAACCGGGTTGGTTTCCCCACTCCTCCACATGAAGCCAGCTGGGTGACCTTGGGCTAGTCACAGCTCCCTTAGAGCTCTCTCAGCCTCACCTACCTCACAGGGTGTTTGTTATGTGGAGGGGAAGAGAAAGTGATTGTAAGCCAGTTTGATTCTCTCTTAAGCAGTAGAGAAAATCAGCATATAAATACCAACTCCTCTTCTTCTTCTTTGATTCTATCTTACAGTGCAATTTCCCTATGAGTCTTAGGGAACGCTCTGTCAACCATTACCATCAGTAAACAGTAATACCCAGGCGTTTAAAAATACAACCACTTGCCAACGCAACCTGCATAAGGATTAGTTGGCACACATCTAGGTTAATATCTTCCCGTCTCATCCTGCTTCTCTTGGGCAATCCTTGCGGGAATACTAAAACGCCTGGTGTTTCCGTTCCCCTCCCAGCAGGCGTTGAAGCATCGCTCCCATTATTCAGTGATAATTGCCGTTGTCTGCTTTCCCCGCAGCTCGCCCAACGGTGGAGAAAGTGGGTCACAGGCTCCTGCCCCATCTGGTCCCTTGGGTTTCCCAGAAGAATGTTTGTCTCTTGCCTGGAGATGGAATCGGTATACAGATGGAAGCCCCTGTCGCAAAGGGAAACGTCCCATCCTTCCGATAGACTGAGCCATGGTTTTGCTTTTACTCTTCTCTCGTTTTAATCCTGCTTTCGCCAAGGAAAGGGGTTACAGCGGAAGGGGAGGGGCCGTGGCTCAGTGGAAGAGCCTCTGCTTTGCACACAGAAGGTCCCAGGTTCAATCCCCAGCACCTCTTGTCAAAAAGGACCAGGCAGTAGGTGAAAGGGACCACCAGGGTCATCTTGTCCGACCCCCTGCACAATGCAGGAAATTCTCAAGTGCCTCCCCTCCCCATACCCCAGTGATCCCTACTCCATGCTCAGAAGGTGGCCAGAAATAAATCATTGTATCAGCATTGTATAATAGCATAGAATCCATCCTCCAAAGCAGCCACTTTTCCCTGTGGATCTGATCTCTATAGTCTGGAGATCAGTTGTTATTCTGAGAGAATTCCAGGCCGCACCTGGAGGTTGGCAACCCTAGTGCTAGGACAGAAATGCGGGCCAACAGAAAAGAAGAAGAAGAGTTGGTTTTTATATGCCGACTTTCTCTACCACTTAAGGGAGAATCAAGCTGGCTTACAATCACCTTCCCTTCCCCTCCCCGCAACCGACACTTTGTGAGGTAGGTGAGGCTGAGAGAGCTGTGACTAGCCCAAGGTCACCCAGCTGGCTTCATGTGGAGGAGTGGGGAAACAAATCCAGTTCACTAGATTAGCATCTGCTGCTCATGTGGAGGAGTAGGGAATCAAACCCGGTTCTCCAGATCAGAGTCCACCGCTCTTAACCACTACACCACGCTGGCTCATCTTATATTTTTGTGTGACTCTGGATCCCATGTAGGAAGCAAGCTTATTCACCCAGAACATCTGTCTAAAATACAAATGTATAGACTGCACACAGTAACAAAGGCCTTTGCCAATATCTGTATGATTACAGTAAAGGTAAAGGTCCCCTGTGCAAGCACCGGGTCATTCCTGACCCATGGAGTGACATCACATCCCGATGTTTCCTAGGCAGACTTTGTTTGCGGGGTGGTTTGCCAGTGCCTTCCCCAGTCATCTTCCCTTTACCCCCAGCAAGCTGTGTATTCATTTTACCGACCTCAGAAGGATGGAAGGCTGAGTCAACCTTGAGCCGGCTACCTGAAACCAACTTCCTTTGGGATCGAACTCAGGTCATGAGCAGAGTTTGGACAGCAGTACTGCAGCTCAACACTCTGCGCCACGGGGCTCCTCATCTGTATGATTAGGCTTGGGTTTATTATTAATATTCTTTTATATTTATTACTGTATTTTAGATTTTAATCTTTTCGTTGTGTGAGCCACCTTGACCACGCTGGGAATGGAAAATGTCCTAAATGACTTAGAGGTGTCCTAAATGAACAAACAAGACAACTTTATTTTGAGATAGATAAGCACCATTTCTGTGTCAACATTAGCCAGCGTGGTGTGGTGGTTAAGAGTAGGGCTGTTGGGGGAAAAAAATAGTTGGGCCGGTTCGGATTCGGCCGAACCCGGCCCGACTTGGGTCCGGTTCGGCCGAATTCCGAACCCCCCCTGTTCGGGAATGCCAAATTCGGCGGAAAATTCGGCATTCCCAAACAAATTTGGTTTAAAGACCCCCCCGCCCAGTTTCCCGGGAAACCGGGCAGGGGGGTCTTTAAACTGCTCCGCGCTGCCTGCCCAGGCAGCGTAGAGCAGTTTAACACGCACACCCCGCCCAGTTTCCCGGGACTCCTGGGAAGTGGGTGGGGTTTAAACTGCTCCGCTGCCTGGGTCCCGACGCTCAGCTGTTGGGCGGTGGACCGCCTTTAAAGACCCCCCCCTTTCCGGGAGTCCTGGGAAAGCGGGCGGTGGGGGTTTAAACTGCTACGCGCTGCCTGCCCAGGCAGCATGGAGCAGTTTAAAGACCCCCCCTGCCCAATTTCCTGGGACTCCCAGGAAACCGGGCGGGGGGGTCTTTAAAGGTGGAAAAGGCAGGTTCGGGGAACGCCGAACCAGCCGAATTTATCCGGCGATTGCCGAACTCGCCGAATTCGGCATGTCCTTTTCCCACCTTTTTTTGAGTTCAGTTCCATCCGAACTGAAAACCCCCGAATCGGGGGAAATTTGGCCGTTTGTTCGGTTCGGATGAACCGAATCGACAGCCCTAGTTAAGAGCAGTGGACGCTAATCTGGTGGATTTGTTTCTCCACTCCTCCACGTGAAGCCAGCTGAGTGACCTTGGGCTAGTCACAGTTCTCTCCTAACTCTCTCATCCCCACCTACCTCACAGGGTGTCAGTTGTGGGGAGGGGAAGGGAAGGTGATTGTAAGCCGGATTGATTCTTCCTTAAATGGTAAAGAAAGTCAGCATTTAAAAACCAACTCTTCTTCTTCTACTTACTTTATTTGTATCCCTTTTTCCCCCCTCCAATGAAGATTCAAAGTGGCTTACCCTGTTCTCCTTTATTTTATCAACACAACAGCCATGTGAGGTAGGTTAGGCTGAGAGCATGTGACTGGCCCAAGATCGGACACTCTAAGCACTACACCACCTGGCTCTCAGTACTTCTTCTCACTATGTATGTGTCAATCTACTCCTTTGTAATTAATAATGGTTTAAACAATTTTTAAAAAATGTTCTCCGTAAGGGTTTGTATCACTCCTTTGTTTTTCAACGAAACATAAATAAAACTCTTTTCTTTTCCTAGTGGATTACAGCTGCCAGATTTGGATGGATTCATTCCGATGGAGTCTGTAAAATCCCTTCGGGGAATCTCAAGAGTTTTGAAAGAACAGTTTGTTCCATCACAGGAAATTCAGAGAAACGTCCTGAGATAATCAGCTATTTTCTAAGGGCAGATTTGTTTCTCGCACTTAAACTAGAGAGAAACGGTGTATTTTTTGTGGGGGGACCACAAATATCATTTTAAAAATTACAAGCCATTGGTATTTTTATGTGCATCCCTGAACTTCACAAGGGTTTTTCGCCCCATTCAGTATCCTTCCCCCCTTAAGATGTTATTTTCTTTGTTCCTAGAGGTTAATTAATGGGTTATCTGATAATAAATAAATTATTGTTGTTGTTGTTGTTGTTATTGGAGCTATACCATGCTGGCTAATAATTATAATAATTATTATAATACATATCATACAGCACAGTGTGATATATATTGATCCCTCTTTTGATATTTCTCACAGTACTTCCATTTATTCAAGTTGACTATAAACCATTTCTCTCACCTACCCACCCACCCAACGGCAGTTTCTGTATCTGAAATACCAATATAGGGTCAACCTAACCTGTTCCAATGAAATTTGCCGAGCTGTTCAGGATCATCAGCTTCACATTGTTTTACAAGGTTGATACTTGCATACATCTTATATGGGAGACATATAAAGCCCAGCATAACAACTTCAGACAATTTTACCAAATGTTGATGTAATTGGTAATATATTATACAGCTTATTATATGCATGGCCCTCTATGTGATTTATGTATTTTTATGTTTTATATTCTATTAGCATTGTAAGCCGCCTCGAGTTCTGTAAGGTAGAAAGGCTGCTAATAAATGTTTTAAATTAAGAAAATAAAATAAATATTCAGAGGCACACTGCTTCTGGGCTCAGAGATTCCCTTTAGCTCTCATGGCTAATAGGTTTTGGTCCTTTATGCATTTGTCAAATCCTTTTATAAAGCCATCTAGAACAGGGATGTCGAACTCAATTGTTATGAGGGCCAGATATGACATAAATGTCACTTGGTTGGGCCAGGCCATGCCTCGCTGGCCCAGATTCAGGGGGTGGGGGGGTTGCCTTGGCTGGCTCACAGGCTGGATAAGAGCTCTCAAGGGGGCTGGATCCAGCCCACGGGCCTTATGTTTGACACCCCTGTTCTAGAAGATACCTTCAAGTGAGTCAGGCAGATGCAAGGTCATATTGAACTTTGGAGTCTGTAAGGTGCTTTGTTCCTCAGTTCAAATGAAATCTATGTGTACACAAACATGCTAATTCCAGGCTTTGTCCGTCAACCACTATAGACAGGTCATACAATAAATGTCCCTATATCAAAAGGTGGAAGATCTTCTTAGCACACTCATGCCCTTTATGGTTGCAGGCAATATGAAAGAACATGCCCTGCAGTTATATTGTAAACAAAACATTAAATGGATCGCATGTTTGGCAAATACATTCTTCTGCAGATGATACAACATTCACTGGATCAATGTGGGGAGGGGCTGTGGCTCAGTGGTAGAGCATCTGCTCGGCATGTAGAAGGTCCCAGGTTCAATCCTTGGCATCTCCAGTTAAAGGGATCAGGCAAGTAGGTGATGGGAAAGACCCTCTGCCTGAGACCCTGGAGAGCCGCTGCCTGTCTGAGTAGACAGTACTGACTTTGATGGACCAAGGGTCTGATTCAGTATAAGACAGCTTCATGTGTGTTCATGTGAGATCACACCCACAGCGCTGGATTAAAACCCTTTCCCACCGTAATGGCACTTTTAGATTGATTTCTAATTTTCAAAGAATTTGTGGATTCTAAATGGCATACCATCACTGAGTTCAATGGTGGTTAGTGTTGCTAGGACCCCTAGGGTTGCCAGCCTCCAGGTACTAGCTGGAGATCTCCTGCTTTTACAACTGATCTCCAGCCGATAGAGATCAGTTCACCTGGAGAAAATGGCTGCTTTGGCAATTGGACTCTATGGCATTGAAGTCCCTCCCCAAACCTCGCCCTCCTCAGGCTGTGCCCCCAAAACCTCCCTTGCAATCCTATTCCTGCAGCAGCCATTTTGTGGCTGCACCAACCCCTCTGTCTCAGAATTCCCAAGGTGCCCACAGGCTCAAAAAGGTTGGGGACTCCTGGTCTAAGCCATACCTTAAGCAAGCGAGCAAGTAACCAAGAAACCTACTTCAGAACCAGGAGAGGCCTTCCTGAGAAAAGGCGGCAGCAAAACCACACCTGTCGCTAGGTACTGGTGAAAGTTTAAATTCCTGATGACAGAACTCACATCACGTTGCACAGATACATTAATTGCTTCCTTGCTTCATTTGTGCTGATCCCATGTCATTTTTATTCCAGAAAGGTGGTTCAGTGCACATGGGCGGCAGCCAAGTGGGTGTGTTGCTGTGAACATGTCAGACAGTATGTGGTGCATGAAGTTCTTGTGCCCAACTCACTCGGGTTGTGGGGTGAGGAAAGCAGGTCTTACAGAAACTGGAGGAGAATTTCATTAAAAGCCCTGCAAATTGCATTTCTGGTATCATTTACAAGGTGCCATTTCTGGTTTCGTTTGCAAGGTGCCAGCTATGTCTGCTTTGCTATCATGGGACTTAGAGAACATAAGAACATAAGCCCTGCTGAATCAGACCAGTGAGGGTCCATCTAGTCCAGCATCCTGCCTCACACAGAGGCCAACCAGTTCCTCCGGAGGGCCAACAACAGGGCATAGAGGCCGAGTAGGGTTGCCAACCTCCAGGTACTCAGAACAGGAGCGAAAAAATATGTACCTACAGTGCAAAAACATGTATTAATAGCTACATGAAACAATATAGTAAGCAACATTGTACACAGACTTAACATATAATCTATACAATAAACTATCCTAGTGAATATATACAATTTCTCAGAGGAAAAAAAAACCTCTATATAGACACGAATAGTTCAAACTTCATGTGAAGTGGTTCAACAAAGGAGTCCACACTGCATAAAGCCGGAGACAAAAGGGAATACGGCCGTTTCGAATTCTTCACACAAGTTCTTCCTCAGTCCCAGCCAATGGAATGACCCATTCTTATGAACTGCAAAATTGCAGTCCGGCCATTTTCTCCAGGTAAACTGATCTCTATCGGCTGAAGATCAGTTGTAATAGTGGGAGATCTCCAGCTAGTACCTGGAGGCTGACAACCCTACCACACTTTGAACATCACCGAAAGGACAAGACAACCTCTGACCTTATGTTCTCACGCAGAATTTTAATTGGTCTTTTGGCCTTCATGTGGCACTGAATCCTAGGCCAAAGTGTTGTGTTTTGTGACTGACAAACCGCCATTAAACAAGGAATACTGGGCAATTGTCTTCTAAAGGCCAGGAGGACATAGCTGACTCTTTAATAAATGTTTATTCCTCTCAGATTTTCCACACTCAACAAGATTTTGGCTCAAGGACTTGTTTGTTCAGTTGACTCAAACTCTTCGCCAGATTTCCTTCGCCGAACCTTCTCACTCATGGCTCATCTTTTCCAGACGGTGACTGTTTCATCCCACCCTGAAACCGAAAAGGAGCCACCGTGAAACCTGCCGACGCTTCCCATCATAACAACCAAGAAGACGGGTCAGGCCGTGCGAGGGAGCCTATAAACCCGGCAGGGAATTGCAGAACAATTCGGCGGAGATAAATGCAGAGCAATTATACCACGCCAAAACTCCTATCGAGCAACATTCCTTTTCAGTGAAGGGCTGCCAGAAATTAGACACATCTCTTGAAGTCATCAGAAGGAAGGCTAGGGAGGGTTACCAACTCTGGGTGGAGAAATTCCTGGAGATTTGGGGGTAGGGATGCCAGGTCCTTCCTGGGAATGGTTGCGGGGAGGGACAAGGGGACTTACTGGTGACATCACTTCTGGTGCATTGAAGAAGAAGATGAAGAAGAAGAAGAGTTGGTTTTTATACCTCGCTTTTCTCTACCTTTAAGGAGTCTCAAATCAGCTTGCAATCACATTCCCTTCCCCCTCTCCACAACAGGCACCTTGAAAGGTAGGTTGGTAGGGTTGCCAGCTCCGTGTCGGGAAATACCTGGAGATTTTTGGGGTGGAGCCTGAGGACGGTGCGGTTTGGGGAGGGGAGGGACTTCAATGCCATAGAGTCCAATTGCCAAAGTGGCCATTTTCTCCGGATCTTTATCGGCAGGAGATCAGGTGTAATAGCGGGAGATCTCCAGCTAGTACCTGGAGGTTGGCAACCCTATAGGAGGGGCAGCTTAGTGACTCACGTTTCTATAAACCTTTACCATCTGACCCTTCTTTAAAAGTTATGAACATTGTGAAAACAGTGGTCTATGAGGGGCTTACTTTAAATTATATACAAAAACCTACTGCAGATTATCTTATGGTCAAATATCCGAGGGCACCTGTCTTCTACTCCTTACCTAAGATTCATAAGACCCTTGTTAGCCCTCCTGGGCGACCTATCATTTCAGCCATTGGCAGCATTGTTGAACCCCTATCAAAATTCATTGATTATTTTTTGCAACCTTTTAGTAAAATGACTGAGTCCTACATTAAGGACACATGTGACTTTATTAAGAAGATCGAAGATGTACCAATACCTGAGAATGCTGTTCTTGCCACATTCGATGTGGCTTCATTATACACTAATATTCCGTTGGAAGAGGCTCGTGACATCATTGAGGAACTATTTGAATCTAGGGAGGATAAGACTATTCCCTCTCATTTCTTACTAAATTTATTGGATATTATTTTTGAAAACAACTTTTTCAGGTATAAAGATCAGTTTTACCTGCAGGTGCAGGGAGTGGCTATGGGCGCAGCTTGCGCCCCCTCAGTGGCCAACACCTTTATGATATCTTTTGAATCCAAACTACTTTTCAGACATCAGTTGTTTAAAAATCATGTCATAAAATATTTTCGTTTTATTGATGATTTATTCTGTATTATTGATTCGTATTCATCTTATGAACTTCTTCTTGAATGTCTTAACTCTCTGAGCCCCTCATTGAAATTCACAGGACATATGGACGAGCGTGAGATTCCCTTTCTAGATGTGGTGGTCTTTAGGACCACACGGAACACTCTTGCGGTAAAGCCATACCACAAACCCACTGATGTGGGAGCGGGTTTACATTTTTCCTCCAATCATCCGTTACACTTAAAACGGAATCTTCCATTTAGTCAGCTTCTCAGGATAAAAAGGAACGCCACCTTTGCTCCTGATTTCAAAGCGGCAGCCATGGACTTATGCCGTAATTTTCGTCTTAGGGGTTATCAACAGTCTGTCTTGGATACAGCATTAGTCAAAGTCCAACAAAGGGACAGACAATCTGTTTTAAATCCGCAGGCTTCTACAGCCGAGAAACGGGTGGGGGTTTGTGTTTCCTTGGAGTTTAACCATTTGACGCATGAAATACAGCGCATTGTTCGCCGCCATTGGCATGTTTTATTTAATGTTCCTGGCTGCTCTGAAATGCCTACTTTTGGACTTAAAAAAACTAAGTCCCTTCGCAATTTCTTAATTAAAACTGATCGGTTATCTAGTATCCAGAAAGTTAACATCCGGGGACACCATAGATGCGGAGCATGCGCATGTTGCCGTTTTTGTCTTCCCATCAAAGAGGTGAGCGCCTCTAGCTCTAATTTTAAATATACCTTGCAGAGTTTTACAAATTGCTCTTCAAAAAATCTTATTTATGCTGTTATTTGTCCGTGTTTAAAAATGTACGTTGGCTCAACAATACGCCCCCTTAGGATACGGATTAGTGAGCATAGAACGAGAATACGCTCGAAGGTCTTGGAGGCACCCCTCACTAACCACTATCTAGAGAAGGGGCATACGGAGGACGACATTCTGTTTTTTGCCATTTGGCAGTTTAAACCCAAACATTATTGTCGGGACGATGTGATTAAAATTTTACACCAGCAGGAATCTAGATATATCTATCTCTTTAAAACACTATCCCCAGCCGGATTGAATAATGAATTTGAGCTATCTAGCTTTCTTTGAGAGGTTCACTAACTAGATTCAGCTGTAGGGGCTATGTTTGAGATTTAAGTGTATTGGCTACAAGGAGCATTTACCAGCCCTCAATCGAGGTGAGACACGCGTTTGGTCTGCTGGTCTGCAGGGTAAGCATATGAGCAATTAACTGCGGTATTAATATTATGTTATGAAATTATCTGATTGTATGAGCACTATGACTTTGAGACGTTTATTTATTTATGTTTTCAGAGGTCTTTGACCCTATATAATTATTACAACAACTGATGAAGCTTTTGAGCGAAACGAACACGTATCCGGAAGTGTCGTTTTGTCACTGATTTTCTAATTGTCTTGTCACTGATTTTCTAATTGTCACTGAATTTTTATGATTTGGCATTTTTTGACTTTTGAAACCATCGGAGTTGGATTTTGAACTTCTTTTTGCCACCATTTTTTGTTTCATTGAATATCAGCATAGAAGATGTTACCTTGATGAACTGATCTACACGTGAACTCTCCTTGAATCTCATCAAAAGTTGTGGATTATAAGAACGAGAGGAATTGGACTTTTCTTTTCAGTTTGTTGAACTGGGTATTTGTACTTGCTGAATTATTCCGGTGATGTAACCGGCTTTGTGGCTTCACATTTTTTTCCCCCCTCATTTTTGTATTATTTTTGTAGTATTTTTGTAGTTTTTCTATACTGAATCTTGAGTAAAAGCGATTGTAATTAGAACTTGCTAGTTGTTCTTATGAGCCAGTGCTGTATGTTTTCTCAAGTACCTGGAGGTTGGCAACCCTATAGGAGGGGCTGAGAGAGTTCGGAGAGAACTGTGATTGGCCCAAGGTCACCCAGCAGGCTTCATGAGTAGGTAGGGTTGCCAGGTCCCTCTTCGAAACCGGTGGGAGGTTTTGGGGGAGGAACCTGAAAAGGGCGGGGTTTGGAGAGGGGAGGGACTTCAATGCCATAGAGTCCAATTGATCTCTATCGACTGGAGATTGGTTGTAATAGCAGGAGATCTCCAGCTAATATCTGGAGGTTGGCAACCCTATGAGTACGAGTGGGGAAACAAACCTGATTCACCAGATTAGAGTCCACTGCTCATGTGGAGGAGTGGAGAATTAAACCTGGTTCTCCAGATTAGAGCCCACCGCTCTTAACCTCACACTCTGCTGCAAAAACCTCCTGCTGGTGGCAAAGAGGGACCTGGCCACCCTATCTGCAGGGAGGATTGCCAATCTCCAGGTGGGGCCTGGAATTTGGCTAGAATCACAACTGATCTGCTGACTATGATGAACAGTTCCTCTGGAGAAAATGGCTGCTTCAGAGGGAGGACTCTATGGCCCTCTAGGAAGCCACAAACAAGACGACTGCAGCAGCATTCTCCTGCCTGTATTCCACCGCACCCAAAATAATAGGCATGCTCCTCTGATACTAGAGAGAATAGGTATGCAGCATGACTAGTATCCATTCTAACTAATAGCCATGAATACCCCTCTCCTCCATGAATATGTCCACTCCTCTCTTAAAGACCTCCAACCTAGCAGCCATCACCACATCCTGGGGCAGGGAGTTCCACAATTTAACTATGCGTTGTGTGAAGAAATACTTCCTTTTATATGTTTTGAATCTCTCACCCTCCAGCTTTAGCAGATGACCCCGTGTTCTAGTATTATGGGAGAGGGAGAAAAGCTTCTCCCTGTCTACTCTATCCAGACCATGCATAATTTTATAGACCTCTATCATGTCTCCTCTTAGCCGCCTTCTTTCCAAGCTAAACGGTCCTAAGTGTCTAAACCGCTCCCCATAGGACAGTTGCTCTAGTCCCCTAATCATTTTGGTTGCTCTTTTCTGCATCTTCTCAAGCTCTGTAATATCCCATTTTTAGGTGTGGTGACCAGAACTGTACACAGTATTCCAAGTGTGGTCTCACCATACATTTGTACAAGGGCAGTATGATATCAGCAGTTTTATTCTCTATTCCTCGTCTAATTATGACCAGCATGGAATTTGCCTTTTTTATAGCAGCCGCTCACTGGGTTGACATCTTCATTGAGCTATCCACTACCACCCCAAGATCCCTTTCTTGGTCTGTCGCTGCCAGCACAGATCCCATCAGTGTATATGTGAAGTTGGGATTTCCCCCCCCCCCCCAATATGCATCACTTTACACTTACTCACATTGAATCTCATTTGCCATTTTAATGCCCATTCTTCCAGTATGTAGAGATCCTTCTGGAGCTCTTCACAGTCCAATTTTGTTTTAACCACCCTAAATAATTTGGTGTCATCTGCAAACTTGGCTACTTCACTATTTAACCCCAACTCCAGGTCATTGATGAACAGGTTGAAAAGCACCGGTCCCAACACAGAAATACAGTGAATGTATAAAGGAACTGCTGGTATAAAGGAACTGCTTTTTCTAGACTACTTTGCACCAAGCACGTGAATGCCTAGTGCAGCCCCAGTATTGTGCAATGGAATCTGTATGGGTGCGGTGCCAAAATCTTGACTATTGTGTGTTTTTCAAGAGGGACCCGTTTTCCCAATTCATCTTATTACATCCAACCCTACGGATAAGATAAAATTCCCAGAAACCTGTGTTGCTGCTTTAGCCTGTGGGCAGATTGTGTTTTGTGACCACAGTCTCCCTTGCCTTCTTCCTCTGCTTCAGAGGGTGTGGTTTATAGGGTTTTATTAGTATTATTTTCCTCACTTAAATGTTCCATGATTTTGCAACCCCCCTAAAGCCATTCAGCAAGCCATTAGTTCCAATAAAAGCAGATTGTATCATAACTGGTTAAAGGGCGACTTTTTTGAGTGAGGGTTTAAACAGAGGGAAAGATCTACAATAAAAGAAACTGTGTTACACCCATGCATTCCTGGGACAAGATAGCCCTCCACAAATGTTATGGTGGCCTTCCATTCCCATGTTGTGGGAGACTGCCAGCCATGTATTTCAAGATTGCAGCATGCGTGACCAAGTCAGGTGTGATTTGGGCAACACATGCATTTCCCATGCAGGTACGGTCTCCATTCACTGGTTTTCCAGGGTTCTGATTCATGCTAATGGAAGCTGCACCCACAGGGAAAATCTGTGCCCAGTTTGTACGTTGCAGGATTTTGTGTGTCGTGTGCATAGCGGAGAACCACTATTCGATATTGGCTCAAACTATATTTCAGAACTGAGCGTGGTTCCCTTTTATCACTGTTGTTAAAAGAACTTCACAATACCTCCTGGGATTGTATAATTTTGACCAAAATAAGATCTATCGGAGTTTCTTTGGAAGATTTGGCTCCAACTACTGAAGCCCACATTTTTAAAATCATTAAACAACGTCTCTTAGATATGGAGCTTCAAAAGATGCACCCAATCCAACCTTATGTTTGCTCTTCAGCAATGTTGGGTCTTATGAATAAAATTGACAGTATCCCCCACTACTTTTACAATCTGGATATCCCTATCCTCCGTAGATCATTCTCTCTTGCTAGGGTCAATGCCTTTCCATCAAGGATGCTGTATGGAAGGTACCACCAAATCCCAATACAGGAACGGATCTGTCCCTGTGGTTCCAACTCCCTGGATACAATTGAACACATACTGTTTGACTGTTCTCTATACAAAACATCCCGTGGGAAATGGTTAAAAACTTGGTTTTATTCAAAACATCACCTGACTAATAAAGTAAAATGTCAATTTTTATTGAATGATTCTGTACCTGAGATCACTGAGGGTGTTGCCAATTTTTTAGTGGATGTGATGAAAGTGCAAAAACTTACAAGCTCTGATATTTGATTATATTGTTCTTTGTTTTAATTCACTGATTTTATGTTTTATGATCCCTTTTTGTAATAATTGTAATAATTTTTATGCCAATAAAGGTCTATGAATGAATGAATGAATGAATGAACATGCTGCTGACATGCACAACTGGTGGACTCCCACGATGCACGAATGGAACACCACCATAACGTCTGCAGTAGGCTATGAACACATGAACACATGAAGATGCCTTATACTGAACCAGACCCTTGGTCCATCAAAGTCAGAATTGTCTACTCAGACTGGCAGCGGCTCCCCAGGGTCTCAGGCAGAGGTCTTTCACATCACCTACTTGCCTGGTCCCCTTTAACTGGAGATGCCAGGGATTAAACCTGCGACCTTCTGCATGCCAAGCAGATGCTCTACCACTGAGCCACAGCTATCTCTGTCCCGTGAGAATAACCCAACTCATGCTGATGCGCGATGAATTTCTCACCTAATATAATGTAAGGGAGCAGTCATGAAAAATCACAGAATGTCTGCATGCGATGAGGACGGAACACCAAATAGAGTAATAGAGTTTGGTGGTCGTGGAAAGGGCC
Organism: Euleptes europaea; assembly: GCF_029931775.1. Classification (NCBI taxonomy): domain Eukaryota; kingdom Metazoa; phylum Chordata; class Lepidosauria; order Squamata; family Sphaerodactylidae; genus Euleptes; species Euleptes europaea. The sequence goes on from NC_079321.1 coordinate 6,495,519, forward strand.
ATCAAATCCCAGCTGACTTACAGCAAACCTGTAGGGTTTTCAAAGCAAGAGAAGTTCAGAGGTGGTTTGCCGTTGCCTGCCTCTGCATTGCAACCCTGCTATTCCTTGGTGGTCTCCCATCCAAGTAGCAACCAGGGCCGACCCTGCTTAGCTTCTGAGATCAGACCAACCTGAACCATCCAGGTCAGGGTTCAGAGTTTACCCTGCGTTTACCAGGCAACAAAGTTTACCAGTCCTAAAAATATATTGCGCAGCAGGGTCAAACTAATGGCCCTGCTAGATGTGTAATCTGTCCCCCTTTTTTTGCCGTCAAGTCACAGATGACATGTGGTGACCCACAGGGTTTTCAAGGCAAGAGATATTTGTAGGTGGTTTGCCATTTCCTGCCTCCATGTCATGACCCTGGTGTTCCTTGGAGGTCTCCCATCCAAATACTCACCAGGGCCAACTCTGCTTAGTTTCTGAGATCTGATGAAATTAGGCTAACCTGGGGCTATTCTCGGTCAAGGCATCTGTCTCTTAGTGGTAATTCATGCCATCGTATTCCCTATTACTATGTATGGGTGTGAAAGCTGGATGATGAAGAAAGCTGACAGGAAGAAAATAGATTCCTTGGAAATGTGGTGTTGGAGGAGAGTGTTATGGATACCATGGACCGTCAAAAAAAAAAAATCAAGCCTGAACTGACCCTAGAAGCTAAAATGACTCAACTGAGGCTGTCGTATTTTGGTCACATTATGAGAAGACAAAAGTCACTAGAAAAGACAGTCATGCTAGGAAGAGTTGAGGGCAGCAGGAAAAGAGGAAGACCCAAGAATAGATGGATGGACTCAATAAAGGAAGCCACAGCCCTGAATTTGCAAGATCTGAGCAAGGCTGTCAAGGATAGGACATTTTGGAAGACTTTGATTCATAGGGTCGCCATGAGTCGGAGGCGACTTGATGGCATTTAACACACACACACCATCTTTTCCCCCCAGCACCTGGTGGCTAGAACATAGGATCTCAGTGACATAAGAATTGCAAAGGTCTAACTAGGGCAGTATTGTTTGTTCTAGTTGCAGTAGGGTTGCCAGCTCTGAGTTAGGAATTTCCTAGTCTGAAGTAGGCAACTCTAGAGAACAAGGGGTAGGATCCACCCTGTTTGTTTGAATCGCTAGGGCCACTTTGGTCCTGGTGCCAGTTTTTAAAGTGGGGAAGAGAGGGTTATGGTTAGGTTAAGGGGAGACGTGATAGAGGCCTATAAAATTATGCATGGTATGGAGAGAGTGGACAGGGAGAAGTGTGGTGAGACCATACTTGGACTACTGTGTACTGTTCTGGTCACCACACCTAAAAAAGGATATTGCAGAGCTTGAGAAGGTGCAGAAAAGAGCAACCAAAATGATTAGGGGACTAGAGCAACGGCCCTATGAGAAGCGGCTAAAATGCTTAGGGCTGTTTAGCTTGGAAAGAAGGTGGCTGAGGGGAGACATGATAGAGGTCTATAAAATTATGCATGGTTTGGAGAGAGTAGACAGGGTGAAGCTTTTCTCCCTCTCTCATAATACTAGAACATGGGGTTATCTGCTGAAGCTGGAGGGGGAGAGATTCAAAACAGATGAAAGGAAGAATTTCTTCATACAAAGCATCGTTAAATTGTGGAACTCCCTGCCCCAGGATGAGGTGATGGCTGCCAACTTGGGAGGCTTTAAGAGGGGAGTAGACATGTTCATGGAGGAGTAGGGTATTTATGGCGACTAGTAAAAATGGATACTAGTCACGATGCATATCTATTCTCTCCAGGATCAGAGGAGCATGCCCATTATATTAGGTGCGGTGGAACACAGGCAGGATGGTGCTGCTGCAGTCGTCTTGTTTGTGGGCTTCCTAGAGGCACCTGGTTGGCTACTGTGTGAACAGTTGGCTACTGTGTGATGGACCTTGATCTGATCCAGCATGGCTTTTCTTATGTTCATATGTAGGTATCAAAAAGCAATGTAAGCTCTCGACCATTATGCACAATTAGTAAATTTAGACTTCATTTTCTGTAATTTATATCAGGAAACTATATAATTAAACTGTCACACACAGAGAAAAATACAGAAATTCAGAGCAAGATACTATCTAATCATTACTCCGGTTGGGAGGAAAAATTCCCAGGGCTTGCTCCTTAAATTCCACGGTTACAGATCAAGTTGTTGAAACCAGTTCTCCTCCGGCTGAGAGAACAAACGGTACATTTATTCCAGCTTCTGCAAATAAGCCAAAACAAATATCATGACGACGATTACTTTAAACGTATTCCTCCGCCCCATCTCCTAAGTCAATGGCAGCTTGCAAACAGACAGGAAGGAGCTGGAGCAGAAGACAGGGCAAAGGGAGAAGAAGAGAGACTAGGGTTGCCAATCTCCAGGTAGTAGCTGGAGATCTCCCACTATTACAACTGATCTCCAGCCAATAGAGATCAGTTCCCCTGGAGAAAATGGCTGCTTTGGCCATTGGACTCTATGGCATTGAAGTCCCTCCCCCCCAAAAAAACCCCATCCTCCTCAGGCTCTGCTCCAAAAACCTCCTGCCGATGGCAGAGAGGGACCTGGCAACCCTAAGAGAGACAAGGTGTGTGTGGGGGGGTAGCCGAGGTGAAGAGCAGTGGGGGAGAGAAGTGAATGCAGAATGCAAAGAGGCTAGCTAGCCCAGTAGAACTGGAGCTACAATAGGAAGTGGGGGCAGATAAGGAGGGAATACAATTCTCCCCCCTCCCTTAGGGTTGCCAACCTCCAGGTAGCACCTGGAGATCTCTCGCTATCACGATCTCCAGGTGACCAAGATCAGTTCCCCTACAGAAAATGGCTTCTTTGGAGGGTGGACTCTGTGGTATTATACTCTGCTGAGGTCCCTCCCCTCCCCACACCCTATCATCCTCTAAGCGCCACCCCAAATCTCCAAGTATTTCCCAACCTAGAACTGGCAACCACGCAGAGCGATCGTGATATATTGTTGGCAGCGCCATGATGGAGAAGCGGGTTTGATTGCCCACTCCTCCACATGAGCGGCAGACTCTAATCTGGAGAACTGGGTTCAATTCCCCGCTCCGCCACATGAAGCGAACTGGGTGACCTTGGGCTAGTCACAGCTCCCTTAGAGCTCTCTCAGCCCCACCTACCACACAGTGTGTCTGTTGTAGGGAGGGGAGGGGAAGGTGATTGTAAGCATGTTTGATTCTTCCTTAAGGGGTAGAGAAAGTTGGCATATAAAACCAACTCTTCTTCTTCTTTCTAACAAGGAAACCTTTGAGGAATGTGGATCCGTGTTTAAAAGCAGCCTGCTGCGATCCAAAGTTCACCTGTTTTCAGCCTGACCTTAGTCCCGCAGAACGTAGGGCTGACGTCAGTCCGAGACCACCAGGTTCTTGATAGGAATCTAGGAATCCTGAAGGTAGGAATTTGGAGCCGGAGTCCATGGGTCTGCAACATAATACTGACAGGCATTGTTATACCCTTTATTACCTGTGGATCAAAAACCAGTTTCTACACCTTTTATGACCCCCAGAAACAAACGCTGCCTAACTTGAAAAACCGTGCGATTTTATGATATCCTGGGGGGTTATATATGGCTGTAAGAAATGGCCAGTCTTCACTTCGCTTCTACCCTGGGACGAATTCTTCCAATAGAGCTACCCTGGCTTTCTTTATAGACTCTGAAGTCTATCTCTATGTCTGTTGTGTGCTTGCTCTTCTGCACAGGAGGAATCTGGCGCCGTGGGGCTGTGGTCCTTGGGATCAGTCGCTGCAGTCCTTGGGCCCAAAACTGCAGGAGAACAGATCCCCAAGCAGATTCTCTATTCGTTTGGCAGGCGCTTCCCTTTAGGAGGTGTGAACTGAGAGCAGAGGACGGTGAGTATATTTATCTTTCAGTGCAAAAGTAAAAGAGGAGCAGGGGAAGGGGACTTTCTCCAAGGCTGGCCACTTTGGGGGATCTCTAGGGCAGCAGGGGTGCCCAATCTTTTTGGTACACTGACCCACAATTCCAAATGTATTTGGTATGGAGACTAGGCTTGCTAGGTCCCACCTGGCTAGGGATGGGGTGGTACCACCCCATCCCTGGCCAGGTGGGACCTGGCAACCCTAGTCTCCATACCAAATACATTTGGAATTGTGGGTCAGTGTACCAAAAAGATTGGGCACCCCTGCTGCCCTAGAGATCCATATTGGGGAACCCCTGAAGATTTGGGGATGGAGCCTGGTGGGGAACAGGGACCTCAGTGAGATACAATGCCATGGGTGCTTTCACGCATCCTAAATAATGCACTTCCAATCCACTTTCAATGCACTTTAACAATCGTTTGCTAGTGGATTTTGCCATTTCACGCAGTAAAATCCAGCTGCAAAGTGCATTGAAAGTGGATTGAAAGTGCATTATTCGGCATGTGTGAAAGTGCCTTATATACAGTCTACCCTCCAAAGCGTCCATTTTCTCCAGGGGAACTGATCTCTGTAGTCTGGAGATGAGCTGTAATTCCGAGGGATCCCCAGGCCCAACCCAAGGCCAGCATCCCTAATGGTGACCCACTATGAAAAAACATAACATGCACAAATCAATAAAACTGCAAAAGCCGGCCTCCCATTTTCCCAGATTTCAAGACACGCGGGTTGGGAAATGCTGCTCTAGAGAGCAAACTAGGAGAATGCCTTCCTAAGGCGTTTAGTAGCTGGATTATTTACCAGTGCAATCCTTCTGACTGTGCACAAGGTCAAACCAGACATTCAGTAAGAAGTCAAAGTGGTGGCCGATTTTGATCGGAGAGAAGGACGGAAAGGGGAGCCGGTCCTGGCAGCTTTTGTGTTTGATGATGAAGGTGGTTGCAGAGGGTATAGCCACGTTGGTCTGCAGTAGAACATCTAGATTCGAACTTCGAGACCGATAAGCTTTTGGAGGTATGAGCTTTCCAGAGTCAAAGCTCCCTTCGCATGAACACATGAAGATGCCTTATACTGAATCAGACCCTTGGTCCATCAAAGTTAGTATTGTCTGCTCAGACCAGCAGCGGCTCTCCAAGGTCTCAGGCAGAGGTCTTTCACATCACCTACTTGCCTAGTCCCTTTAACTGGAGATGCCAGGGATTGGACCTGGGACCTTCTGCATGCCAAGCAGATGCTCTACCACTGAGTCACAGCCCCTCCCCAAATGAACACATGAAGCCTAGTTATACTGAATCAGACCCTTGGTCCATCAAAGTCAGTATTGTCTACTCAGGCAGGGCTCTCCAGGGTCTCAAGCAGGGTTTTTTCACATCACCTACCTGCCTAGTCTAACTGGAGGTGCCAGGGACTGAACCTGGGACCTTCTGCATGCCAAGCAGATGCTCTACCGCTGAGCCACAGCCCCTTCATCAGATACAAGTAGGAATGGAGACCCTTGAATTCTTATTTCCCAGTCTGAAGGTGGAAGAGGTGTTGCAAATAAAGGACTCAGGACGCAAAGGTACAATGTAGCTTGATTCAGAGCAGAGGAGAAATGCGCATTATACCTCAGCATCCTGACTGCTTTCTTTGCAACACCTCTTCCACCATCAGACTGGAATAAAAGAACTCAGGGATCTCCATTCCCACTTGTATCTGACGAAGGGAGCTTTGACTCTCTGAACCTCATACCCCAAAAATCTTGGTGGCCTCTGAGGTTCTACTGGGCTTGAATCTGGCTGTGATGCTGAAGGAGAAGGAAAATTTAGAAGATACCCTCCAGGAGCGGAAGAGCAAAAAGAGAGTGAGGCCATTATGCATGGCTGTTTCCTCGCAGTCACCCTGTCAGGGCTTTGACTTGATTGTGCATGCATTTTCCAATTGTCAGAGGTCGCCTCGCTCTCCCCGTGCATTTCTGTGCATTTTGCCCATATTTTCTGGATTCTTGTTTAGCCTGCATCCAGAAAACCCAGGCAAAACGAGTGGAAATGCACAGGGAGAGCAAGGCTACCTCTGACAATCGGGAATGCATGCATAACCAAGGCAAAGCCCCGGAGTAGTCGGCGGTGTGACTGCGAGGAAACAGCCATGCAGAAATGGCCTAAGAGAGCAAAAAATACTTTATCACCCGGAGCAGAACAGGATGCTAACCAGGGCCATCTTAACACATGGGCACATTGGGCAGTTGCCCGGGGACCCCACTAGCATAGGGGCCACATGCTAATCTATGTATGTTGTGACTTGCTGTCAATGAATAAATAAATACTGTGTGTGTGTGTGTGTGTGTGTGTGTGTGTGTGTGTGTTAAGTGCCGTCAAGTCGCTTCCGACTCATGGCGACCCTATGAATCAATGTTCTCCAAGACGTCCTATCCTTAACAGCCTTGCTCAGGTCTTACAAATTGAGGGCTGTGGCTTCATTACAGAGTCTGTCCATCTCTTGTTGGGTCTTCCTCTTTTCCTGCTGCCTTCGACTTTTCTTAGCAAGATGGTCTTTTCCAGGGACTCTTGTCTTCTCCTAATGTGACCAAAGTACGACAGCCTCAGTTGAGTCATTTTAGCTTCTAGGGTCAGTTCAGGCCTACTATACTAAACTATACTATACTAAACTATACTATACTAAACTATAACTATTTGTTATGGGGAAATGAGTGTCATTTATATGTTGAATTTTTTGTGATTTTCAAGGCTCATGTTATATTGTTCAGACGTTTTTGTTGATTAGTCTTTGCTTTACAGCAAGTTTTTTTAAATGTTTCAACACTGATTTTATTGGAAGTACCAATAAAAATATCTTTAATTTTATTGGCCATTTACGTTGTTATTCCTGTGAGTGGTTGTGTAGGTAGCAGCCCCAGGGCACTGCTTTGCCTGGGGGCCGAGAATGCTGTTAAGATGGCCCTGATGCTAACGCAAGCTCCAGTAAATAGGGTTGCCAACCTCCAGGTACTAACAGGAGTTCTCCTGCTATTACAACTGATCTCCAGCCGATAGAGATCAGTTCACCTGGAGAAAACGGCCGCTTTGGCAACTCAATGGCATTGAAGTCCCTCCCCAAACTCTACCTGCCTCAGGCTCCTCCCCAAAAACCTCCCGCCGGTGGCAAAGAGGGACCTGGCAACCCTACCAGTAAAATGGCCACTGAATTCCAAAATCAGCTGCGATAAGTGGCAGATAGAAATACAGTACTGAAAACGAGAGGGTTTCTCTCTTCCTCCTGGGAACAGTTAGAAAGGAAATTGTGTATTGAACTAGAAGCACAGAGCAATAGACGCTTCCCGGCAGAGAAGGAAATGGGATGTTTGGAGTCTTGTTCTTTGCATTCAGTACATCCCTTGGATGTTTGTTTTTTTCTGATCCTGAAGGTGTGATAAAAGTCGAAGATATAAAAAATAAGGCGTAGGAAGACCGAGGGAGGCTGCAGATGTTCTGGAAGGGTTGAGAATTCAGGGATGTTTTTTGTTTCTTCCCCAAATGCTGGTGTTTTTAGCGGAAGAGAATATTGTAGACGTTGCTATCTTCTGATCCAGAAACCAAGGAAGGGAAGATGGAGGGAGAGACTAGAGCTGTGGTTCCCAAAGTGGACAGTACCACCCCCTGGGGGGCGGTGGGATTACCTAGGGGGGCACTAAGAGGCAAGAGGGCAGTAGGGGGGTGCTAAAGGTGGGGCCCTTCAACTGTGTTGTTGGATAGGGTAAGGGGCACCGGGGTTGAGTTTGTGGAGCCAAGGGGGCGGTGGCCTGAAAAGTTTGGGAACCACTGGACTAGAGAACTCCAGTGCGGTATAGAGGTTAAGAGTGGTGGTTTGGAGCGGTGGACTCTGATCTGGAGAACTGGGTTTGATTCCCCGCTCCTCCACATGAGCAGCGGAGGCTAATCTGGTGAACCAGGTTGGTTTCCCCACTCCTCCACATGAAGCCTGGGTGACCTTGGACTAGTCACAGCTCTCTTAGAGCCCCCTCAGCCCCACCTACCTCACAGGTGTCTGTTGTGGGGAGGGGAAGGGAAGGTGATTGTAAGCTGGTTTGATTCCTCCTTAAGTGGTAGAGAAAAGTCAGCATATCAAAAACAACTCTTTTTCTTCTTACAGAAACACAAATGGATTAAGGGCCATTCACATATGAACCCATGAAGCTTACTTATACTGAATCAGACACAGAAAAAGAGGAGAGAGGTCTCAATACAAAAGTAAGAAAGAAATTACAAGGTTAAGACCTCCACCAAAAGTAAACAAAATAATCACACATAAATAGAATATGTACATATAGTCAAGAAGTGACAAACACAAAAATCCAAAAGGGTGTATCAAATATTATAACATTTGTCCCATCAACACATCAAAAATGTAATCAATGGTTAAATAATAACCATGCCATATGTAGAAGCCACCATGGTGAGGGGTTAAGAGTGGTTGTTTGGAGCGGTGGACTCTGATCTGGAGAATCAGGTTGGTTTCCCCACTCCCATACAAGAATATATGTTCATGTAACACACATGTGGTTATTTGTTTGCATTTTGTAGAGGTCTCCTTTGTAGTTTTTTCTTTCTTACTTATTTTTATACTGAATCAGACCATCTGTCCCTTGAGGGCAGGCTCATCTACTCAGACTGGCAGAAGTCTTTCCCATCAGCAGGTACCTGGTCCTTTTAACAGGAGATGCTGGGGATTGAACCTGGGACCTTCCGCGTGAAAAGCAAGTGCTCTACCTCTGAGCCACGGCCCCTTTGCATGTTACAAAGTCCCCATGCTCACCACAAGGCCTTTGTACCACATGCGCAATAGGAAATCTTTGCCATCCAAGTACACAGGGGGTAGGGTCGCCAATCTCCAGGTGGTAGCTGGAGATCTCTCACTATTACAACTGATCTCCAGGCAACAGAAATCAGTTCACCTGGAGAAAATTGCCGTTTTGGAAGGTTGGCTCTATGGCACTATACCATGCTGAGACCCCTCCCTTCCCCAAACCATGCCCTTATCTGCCCATCAGATTTTGCCTCACTCTCCCCATGTGTTTCCAGATTCTGGCTAAGACATCATCTGGAAAAGACAGGCAGAACCTGCGGGGAGAGCGAGGTGACCTCTGACGAGTGCATAATCAAAAGGACACCCTGAAGCAGTCGGCGGGGGTGACCGCAGGGAAACTTCCCTGCATGAAAGACCAATGTAAATTGGAGTAAAGGGTTTGGTAGGGCAAACTCAATCAGTATAATTTTTTTTTTAACCAGATGAGGGGAAATAGGTCTGAATTCTGCCTGGTTGGTTTTCTTTCCCCATGACTTCTAAGATTCTTAGCTGCCAAAAGCTGCATCTAGTCACATCCTTGCCAATAAGAAATATGCTGTTTTTGCCCCCGAAACAAATTCCAACTGGATCTAGGTAACCTAGATACTCTAAACTCTGTCCTTGCCAGAGGGCCAAATCAAATCCTACGCAGCTAACAAAGATGTTTAATCTGTGTCACTAAAAGCACCCAGATTAACTCGGTGCAGGATTAAGACGCTGAGCCGTTTTTAGAGAATTAAGCCATGGCATTTGGGACCTGGTGTGAACATGGCAGGAGATCAGGTTACTGACTTTGTTTTTGTCACAAAGCAACACCGTTGGTTGAAAATGATTGCAGCATGGTGATTTAGCGAGAGTTATCAGGGAAGATTTCACAGGGCTCAGGAAGCATCGCTGTGCGTAACTAAATATGAAAAAATATACTATGGGGACCAGTCCCTGACCTGGACGACCCAGGCTAGCCTGATCTCATCAGAACTCGGAAGCCAAGCAGGATCAGTAGGGTTGCCAGGTCCCACTTTGCGGGAGGGTTTTGGGGGTGGAGCCTGAGGAGGGCAGGGTTTGGGTAGGGGAGGGACTTCAATGCCATCGAGTCAAATTGCCAAAGCAGCCATTTTCTCCAGGGGAACTGATCTCTGTCGCCTGGAGATCAGTTGTAATAGCAGGAGATCTCCAACTAGTACCTGGAGGTTGGCAACCCTAAGGATCAGTCTTAGTTAGTCCTTGGATGGGAGACCACCAAGGAAGTCCAGGGTCGCTACGCAGAGACAGGCAATGGCAAACCACCTCTGTTAGTCTTTTGTCTTGAAAACCTTGTGGGCTAAGCAAACACAGTTGTCTGTGTTTGACAGCACTTCCCATTACGACCAAGCAGGGTCAGCCATGGTTACTATTTGGATGGGATCAGTCCCTGACCTGGATGGCCCAGGCTAGCCTCATCTTGTTAGATCTGAGAAGCTAAGCAGGGTCAGCCCTGGTTAGTTCTTGGATGGGAGACCACCAAAGAAATCCAGGGTCACTCTGCAGAGGTAGGCAATTGCAAACCACCTCTGACCATCTCTTGCCTTGAAAACCCCATGGGGTCGCCATAGGTTGACAGCTACTTGACAACACTTTTCACCACCACCATAGGAACAAAACCACTTGCCCTTGAGAATCATGAGGGCTTCCTGGACGTTGTTGGAGACTATGAGTTTTCAGATACAGCATACATCTCTCAGTGTTTCTATACTTTAGGCCTGAATATCCAACTCCTTCCAAACCTTCTTATCTTTGAGATTTCATCTACTGAGCAGAACCCTTGTTATGTTCTTTATCTTTTCTATCTTTTCTCAAGGCACCCAGATCTAGCGCGCAGCTATCTGCACCCAGCGCTGTGCTATTTCTGCTGATCTTACTTTTCCTGACTTATGAAGCACTGTAATTAAAGAGCATATTTCACTCTGTTGCCATTTACAACCACGTAATTTGTGAAACAAGAGGAAGATCATTCATATCATAGCATTCCCCGTTACTGTGTACGGGTGTGAAAGTTGGACAATGAAGAAAGCTGATGGGAAGAAAGTCGATTCCTTTGAAATGTGGTGTTGGAGGAGAGCTTAGAAGCTAAGCAGGGTTGGCCTTAGGTTGCCAGGTTCCTCTTTGCCACCGGCGAAAGGTTTTTGGGGTGGAGCCTGAGGAGAGCGGGGTTTGGGGAGGGACTTCAATGCCATCTAGTCCAATTGCCAAAGCGGCCATTTTCTCCAAAGGAATTGATCTCTATTGGCTGAAGATCAGTTGTAGTAGCAGGAGATCTCCAGCTACTTCCTGGAGGTTGGCAACCCTATTAGGGAGGTATAATGCCATAGAGTCCAAGGCAGCTGATTTCTTCAGGAGGACCGATCTCTGTCATCTGGAGGTGAGTTGTAATTCCAGGAGGTCTTCAGGCTACACCTGGAGGTTGGCAACCCTCCAGCCCAAGCTGAGAACCCAATGCTTTAGGTGCATTGAGTCCCAGCTGTCGGGTCTGGCGGAGGGTCAAACGACTCATTACGTGACAAGTGTCAGAGTGGATTGCTCAACGTTTTAACTTTTAAAGTTGCTCCTTGGATTCGGGCCAAAAACCTCCTCAGGTGGAATCCAGAAGTTCATTCCAAGTAACTGTAACAGGGTGGGGGGTGGGGAGTCAAGGACATAGCAACTAATCATTTTAAAACTAAAATATCTAGGAAATCTGTTTGTGCTGTAGCCAATCACCATGCCAGTGTGGTGTAGTGGTTAAGAGCGGTGGTTTGGGCCAGTGGACTCTGATCTGAAGAACCAGGTTTGATTCCCCACTCCTCCACATGAGTGGCGGACGCTAATCTGGTGACCCAGGTTGGTTTCCCTACTCGTACACATAAGGCCAGCTGGGCTAGTCACAGCTCTTAGAGCTCTCTCAGCCCCACCTACCTCACAGGGTGTCTGTTGTGGAGAGGGGAAGGGAAGGTGATTGTAACCCAGTTTGAATCTCCCATAAGTGGTAGAAAAAAGTCGGCATATAAAACCCAACTCTTCTTCTTCTTCTTCTTCTTCTTCTTCTTCTTCTTCTTCTTCTTCTTCTCTGCTTTGTGGTGCAAGTGAGATTTGGCATGGTGCGCAGCATCCCACCTGGATCAGGATTTAGAATAAGACACTCTGAGGTCACTCAAAGGTCTTCATGAAAGTAGGCTTGCCAACTTCATGTTGGAGAATTCCTGGCAATTTGGGAGGGGGCAGATCCTGGGGAGGGCGGGGTTTGGCGAGGAGAGTAACTTCATTGGGGTATCATTCTAGATCCTTTCTGCCTGGTGCACTTTTTGGTGTTTTTTGTTTTTAATTAGCAGAGAAATTTTACATTTTTCCATTCCTCAACACCTCAACATTTGACCACTTGGTTTATCAACTCTAGGTTATCAACTCTAGGTTAGGAAACTCCTGGAAATGTTAGGGGTATAGCTTGGGGAAGGCAGGTTTGGGGTTGGGAGGGACCTTAGTGGGGTACAATGCCACAGAACCAAAGCAGCTATTTTATCCAGGGGAACTGATCTCTGTGGTCTGGAGATTAGTTGTGATTCTAGAAGATCTCCAAACAATACCTGGAGATTGGCAATACCTGGAGATTGGTACATCCTGCAAAGCAGTTATTTTCTCCAGGAGAACTGACATCCGTTGTCTGGAGATCATTTATAATTCTGGGACTACAGTGGAGTATAATGCCATAGACTCCACCTTCCAAAGTGGCCATTTTCTCCTGGGGAACTGATCTCTGCTGCCTGGAGATCATTTCTAATCTCCAGCCACCCCCTGGATGTTGGCAACCATGCAACATGGAGCAACGTATGGACAAAGTTCAGGAATGAAGCTTTCTGCTTCAATGGTGGAACAACTCTACCTATGCAGCAGCAGAAGGTGGTGGAAGACGAAGGTGGTGGAACAGGCCGTGCCACTTCAGACTGGGCTGGGGGGAGTCCACATTTTTATTGTTTTCCCATGTAAAATTTCTCTGCTAATTAAAAACAAAAACACCAAAAAGTACACCAGGCTGAAAGGATCTAGATGAGTCCTTTGCACTCTGGGTTAGTTTTCCATTTCCAGGGCATTATAAGGGGGGAACTTTCCCTCATCTGCAATATGAAGAGGTACATTCCACTCCTCAACACCTCAACATTTGACCACGTGGTTTCCACCTGAGGTTGTCAACTCAAGGTTGGGAAATTCCTGGAAATGTTAGGGGTATAGCTTGGGGAAGGCAGGTTTGGGGTTGGGAGGGACCTTAGTGGGGTACAGTGCCATAGAACCAAAGCAGCTATTTTATCCAGGGGAACTGATCTCTGCGGTCTGGAGATCAGTTGTGATTCTAGAAGATCTCCAAACAAAACCTGGAGATTGGCAATCCACATTCCACTTCGTTTCCACTCCATGTACGGGCCAGCCCTTAAGAAAAGGCCGATTTAGCGTCTGGATTTGATTGCAATACAATCAATAGTGGAAATGCTATTTTAAAAAATTTAAATACAATGGAGTTGTTCTGCAATTTTTTTTTTTAAGTTCTTGCTACCCCTTAAAAGTCACATTCAGTTGCAGAGAGGAGTGGTTTCTGGCAAAGCGTTTTTCGCAAGAACAGTATGTCCCTTCCAACATTTTTTTACAGCAACAGAAACGTGGTGAGCTACTGAGGAAAATGACAGATCCAGTGTTTAAAAATGGCATTTTGGTACTAAAAAAGAAAGAAAGAAAGGGTGCAAAAAAACCCAAAAACAAAAAGCGAGACCTTTTAAAAGCAAAGCTCGAAAACAAGGCAATACTTCACGTTCTTTATCTTTTCCTTTTTTTCTCATAACCTCTTTTGATGATAGTTTCATAAGATAGCCGCCCGTGTTGGTTGGCAGTAGCACACCTAGATTCGAGTCCAGTAGCTTAGATATAGGGTTGCTAGCTCTGGGTCGAGAAATAACTGGTGATTTTGGGGGTGAAGCCTAAGGAGGGCGGGGTTGGGGGAGGGGAGGGACTTCAATGCCATAGAGTCCAATTGCCAAAGTGGCCATTTTCTCCAGGGAAACTGAACTCTGTCACCTGGAGATCAGTTGTGATAGAAGAAGAGTTGAGTTTTATAGGCTGATTTTCCCCTACCTTTTAAGAAGAATCAAACCGGCTTACAATCGCCTTCCCTTCCTCTCCCCACAACAGACACCATGTGAGGAAGGTGGGGCTGAGAGAGCTCTAACTAAGCTGTAACTTGCCCAAGGCCACCCAGCGTGCAATGCTAAATTAAGCACGGGAAAAAATGAGCATTGTGTTCTGACGTAAGTTCAGTTTTACTATCTGCACCCTGACTTTACTACTTTGGGAAGACTCTTCAAGATCGAGTGAGAGTTAGAATCAGAGCCGGAAAAAGGAAAAATCACAGAAAATCGCTTCCTTGCATCTGTTTCAAAGCATGAGCAAATGTGTGAATCAGTTCTTGGAAGTTCCAGCAGTTTTTTCTTGGCTTGGGAATCTTGGATCTGTGATGTAATGTGATTTTTTAGCCCTAAAAATGTAGCTCTCGGATCTGTCTATAGGGTAGCTTGACAATGACAGAAACAGACGCTGCTGAACCAGGGAAAGAGAGTGGCATTGACAGAAAATCTTGCTGTTCTCAAGGACCAAGAAAAGGCTTTGATGGATTCTCTAGATAGTTACGCACTGCATGCCTCTTAGTACTTCATGAAATATGTGTGCAGCTTAGTATTTTTCATCGTTTATGGGTAAAATGCAATAAATAAATAGACGAGGCTGAACTCAGACATGGTTTTGATAATGTTAGAGCCCATAGGGTTGCCAACTTTGGGTTGGGAAATTCCTGGGGATTTTGGGAATGGAGCATAGGGAGGGACCTCAGCACGATATAATGCCACAGAGTTCACTCTTCAAAGGAGCCATTTTCTCCAGGGGAACTGAACTCTCTAGCCTGAAGATTCTAGGAGATGACAAGGCTCCACCTGGAGGTTGGCAACCCTAGATACACAGCTTCATATTGTTAAACAGAGAGAAAACAGGGATTAGGACTTTGTAAGAATCAAGCGGCCTCAGATTTGAAGTGAAGAGCCAGCGTGGTGTAGTGGTTAAGAGCGGTGGACTCTAATCTGGAGAACCGCGGTTGATTTCCCATTCTCTACATGAAGCCAGCTGGGTGACCTTGGGCTAGTCACCATTCTCTCTGAACTCTCTCAGCCTCACTGACGTTGCAAGGTGCCTGTTGTGGGAAGGGAAAGAGATTCTCCTTAAAAGGTAGAGAAAAACAGCATATAAAAACCAACTCTTCTTCTTCTCCTCCTCCTTCTTCTTTTTCTCCTTCTCCTCCACTTCCTCCTCTCATTTTTCCTCCTCCTCCTTCTCGTCATCCTCTTCCTCCTCTTTCTCCTCCTCCCTTTCCTCCTCCTCCTCCTCCTTCTTCCTTCTCCTTCTTCTTCTCCTCCTTCTTCCTCCTCCTCCGTCTTCTCCTTCTCCTTTTTCTCCTCCTCCTTCTTCTTCTCCTGCTCCTCCTTCTTCCTTCTCCTCCGCCTTCTTCTCCTCCTCCTCCTTCTCCTCCTCCTTCTTCCTTCTCCTCCTCCTCCTCCTTCTTCTCTGCCTCCTCCTCCTCCTTCTCATGTATATGTGGGCCTCATTAGATCTCTCAGCATCTGACTCTGTCCAAGACATCATCAACATACCCTGAGGGGGGGCACCTCCCATGGCCCAGGGCTTCCGGTGGGGCCCACTGCTGCTGGCTCCCACCCAGGGACCTTCCCTGCCACCTCCCTGTACCCACGTTTCCAGTGCCCAGAATCATTGGCAGGGTTGCCAACCCTGAGTTGGGAAATACCTGGAGATTTTGGGGGTGGAGACTGGGAAGGGCAGAGTTTGGGGAAAGGCAGGACCTCAGCAGCGTGTAATGCTGTAGAGACCCATCCTCTGAAGCTGCCATATTTCCCCAGGGGAACTGATCTCTGTAGTCTGGAAATGAACTGCAATTCCAGGAGAACTCCAGGGCCCGTCTGGAAGTTGGCAACCCTAATAACTGAGCAAAGGCATGTGGGCATGTGAGCACACTCCCAGCAGCATGCATTGGTCAGTGCTGTCAGGGAAAGGCGATCGAGCACAAGCTGTGGGTAGGGTTGCCAATCTGCAGGTGGTGTCTGGAGATCTCCTGGGATTACAACTGATCTCCAGGCGACAGAGATCAGGTCACCTGGAGATAATGGCAGCTTTGGAAGGTGTACTGTATGGCATTATACCCTGTTGAGGTCATTCCCCTCCAAAATCTCCAGGTATTTTCCAACCTGGAGCTGGCAACCCTAGCTGTGGGAGGGTTTGCAGGTGGAAGGAAGATGCACATGTAGGTAAGGGTCAGGCTAGTGTGTGTGGGGGGGGTCATGGTAATAGCCATCAAGCCACCACTGACTTATGGCGACCCTGGAAAGTTTTCAAGGCCAGAGACGTTCAGAGGTGGTTTGCCATTGCCTGCCTCTGCATACCCCCCTGGACTTCCTTGGTGGTCTCCCATCCAAGCACTAATTAGGGTTGACCTAGGGTTGCCAGGTCCCTCTTCGCAACCAGCGGGAGGTTTTGGGGGCGGAACCTAAGGTGGGTGTGGTTTGGAGAGGGGGGGGCTTCAATGCCATAGAGTTCAATGGCCAAAGTGGCCATTTTCTGCAGGTGAACTGATCTCTATCAGCTGGAGATCAGTTGTAATAGCACGAGATCTCCAGCTAGAGAGCCAGAGTGGTGTAGTGGTTAAGAGCGGTGGTTTGGAGTGGTGGACTCTGAGAACCGGGTTTGATTCCCCACTCCTACACATGAGCAGCGGAGGCTAATCTGGTGAACTGGATTGGTTTCCCCACTCCTACATGTGAAGCCAGCTGGGTGATCTTGGGCTAGTCACTCTCAGCCCCACCTACCTCACAGGGTGTCTATTGTGAGGAGGGGAAGGGAAGGTGATCGTAAGCTGGTTTCAGTCTCCCTTAAGTGGTAGAGAAAGTCGGCATATAAAAACCAACTCTTCTTCTTTTTCTACCTGGAGTTCGGCAATCCTAGGTTGACCCTACTTAGCTTCTTACGATCTCACAAGATCGGGCTAGCCTGGGTCATCTAGGTCTGGGGTAGGGGTGGAAAGGAAAGCATGAGGATGGCCCTGGCTGTGGGCAGACTGTCCCCCCCAGGGCCCTCCAAAACCTGGAGCCGACCCTGTCTGCTGAACATGAAAACTGACTCCACTGAAAGAGTCTGAGATGATGGAGAAGTTCCCATTTGATCTGCGAGGGCTTACTCATGGACGCAAGTCAAGACTTGCAGCTTTAGTAAACAAATGATGAATGTGTGTTTGCACGTCTCCTCTTTGGCTACTTCGCTGTCATTTCACAGGAATGTGGATGCCTACTGTTCAGGCCTACCGCCATCAGCAGGTGGTTTCCCTCTCTATCTCTTTTGATCTTTGCTTTGTTTACATATTCAGGGTGTGTGTGTGTGAATGAGAGGTCGAGGTGAGATGGAAGAGACTCCGCTGCCCCTGGTGAGATTAAAAGATGACTGCTCTTTCGCTGGAGAAGTGACCCAAGAAACAAAATTGATAACTCCGGAGGGTGGAGTTCAGAGCTATAGAGAAGGCCATGAACTAGGAACGACCCAGGAGAGTCAATGAGGGGTGTGACTGAAACACACACCCCAATTGGGTTGCCAACCTCCAGGTACTGGCGGCACGGAGGCTCAAAAATACAACACCACACTGGAGAATCACAAAAATCAATATATGTAATAATACCGGGCATTAATTCATGCCAAACCAAAAAGTACAACCATCTTACAACAATAATAATATATACATCTCAAAGAGACCAAACAAAAATTCCTGAAACGGGTGGGAAACACTCGTCCCGGAGAGTCAAATAGTCCCAAAATAATGAGGTCCAAAGGTACAACAGGAGAAAACAACGAAGAACAAAGGAGGACGTGTGGCTAGTCGTTGGTGCACGTTTCAAAAGCTTTCTTCAGCTCCAACAAAGTTCATGACAACTAAGTACTTTATGTTCCATTTGGAAAGTAACGTTGTCTGTGGACCGTCAGCTGCACTTTCTGGTCCCAGAAGACATTTGGCAGGAGCAGCAGGAGCGCTATTCAACGTTATATAGATGTACCCCCATCTGATACTACAAGATGTTAAGGTTTTTTCATGAAAATTTTCAATCCGGCCTCGGCCTTTGCTGCAATTGGACTCTATGGCATTGAAGTGCCTGTCAAGAAATGCAAGTCATGGCATATCAGAAACTGAAAGCTCAGGAACACATTGCCTCCTGGGAGACTGCCTTGAGCTGGTTAGAACAGGTGTTAACCATAGCTGATGAAATAAGGTGAAATAGGAGCAATGACTAAGCAATGACTCAGTTGTAAGCTGGTTGGTTCCTGATGCCTGTGAAATGTGTAAATGTCCATTACCCTGTGACTGGGTGGGGAGATTTTGGTGGAAGTCGAGAGTGTTGGAGATTGCTTATTTACAGTGCACAGATTATTTACAGCAAACATTGGCGTTTTGTAGCTTGGCGTTTCTGGATTGTATCCTGAGGACTCTAATCTAATCCGCTAGCTCCTCGCGACAGTTCCTCCCCTCCCCAAACCCCACTCTCTTCAGGCTCCGTTCCCCCCCCCAATCTTTTTCATGGCATTACAAACCTGACCCAACAATGTGTAAACATTGTGAGAAGAAAGACAGGTGAGCTCAGGGGTAGAATTATGAAAGAAAATGAGCTTTCTTTCCAGATATCTTTGTGGCTTGTGAGGAGGGCATCTAGGTTTATTGGTGGGTTGGGGGAAGTATCATCAAGTTGGAGATGACTTATGGTGACCTTGTAGGGTTTTCAAGGCAAGAGACGAACAGAGGTGGTTTGCCTCTGTGTAGCTACATGGACTTCCTTGGTGGTCTCCCATCCAAGTTTTAACCAGGGCCGACTCTTCTTAGCTCTAATGGACTCTAATCTGGAGAAAGGGATTTGATTCCCCACTCCTCCACATCTTATTCTGGCTTTTGCTGTAAATAAACTTATTCATTCATTCATTCACTCCTCCACATGAGTGGTGGATGCTAATCTGGTGAACTGGGTTGGTTTCCCCACTCCTCCACATAAAGCCTGCTGGGTGACCTGGAGCTAGTCATAGCTCTCTTAGAGCTCTCTCAGCCCCACCTCCCTCACAGGGTGTCTGTTGTGGGGAGGGGAAGGGAAAGTGATTGTAAGCCAGTTTGATTCTTCCTTAAGTGATAGAGAAAGTCGGCATATAAAAAAAACCAACTCTTCTTCTTCTAGCTTCCAAGATCTGTTGAGACTGGGCTAGCCTGGCCCATCCAGGACAAGACAAAAGACTAACAGAAGTGGTTTGCCATTGCCTGCATAGCAACCCTGGACTTCCTTGGTGGTCTCCCAGCCCAGTATTAACCAGGGCCGACTCTGCTTAGCTTCCATGATCGGACAAGATCGGACCAGCCTGGGCCATCCAGGTCAGAGCAAAATTTATTAAGTATGCTTAAGTCTCTGTCAAATGCTATCTGGTTCTATATCAGGAAAGGGTAAACTAATTGAATTTAAGGGGAGGAGCGTTATGTGGCATGCTGTCTCTGCTGATGTGGTGGCAACCACACTGTGCCCCAAGCTCCCTACGGTCACCAGGTCCCTCTTCGCCACTGGTGGGAGATTTTTGAGGAGGAGCCTGAGGAGGGCGGGGCTTGGGGAGGGGTGGGGCTTCAATGCCAGAGAGTCCCATGGCCAAAGTGGCCATTTTCTCCAGGGGAACTGATCTCTACTGGCTGGAGATCAGTTGTAATAGCAGAACTCCAGCTAGTACCTGGAGGTTGCCAACTCTAAAGCTCCCTCACTGTTTGTACTCTGCTTCTGTGCCAAAGTTTTGGACTCTATTAAAGAAGAATTTTGCTTTGGGGTGACGACTTCAGACAAAAGTCATCCCTTGTCTCAACTCCTAGGGTTGCCAGCCTCCAGGTGGGGCCTGGGGCTCTCCCAGAATTGCAACTGATCTCTGTCCAGTAGAAGGGTGGACGGCTGCGGTCCCTCCCCATCCCAAACCCTCCCCTTCTCAGGCTGCACCCCCAAATTTCACAACCTGGAGTTTGTTAACCCTGTCTATTCCTCACCAGTGTCCTGTGTCTCCTCCTTTGCCAACCTCCAGGTAGTAGCTGGCTGTTACAACTAATCTCCAGCCAATAGATATCATGTCACCTGGAGAAAATGGCCGCTTTGGCAATTGGACTCCATGGCATTGAAATACCGTCCCTCCCCAAACCCTATCCTTATCAGGCTCTGCCCACAAAATCTCCAGGTATTTCCCACTTCAAAAGCCTCCCACCCTCAACCACTCTAGGACAAATTTGTTGGGAAATGTTTAGTTGTCATTCTGGAGTTTATTCATTTTGGGGGCATCAGGTTGCAGCCAACTTATGATGCCCCCATAGAGTTTCCAAGGAAAGAGATGTTCAGAGGTGGTTTTCAAGTGCCTTCTTCTGCGTAGTGACCCTGGGCTTCCTTGGTGATCTCTAAGGTTGCCAACCTCCAGGTACTAGTAGTGAAAATATTTAACAAAGTGCAAAAATGTTTATAAACTACCAAATCACATGCAAACACATCAAGGTGGATTAGCCTTGCAGATTAGCCTTGGATTCCACATAACAGATCATTTCAGGGTACAATGGTTCCACATTAACATACCACACCCTCATTAGCACATTACTTACAGGACAATGATTTGCACATTACCTTTGATACTTTGCAGGACAATGACTCAGCTCAAACCCAACCCCCTTCTGACTATATATTACTCTTCCTACACCCTTGACACTGAGAGACACTGTCCTTCAGTGTTACTCCTCTGAAGATGCCTGCCACAGCTGCTGGCGAAACGTCAGGAAAGAAAACACCAAGACCACGGTCACACAGCCCGGATAACCTACGAGAACCGATGAACTCTGACTGTGAAAGCCTTCGACAAAATATGGCCATTGTTTCCTGAGAGCTGACCTTGCCGCCCTCTCCCGTCTGTCTTTCTCCCATCCAGCTTCAACCATGCCTCCCCACGACCTGAGTAAAACCGGCCTGATGTTGACGTCGCTCGTGACCTACACAAGCATGGTGGTGCTGAGCGAAGGCGCGGCTTCGGGAGCGTTCAAAGGTGACAACGTGAAGAGTCCTCAGTGATAAAAATGGAGGGACAGTAGGGTTGCCAGGTCCCTCTCCGCCACCGGCAGGAGGTTTTTTTGGGCAGAGCCTGAGGAGGGTGGGGTTTGGGGAGGCGAGGGACTTCAGTGCCATAGAGTCCAATTGCCAAAGTGGCCCTTTTCTCCAGGGGAACTGATCTCTATCGGCTGGAGATCAGTTGCAATAGCAGGAGATCACCAGCTAGTAGCTGGAGGTTGGCAACCCAACGGGACAGGCAGGCAGGCTGAGCAGAATTGCAAAGCATAATGGCCGCTCATGTAGGGTTGCCAAACTCTGGGAGGGCCTTGGGGTTCTCCTGGAATTACAGCTCACCTCCAGACTACAGTGATCAGTTCCCCTGGAGAAAATGGCAGCTTCAGAGGGTGGACTCTACAGCATTATTCCCTGCTGAGGACTTCCCTCTTCCAAAGCCCTGCCCTCCACCCCCAAATCCCCAGGAAATTCCCAGTTTGGACTTGGCAACCTTATCATAGTGGAACCTGTCCCTTTTCTGTCTTCAAGTGTGTCTTAACAGCAAGATCCCCCCCTTTCACTGTGATGTGCTCTTGTTATGCTAAATCGGTCAGTTACATTAGTATTACAGAGCCAGCATGGTGTAGTGGTTAAGAGCGGTGGTTGGAGCGGTGGACTCTGATCTGGAGAACCAGGTTCGATCCCCCACTCCTCCACATTAGCGGCGGAGGCTAATCTGGTGAACTGGGTTGGTTTCCCCACTCCTCCACATGAAGCCAGCTGGGTGACCTTGGGCTAGTCACACTCTCAGCCTCACCTACCTCAAAGGGTGTTTGTTGTGGGGAAGGGAAGGGGATTGTAAGCCGGTTTGAGTCTCCCTTAAGTGGTAGAGAAAGTCGACATATAAAAACCAACTCTTCTCCTTCCTCCTTCTCCTTCTCCTTCTCCTTCTCCTTCTCCTCCTCCTCCTCCCCCTCTTCTTCTTCTTCTTCTTCTTCTTCTTCTTCTTCTTCTTCTTCTTCTTCTTCTTCTTCTTCTTCTTCTCAAGTTTTCAATCCAGAATTTTAAGAGAAGATACCATTTTAAGACCCCCCGTTGCCCTGCAAGCATTTCCACTACTTAAGCATCCTAGGGCTATTTCAGCCCCTGAAAATGGTACGAAGCGAAAGGCCCCTCCTCTTCCCGTGCCAAAGTCACTATTGGAATACGTTCCACGTGCGACTGGGGCAGGAGGTGTCACAGAACTCCCAGAGCAAGTGTGATACGAAAGACTTTGTATCGTGTGAATTGGCCCTTAATGACGGCATGGTTTTCTAAAATTATGCATGGGCCGGAGTGAGCAAATATAGAGAGACCTTCTCGCACTCACATCATGGTCGAATCTGGTGGTAGAGAAAGTGGTAGAGAAAGTGAGCATATAAAAACCAACACGACTACTTCTTCTCCTCCTCCTCCTCCTCTCCTAAATTCACTATTTGGGAAATGGCTTCCCACTCTACTATTAGTAGGGTTGCCAGGTCCCCACTCTCCTCTGCTGGAAGGTTTTTGGGGCAGGATGCATGCACACATAGCCATGCAGATGTGACTGCGTCATTTCCGGTTTACACCCAGAAGCACTGCATTACGACAGGCCGCTTTTGGGGTAAACCGGAAGTGACATGATTGTGTTGGCGTGGCCACACGCACACCCACGATCCCCACTCCTGGGCTGGCCGATGGATTGGCAGGCAATCCAAGCGTCAGCCTAACTGGCAACCCTAACTATTAGCATTTTAAAGGTAAAAGGACAAGCCCTTTAAAAAACTAATAGCAGAGTGGGGAGCTTGGTTTCAAACAGCAAAACCGCATGGAGCTTGAAGGATTAAACCCCCTCTCCATTCCCTGCATTGTTCTGAGGCAAACTGAGGCAGCACAAACCTGCAGTTTGCTTTGGATGGATGGGACAAGATGTGTAACCTTTGTCTCATCTGTTTGAGCATGGAGAATATGTCTATCAACAGCCGTGGGAGCTCTCTGACCAGGCCCTACGAGGAAAGGCTGAGGGACTTGGGAAAGTTCAGTCTAGAGCCGTGTTGGCGAACCTATGGCACGGGTGCCACTTCCGGCACGCATAGCCCTTTCTGCCGGCACGCACGGTTCCTCCAAGCCGCTGGCCTTTCCGGCTCTGCCCCGCCCCAGATGGGGGAGCTGTAGCCCAGGGGTGGGGAACCTCCGACATCATTGGCGGTGGCCCCCGGACTCTCCCACAGAAGCTGCCGCCATTGCCGCCGCTGGAGCGTGCGCGGCCGGCCAGGCGGGTGGGAGAGCGGGGAACAGAAGCCGAGCGCTCACACTCGGCATGGCCGGCGGCTTCTCCGGCGCCCTCTGGGCCTGTGGGGGCGGAGGGGCATGGCTGGTCGGTGGGTGCGAAGGAGGCGCCCTCTGCCCCACCCTGCTCGCCTCTCACAAGCCTGCCACCGCGCCCCACCGAGTGGCAAATCCAAGGCAAAACCTCCCATGCATAAATGGCCTCTTTCTTTTTCTGTCTCCCTCTGTCCTTTTCTTTCTCTCCCTTGCTCCATTTCTTTCTCCCTTTCTCTCTCTTTTTCTTTCTTTCTCTCCCTCCCTTCCTTCCCTTTCCCCCTCCCTTCCCTTCTTTCCTTCCTTCCTTCCTTCCTTCCTTCCTTCCTTCCTTCCTTCCTTCCTTCCTTCCAGCGGCTTCTCCGGCACCCTCTGGGTCTGTGCGGGCGGAGGGGAGTGCAGTCCTATTCCACCTTTGAAGTGCCCACAAGCTATCCTCCAAACACCTTTCCATTTGTCTTGATATGTAGAGAGAAAACACTAAGGAACTAGTTGCCAATCTCCAGGTACTAGCTGGAGATCTGCTATTACAGGTGATCTCCAACCAATAGAGATCAGTTACCCTGGAAAAAATTGCCACTTTGGCAATTGGACTCTATGGCACTGAAGTCCTTCCCCAAACCCCGCCCTCCTCAGGTGCCACCCCAAAACCTCCCACTCATGGTGAAGAGGAACTTGGCAACCCTAGCCTCTCCCTCTGGGCCCCCTCTGGGGGTGGCATTCAGGTTAAATTGCCGCATTGGCACTCGGCAATAAATAAGTGGGTTTTTGGTTGCAGTTTGGGCACTTGGTCTCTAAAAGGTTCGCCATAACTGGTCTAGAGCACTGGTTCCCAACCAGGGGTCCATGGACCCCCAGGGGTCCGCGAGAACTAAATTAAGGTCCGTGAAACAAAGTTATAAACCCATAATAAATTAATATTTTCAATTAAAAGTTCTCTATTATAAAAATATATATATTCAAATATTATTCTAAGTTTAATGTTTAACTAACAGTTATGATTAAAGTTTATTTTCAAATTCTCGGAATTTTTATTTTGAACCTTGGGGTCCCTGCACCGAACAAAAAAGTCCTAGTGGTCCCTGGTCAAAAAAAGGTTGGGAACCACTGGTCTAGAGAATAGGACACGATTGCTCTCTTGGAGTATTTGAAGGTCTGCCACTTAGAGGAGGGCAGGGAACTGTTCCTGTTGGCAGCAGAGGACAGGACTCGCAGTGATGGGTGGAAATTACGGGTGGAAAGGTACCAGCTGGATATTAGGGGGAAATTTTACAGTAAGAGTTGTTCAGCAGTGGAATCAGCTTCCTAGGGAGGTGGGTGAGCTCCCCCTCACTGGCAGTCTTTAAGCAGAGGCTGGACAAGCACTTGTCAGGGATGCTCTAGGCTGATCCTGCATTGAGCAGGGGGTTGGACTAGATGGCCTCTATGGCCTCTTCCAACTCGATGATTCTATCATCCCGAGGAGGGCTTTTGCCTTCATTTTCTCCTTGTGGCTCCTCCAAGGCATCTGGCTGTCCCCTGTTGGAAACAGGATAGTGGGTCAGATAAATTCTTGGTCTGATCCAGCAAAGCTAGCCACTTAACACATTACAAGTCTCAAGGACTCTCTGTCATCAAAAGTAAGCCGACCTGAAAATATCCTTTCGCACTTGAACAGGAGCTGAGCCATTTCTTTTTGTGTCCCCATAAAGAAAATGCTGCCTTCTTCCTATCACTTATGAAAAGGTCTAAGCATCTTCTATTGTCTATGACTGCAGATCTATTTAGCACTAATACTGGAAATGTCTCAAGCTACTTCGACACCGACTTCACCCCGGCACCCTGGACTTTCCAGATTTGGAACGTCATCTATCTATGGCAATTCACATGGCTGGGATACGCATTATCCAGACTCTTTCGAAGGTACTAACCGTTCATAGCTTTCGAATAACTACGGTAAAGTATGTTGCAAGAGGGTGTTTATCACAAATATTCTCACCCAACCTGCCATTTCTCTGCAAGTGACATCAGCATCATCATTCACCAAAGGGCTACCCTCACCCTGAAATAAGGTTGCCAATCTCCAGGTGGTACCTGGAGACCTCCCACTATTACAACTGACCTCCAGGCGACAGAGATCAGTTCCCCTGGAGAAGATAGCTGCTTTGGAGGGCGGACTCTATGGCAATAAACCCTCCTGAGGCCCCTCCCCTCTCCAAACCCTCCCCTCTCCAGGCTCCACCTCCCAAATCTCCAGGTATTTCCCAACCCAGAGCTGGCCACCCTACCATGAAACAACGTGAAGCTCTCACTTGGGAGAACAGGTTTCATAGAATCATGGAATAGAATCATAGAGTTGGAAGGGATCACCAGGGTCATCTAGTCCAACCCCCTGCACAATGCAGGAATTTCACAACTACCTCCCCCCACACACCCAGTGACCACTACTCCATGCCCAGAAGATGGCCAAGATGCCCTCCCTCTTATGATCTGTCTAAGGTCATAGAATCAGCATTGCTGACAGATGGCCATCTAGCCTTGGCTTAAAAACCTCCAGGGAAGGAGAGCTCACCACCTCCCGAGGAAGCCTGTTCCACTGAGGAATCGCTCTAGCTGTTAGAAAACTGTTGCCTGCGGTCAGTCACCATATCATTAACATGGGACGAGCAATATTAATCATCTGTTTTTCCCATTCTGACTCTTCCTTCAGAATGTAATATGCTCATGTGGAGATGGAAATATCGAGACCCTAGAGCATATCTTTTTTTATTGTAAGATCTATAGTCATATTAGGGAAACTCTGATAACCCCCATAATTTCCCGCCATCCCGGTAAAAATAGAAGGACTCAGTCATGCTAGCAGATAAAAATCAAGATATCACTTTCAACGTTGCCAGATTTGGATGGATAGCCTATAACACTAGGAAAACCTGGCTAAGCCATATATAGGCTTTTTAGCTATAATTTTAATAAAGATAATGTATAATTATGTGCATCTATAATTTTAAAATGTTTGTTTTCTCAAAAGTTATTTGATATACTGGAAGCTTGAATTATTGTATTGATTTTGTTTTTTTTCTTCTTAGACTGTATTAAATTTATTTTTTTATTTCCTTCCTTCCTTTCTTCCTTCAGAAAGCTCTGTATATGTTGGTTCCCATACAAGCACTGGTTAGGATTATACACCACCGTCATTTCTGTAGAACTAAGAATCAGAGTTGGGTGAAACAAGACCTAAATAAAATAATGAAATTGATTTACTATAAAGCCCTTACCCCCATATTAAAAACAAGGCCATATTGCAACAGATACTGGACTGATAAACTAAAACCACATGCCAAACTCATTTCAGACCTCAGGCCTTCTTCAGTGGTCTAATACAACATATTTTGCACATACAAAATTTCATAAACAAATATAATCATTTAGTGTCAGCCCGAGTATTTATAATAAGGTCTCTGAAAAATATATAAAGAATACAGAGATAAGCAGTATCAACAAACAGCGCTATTTGATGTAACTGTCTTTTAACTATGCCATAAAGGGCACTTTTTAATATCTCCATTCCTTTTGTACCCTTTGTGTATTATGCTTTTATGCCAATAAATCTAGTTGCCAGGTCCCCACGCACCTTCGGCGGGAGGTTTCTGTTGCGTGTGCATGTGTGTGTGTGCGCGCTGACGCCTGGTGCACATGGCTGCAGTGGGGAGGGCGAGGGAAGGTTCCCAGCTGGCGCGCACAGCTGCAGCAGGAAGCCGCTGGCCCTGGGGAGGGGGAGGGCAAGGGAAGGTTCCCGGGCCCGGCTGCCACGAGCAGCTGCCACGGGTGGTCTGCTCGGCCCCTGGGAGGGCGAGGGAAGGGTCCCGGCTGGTGCGCGGGTCTGCAGCAGGCGGCCTGCTCACCCCGGGGAGGGAGGGAGAGGAGAGGCTTCCCGGCTGGTGTGCGGGCCTGCGCATGCACGATTGCCCGCTGACCCTCAGCTGGTTGGCGGGCAGAGGGGCACTTTACCGGGGGTTTGCCTGCCACCAGCGGGCACCTGGCAGCCCTAACAATAAAGGAATGATGATGATTACAGAGATAAGTTAAAAGCAGTTCGACTTTACAAATTCCAATTCAAAAAGAATGTTTTGCACTGGTAATCTTGGATTGTAAGTAACAAAAATATTCTTTTTGAATTGGAATTTTTTAACGTCAAACTGCTTTGAACTTATAGCTGTATATTTTTTCAAGATAACTTATAATACACACCCTGACTGACACTAAATTATTATATTTGTTTATGAAATTTTATGTGTGCAGAAGACGTATGAGACCACTGAAGAAAGCCTGAGGGTCAAAACACGTTTGGCATGTGGTTTTACTTTATCAGCCCTGCACCTGTTGCCATATGGGCTTGTTTTTAATACGTGCATTAGTGCTTTATAATAAATCGATTTCATTGTTTTATTTAGGTCTTGTCGCACCCAACCTTTAGGGTACCCAACTTTGTCTCCCCCCACCACACCTTTTCATTTAGAACTGAGAATCAGCATCACGATTACTAAGTGGAGGCACAGTACACGATCAAAAAAAGAGGATCAATGTATCACAGGAAATGAAGAGGACATTCTACAGCTGAAACCCATGAATAAAATAATTAATAAAAACTGATTACTACCAAATGGGGACCAGCGAGGAAATCACAGGGGAGGGAAATCCCATTCCCCTCTTAGCAGTGACCATGCTAGCGATTAGCAGGAAGTGACATCAATGCTGGTAAGTGATCAATGGAGGGAAAACGCAACCGCGGGCAGGATGAAGGGGAAGCCCTTCATTCTGATCACTGTTGCGTTTTTCCTCCATTGATCACTTACCAGCATTGATGTCACTTCATGCTAATCGCTAGCATGGCCACAGCTATGGTCACTTCCTCTTCCTTATCCTGGTTACTTCCTCCGGGCTCCATGCAGCACAGTTGTTGAACAATGGCAGCCAAAGCCCAGCCAGGATTTTTTTTTGAATGTCTGTATATGTTCAGATATGAGAGCCAACATGGTGCAGTGGTGGAGGTGTCGGACCAGGATCTGGGAAACACAGTTTTGAATCTCCACTCTGCCATGGAAACTTGCTGGGCGACCTTGGGCCAGTCACACACTCTCAGCCTTGACCCTGGCAAGTATGTGGATGGAAGACCTCCAAGGAATACTAGGGGTGTGACTAGGGTTGCCAACCTTCAGGTCCTTGCAAGTTATACAACTGCTCTAGGATATAAAATATTGCATATCTATTAACTGGCTTAACAGCTCTCATTTTATGCCATAAGTGCTCAATTCTTTGATTTCCCATTCTCCATTGGGGCACTAGCGATTTTTGTTTGACTACCAAAAAACCTCCAGGTACCAGCTGGTGATCTCCTGCTATTACAACTGATCTTGAGCCGATAGAGATCAGTTAACCTGGAGAAAATGGCCGCTTTGGCAATTGGACTCTATGGCATTGAAGTACCTCCCCTCCTCAAACCCCGCCCCCTCAGGCTCCGCCGGTAGCAAAGAGGGACCTGGCAACCCTAGGTGTGACACGGAGGCAGGCAATGGCAAACCACCTCCAAGCATCTCTTGCCTTGAAAAACCTATTAGATCGCCATAAGTCAGCTGTGACTTGATGGCAAAAAAATGTCCAGATACCATAATTAAGTGTTGACTATTTTAGATTTTTCTGCAAATTGGGCAGGGGGTTCTTGGTTACAGAACCAAAAGTGGAAATCAAGACTGGCCCCATTGTGTGGATTTTACTATCTGCGCAGGGGCCAGCTCTGTGCTATTAGATATAGCAATATTACCAAATAGATGTATAAAGGGTGGCCCTTTCAAATAAATTAATAAAACAATGCAGGAAAGGCCTTTCCAGTAGGGAACAGTCTACATACGGGTTGATTAAAACATTCAATAACTGCACCCGTATCTACACCTATTGTACATGTACCGGAAAGCAATACTCAATCCAGGTTTCTCAGTGCATGTATATTCAGCCTGTTACACAGGTATGCAATCAAGGCTGAAATCCTAAGGACATTTTCCTGGGAGTAAGCTCCACAGAGTAACATGGGACTTCCTTCTGAGTAGACCTGCTTCAGCTTGATCCTCAAATGTAGCAAAGGCACAGGTATGCAATCAAATCTAGTACACAGACTACCCAACTGCTGCTTTTTTCAACTGTAGGCATTTTATGCCTTATTAGCCATTCAGCTCAATATCCTGTGGATACTTGCAAATTAGCTATTAAGTTATTTTCTCTTCCTTGCTGTTTTCCTCTGTGTTGCCAGGAATGAATTTGGCTGGGTCTACATGTGGCCGGATATACTGCCAAATTCGTTTTACTTCTTATGGATGCTGAACAATATCTTGAGTATCGAATGGCTGTTTCTATGGGATGGAATGTAAGTAATCCTCATCAATAAAAACCTGTATCTTTCAGGTGCCTTCAGATTACCTCAGGGAGGCTGCCAGTTGGTATTTGGCCACTGTGATAAAGTGGTTACGCTGCTGGAATAGGATCGGAGAGACCCAGGTTCGAATTGCCCCTCTGCCATGGAATCACTCTGGGTGACCTTGGATCACTCATAGAATCATAGAGTTGGAAGGGACCATAGAGGCCATCTAGTCCAACCCCCTGCTCAATGCGGGATCAGCCTAAAGAATTCCTGAAAAGCGTTTGTCCAGCCTCTGCTTAAAGACTGCCAGAGAGGGAGAGCTCACCAAATCTCTAGGTAGCTGATTCCACTGTTGAACAAGTCTTGCTGTAAAAAAATTTTCCCTAATATCCAGCCGGTACCTTTCCGCTAGCAATTTAAACCCATTATTGTGAGTCCTATCCTCTGCTGCCGACAGGAGCGGCTCCCTGCCCACCTTTAAGTGACAGCCCTTCAAATACTTATAGAGAGAAATCATATCCCCCCTCAAACCTCCTCTTCGCGAGACTGCACATTCCCAAATCCCTCAACCTTTCCTTGCAGGGCTTGGTCTCCAGGCCCCTGATCATCCTTGTCGCTCTCCTCCGTACCAGCTCCCTTCTGTCCACATCCTTTTTGAAGTGAGGCCTCCAGAACTGCGCACAGTACTCCAGTTCTGGCCTGACCAATGCAGTGTACAGCGGAACGGTGACATCTTGTGATTTGGACATTATGCCTCTGTTGATGCACCCCAAAATTGCATTATTGTTTTTTGTCGCAGCCTCAGACTCACACACTTTCAGCCTAACCTACCTCACAGAATTCCAAAAGTGCCCACAGGCTTTAAAAGGTTGGGGACCCCTGACAAAGGAAATTCCAGTCTGAAATGCTTTATACTGCCTTATATCTCCTGTGCGGTGTAATAGTTAAGAGCGGTGGTTTGGAGCGGTGGACTTTAATCTGGAGAACCGGGTTTGATTCCCCACTCCTCCACATGAGCGGCGGAGGCTAATCTGGTGAAGGGGGTTGGTTTCCCCACTCCTCCACATGAAGCCAGCTGGGTGACCTTGGGCTAGTCACACTCTCTCAGTCTCACCTATCTCACAGGGTGTCTGTTGTGGGGAGGGGGGGAAGTGATTGTAAGCCGTTTTGACTCTTCCTTAAGTGGTAGAGAAAGTCGGCGTATAAAAACCAACTCTTCTTCTTTTGCCTCTTCCAGGCATTTGCTTTCATCCTTGCTTGTAATGATACTTCGCACCGTCTCCATTTATCTCGCCCTCATTATTTCACACCGGGCTTTGCACCCTCATAGAAATTGGTTAACGAAGCACAGCTATGGAGATCTATTGCTCATCCGGATACTGGTACGGTGATTGAATTCTCATCGTTTATTATAAAAGGTTAAATCCTCGATTGCCTTCAGGGTTGCCTACCTCCAGGTGGTGATTGGAGATCTCCCGCTACTACAACTGATCTCCAGGCGACAGGGATCAGTTCCCCTGGAGAAAATGGCCACTTTGGCAATTGGACTCTATGACATTATACCCCACTGAAGTCCCTCCCCTCCCCAAACCCTGCCCTCCTCAGGCTCCACCCCCAAAATCTCCAGGTATTTCCCAACCTGGAGCTGGCAACGAGAGCCAGAGTGGTGTAGTGGTTAACAGCGGTGGTTTGGAGCGGTGGAGTCTGATCTGGAGAACCGGGTTTGATTCCCCACTCCTCCACATGAGCAGCGGAGGCTAATCTGGTGAACTGGATTTGTTTCCCCACTCCTACACCTGAAGCCACCTGGGTGACCCTGGGCGAGTCACAATCTCTTTGCCCCATGAACCTCACAGGGCATCTGTTGTGGGGAGGGGCAGGGAAGGTGATTGTAAGCCGGTTTGATTCTCCCTTAAGTGGCAGAGAAAGTCAGCATATAAAAACCAACACTTCTTCTTCTTCTAAGTATAAGCATTGCCTATTATGAGGGGTAGAAAGGTTCGCTCTCAATACCGGTAGCTTAGTTGCAATGGCCTCGTTTCCTGTTCACTTGCCCATGCTATGCTGCTTCTGTGTACGACAGGTACAGAATGGAATTGCCCTTTATGCCACGTGGACCACCATATCCGCACTCCTGAACCTCACCATTGTGTTGGTCTACATTGTGGATGTGGACAATGCCACGGCGACCGTCATCTCTCTGTTCATCCTGTTCTTTGGGATGATGGGGTGGTAAGTAGGCCATGCTGACATTGTCGGGGACTTCCACGTCCTGACCTGGGAACCTGATGCTCGGACCTAGGGCTCTCGGGGTCTACGGGAACTCAAGGAAACGACATCAGTTCCTGTAACTGGCAGTGGGAAACCTAGGGATGCCAGCCTCCAGGTGGGACCTGGGGATCCCCTGGAATTACAGGTCATCTCCAGATGACAGAGATCAGTTCCCCTGGAGAAAACGGATGCTTTGGAGGGTGAACTCTGTGGCCTTGTACCCCACTGAGGTCCCTGTCCTCCCTAGGGTTGCCAGGTCCCTCTTCACAACCGGTGGGAGGTTTTGGGGGCGGAGCCTGAGGAGGGCGGGGTTTGGGGAGGGGAGAGACGTCAATGCCATAGAGTCCAATTGCCAAAGCGGCCATTTTCTCCAGGTGAACTGATAGGGTGGCCAACCTCCAGGTACTAGCTGGAGATCTCCTGCTTTTACAACTGATTTGTCAATAGAGATCAATTCACCTGGAGAAAATGGCTGCTTTGGCAATTGGACTCTATGGCATTGACGTCTCTCCCCTCCCCAAACCCCGCCCTCCTCAGGCTCCGCCCCAAAAACCTCCCGCTGGTGGCGAAGAGGGACCTGGCAACCCTATGAACTGATCTCTATTGGCTGGAGATCAGTCGTAATAGCAGGAGATCTCCAGCTAGTATCTGGAGGTTGGCAACCCTAGTCCTCCACAAGTTCCATCCCCAAATCTCCAGGAGTTTCCCAACCTGAATCTGGCAACCCTGCCCCCCCATCCCCCATTGGTGGCCATGGGGGGGCACCCTAAAAGAGCCCAAGGCGTGTAATTAGAAGTCCCTACAGGAAAAACCACCAGTGCTTTTATTCAGTTGGACATATAATTTGAATATATTTTGTTTTCCGGCCTTGACCATATTCTTGCTACTGATTCCTGGGCCTGAATAGTTTTACAAATTACAGTGTCTAAACGTATTTTCCGAATGAATTACTTTGCAACTCACCCATGAACTCTGAATTTGACTGGGGAATTTGTAGGTCAATCGAGAAATAATTCGAGAGTCATCTGGTGGCAGGAAATGTTACAGGTCAGTCATCCTTGCTTGTGGTGCGGAAGACTGGTTGAGATGCAGCGTAAGAATTCCTAGCATAAAGAAATCGTCTGCAGATTAGGTTTGCAGTTACATGAATTGGATTTTGGGTTTTGAGTATAAAGATGACGAGGTGTCTATACATAATAGCTATTTACTCCACACAATGGTGGCAATGTTATATTTGCACTTCTTGCTACCAAAGAATGGAGCATCAACAGACGAAGACGAGAGTTGGTATTTATATGCTGATTTTCTCTACCTTTTAAGGAGAATCAAGCCGGCTTACAATCTCCTTCCCTTCATCACCCCACAACAGACACCTTGTGAGGTAGGTGGGGCTGAGATAGGGCCATCTTAACAGCATTATAGGTAGGGTTGCCAACCTCCAGGTACTAGCTGGAGATCTCCCGCTATTACAACTGATCTCCAGCTGACAGAGATCAGTTCCCCTGGAGAAAATGGCTGCTTCGGCAATTGGACTCTATGGCATTGAAGTCCCTTCCTTCCTTAAACCACGCCCTCCTCAGGCTCTGCCCCCAAAATCTCCAGGTATGGTGGTGGTTTGGAGCGGTGGAGTCTGGAGAACCGGGTTTGATTCCCCACTACTCGACATGAGCGGTGGAGGCTAATCTGGTGAACTGGATTTCCCCCTCTCACTCCTACACACGAAGCCAGCTTGGTGACCTTGGGCTAGTCACAGTTCTCTCAGCCCCACTTACCTCACAGGGTGTCTGTTGTGGGGAGGGGAAGGGAAGGAGACTATAAGCCGCTTTGAGACTCCTTCAAAGGTAGAGAAAGGTAGAGAAAGTCAGCATATAAAACTTAGAGTCTGATCTGGAGAACCGGGTTTGATTCCCCACTCCTCCACATGAGCAGCGGAGGCTAATCTGGTGAACTGGATTTGTTTTCCCACTCCTACACACAAAGCCAGCTGGGTGACCTTGGGCTAGTCACAGTTCTCTTAGAGCTCTTTCTTTCTCACCTACCTCACAAGGTGTCTGTTGTGGGGAGGGGAAGGTGATTGGAAGCCGGTTTGATTCTCCCTTGAGTGGTAGAGAAAGTCGGCATATAAAAACCAACTCTTCTTATTGTAGTTAAGAGCAGCGGAGTCTAATCTGGAGAACCAGGTTTGATTCCCCACTCTTCCACATGAAGCCTGCTGGGTTACCTTGGGCCAGTCACAGTTCTCTCCAAACTCTCTCAGCCCCACCTACCTCACAAGGTGTCTGTTGAGGGGCCGGGAAGGGAAGGCGATGGTAAGCCACTTTGAGACTTCTTAAAGGTACAGAAAAGCAGAGTATAAAAACCAACTCATCCTGCTCCTTCTTCCAAGTCAGAATTTAAAACACCACAATTTAAAACATGCAAATCGCCAAAACAAATACCCCAGGCACTTCCACTCTGATTCTTAAAGGGATTCCCCGCAGAGAGTAATTTTATTTCCAATATTTCTCCCTCTAGGTTCTATCTGGAAAGCGTCAACCTTGCTAAGTACGTGCGCTACAATCTCACCGTCTACCCAGGCGTCCTTTTGGCGTTGGCTGGTGTTTTGAAGAAGAAGTCCATGTCTTACTCTCCAAACTCGATCAGCGTCTTAGTAGGTGAGCCTTTCGAGATCTTCTTTACATTGTTTTACCGCATTCCTGATGGTTAGTATTGTACGGCTATCTGCTGGTGGGTTGGAGCAAAACCTCAGCATGCCCCCTTTTTATTACTTTTTCAAAGAGTCTTTTTTCCCCCTTTGCCAAGTGTCGAGGATAGTTTGTTCTTACTTTGGGACTTTTCGGCTGGTACAGCCCCCAGGGGAGGGGCCGTGGCTCAGTGGAAGAGCCTCTGCTTTGCATGCAGAAGATCCCAGGTTCAATCCCCAGCATCTCCATTTAGAAAGGACTAGGCAGGAGGTGATGTGAAAGACCCTTCTCTGCCTGAGACCCTGGAGATCTGCTGCCATTCTGAGTAGGGAAGACTGACCTTGATGGACAGATGGTCTGATTCAGTATAAGGCAGCTTCAAATCTGTCCATGGGCGAAAACGCACGGTCGCTTTAGCCTCCTTTATTCCCTGTTTCAGCCAGGATTCAGCCAGGATCGAACACATGTGTTTCACCGAACGTTTGTTCGATCCTGGCCGAAACAGGGAATAAAGGAGGCTAAAGCGACCATGCGTTTTCGCCCCATGTGTGACTGGCAACACTGATGGTTAGGGTTGCCAACCTTTGAGGTCAGGAATGTGCTGTGAGTTTAGTTTAGAGAAGTAAACAATATAAAATAATTCAAAAAATAATACTAAGGTAGCAGCAATGTTAAAATTAGTTGAATACTCAGTGATGGCAAGCTTTATTATGTAACTGCAAAAAGTATCAACCTCATAGTGAATTAATGAGCAAGCAAAAATTAAGAGTATATGTTATTATAAAATGGCAGAATAGTTGGATGTTTCATGAAATGTTGCATAAATATAATTTAATATGGTTGGAGCAAGTAAAATAATCTATTATTAAGATGCTAGAATATTTTATTATTAATATTGTCTTATTAAGATATTATTATCTTATTATTAATATTTTATTGAGGCAAATTATTGTAAAGCAAATTATTGTAATTTTAACAAAATTCTATATGGTTCCCCAGATCTTATTTTCTTGTTTCATGGGTATATGTATGCCACTATTTGCAATTTTTTCTACGTCTTCTTCTTCTAGTTTTGCTGTTGGCAGTGGCTGGTGGACTGGCTGTCATCCGGCTGATAGTCATCATTGCAAGAAAGATGAATGAGACGTTGAACGAGCCAGGTCCTCCTGCGGTGATAACTGTTTCCTGAGTGAAGTCCTTCAGCAGAAGACCACGGAGGACCGGCCAGACTTTGAGGGGAGCTATGAGCTTTTTTGTTCTCTTTTGCACCTTTAAGCACTGGCTCACTGGACGGAGACCTGGAATGTTTTGTTCTGAGCACTAGATTTTTGAGGAGCACCCCGTGGGTGGGCGCGGCACCCCTCTTTTCTATCTAGGTTGCCAGGTTCCTCCTCGCCACCAGCGGGAGATTTTTGGGGCGGAGCCTGAGGGGGGTGGGGTTTGGGGAGAGGAAAGACTTCAATGCCATAGAGTCCTATTGCCAAAGCGTCCGTTTTCTCCAGGGGAACTGATCTCTATCGGCTGGAGATCAGTTGTAATAGCAGGAGATCTCCAGCTAGTACCTGACAGTTGGCAACCCTACTTCTATCCCTTCCGCCTCTCTTCACTGCCCAGCTCCCTTGCATGTTTTGGCAGAGAGGAGAGGAACTAAAGTGTTTGCAGAATCCATTATAGCAAGGGTCCCCAACTTTTTAAAGCAGGCAGGCACCTTTGCAATTCTGACTCAGCATGGCTGCCGCAAGAGGCGGAGCCAGCCACAAAATGGCCACTGCAGCTTACCTTCAGTCACCCAGCGAAGATCCCTGTGCTGTCGTGGCAGCTATTGCTGAAGCAGATTTTTCTTTCTAAATATGCACAGCAAATCAAATCTCCAATAGCTAGGGTTGACAACCTCCAGGTGGTTGATAAAAAATCACAGCCACTGTGGCCAGCCAAATTCTATTCGATAAATAATGAGATGAATAAACAAATAAATATCAATAATGCAGCATGCATGTGTATGTCTCCATTCATTAATCACAAAAAATGATAACATATCAATACAAAGAGTTACATAACAATGGAAGGAACCATAACTAGCTAAGTGCACCTAACTGTGACTAGAGACACCAAAACAACAAGTCGTAATCTTTTTGATGATCTTGATGGCTTTTACATATTGGATCAGGTGGTGGCTGGAGATCTCCAGCTATTACAACTGATCTCCAGGCGACGAGAGATCAGTTCCCCTGGAGAAAATAGCTGCTTTGGCAATTGGACTCTATGGCATTGAAGCCCCTCCCCTCTCCAAACTCCGCCCTCCTCAGGCTCCACACCCAAAAATCTCCAGGTATTTCCCAACCTGGAGCTGGCAATAGCCAATCAGAATCCTTACTGGGCCAAAGCCCCACCTGACCCAGCCTACATGCTAAAAATACTTGGTGGGAGCTAGGAAAGGTGTCATTGGCACCATGCAGGGGACCTCTGCTTTACAGGGACAGGATAGATAAGGGTGAAGATAAACTTCCAGAACTTATTGAACACAAAAGCATTAAAGTTTTCGGACTCCCCATCATCTTTTAATATTGTCAATCAGTATTGGCTCAGTAAAAAAAAAAAAAAAAAAGTAAAGGTAGTCCCCTGTGCAAGCACCAGGTCATTACTGACCCATGGGGGGATGTCGTAGAAGAAAAAAGATGGGAATAGAACCCAACCTACAAAACAGAAGTTGGGTACCCAAGGTTGGGTGGGATGAAAAAAATATAAATAATGAAAATATATAATTTATTAGAAGCGCTATATCAAGATTAAAATTATTTAAAAACCATTAAAATAGCACTGGAAAAGACAGTCATGCTAGGAAAAGTTGAGGGCAGCAGGAAAAGAGGAGACCCAACAAGAGACCCAAGCTGTATATGTCCCCCCCATAAGTTGTGTGCAAGTATCAACCTATTCAAACAATGTTAATGGGGTGACGTCACCACCTCATAATCAACAGGAACATTGAAATATACCATTTAGCTGCACTTCCTGGCACCACATCTCATCTTGATCTTCCGCCCGCTGCTGACAGGAGAGAGTGATCCACTGATTTGAATGGAATTGAGCCAAAACTTAAGAGCCTCTTCTAGTGTAACTTCTGCTCGGATGCATGTCTGAGACACATAAATAACATAGAAGCTTCTAGGACCACGGCCAGATGCATATCGCATTTACAGAGCTCTTTGTGTGTGTGTGTGTCTGTGTGTGTGTATGCACACCTGTGCAGTCATTTTCCACTTCTTTCCTCAAATGTGGTTTTCAGGAAGTGAAAGAAATAGGGTTGCCAGGTCCCTCTTTGCAACCGGCAGGAGGTTTTGGGGGCGGAGCCTGAAGAGGGCAGGGTTTGGGGAGGGGCTTCAATGCCATAGGGTCCAACGGCCAAAGCGTCCGTTTTCTCCGGGGGAACTGATCTCTATCAGTTGTAATAGCAGGAGATCTCCAGCTGCCACCTGGAGGTTGACAACCCTAGAAAGAAAGTTGACATCAGAAGTCAAGTTTGAGCACGGGGGTCTCACCCATGTCTGTCCCATGGGAAAAACCCAGATCAGCCTCCCATGCAAAGCTTGTCTTAGGAAATCCTGTTTAATATGCCACGTTTGTTTACTCTGGTTGCTGCTTTCTCCAAGTGGCCAGTGCTTACAAATAAAAGAATGCTAGTACAGACTGTTTCAGTATTTTCATTTTTCTATTGAAAAATAAAAGAGGGGTTATGACCGTTGAATAGGGATGTCAGCTCCAGGTTGAGAAATTACTGCAGATTTTGGGGGTGGAGCCTGAGGAGGGTGGGGTTTGGGGAGGGGAGGGACTTCAGTGGGATGTAATGCCATTGAGTCCACCTTCCAAAGTGGCCATTACCTCCAGGTGAACTTAACTTTATTGTAAATAACCTATAACTGTTTATTAGGAATTTCCAATTAATAATGCTGGCGTTGTAATTAACAGCTAAAGCGTTTCTGAGATATATACACAAACCCAGACGCTGAATTGAATTGAATAAAGCTTCCGTGAATTATTGGGGCGGCTTAAGAAGATTTGAAACAGGCATTTACCGGCATCCTGTATCACTACCAAACGGACAACAGTCTATAATACTTAATTCAAGAAGAAGACTTTGCTATATCTATATGTATTTCTGTTAACGCCTGCTCTGCAGCATTTTTGTTGTTGTTGATGTGTACTTATGTTACATTATAGAAATAATAATGTACATATAACAAAAACTATTTGCTTTTTTCATGCCACGTTATATGCTTTAAATATAACACATTTGGTTTATTTATATAGCCTGTGTGTGTGTGTAAAGTGCCTTCAAGTCGCAGCCGACTGTGTTTTTGATTACAACTATACCTACAGTTGAAATTACTGGTTTGAAAACCTCCAGGTACTAGCTGGAGATCTCCCACTATTACAACTGATCTCCAGCCAGTAGAGATCAGATCACCTTGAGAAAATGGCCGCTTTGGCAATTAGACTCTATGGCATTGAAGCCCCTTCCCGAACCCCACCCTCCTCAGACACCTCCCCAAAAACCTCCTGCCAATGGTGAAGAGGGACCTGGCAACCCTAGCTGGCACGATCCCATCAGCTTCTCCTTTTATGCGCTTTGGCGTTTCCCTCTTCATAGGCATCATGAGTTTAAACTACTTAGGAGAACCCTTTGCCGAATCCATGGTTACCTGGAGAGCACTGAACTCCACCAGAAGTGTTCTTGAAGCAGAAGAGGTTTTAGACCGCCATTCCCCCATGAGACAAATGTTCTTTCTTCTGCTCTCAAGCCAAGTGTGCTAGAAGTCTTTTCTCTGGCCTCTCCAGCAAGAGTGCGCATTGAAATGTCTCCACCGTGGTATCCATGGGTGCTAGGGCTGCCAAGTGCCCGGTGGCGGCGGGTAAAATCCTGCCGATCCACCGGGCTGCCCGCTGGCCAGCTGATGGCCGGCGTGCACTGTGTGCACCTGCACACACACATGTGCACGCTCCACTTTTGGGTAAACCCAAAAGTGGAGCGTGCGTATGTGTGCATGCACGTGCACGCAGTGCCCGCCGGCCATCAGCTGGCCAGCGGGCAGCCCGGTGGATCGGCAGGATTTTACCCACCGCCACCGGACACTTGGCAACCCAAGTGGTAAACCCAAAAGTGACGCAGACACTCTGGCAATTTCAGATAAAACTCAATGGAAACCATAGAGTTTTGGCCAAGATCGCTAGAGCGTCCACGTCACTTCCGAGTAAACCCAGAAGTGACATAGGTGCGACATGTGGAGCTACAG
Organism: Euleptes europaea; assembly: GCF_029931775.1. Lineage (NCBI taxonomy): Eukaryota > Metazoa > Chordata > Lepidosauria > Squamata > Sphaerodactylidae > Euleptes > Euleptes europaea. Next base: position 6,535,395 of record NC_079321.1, read on the forward strand.
GGCCCAGCAAGCCTAATAGGTGTCATGGCACCCACTGGCACCTTTTCTGGCTCCCCGCAAGTGTTTTTAGGAAGCGGGCATGGCCAGGAAGGGCTTTTGCCCAGCAAGGCTTCTGATTGACTACTGAAGTAAAGCTGTAGCAGCCATTTTGTGGCTGGCTCCGCCTACTGCAGCAGCCATTTTGTGGCAGCCATTTTGTGGCTGAGCCCACCATGCTGTGTCAGAATTCCAAATGTGCCCACGGGCTCCAAAAGGTTGGGGACCCCTGGTTTAGGGTGCGGAATATATTTTAGATGTGCAGAGAGGAAGTTATCTTCTTAGAGCAGTGGTTCCCAACCTTTTTTGACCAGGGACCACTAGGACATTTTTGTTCGGTGCAGGGACCCCAAGGTTCAAAATAAAAATCCAGAGAATTTGAAAATAAACTTTAATCAAAACTGTTAGTTAAACATTAAGTTTAGAATAATATTTGAATATATTTTTATAATAGAGAACTTTTAATTGAAAATATTAATTTATTATGGGTTTATAACTTTGTTTCGCGGACCTTAATTTAGTTCTCGCGGACCCCTGGGGGTCCGCGGACCCCTGGTTGGGAACCAGTGTCTTAGAGGATATTTTCCTAAATGGCAGAAGCTGGGTTTTAAACTAGTGTTCTGGCGTTGGGGGGGGGGCGGTTTTTAAGGAATGAAGCTGCCTTGTGATATAGAGAATGAGAGATCAGCGAACTGATTGAAGGTGATGCTTATGGGACCAAATACAAGAATAGGGGCTGTCTGCTATAGGAGTGCTTGTTTGCTTGTATATTTGCTTGTATATTTGTCAGTGAACATTACAAAGACCCCGTAAGTCTGGTGCTTTTGTTATCCGTTGGAATTCTGCGCATGTAGGAACAGGAAAAACATGAAACAGCAAAGTATTCTGGATCACAGCCTATTTTAGACCATCTACACACAATTGACTTTGAAACAAACAGTACGCTCAATTCATCAGCTCCAGAAAGAACGACCGTTTTCCTCGGGGCCTGCTTATCCGGTTTATTGTGGATTCCTCGTGGGTTTTTAATGTGATTCCTAAGTGGCTTTTGAACTAATTAACTTAAGCTGCTGTTCCAGCTGTGTTAAAAACATTTTCTCCCTGATGAAGAAGTTGCTAGCTGATTGAGGTCCTATTGCAAACTGGGGAGAGGAGCAGTTCTGCTGATAGCTTGAAAATAGGTTCGCCGTGTGAACAACGTAATGTACAGACTGTAGAGATGAGGTGAGCTGAATGAATACATCTGGGTCGGTGGGACACCTTGAGCACTGAGCAGAAACCAAATGGCAGGGGAATAATTTTCAAGGCACTTCCCCAATTTGCATTTAAAGGTTGTTTATGCATGGGAGTTCCACCTGAGGTTCATTGCTCGCTGGCCCACACTTTCCTGTTGGGAATCTTTGCAACAGCAGTCTCCAAGCCCAAATCAAGTCCCCGCCCCTTTAAATGCTGCTTTGTAATTGGCTTAGAGCTTACTGTGAGAGAAAATTCCCCCCAAAAACCCAACTGCTGCATAAAAAAGCATTTTAAGAACAACAACATCAAAAAGAGCAATCTGAAAGTGGGGGGAGAGAAATCCAAGCCTTGGCTTTAAAAAGCCTTTTTTTCTGCTCAGAAAGAGCTCTGAGGAAGCAGGAAGCATTTGAATCCCCGCCTCTGGGCATGCTGCTTTGTAACTGGCTGTGAGCAAAACTAAGCTTGCGTGTCCCGCACTTTGCCTTATGCATGGGGATTTCACCCGGGCTGGGCTCAGGGGAGAAGGAAGAATTGGGTTAACAGAAAAATGGGAAGGTCCGGGATTTGAAAGGGACAGCAGTGAGGTAATCTCTAACTGACGGGAAACTCATGCATAACTCCAAGGAACAACCGAGACAGACTGGGGGTGAATGTGAGTGAAAGTACCCATGCATAAACGACCATAGATGTGGGGTTGGCTTTGGAAACTGTGGGATTGAAGATTGGCATGAATCTTATGACAACCAATTTCCCCAATGGTACAGAAGTTTGCATCTGTTTCAACGGTTTGCATTTCAAGTATTGCATTAGGTGCTGGCATGAGCCCAAGACCCTGATTATACCACAAGTGAGCATTCACTCAACAGCCTCTCAGAATGAATAGGAAGGCTGACATTTCAAAAGCCAGGTGAAACACGGAGGTGGGGGTGGAACTGCAACGTTTTCAGGGCCGGTGGGCTAATTACACTTCACATTTTCCTGACATCCTCCCCTGATCTGGCCAATCACACATGTGCTGCAATTTCTATGCTCAGTTCCCAGGCACTCGGGGGTCTGATTCATATTGGGGGGAAAGAAACAAGGGGGAAGGGAGAGAAACCTCTGATAGGCTGTCCCTTAGAGGAGAGCAGGGAGCTTTTCCTTTTGGCAGCAGAGGATAGGGCCCGTAATAATGGGTTTAAATTGCGGGAGGAAATTAGGGGGATATTATTAGGGGAAAATTTATTGGGGGGGGGTTTTTTACAGTAAGAGTTGTTCGACAGTGGAATCAACTACCTAGGGAGGTGGGTGAGCTCCCCCTCACTGGCAGTCTTTAAACAGAGGCTGGACAAGCACTTGTCAGGGATGCTCTAGGCCAGAGGTTCTCAACCTTTTTTGCTCCATTCCCCCCTTTAACCATTGTTCAGAATATAATTCCCCCCTTCCCAAGATAGTCATAAACTTTACTGAACGCCGCAGATTAAACTAAAAACAAACTACCATTTTACAGATTGTACATAATCTACAGGACATCATACTGCTGAATAGTGGTCCCAATCCCCCCCCCCCGAACCCTAAAATTCCCCACTGGGGGGAATTCCCCCCTTGTTGAGAACCCATGCTCTAGGCTGACCCTAGATTCTATGATAGCATGCTTATAGCAAAGCAGATTTTGGAAAGAACATATTAAGGATGTTGGAACATTATGTTGCATGGATGCCGTCCCCCCCTAAGTACTACCATTTTGAAAAAAACAAAAAACCTTTGTGTGATGGATGCAGCCGTTCAGTCACTGATACCTGTTGAAACACAAAGGCCAACACCTTCTGCTGAGTTCCTCTGAGTACAAAAGGTGAGCAGGTAAATGGTGATCCGCACACCCGCCCATCCAGATGCCAACGTCTGTTTCTCGGTGATACCGGGGAGCAGCCGACAGGTGTGCCCAGCATTAGCTTCGCCGATGAGATAGAAATCAAAGCTCCCTTGTGAACAGAATAAACAAACAGGATTTGTTTTTACTGCTTAAACCTAATCTGTGGCAGAGGATATCGGACGGAAATCAATGGAGCCCTCGGCAGACGAAGACAATTGTCCCGTCAGGCCCTCTGGAAATCAGAAAAGTGGATGTTTAAATTAAATTGCTTACCTTTTTGCTTACCTTCAGCTTGCAGCTTGGTTCTTCAGCTTGCATAGGGTTGCCAGCTCTGGGTTGGGAAATACCTGGAGATTTTGGGGGCGGAGCCTGAGGAGGGTGGGGTCTGGGGAGGGGAGGGACTTCAGAGGGGTATAATGCCATAGAGTCCACCTTCCAAAGAGGCCATTTTCTCCAGGTGAGCTGATCTCTGTCGCCTGGATTTAGGGTTGCCAGGTCCCTCTTCGCTGCCGGCGGGAGGTTTTTGGGGTGAAGCCTGAAGAGGGCGGGGTTTGGGAAGGGGAGGGACTTCTATGCCATAGAGTCCAATTGTTAAAGCAGCCATTTTCTCCAGGTGAACTGATCTCTATCGGCTGGAGATCCACTGTAATAGAAGGAGATCTCCAGCTAGTACCCGGAGTTTACACAAAATATGACACCTCTGTGTTCAAAAATATAGTTATGGCTGAAATCAACGCAGAATGGCAAAGATACCTAAAATCTCCACATATCATCACATCAAAGAATCCTATCCCAAATTACAATACAAATACAAATTATGAGTCATCCGCTCAATAGTCCAAAGGAGTTCACAATTCCAATAGTCCAGATTTGTAATATCTCATTATCTGTTATTATTTTTTATCCAGGAGAGTGTCCTGGAGATCTGGAAATCTGCAATAATTTGGTTACCGGGTGCTTCCAGTATACCTGTAGTCTGGATTTTGTTGTCTTAATTAACTGCTGTAGTGCTTGGCCATCTCAATACAGTTGAGAAGAATTAATGCCATCGGTCACTAAACAGCTTTAAAACTGTTATTAACAAAGGGGGGGTGCTGTCTCTCGGAGCAGCTCTCATTTTGGGCAGAGGCCCAGTAACACTCAACACAACGGCAGATTAAAATCCCGGAGCATCTGGATAAGAACCGGGCAGCGGCCCAAACCAAGGCTGTCTGAGCATGACGTACTGACACCCAGATGAAGCGTTCCAGAGGACGGTGCAAAAACTGGCTACCACTGATTGAAAGCCGCGACGTTAATCCAAGGATTAACATACCTACACACCCGAACAAAACCTCCTTCCATTTCGTGTGAGCAGGAAAATGGCACGTCCCCCACCCCTTTGCAAATGACTGGAAACAAGCGCGCCCGCTTCACCTAATTGGTATGATTAATGCGTACGGAAGATTACGCAGGATAACATCTACTCTAAACAAGAATGTTGAGTTTAGCAGCAGGTAATGCTTGTCCCCGAGCGAGCTCTTGAAAATTAGAAGGAAATGCAATAGAAAAGAGTGAAAACTAGGGTTGCCAGGTCCCCACCGGTGGGAGGTTTTTGGGGCGGAGCCTGAGGAGGGTGGGTGTTTGGGGAGGCGAAGGACTTCAATGCCATAGAGTCCAATTGCCAAAGTGGTCATTTTCTCCAGGGGAACTGATCTCTATCAGCTGGAGATCAGTTGTAATATCTCCTTGCAACTGACCTCCAGGCGATAGAAATCAGTTCACCTAGAGAAAATGCCGCTTTGGCCATTGGACTTTATGACATTGAAGTCCCTCCCCTACGCAAACCCCGCCTTCCTCAGGCTCCACCCCAAAAACCTCTTGCTGGTGGTGAAGAGGGACCTGGCAAGCCTGTGGGGGGTAGTTGTGAATTTCCTGCATTGTGCAGGGGGGTGGACTAGATGACCCTGGTGGTCCCTTCCAACTCTATGCTTCTATGACAAAAGCAGCTTACATCATTCTCCTCTCCTCCATTTTACCCTCACGACAACCCTGTGAGGTGGGTTAGACTGAGTGTGTGACTGGCCCAAGGTTACCCAGCAAGCTTCCTTGGCAGAGTGGGAATTCGAACCTGGGTCTCCCCAGTTGTAGTCCATTTCCTTTGCTGCCCTTCCACCTGATCAGGGTCCCTAAGGCAGTGCACATAAAAACATTTGAACAATTAAAGAAAAACATTTAAAATTATAAAATAATGCAATAAAAGCACAGAATCCTACGGAAATGTTTGGGTTTGCTACAAATTGGCAGAGACAAGAGAAGGCGGAGGTGGTGGAGAATCGAATGTTATTAATAACACATTTCCAAAGTACAGCCTCTGTGTCTGCTCTTATAAATAGTTCAGGCCAGAATTTTTTAAAAGGTTAAAACTACTGAGTTGCAAACAAGCCGCTGCAGGGCCAACCTTACCAGACGGGCCTGCAGAAAGCCTACAGTGATGAATCTTGTCTAGATATCGGGAAACAGTTTGGGTCAGGGGGGTTCAGTTTTATGGGCCCACAAAAGGGGTTCCCCCATCCATCCAATGGAGTTTTTCAATTGTTTCCAATGGAGCTCTCACTAGCCCAGAAGGTACCTTTGTATCTGGACTCAGCCAATCCGGCCACAGTGGACACAGTAAACTCAAAGCTTGACTACTGCAGCATGCTCTTTGTGGAGCTGACCTTGGAAACTTCTATTTCGTACAGAACGCAGCAGTCTAGGGTTAACTACCGGTATCGCATTTCCTCCTATTTTCACACCTTTGCACTGGTTGCAGACATGTTTCCAGGTTCAATTTGAGGTCCTGGTGCTTATTTTTTAAAACTCTGTGCAACCAGGGGCTAAGCCACAGAAGAACCAAAGAGACTAACAGGCTGCTAACAGTACAATCCTAAGGAGAGTTACTCCAGTCTAAGCCCATTCATTTCAATGGGCTTAGACTGGAGGAACTCTCCTTAGGATTGCACTGTAACCCCATACCTGCCATTACAAAAAAAAAATTTTTTTTAACTCAATTAAAAACAGCAGTGCAAGAATGAGATTACAAGAATTAGAAGCAAATGAAGTAAAACAAGAAGAAGAAGAGTTGGTTTTTATATGCCGACTTTCTCTGTCACTTAAGGAAGAATCAAACCAGCTAACAATCTCCTTCCCTTCCTCTCCCCACAACAGACACCTTGTGAGGTGGGTGGGGCTGAGAGAGTTCAGAGAGAGCGGTGACTAGCCCAAGGTCACCCAGCTGGCTTCGTGTGTAGGAGCAGGGAAACCAACCCAGTTCACCAGATTAGCCTCCGCTGCTCATGTGGAGGAGCGGGGAATCGAACCCGGTTCTCCAGATCAGAGTCCACCGCTCCAAACCACCGCTCTTAACCACCACACCACGCTGGAATTCTCTAGTCCAGTGGTTCCCAAACTTTTCAGGCCACCGCCCCCTTGGCTCCACAAACCACCGCTCTTAGCCACTACCCCACGCTGGCTCCCAGGATAATACTTGGAAGAAACAGTGCAAGAAACGATAACCCTGAACCTATAAAGTGTGCAAAGTTTGCTCCTGAGCTTTGACTTGTCTTTTAAAGAAACGCCATACGTGTAACTTTAAAATATTAAAGGACAGCAAAGCGCTGCTCTGGCTACACAAGCATTCTTCAGCTCAGCTGTGGGTCCCCCTCCTCAGTTTTGCATCTTCCTTTTAAATTCTACCTGTCGGTCCTTGTTATGCTTCACTGCAACACAGCCCATAATGTAACCCCATTTGTAGCATTCTTACATTGAGCTCCTACTGGTTTTCTCTTGCCCGTTAACTGCTTTTTAAGTAGCCTTTCATTGAGTATGCTATGATTAACCCACTGCTAGGTCGACCTACCCACGAGGTGCAGGATGTTACCATGAGCATGGTGTAGTGGTTAAGAGCGGTGGTTTGGAGCGGTGGACTCTGATCTGGAGAACCAGGTTTGATTCCCCGCTCCTCCACGTGAGCGGTGGAGGCTAATCTGGTGAACTGGACTTGTTTCCCCACTCCAATGCACATCAGGCCAGCTGGGTGACCTTGGGCTAGTCACAGCTCTCTTAGAGCACTCTCAGCCCCACCTACCTCACAGGGTGTCTGTGGTGGGGAGGGGAAAGGAAGGCGATTGGAAGCCGGTTTGATTCTTCCTTGATTCTTCCTTTCCAACGCTATGATTCTATGGAGATCTGTGGAAATTCCATATCTCCAGGCCCCACCTGGAGGCTGACACCCATAACGTCAGCAGAAATTCAGAACAAGAAGAAACCCGCCGCTAGAACATATCTGTGCAAATCTGTTTCATAATTCTGTGATCCAGGGGCTGCCCAGCTTAGGAAGACGTCTGCGGTAAGTAGCTGGTGGCTCTGTATTGGTATGCATCGCAGCCATGTCAGACTACATGTTTCTTGGCCTATATATGGTTTCCTAGCTTCACCGGCAGGCATAGTATACATTTATCTGCTTTGACAAGCTGTCAGCGGAGCTAAAGAAATCCTGCTCTTTGCCCACCCCACCAGCAAAAGCAGAGCCGGCGTCGAGCTCAGGGATTCTTTTCCATGCAAGGCCTGGCTGCGACGTCCAGGGCAGCGTGAAGCAGAGACGTGAGATCTGTAGTACTGCTCGGACATCTTCCGCACCGAGTCTAAAATAGAAACATTCAGACCTCGACCCGGTTTCCTTCGCAGTTGGTGGCAGTTTGCTGACATCCAATTGCAAGTTCTTATTGATGCTGAGTGTGATTTGATTTATATATGGGGTTTGTTTCCATATCCTCTACTTCCTATATCTGAGGAAGTGGGTTTTGGTCCACAAAAGGTGAAATAAAATTTTGTTACCCGCATCAAGCTGTTTTATACTGAATCAGACCATCAGTCCATCAAGGTCAGTCTTGAGTACTCGGACTGGCAGCAGCTCTCCAGGGTGTAAGGTGGAGGTCTTTCACATCACCTATGAGAGCCAGCATGGTGTAGTGGTTAAGAGCGGTGGTTTGGAGCAGTGGAGTCTGATCTGGAGAACTGGGTTTGATTCCTCCACATGAGCGGCAGAAGCTAATCTGGTGAACTGGATTTGTTTCCCCACTCCTATTCATGAAGCCAGCTGGGCGACCTTGGGCCAGTCACACTCCCTCAGCCTCACCTACCTCACAGGGTGTCTGTTGTGGGGAGGGGAAGGGAAGATGATTGTAAGCCGGTTTGAGTCTGACTTAAGTGGTGGGAAAAGTCGGCATATAAAAACCAACTCTTCTTCTTCTCCTCCTCCTCCTCCTCCTCGAACCTGGGACCTTCTGCCTGCAAAGTGGAGGCCTCTTCCACTGACCAACAGCTGCAAACTCCTCTCTATTCTAATATTTAATTATTTCTCTTTTTTTTACCAAACACAGCGACATCTATAACAAGATATCCTCTTTCTATTAAGTATGGTATATTGGTATGTTCTCCCTGCTGTTTTGTTGCATCAGAACCTCAATTTGCTGCTGGGACTTGGCTTTGAGCTTCCTGCCCTGCTACTGGGATAGCAAGTTCATTTGTTTTAGGAGTGTTCTGAGGGCATTTCTTGACTCTTAAGGCCCATTAAGGAGATAACTACACTCATGAAGAATCACTACCATTCCCTTTGTCAATAGGCTCTGGCAGAACCATAGTAACCACTCTAAGCTCACAACAGTATTAAAGCCATTATTTTAATTTGACGGGGCAAAAACGCACGGTCGCTTTAGCCTCCTTTATTCCCTGTTTCAGCCAGGATCAGCCAGGATCGAACGTATGCATTTCGCTGAACGTGCGTTCGATCCTGGCTGAATCCTGGCTGAAACAGGGAATAAAGGAGGCTAAAGCAACCATGCGTTTTCGCCCTATACTTCAGGCTTTGAATTCCATAGACTCTTTATCCAGTACAGGGCTTTTTTCTTTTTTGGCCATCAAGTCACAGCTGAGTTATGGCAACGCTGTAGGGTTTTCAAGGCAAAGAGACGTTCGGGGGTGGTTTGCCATTGCCAGCTTCCATGCAAAAGCTGGGTAACCAGGTTGATGATTGCACACATTTTATATGGGACATATACAGCCCAGTATAACAACTTGAGACAGTCTTACCAGATGTTTGTATAATTGGTAATATATTATACAACCTATATACATGCCTGACCTGATATATATTGTCTGTATATTGGGGGGGGGGTGGATCCTAAGGAGGGCAGGGTTTGGGGAGGGGAGGGACTTCAATGCCATAGAGTCCAATTGACAAAGTGGCCATTTTCTCCAGGGGAACTGATCTCTATCGGCTGGAGATCAGTTGTAATAGCAGATCTCCAGCTAGCACCTGGAGGTTGGCAACCCTAGCTGCGACTGGCGCACCAGCCTAAGCCAGTAAATGGCAGAAGTTGCCACTTCTGAAACCTGTTTATCCAGGGACAGGGAGGAGCACCCCAGACTGCACACCCCTTCTATCCAGGGGATGCACAGACTCTTGTTGAAGAACAGTCTGCTCTTGCTATACAGCATGATTTTCTGGGAAACAACCTATCTAGTACAAATGTGTCTATAGCACCACCTAGTGGAAACACTGAAATCGAAACTAAGTGTAACTTTAGATTGTGGAAGCAAGATAAATAAATAAATATGTATTACTCAATAAAGCTCTATCATGAATAGCTCAGGCTAGCCTGATCTCAGAAGCTAAGCAGGATTGGCCCTGGTTAATATTTGGATGGGAGACCACTAAGGAATACCAGGGTCGTTACACAGAGGAAGCCAATGGCAAACCTAGGGTTGCCAGCCTCCAAGTACTAGCTGTAGATCTCCTGCTATTACAACTGATCTCCAGTCGATAGGTGTCGGGTCACCTGGAGAAAATGGCCACTTTGGCAATTGGACTCCTGGGCACTGAAGTCCACCCCTTCCCCAAACCCCCAAAACCTCCTGCCAGTGGCTAAGAGGGACCTGGCAACCCTATCCCCTCCCCAAATCCCACGCTCCTCAGGCTCCGTCCCCAAAATCTCCAGATATTTCCCCGCCCAGAGCTGGCAACCCTTGTTGGGGGAGACTTTATTTTTTCTTTAAAAATACCGTGGATTGCTGGATTACTATAAGGGAAAAGGTGTGTCACCCCCTACATAAAGTGCGAGTCTGCTGTGTAATTTCATTGTTCAATGTATCATGTTTAATGCTTGTACTTTGTTTCAGCCTCTTCGCAGGTTTCTGCAACCCAAACTCTATTGCGTTGTTCATCGGATGTCCCAGACTGTTGACTGCATTTGATTTATAGTGTATAATCTACCTCGAGTCTCAATAGGGAGTAGGGGTGAGGTCTGAAGAGGATGGGGTTTGGAGAGGGGAGGGACTCCAGTAGGGTATAATGCCATGGAGTCCACCTTCCAAAGTGGCCATTTTCTCCAGGGGAACTGAGCTCTGTCACCTGGAGATCAGTTGTAATCCCAGGAGATCTCCAGCCACTGCCTAGAAGTTTGTTAATAACAGCCAGTGTTGGTCCCTGAGGAAGGCTTCTACAGCTGAAACAGAAAGATTACCGGGCTTCTGTTTAATTACTACTCTCAAGAAGCATACCTCTGGAAGAAAGGGAGGTACTGTACCCCCTTTAATGGACTTACTTCTAACGCTGTTACTTGATTGTAAAAAGACATAGCCTTATTTTTGGCGTTGTATATTGAAGGCTATAACCAGTATCAGTTGTTTTTGCCTATATAGTATTAGTGGTGGTTATGAAATTAAATACCACTACTACATAATTTTGTGTCTAGCTAATTTGTGCTGCTTTTGGTTTGCTAAACTGCCTAGAAGTTGGCAACCCTAAGTCCCAATGAGAAAGGCTTATTATAAATAACATAAACCAGCCAGCGTGGTGTAGTGGTTAAGAGCGGTGGTTTGGAGCGATGGACTCTAATCTGGTGAACCGGGGTGGTTTACCCACCCCTATACATGAAGCCAGCTGGTGACACTGGGCTAGTCACAGCTCTCTTAGAGCTCTCTCAGCCTCACCTACCTCACAGGGTGTCTGTTGTGGGGAGGGGAAGGGAAGGTGATTGTAAGCTCCTTAAGTGGTAGAGAAAGTCGGCATATAGAAACCAACTCTTCTTCTTTAGGACCACAGGCCTCCTCTAGTCCGTTTCTGTGGTACCAAGCCTGTTGTACCACTGAGATGGGAGGCATTTAGTGCCAGCATTTATTTTCCTTATGTGCCAGCGTTTTCAAGCGCTGCGTGCTCTGAAGTCAAATTGGGATATTCTCTATCACTGCACAATTCTTCTTCTATATGAAGCTGGTGGTTTCTCAGAGGCGACATTCAGCATATGGCGTTCTGCCACTTATGAAATCCAGTGATGCCAGGCCGCTTATTTTGAAAGTCATTACTGTCTCCCCAAGAAGATTGAAAGGCGGGAGCGTTCAAAGCAACCCACTTAATGATTCGGCCACAGAACGACGACGTCTGTCGACTTTTAAAGAGCAAGACCTGTAAAATCACTTCCGTGTGCTACTGCTAACGGGTTTTGCTTGCTAGTTAGGTGGAAGCGGAGTGGGATGGCCTTTCAGGAATGTCCTCCTGAGGTTTTTTGGGTAGTTTAACAAGGGTCATGCATGCATAGGGTTGCCAGGTCCCCCCTCTCCTCCGGCGGGAGGTGTTTGGGGTGGAGCTGAGGCACGGATTGCGTGAGCACGGCCATGCTGACGCAATTGCATCACTTCCGGTTTATACCCGGAAGTGCTGCATCGCAACGGGCCTTTTACCACTCAAACCGGTCGACGGGTGGATTGGTTTTGCCCGCCACCACCGGGCACTTGGCAACCTTATTTATGCATAGGATTGCCAGGTCCGTCTTCGCCACCAGCGGGAGGTTTTTGGGGCGGAGCCTGAGGAGGGCGGAGTTTGGAGAGGAGAGGGACTTCAATGCCGTAGAGTCCAATTGCCAAAGTGGCCATTTTCTCTAGGGGAACTGATCTCTATCGGCTGGAGATCAGTTGTAATAGCAGGAAATCTGCAGCCACCACCTGGAGGTTAGCCAGCGTGGTGTAGTGGTTAAGAGAGGTGGTTTGGAGCAGTGGAGTCTGATGTGGAGAACTGGGTTTGATTCCCCACTCCTCCACATGAGCGGCGGACGCTAATCTGGTGAACTGGATTTATTTCCCCACTCCTCCACATGAGGCCAGCTGGGTGACTTTGGGCTAGTCACACTCTCTCAGCCCCACCTACCTCACAGGGTGTCTGTTGTGGGGAGGGGAAGAGAAGGAGATTGTTAGCCGTTTTGATTCTCCCTTAAGTGGTAGAGAAAGTCGGCATATAAAAGCCAACTATTCTTCTTCTACTCCCATAGGACAAAAGAATCAGTGAAAATCTTCCCTCCTATTGCAAGCATGGAATTTTTGGCAGGATCTAAGCTCACATTGTTCCCCATGGCAAATGCGTGGGGTTGCCCAGAAGGTCAGCTAGTTTAGGGAAATTTAAAGCGTTTTTCTGGATATCCACTGAATAACAAACGGGGTAGCATTTCCTGCAGAGACCAGTAGGTGGCGACTGACTGCGATTTTCAAAGCCTTGCTACAGTCAAAAGGAAAAAGAACAATGGGGAAATAAAAAGGTCTTCCCAGTACAGCTTCAGTTGAAAGCAAATGAGATCCCCGCCAATCATGTATCTTTTACAAAACAGATTGTTTCAAAGCCAGTGAGGTAAAGGCTATTCAACTTCATTTTGCAGTGGTTCCAGCTGGTATTCTGGTTACATTTTGCATTTGCATTGCAATTAGGGTTGCCAGGTCCCTCTTCGCCACCGGCAGGAGGTTTACAACTGATCTCTAGCCGATAGAGATCAGTTTACCTGGAGAAAATTGCTGCTCTGGCAATTGGACTCTATGGCATTGAAGTCCCTCCCCAAACCCCACCCTCCTCAGGCTACACCCAAAAAATCTCCCACTGGTGGCGAAGAGGGACCTGGCAACCCTAGGTTTACCCTGGAAGTGACGAGGACACTCTAGCATCCCTGTCACTTCCAGGTTTAGCCCAAAAAAAGTGATGTTATTGCTCTGATGACCCACCCCCCAGCTCCACCACAACAAAGCTCCCATCAGTGGCGAGGGTGGACCTGGCAACCCTAACCCTATCCTATCTAGAAATGGAGTTCCTATAATAAATTATCATCGTATTCCCTATTGCTATGTATGGGTGTGAACGCTGGACATTGAAGAAAGCTGATAGGAAGAAAGTAGATTCCTTTGAAATGTAGTGTCGGAGGAGAGGGTTATGAATACTGTGGACCACCCACCGCCCCAAAAAAACACACAAATCAGTGGGTTCTAGATCAAATCAAGCCTGAACTGACCCTAGAAGCTAAAATGACTCAACTGAGGCTATCGTATTTTGGTCACATTATGAGAAGACAAGAGTCACTAGAAAAGACAATCACGCTAGGAAAAGTTGAGGGCAGCAGGAAAAGAGGAAGACCCAACAAGAGATGGATGGACTCAATAAAGGAAGCCACGGCCCTCAATTTGCAAGACCTGAGCAAGGCTGTCAAAGACAGGACATTTTGGAGGACATTGATTCATAGGGTCGCCATGAGTCGGAAGCGACTTGCCGGCACTTAACACACACACATATTGGTTTGAATACATAAAAGAGCCTCCATGTAACTTTGTTCTTAGCGCAGCACACAGACCAGATGGGCTTAGCTGCGCACCATAGTCTTTGTGCATGCTGCTAAATTCAGGTTTCGAACAAAACCCAACAGTACACCAGTAATAAATATAGTTGTACCCGCTCTGCTTGGCTGATTCAGACCGCCTACGTTACTCTGCCAAACGGGGGGAAATCCTGGAGGGCTAGTTGTCCGGGCCTTGATCCAGTATGGCTATCATGTAGCTAGGGTTGCCAATCTCCATGTACTAGCTGGAGATCTCCTGGTATTACAACCCCAGCTGATAGAGATCAGTTCCCCTGGAGAAAACGGCCACTTTGGCCATTGGGCTTGGTGGCATTGAAGTCCCCCCCCTCCCCAAACTCTGCCCTCCTCAGGCTCTGTCCCAAAAATCTCCAGGTATTTCCCAGCCCAGAGCTGGCAACCCTACATGAAGTGGTTCCATGATCTGGGAGGGCAGTTGGAGGTTCTGGTGGTGGCACCTCAAGGGCTGATGGGTCAGGTTTTGAGGGGGTTGCTCAGCGTGGGGGTCTCCCCAACTTTCCTGCTCTTCCTCAGGTGGTGCTCCTGGTTCCTTAGGCTCTCCTTCTGAAGAGTCTATCGGCCAACCGGTAGGGGTCATGACAGAATCTGAAATCTGCATTTTTCAGTGCCAAAATCACTACACCTATTTTTTTAAATGAGGTTTTAGCCAATCAGGGATTTGTACAACCAGGCTACAAGATGGAAAAAGTACAGAAAAGGGAAATGTGTTGTGGGGACCTTTCTTCATTATCTACCACTGCCCTTACCTAGGGTTGCCAGCTCCGAGTTGGGAAATACCTGGAGATTTTAGAGCTCAAAAAGTGGGGTTTGAGGTATGCTGCCATGGAGTCTATCTTCCAACCAGCCGTTTTCTCCAGGTGAACTGATCTCTGTTGTCTGGAGATCAGTTGTAATAGTGGGAGATCTCCAGTTTCCACCTGGAGGTTGGCAACCCTACCCTTATATTGTTTTGTCTTTTCCGGTTGTAAGTCTGACTTTGTTGATTCTTGATGTATGCCGTCCTGTACTGCATGTTTATTTTTGCCTTATATTTAGTGAGCCCCTGAGGAAGGCTGGGATAAGCCGAAACAGAAAGTGAACCAGACTTCTGTAGAACTGACTTATTACCTTACCTCTTGGAGAAAAAAAGATGCTCTCAAGCCCAAGATTGTAGATATTCCCTGCGGTGGCTTTAATTGTATATAGTATTTACTTGGTTGGACATTGTCCATGTTTGGTGTACCATATGTATGGTGCATGTTTATGTGTTGTTAATACAAACTTGTACTGTTTTGCAGTTTGAAGCTGTTTTTTTGTTTTGTTTTGTTTTTTGTTACCTGGAGGTTGGCAACCCTACTAATTAGTCCCATGATACACCGTTAACGTTTTCAGATTTTCCTTTTTTTTTTTTTTTTTTGCTGTCACAGGACTTCAACATCTCTGTTGCTGAGGCCCTCCGACGCACACCACGCAGAGAGGAATAAATGCAAGGCTGTCTCGTTGTTCTCCTTTGAAGATTATTTTCTGCAAGTGTCATTGCCAAAAAGGAGACAGAATCAGTACAGAGGAGCTTTGATTTGCCATGAAAGCATGCTGCGGTTGCTTTCCTTTGCTGTCCTCCCCCCCAACCCCCCCAACAGTCTCCACTTCCTACAAGCCACTCTGAAAGTTTACCACCACTTTCCCATGTGTCAGCCATGTGCCTCAGTGTTCAGATCTCCTTCTACATTGCCTCAGTGAGCTAGCAACAATTGTTAACCAATCAGCCGTCTATCCGAAAGGAACCTCCGCCTGGCTATAAAGACTTTCCCATAAAAGATAGAACCACAGGCAATCAGCAAGCTCTGCTTACAAATCCGCTCCACTGGAAAGAAAAGAGATGCTATTGTTTCGGTCCCTTCACTTTCCCAGGCAGTAGGAAGATCAACAGGCTTCCCAGTTTGGTTCCCTTTGGATGGTAGAATCCTGAAGACATATCTTTGGTCCTTTATGCATGGGTACTGTCACTCAAGTCCCCCCCACCCACCCACATCTGTCTCGGTTGTTCCTTGAGTTTTCCTTCCATTAGAGATTACCGCACTGCCAGCCCTCACAAATCCCGAGACTTCCCATCTTGGTAATAACCTGATTCTTCCCTCTCCCCTGAGCTCAGAGCACTTGAAATCCCCATGCATAAGGCAAAACGTGGGACACGGAAGCTTGGTTTCTCTCACAGCAAGCAGACAGCCAATTACAAAGCAGCATGTCAAGGGGCAGGGATTCAAATACTTCCTGCTTCCTCTGAGATCTTCCTGAGCAGAAGGCTTTTAAAAACAAGGGTTGGGTTTCTCCCCCCATTCTTTTCAAATAACTCTGTTTTTTTGTTTTTGTTCTTAAAATGATTTTTTATGCGGCAATTGGGTTTCGGGGGGGACTTTTCTCTCACTACAGCCAATTACAAGGCAGCATTTCAAGGGGCGGGGATTCAAATACTTCCTGATTTGAGCTTGGAGACTGCTGGTGCATAGACTCCCAACAGGAAAGTGTGGGTCCAGCAAGCAACCACCTGCCTGGCAACCCTAGATGTGCCCCCTAAAGGCGAGAATTTTGACAATATAAGAACTAAGCCTTCCATTTTAGCAGGGGTTGAAACTTTAGCAAAGGACTGGATTCGAAAGTAAATCCTGCAAACCTTATTGCAGCCTAATCTCAAGACCACACCAGACCACAATGGACAAACATTAAAAAAAAAAAGCAGTGATTTTTAAAAAATTTTTTTAAATAAAATTAGAAGTCCCCTGTGCAAGCACCGGATCATTCCTGACCCATGGGGTGCGTCACATCCCGACGTTTACTAGGCAGACTTTGTTTTAAGGGGTGGTTTGCCATGGCCTTCCCCAGTCGTCTACACTTTACCCCAGCAAGCTGGGTACCCAATTGTACCAACCTCGGAAGGATCGAAGGCTGAGTCAACCTTGAGCCAGCTACCTGAAACTGACTCCCATCGGGATCAAACTCTGGTCATGAGCAGAGCTTGGACTGCAGTACTGCAGCTTACCACTCTGCACCACAGGGCTCATCTTTTTAAATTTAGATATTTATATTGAACACATGAAGCTTCCTTATACTGATTCAGACCTTTGGTCCATCAAAGTTAGTATTGTCTACTCCAGGGGTGGGGAACCTTTTTTCTGCCAAGGGCCATTTGGATATTTATAACATCATTTGCAGGCCATACAAAATTATCAACTTAAAAATTAGCCAACCAAGCCCCAAGCAGGCAGCTGCCCCAGATGACCCCCCTGCATGGCAAGCAGGCAGGCATCCAACTGGTGGTGCACTCGCCCACCTGGTGGCATCGGATAGTCTGTTGCACCAGCCAGGCATAGCCGTCCAGCCGCACGCCGGAGTTGCTCCTGCTCCGCAGTCGGGGCCGGATTCTACAGCCAGCTCCTGATACCTCTGCCTGCAGGGATGAAATGAGGACACACTGGCTAAGAACGCACCCCCCCCCCCGCGCACATTCTGGCCCTGCCCCCTTTAACACCTCCACTGTCACCACTTCTGGCCCCAGCCCCTCTTGTGGTACAGAGGGAATACGTTTCTCCATGGCCTGGGTGGGAAAGGGTTAACAGTTTCTTGGCCGGTCCTAGCAGCTCCATAGCTAATGACTCTTCTACAAGGGGGGGAAAAGGTTCCTTTTCTCGGCAAAACAAACTCACATCTGCCTTGAATAGAGGCTATTCCTGTCTGCGGGAGGGGGTGGATCACCAGTCTTAGATCCTTCTGAGCTAGAGATCTGCCAGGACCCACAAAGGGCCAGACCAAATGATTTTGTGGGCCTTAAATGGCCCCCGGGCCTGATGTTCCCCACCCCTGGTCTACTCAGACTGACAGCGGCTCTCCACAGTCTCAGGTAGAGGTCTTCACATCACCTGGAGATGCCGGAGATTGAACCTGGGACCTTCTGCATGCCAAGCAGATGCTCTACTGCTGAGCCACGGCCCCTCCCCAAAATACAAATATATTTATTCATGTTATTTACAGCCCATGTTTCTCACTGAGACAAAAGATGGATTACAAAATGTAAGTCAGTACAACCCATAGGATGAGACATCTAATAAATAGGGTAAAAGGGCTGGTGGTGGAAAGCGCCATCAAGTTGTAGGCGACTTATGGCAAGCCCTCATGGGCAGGCGATGGCAAACCATACTATGTTCATTTCTTGCCTTAACCTGGGTAGCCCAGGATAACCCAGTTTCATCAGCTCTCAGAAGCTAAGCAGAGTCAGTCCTTGTTAGTGCTTGGATGGGGGACCACCAAGAAAGTCCAGGGTCGCTACGCAGAGGTAGGCAATGGCAAACTAGCTCTGAACATCTCTGGCCTTGAAAAGCCTACGGGGTCGACTAGAGGGCAATTTGCACAAATAATGGATTGACCTTCACCTGGAATAGCCCAAGATAGCCCAATTTCATCAGCTCTCAGAAGCTAAGCAGAGTCAGTCCTTGTTAGTGCTTGGATGGGGGACCACCAAGAAAGTCCAGGGTCGCTAGGCAGAGGCAGGCAATGGCAAACCATTCATGGCCAGACATTCATAATCTCTTCCCAAATTTCAACCCAGTCTGCATGAGAGACTTGGTACCACTGGACTCTGGAGCCAGGCAGAACTTCTGGACACAGATTAGGTCAGGCACATTCAACTGTGACCTCAGAAAATATTTCCATGGGAAGAAGCTGCTCTTCGACATCCTTAGCGAAATGGTGACTCCAACCCCCTGAGCTTGTTAATTGGCTTGCATTCTTTGCAGGGCTCCATAAAAGCAGGGGCAAATACTGTAATACATTCATAGGTTAGAAAACAATCCATTTCAATTTTTTACTTGAGTGGCTCGATCGATAAATTTAAGCCAAGCAGCATAGTCTGAAGATAGAAACAACAAACGGCGACTTTGTAGGCAATAAAAGCTTACTGGGCGAGCACGCAAAGAGTGTAGCATGAATGTAAACACCTGGTTGCAATGAATTGTGTACACTAGAGGCACAGAATTCACTTTTCAAACCAGCTCTTGCCAATAAGGCACTGGCCAGATGGATCACGGAATATAAAGGACTACTGACAAGGGAGCTCTGGGGCAGGCCCCATTGAATCCGATTTTGGAACAAAAACATGTTTGGATTTCTGCATTAGTCTTTTGTGGGTCTCATTTTCACATATCTACGATCATACTTTACCGACCAGATTCCACACTGGGTCACATGAACACATGAAGCTGCCTTATGCTGAATCAGACCCTTGGTCCATCAAAGTCAGTATTGTCTACTCAGTCTGGCAGCGGCTCTCCAGGGTCTAAGGCAGAGGTCTTTCACATCACCTACTTACCTAGTAGTAAGAGCCCCGTGGTGCAGAGTGGTAAGCTGCAGTACTGCAGCCCAAGCTCTGCTCTGAGTTCGATCCCAATGGAAGTCAGTTTCAGGTAGCCGGCACAAGGTTGACTCAGCCTTCCATCCTTCCGACGTCGGTAAAATGAGTACCCAGCTTGCTGAGGGTAAAGGGAAGATGGCTGGGGAAGGCACTGGCAAACCACCCCGTAAACAAAGTCTGCCTAGAAAACGTCGGGATGTGATGTCACCCCATGGATCAACAATGACCTGGTGCTTGCACAGGGGACCTTTACCTTTTACTTACTCGCCTAATCCCTTTAACTGGAGATGCCGGGGATTGAACCTGGGACCTTCTGCATGCCAAGCAGATGCTCTACCACTGAGCCACATTCCCACCCCAAGTCATTCTTCTCTAATTCAGATTGTTGGTTGTTGAAGAGGAAAGCAGGTTTAGAGTCTATTGAATGATTGCATACAGGGTTGTATAGCTGTCCTTCCTTTTCTCCGATTGGAGATAATTAACTGCATATTAATGGTAGGTTTTTATCAACAGTCAGGTGGTTATGCTCAGCCACCCACTGGTTGACTGCTTTCTGGTCATGATCAGGGTGCTAATCTAGATACACCCAAACAAATGTGATTGTGTTCATGTCTTTTAGGAGTCTGTTGTCTTATGCGATCAGACTGTTTCCTCACAGCTACCCCCCAACTGTTAAAAAGCACATAGTTAAAAGAGGGGGGATCCATTTCAGATTTGTGAGTTGATACTTACTACTTAGATGTCTCTATGTGTCTTGGGTGAGGAGGGGCACGGCTTAGTGGTACAGCCTCTCTTTGCATACAGAAGGTCCCAGTTTAGGGTTGCCACGTGCCAGTTAATAGTGGGCGCGGGCAGGGCGGGTTTACCCCGGAAGCGACGGCAACGCTCTAGCACATCCCTCCAAAAAAACTCAATGGAAACTCGATGGGGACGCTCTAGCAAATTTGTCCAAACCCTCTATGGTTTTCATAGGGTTTTCCAGGGACATGCTAGAGCGTCCCCGTCGCTTCCAGGGCAAGCCTGGAAGAGACATTATTGTGTGCATGTGCTGTGCACGGATCGCTCACCACTCCCCCCCACTACAAGCAAGTTTCTGCCGGTAGGGACCTGGCATCCCTATCTCAGCTTCGATCCCTGGCATCTCATGTGGCAGCGTGCACAAAGCCAGCCTTGATAGGCCAATGGTTAGAGTCTGTATATGGCAGCATCATACGTACACATGGTTCTTGTCCGCCAATGACCCTTGCTACTCTTGGGATCTCTCCCTGCGATTTGTGCATTAATAGTTGCTAGTAACTGCAGGGGGGCAAAAAGCAGACTACGGTCATTTATACATGGGTATTTTCACTCACGTTCGCCCTCGGTCTGAATCGGTTGTTCCTTGGAGTTATGCATGAGTTTTCCGTCCATTAGAGATGACCTCGCTGCCAGCCCTCACAATGTCCGGGTCTTCCCATTCCTCTGTTAACCCGACTCATCCATCTTCCCTGAGCAAAGCCCGGATGAAATCCCCATGCAGAAGGCAAAGTGTGGGTCACACAAGCTTGGTTTCTCTCACAGCCAGTTACAAAGCAGCATGTCCAGAGGCAGGGACTGAAATACTTCCTGCTTCCTCGGAGCTCTTTCTGAGCAGAAGAAAGGCTTTTTAAAACTGAGGCTTGGATTTCTCCACCCCCCTTTCAGATTGCTCCATTTTTTGTTGTTCTTAAAATTCTTTTTTTATGCTGCAATTGGGTTTTGGGCGGGGGGGAATTTTCTCTCACAGTAAACACTACAAGTAAGCCAATTACAAAGCAGCATTTAAAGGGGCGGGGACTTGATTTGGGCTTGGAGACTGCTGGTGCAGAGATTCCCAACAGGAAAGTGTGGGTCCAGCCAGCAACGAACCTCAGGTAAAACTCCCATGCATAAACAACTTATGTAACGTATCTGAGGCTGGTAATTTAAAGGAAGCATCCAACTACATGGGTGCAAAGAGGGAAACAAATGGTAAGCAATTTGTGCTTGAGAAGCAAATTGTTTCTATGATCCGGCTGTGGGGCCTTGCATGCAGAAGTTCTCAGGTTCAATCCCTGGCATCTTCAGTAAAACAGATTGGGTAACGGGTGTTGTGAAAGACATATTCCTCAGAAATCTACTAATATTATTTATAGAAGTAATGACTTGGCATGCAGAAGTTCCCAAGTTCAGTCCCTGGCATCTCCAGTAAAACAGATTGGGTCACGGTGTTGTGAAAGACCTCTTCCTGGACGGCTGCTACCACTCAGAGTGGACTGCGGCCCCCAACCTTTTCAAGCCTGTAGGCCCTTTCTTAATTGTGACATAGTGTGGTGTGCACAGCCAGAAAATGGCTGCCACAGGAGGCAGAGCCAGCCAAAAAATGGCTGCCACAGGAGGCGGAGCCAGCCAGAAAATGACTGCCACGGATTACCTGACATAGTGGAGATCCTTGTGCTGTGGTGGCAGCTGCTGCCAAAGCAACCTTTTTACAAAAATCTGCAAAACCAATCAAATCTCCAATGGCCAATCAGAAGCCTTGCTGGGCAAAAGCCTCACCTGGCCCCTCCCACTTTATAAAAACCCTTGGCAGACTTGGGTTGCCAACCGGCAGTTACTAGCTGGAGATCTCCTGCGATTACAACTGATCTCCAGCCAGTAGAGATCACTTCCCCTGCAGAAAATGGCCGCTTTGGCAATTGGACTCTATGGCACTGAAGTCCCTCCCCTCCCCAAATCCTGCCCTCTTCAGGCTCCGCCCAAAAAACCTCCTGCTGGTGGCGAAGAGGGACCTGGCAACCCTATGGCAGACACCAGGAAAGGTGTTGGCAGGTGCCTTCCTCTGCACAGCAACCCTGGTATTCCTTGGTGATCTCCCATCCAAATACTGACCAGGGATGACCCTGCTTAGCTTCTGAGATCTGACAAGATCAGGCTAGCCTGGGCCATCCAGGTCTTAGGCTCCTATAAATCTACTGAAATATACCATTCAAAGTCTCTCAATCAAGAGTTGGGCTTTGAGCTCAAATACATAAACTGATGTCATGAAAGACGGGGAAATACCAACAAAAGCATCAGCTGTATGATCGGTTCTTCTTAATATGCAGCAATACCCCGTCCTGTGAGGTCATGAAACTGCATTTCCAAATAATCTGCTGCCTGGGGTATGGACAGAGACATGCACAAGACCGTAATGTCACAATACAGGGTAAGGATTTCATAACATCTGCTTCCACAATTAGTTCCTTGTGTGCAAGTCCCTTATTCCATGGCATTATTCCAGCCTGGTGTAGTGGTTAAGAGCGGTGGTTTGGAGCGGTGGACTCTGATCTGAAGAACCGGGTTTGATTCCCCACTCCTCCACATGAGCGGCAGAGGCTAATCTGGTGAACTGGATTGTTTCCCCACTCCTACCCATGAAGCAAGCTGGGTGACCTTGGGCTTGTCATAGCTCTCTCAGCCCTACCTACCTCACAGGGTGTCTGTTGTGGGAAGGGGAAGGGAAGACGATTGTAAGCCGGTTTGATTCTCCTTTAAGTGGCAGAGAAAGGAAGTCTTTCTTCACACAACACATAGTTAAATGGTGGAACTCCCTGCCCAAGGATGTGGTGATGGATGCCAACCTGGAAGGTTTTAAGAGGGGAGTAGACATGTTCCTGGAGGAGAGGGCTATCCATGGCTACTAGTGAAAATGGATACTAGTCATGGTGCACACCTATTCTTTCCAGGATCAGAGGAGCATGCCTATTATATTAGGTGCTGTGAAACACAGGTAGGATAATGCTGCTGCAGTCATCTTGCTTGTGGGCTTCCTGGAGGCACCTGGTTGGCCACTGTGTGAACAGACTGCTGGACTTGTTGGCCATCGGTCTGATCCAGCAGAGCTTTTCTTATGTCCTTATGTTCTTATGTGCTAAAAGATGAGACAGTGTGAGACACGAATGACAAACAGTTATGTAAAGCAGAAAAAAACAGGGTTCAGACCCAGCCGCCGGTGACCTTTTCACACTTAAACAGTCATTTGTTCTCGTCGCTGCATCACATCTTTTAAAAGATAATGTAATTATTAAACACAGCCATCTCCTACTAGGTGCCAATTTAATTTAGTTGGGGAGGGAGGAGAGGGGGAGAAGAATTCAAGGTTTGTTCAAAACACCGAGGCTTCCAGGCTTTCTCTTCTGTTATACCCAAGGGTGACTCACTCTGAACAGATACCCCCAAGTTATGCATAAACAGTTAGAAGTGACTAAGCAATCTGGTAAATTAGCACTTGGGTTTCTCAGATGCTTAATTGACTGGTGCCCCCAGCTCAGCATCCTGCCACCTCCACATTATGTGGGCTGCAGTGGGACAGAGAGGAGGAGGAGGAGGAGAATCATAGAATCATCAAGTCCAACCCCCTGCACAATGCAGAAAATTCACAAACATCGAATGAATAAATTATAATGCCATCGAGTCCACCCTCCAAAGAAGCCATTTTCTCTAGGGGAACTGATCTTGGTCGTCTGGAGATCAACTGTGATAGTGGGAGATCTCCAGGTGCTACCTGGAGGTTGGCAACCCTAATGAGACTGGGAGCTGGAATTGCACTTTTTCTTTTTATTGTTCTTTGTCTAAATTATATTTATATTTGTGAGGGTTTTTTTGTGACCCGCTTGCAGTCCCCAATGGGTAGTGTTGCCAACCTCTAGGTAATAGGTGGAGATCTCCCGCTATTACAACTGATCTCCAGCTGATAAAGATCAGTTCACCTGGAGAAAATAGCCGCTTTGTCAATTGGACTCTATGGCATTGAAGTCCCTCCCCTCTCCAAACCCAGCCCTCCTCAGGCTCCACTCCCAAAATCTCCAGGTATTTCCCAACCCAGAGCTGGCAACCATATCCATGACATAGTTCCTGGCAGCCCTCAACAACCCCAATGGAGGCCCCAATCTTACTGTTACGGCTAGTTAAGTGGTTGGAGCTGTCTTTTGGGCCAAGAATGCCAATAGTAAGTAGGGCTGCCAACCTCCAGGTGGTGGCTGGAGATCTCCTGGGATTACAACTGATCTCCAGGTGACCAAGATCAGTTCACCAGGAGAAAATGGCCGCTTTGGAAGGTGGACTCTATGGCATACCCCGTTGGAGTCCCTCCTCTCCCTAAACCCCTCCCTCCTCAGGCTCCACCCCTAGTATTCCCCAACCCTGAGCTGGTAACCCTAACTATGGCATTATACCCTATTCGTCCCTCCCCTCCCCAAACCCTGCCCTCCGCAGGCTCCACCCCCCAAAATCTCCAGGTATTTCCCAACCCAGAGCTGGCAATTAAGATGTGTTGTCGTAAGTAAGATATGACATTTATGTCATATCCGGCCCTCGTAACAAATGGGTTCAACACCCCTGCTTTAAATAAGTAAATAAGACACCTTTGAGTATTCACTCAACGCGTCTACTGCAGAGCACCGAATACCATCTTTAAAAGCGATTACATGTAGGGTCTCGGCAGACTTTTCTTTATTCCCACCGCGACTCTCAACTTTTATGGCATCTCAATATGAACGAACACGTGGCAAATATATTCACCGACTTTGTGCCCTGCTTGAAAGACGAGCTCCCCAGTTAGGGAAAGCAAGACATAACATCAGATTTTAAAAGCGCCATGAAAAATTGTTCTGTGTCTTCCTTTAGGGGAATATATCGTCCGCTTTTAATAACGTTTTCAGTTAAATTATTCCGAATGTTACTCGTTTTCCCTCCACAAGGCCTGCATAGATTTATTAACAGCAAGGGAGTTAGCAGTGACATTTCAGACTAATTAAATATATAGCAATCAAACTATCAGCCGCTACTATGGAACGAACAAGAGTTATTTTGGGCATTGAAACAGAGATATCTAAGTGTGTGATGATCTTCAGCCAACCAAATGTAAACTGAACATTTGACACACTGCGGGGAAAATTGGAGATCAAAAGCTTCTCTACATTCCTTGAAGCTGTGCGTGAAATAAATGTTGTTGCTGCTGCTGCTGTTGTTTTTAAAAATAAAATAAAGTGTAGGAATATTTTAAAACCCTGACAGAATAGAAAACAAGATTTGCGTTGTGTTGTACTGTGCTAGTACCTGGAGGTTAGCAACCCTACCAGGAGGTTGGCAACCCTAGTCATGCCATTTTTCAGACCTTACCCTGGGTGGAAGGAACTCTGGATCTTACCCTCTTTTGATATATTGGATATTGCAATATTTGAATGTTTACCCTATGGGGATTTTATGATATGGATGATGACATATGAAATAATGAGACTTTGTGATGAAGGACTGATGAAGATTCGAACTTTTTGACTTCGAAACGATCGTATCCTCTTGATGAACTCTCGTCCATTGACATCCTCTCGTCCAGGCATACCTGCCTCTGTGAAAAAAGAAAGACTGATAATTGAAGTGTACTCACCTTATCTTATTACATAATTTTTTACGTCTGACACATGTTGCATTCTGTATGTTGAAGGTCATTGAGACCACCATTGTAAATGTTGGTTTTCCAAGGTCAGTTTGGATAGGCTGGGAGGGCAGGCATTGTGTTGAAGGTGGGAATGTGGTCTGACTCAAACGACGTGCAGCCTTGGAAAGTGAATTAAAGTCAAGGTCTAAAGCTATTCAGTGTCTCAGAGTGAGGCCCATTCTGATTCCAGCCAAGGGCGGCTAGAGGTAAAATACTGCAATCACTCAGGAACAAATCAAGGGACTTAAGTAAACATATTATAATTTTATTCGCCACAAACAGAAGAGCACAAGGCTTACCAGAGACCTTCATAGCAGATTGACTAACCGGTTTACCCAGAGCCATAAGTAAAAACTGGCCTGGAACTGTAATAGAACATTAAATAGACTTCTAGATATTACACTAGCCCTTCACTCTGGTCACAGAATAATGTGGTTTTCCTTTGGATCAGTGCACACCCTTCCCCATAGCTGCAACACATAAATTGAGAACCACAAAGCACCCTGCTCCAACAATAGATAGGGTTGCCAGCTCCGGGTTGAGAAATACCTGGAGATTTTGGGGGCGGAGCCCGAGGAGGGCGTGGTTTGGGGAGGGGAGGGACTTCAATGCCATAGCGTCCAATTGCAAAAGCAGTCATTCTCTCCAGGTGAACTGATCTCTATCGGCTGGAGATCAGTTGTAATAGCAGCAGATCTCCTGTCACTACCTGGAGGTTGGCAACCCTAACAATATATGCTACACCGTATTTAAAAATTTGTAGATTTTCATCCCGCCTTTTGCAAATGTTAAGACAGCTGGCGATCTCCCACTATTACAACTGATTGCCAGGTGACAGAGATCAGTTCCCCTGGAGAAAATGGCTGCTTTGGAGGGTGGGGCTCTATGGCATTGTACCCTGCTGAGATCCTTCCCCTCCCCAAGCCCTGCCCTCTCCAGGCTCCACACCCCCAAATCTCCAGGTATTTCCCAGACTTGGAGCTGGCAACTCTAACTCCGCCCAACCCTGCAGATGTGGAAAGGAAACAAATTGGAATTTTGCGTTTCTGGCTTTGTATTGCTGTGTTTCCTACATCTCTGCTTTTGCTTTCCTGTTCTACTAGAGCCTTGCTTCTCCCATCTGGTTTCTGGACCTAGTCCTCTCAAGCCTCATCAGTTCATCTGCAATCCAGGCACCGCAAACAGAGCCCTTCTAGCCTTTCCTCTATGATCCAAGAATATTAAAAGCCAGATGTACATATTCAGACTTAACAGTAATTTGGAAAAGCTGATATGAAAGGGTAATTTACACATTAATGAGAACCACTTGACTGTGCATTAATTAACGAATAAATCTCAGCCAGCTGTATTTATACACTAGAGAGCTGGTTGCAGTGAGTATGATACCTGCCAATCTGCAAGTCCCCCCGGGGGGAGGGAGGCAATATTTTTTACCAAAGTGCTAAAAAAAGACATCTTCCTGAGCTTCTCCCAAGATACCATCCCAAATGGCCCTGGGGTTTTCCTCAGTTGCTTACAGAGCCAGCGTGTAGTGGTTAAGAGCGGTGGTTTGGAGCAGTGGACTCTGATCTGGAGAACCGGGTTTGATTCCCCACTCCTCCACATGAGCGGCGGAGGCTAATCTGGTGAATCCGGTTGGTTTCCTCACTCCTACACATGAAGCCTGCTGGGTGACCTTGGGCTAGTCACAGCTCTCTTAGAGCTCTCTCAGCCTCACCTACCTCACAGGGTGTCTGTTGTGGGGAAGGGAAGGTGATTGAAGCAGGTTTCATTCTTCCTTAAGTGGTAGAGAAAGTCAGCACATAAAAACCAACTCTACTTCTTCTTCTTCTTCTTAGGCAAAGAGCCAGCCTGCAAACTAGGACTGCTGCTCTTTGAGCATGCAAAAATGCTAAGCATTATATCTCCGCTTCAGCCCCAACTGGATCGAGGGCCCTTGACTCAAGCGTAACATCAACATGTCAACATGACCTTAGGGGTTTCATGCATTCTTTGTCTTTGCTTGTCTACTCAGGGACAGTCCACACTGAAATAGCCCTTTTGCGACATGCAGCCGCTTTATGAGCCGACATCAAAGAGGATCATTTGCTGAGATTGCATTGGAGAACAATAGCAGAGTGACCCTCTGCTGTTCTTTATCGGTTCCCCAGTAATTCCTTCAACAAGCAAGCACTTGCCTGACCAGGTTGTACAGAAATCCCAACTTATCATTGAGTAGGAAGGGGTCATCTAGTCCAACCCCCTGCACAATGCAGGAAATTCACAACTACCTCCCCCCAACCCCCAGTGACCCCTACTCCGTGCCCAGAAGATGGCCACAATGCCCTCCCTTTCATGATCTGCCTAAGGTCATAGAATCAGCATTGCTGACAGATGGCCATCTAGCCTCTGCTGAAAAACCTCCAGGGAAGGAGAGCTCACCACCTCCTGAGGAAGCCTGTTCCACTGAGGAACCGCTCTGTTAGAAAATTCTTCCTAATGTCTAGACAGAAACTCTTTTGATTTAATTTCAACCCGTTAGTTCTGGTCCTACCTTCGGGGGAAACAGAAAACAACTCGGCATCATCCTCTCTATGACAGCTCTTCAAGTACTTGAAGATGGTTATCATGTTCCCTCTCAGTCTTCTCTTCAGGCTTGGAATGACATTTATCCAAGGAAAGGAATTTTGAGTCGATGGCTGTGGAGGAATCCTAGAATGGCTACTGCAGAACTTACAACTCGTAGCCAACTGAAGTTATTGCCCATCCATGACTGCTATGCCTGAATTCCAGGAAGTTGGATGGCCTACTGATTCCCGGCAGGGTTGGACTGGCCATTCAACCTACATGAAGAGTTCCTGAAGGGCTGCTATGCTCTATGGTCTCTTGCAGCCAGGAGCAAGGAAATCCAAAGCCCAGTAGCTCTGCGGTAGCCACTAGCTGCACCAAAGATGGGTGCTGGCTTACTTACTGCATCTTCCTCCCCAGTATGCCCTGTTATCCTGGGTGGATAGTGGTTGGGTTTCTATGGGGACAAGAAGTATATAACAATATACGTTAAGAAAGGCCATGTTGGATCAGACCAAGGCCCATCTAGTCCAGCAGTCTGTTCACACAGTGGCCAACCAAGTGCCTCTAGGAAGCCCACAAAAAAGACGACTTCAGCAGCATTGTCCTGCCTGTGTTCCACAGCACCTAATACAATAGACATGCTCATAAGAACATTAGAAAAGCCCTGCTGTATCAGACCAAGGCCCATCAAGTCCAGCAGTCTGTTCACACAGTGGCCAACCAAGTGCCTCCAGGAAGCCCACAAACAAGACAACTGCAGCAGCATCGCCCTGCCTGTGTTCCACAGCACCTAATACAATAGGCCCGCTCCTCTGATACCAGAGAGAATATGTCTGCATCATTACTAGTATCCACTTTGACTAGTAGCCATGGATAGCCCTCTCCTCCCTGAACATGTCCACTCCCCTCTTTAAGCCTTCCAAGCTGGCAGCCATCACCACATCCTGGGGCAGGGAGTTCCACAATTTAACTATGCATTGTGTGAAGAAAGACTTCCTCTTATCTGTTTTGAATCTCTCACCCTCGAGCTTCAGCAGATGACCTGCAGATGACAGCAAACTTCCAACAAAAGGTCCTACACTTTTAGTAGAAGCTAGGTGGTGGTGGGAAGTGCTGTCAAGTCACAGCCAACCTATGGCGACCCCATAGAGCTTTTAAGGCTAGAGATGTTCAGAGATGGTTTGCCATTGCCTGCCTTTGCGTGGTGACCCTGGACCTGCGTGGTGACCTGCGTGGTGGTCTCCCATTCAAGTACTAACCAGGGCTGACCCTGCTTAGCAGCTGAGATCTGACGAGATCAGGCTAATCTGGGCCATCCAGGTCAGGGCAAATAATGCTTCTGCTCCTGTGTTGGCACTGACCGGTGGTGGAAAATGTCATCAAGTCGCAGCCAAGCTATGGTGACCTCGTAGGGTTTTCAAGGCAAGAGATGAACACAGGTGGTTTGCCATAGCCTGCCTCTGCATAGCAACCCTGGATTTCTTTGGCAGTCTCCCATCCAAGTATTTACTGGGGCCATCCCTGCTTAGCTTACAAGATCTGAAGAGATCAGGCTAGCCTGGGGAGGGACCGTGGCTCAGTTTGTAGAGCATCTGCTTGGCATGCAGAAGGTCCCAGGTTCAGTCCCCGGCATCTCCAGTTAAAGGGACTAGGCAAGTAGGTGATGTGAAAGACCTCTGCCTGAGACCCTGGAGAGCCGTTGCCAGTCTGAGTAGACAATACTGACTTTGATGGACCAAGGGTCTGATTCAGCATACGGCAGCTTCATGTGTTCATGTGACCATCCAGGTCAGGGCACTAATAGAGACTTAGTGTGTGGAAAAGGGCTGCTGAAGAATTCATGGTAGATAATATCACCTTTGAGCCTCTATTAAAGAGACAGGGCATTTTTCCCCCTCCACACTGTTGGCAACCCTTGTTAAGAGAGTCCTTACATGAGGACTGCCACAGAGCAGGAGGAGGCAATGGGTAAGTCGGCATCCATCGTTGGTGCCACTAGCCGGATCTAACCCAAGTGCCCCTTCAGCATCCCCTTGTAGGATAGGGTTGGGAAATTCTGGGAGATTTGAGGGTGGAGCCTGGAAAGAGCAGGGTTGAGGGAGGGGAGAGGCTTTGGTGGGGTATAATGCTTCTCCAAAGCAACCGTTTTCTCCAGGGGGACTCATCTCTGTAGTCTGGAGAGCAGCTGTAATTCTGGGAGATCTTTAGGCCCAGCTGGAAGCTGGCAACCCTATGTGGTGAAGAAGAAGATTGAGTTTTTATACCCCGATTTTCTCTACCTTTTAAGAGTCTCAAATTGGTTCACGATTACCGTCCCTTCCTCTCCCCCACAACAGGCACCTTGTGATGTAGGTGGGCTGAGAGGCTTCAGAGGGAACTGTGACTAGCCCAAGGTCACCCAGCAGACTTCATGTGGAGGAGTGGGGAAACCAACCCGGTTCTCCAGACTGGAGTCTGCTGCTCATGTGGAGGAGTGGGGAATCGAACCCGCTTCTCCAGATTAGAGTCCGTCGCTCGTAACCACTACACCATGCTGTCTCTCAGGGGCCGCTCAGTCTGGCTTGCCCCCAGAGCTACTGTAACTTCCTAGTCCGTTCCTGTTATCCTGGGTGCACTGCGGTGACTTTCTGATGGGAGTCAAGAGAATCCCTGTGTGCATTTCATCAAAACAGCAAGATTTAATCTGCAAACCTATCCGATGAGCTCATTTAATTAGAACAGCTTGTCTTTCATGTTCTTTTCATTGTACGTTGTGTGAATATAGGGGTTAATGCTTCTAGGAGGAAGAGAGACGCTTGTTTGCCTATGCTAATCAACATTTAAATTATGCACATTTTTATTGAAAGACATACAACTTGGGAAGGGGGGGAGAGCTTATTACTCTGGCTTTGTGTTGAGGCTGAGCCCCAATTTTAAAAAAATACAGCTAGAGGGTCAAGATGGATCTGTTTACAACAGACTGAGTGACTGCCTTTTGTTGATGTTCCTGCCAGGTGATTTTGAACGCTAACCTTTATTCTGTAGGGTTAAGATGTTTGTGACCGAATGCTTGAAATTCACTTTTCTGGCCACGGATATTCCCCTGTCCCCAAAACACACCGTTACCTCCACCTGGCACCGTATTGCTGAGCGCCCACCAATCAAACTGAAATTCTTTCATGATTCACCCTAGTAACATTGCTGGAAGTTAACAGCACCAGGGCGGAAGAAAACAAGAGTCGCTGAACCAATTGCATTCTCTCCCCCTTTGAAAAATCCCATAGCAACACAGGCAACAGTCTAGCAACATCTGCCACATAAAAGGGAAAAAAAATTAGAAAACTGTTCTGATATACTTTCCCTGTTAACGGTTTTAAGAGTCGTAGTAAGCCACACGGTCTCAAAAGAGCCTGCAATTACACAAGGGTCTTTTATGCATGGCTGTTTCCCTCACCGTCACCCCTCCAATGACTTCAGGTCTTTGCTTGGATTATGCATGCCGTTTCCGACCGTCAGAGGTCACCGGGCTCTCCCCCTGCGTTTCCCTGCGTTTCGCCCATGTTTTCAGGGATATGTTTTATCTCCAATTTGAAAACGTGAGCAAAACGCAGGGAAATGCAGGGGGATTTGTAGGGTTGCCAACCTCCAGGTACTAGCTGGAGATCTCCTGCTACTACAACTGATCTCCAGCTGATAGAGATCAGTTCACCTGGAGAAAATGGCTGCTTTGGGCATTGGACTCTATGGCATTGAAGCCCTCCCCAAACCCCACCCTCCTCTGGCTCAGCATCAAAAACCTCCCGCTGGTGGCAAAGAGGGACCTGGCAACCCTTTCGATTTGCAGGGTCCCCTTGGGTTTTACCCTTTCTAGGCTTCTTTTAGGTCTTGCCAGGAGCATCAACCGAGGCTTTGCAATCCAAGACTCGCCCAGTTGAACACGGCCCGCCACCCATTTATTGTGGCCTGCCAGGTTCTTGGCACAAAGCCCACAACCTTTTGCAATTATTACATGGATAATAAATAGTGTTTGGCTTGAGAGATCACAAGCTGTACAGGCCTAATTCCAAAATTTAGAATAACCCCCCTCCATTTCATAATCCTTCTTTCCTAGTTACAAATAAACCAACAACAATAGAGAAAATGTTTTTTGGCAGGCATCCTGAAAGAGGAAGGGGAACCGCCCGTTATATTTCTCCTCTGTTGCATCGCAATAGAAGATTTTGGCAGACGGCAAGTGGCTTCACAGCCTATTGACCGGCTGTCAAAATGTCGTGATTTGTCTCCGAAGACCTATAATATGACATCGTTTGCAAGGATTTATTGTTGCTATGTGTTGGACAGACTAGGAAAGAGACATTTCCCCATAAAGCACCAGGAAATTTTAAAACGGAAAGAGGAAAATGCTTAGAAAGTCCCCTTACAAACTTCTGTGTTTACTTTTCAACCTGTTGTATTGCTTATATTTGTTACAAAACAAAAGTGAAAATTTCTAGCTGACAAATGCTGGGACTTTAGACACACTTCCTTGGGAGGAACAACCTTGATAGAGTTACATCTGTTCTAAAGGGGGAAATAAATGCTTCAAAAGATCACCCTTCCCTCCCCCTTAATACTATGAATAACAACACAGGGATACTTAGGGTTGCCAACCTCCGGGGGGGGGCCTGGAGGTAGGGTTGCCAACCTCCAGATACTAGCTGGAGACCTCCTGCTATTACAACTGATCTCCAGCCGATAGAGATCAGTTGCCCTGGAGAAAAAGGCCGCTTTGGCAATTGGACTCTATGGCATTGAAGCCCCTCCCCTCCCCAAACCCCGCCCTCTTCAGGCTCTGCCTCAAAAACCTCCTGCCTGTGGCGAAGAGGAACCTGGCAACCCTACCTGGAGATCTCCTGCTATTATAACTGATCACCAGATGATGGAGATCAATTCCCTTGGAGAAAATGGCTGTTTATTATTTATTAAAACATTTATACACCACCTTTCCTCGTGGTTAAAGGTGGCTACATGTTTGGGTGGAAGGAACATCATTGCCTGGCAATGAAAATTGCTCCACCCCACAGTAAGTACCCACCTCCACCTGTCTTCCATCAGTTGCCAGGCCATGCCCGGCAACCCTAATGGGGGTCCCCATCCAAAGAGAACTTATTTGTGTGCTCCGTAGAAGTGAATGGGGGCTGTGTTGCTCTTGTTCAGTTCTCATTCATTTCCATGGAACTACCAGCCAGACTTGGTAGCAATCAGTGGCACACCTGAGTTGTATTTTTCACATGACCTGTGTGCAGGGTTGCCAGGTCCCTCTTTGCCACCAGCAGGAGGTTTTAGGGGCAGAGCCTGAGGAGGGCAGGGTTTGGGGAGGGGAGGGACTTCAATGCCATAGAGTCCAATGGCCAAAGTGGCCATTTTCTCCAGGGGAACTGATCTCTATCAGCTGGAGATCAGCTGTAATTAGGGTTACCAGGTCCCTCTTCACCACCGGCGGGAGGTTTTGGGGGCGGAGCCTGAGGAGGACAGGGTTTGGGGAGCGGAAGGACTTCAATGCCATAGAGTCCAATGGCCAAAGCGGCCATTTTCTCCAGGGATACTGACCTCTATTCAGCTGGAGATCAGCTGAAATAGCAGGAGATCTCCAGCTAATACCTGGAGGTTGGCAACCCTACGCGTGTGTAATCATGGTCTCGAGGATATACAACCCAGGGTGCATGGCTATCGGCTTTCAGTGTACCTCCTAAAATAACACGCTTAAATAATAAAGCTTAACAGGAAGGGAAAATTGGATTTCAGATCAAGTATAATACTTTTTGTCTAATCCATGCTTATGGCTAGCTCTTATTTAAGTAAGGCGTTTTTTAAAAAAAAATCAATGGGACTGATGAATACACAGTCGTGTAGATCAATGCCTTGCCGTGAGGCTCAGTGCTGAACTCGTTAGAGGCGTCTTGATCAAGAAAGCCGGCTTTGAACATCGGTTTAGAATTCAAATGAGACCTCAGAGCCACACGCTTTGAATGAAAAACGGTTCATCGCTAGAGGTGGTTGGTGTTCCCTTCTAAACACACCTATACAAACCTCTAGGAGAAAAAATGATTTTTGTAAAAAAAAAAAAATTGAAGACATAATACCTTGAAACATTTTTTGTGCGCTTGGCTGGAATGCTCCGCAAAGCCCAGAAATTATCTATACCATTAAATGGTATCCGAAGGTATTTTCGAGGACTGCAACCAACTTTATTACTAACTTGCCCGTTGAACTAACCATATGTATTTTTCTGGCAAGGGCGTAATAAAGTGTTTGTTTGTATTACTAACTACTGCAGGGGCACCCAACTTTTTTGAGGCTGTGGGCATTGGAATTCGCAAACAGTGTGGTGGGCACAGCTACAAATAGGGTTTCCAGGTCCCTCTTCGCTACCAGCAGGAGGTTTTTTGGGGCAGAGCCTGAGGAGGGCGGGGTTCGGGGAGGGACTTCAATGCCATAGAGTCTAATTGCCAAAACAGCCATTTTCTTCAGGGGAAATTAACTCTGTCGGCTGGAGATCAGTTGTAATAGCAGGAGATCTCCAGCTTCTCTTCCTCCTCCTCCTTCTCCTTCTCCTTCTTCTTCAGGGGAAATGAACTCTATCTATTGGAGATCAGTTGTAATAGCAGGAGATCTCCAGCTGCTGCTGCTTCTCCTCCTCCTTCTTTTATGGTAAAAATGGCTTCCACCACAGTTTTTGCCCAAATACCAGAGCATCCCCATGTCACTGATGATGGGATGATGTCACTTCTGGCTACGGTTGCCATCTCTGGGCTTTGAAATTCCTGGAGATTTTTGGGGTGGAGTCTGGAGAGGGTGGGGTTTGGGGAGGAGAGGGACTTCAGTGGGATGTAATGCCATACAGCCCACCTTCCAACACAGCCATTTTCTCCAGAGGAAATGATCCCTGTTGCCTGGAGATCAGTCGTAATGCCAGGAGATGTCCAGCTACCACCTGGAAGCCACCACGTTACCACGTGGTCAGTGACATCACTGAAGTGCCAGTCTTGGGCTTCCCTATTGCCCCCCCTTGACAGTTGCCAGGGGGTACCTGGCAACTCTAGTCCCTAATAATTTATCCAAGTAACTTTGTAAAACATTTTGTGCAGTGTAACCCTAGTGTGTGTGTGTGTGTGTGTAAAGTGCCCTTGTGAGTAATTCAGTTTTGCATAGTTTGCGGGAAGCCAGGAGATCGGCACCTTCCTGACCTAGGGTTGCCAGGTCCCTCTTTGCCGCCAGCGGGAGGTTTTTGGGGCGGAGCTTGAGGAGGGTGGGGTTTGGGGAGGGAAGGGACTTCAATCCCATAGAGTCCAATTGCCAAAGCGGCCATCTCTATCTCTCTATCGGCTGGAGATCAGTTGTAACAGCAGGAGATCTCCAGCTAGTACCTGGAGGTTGGCAACCCTATCCTGACCTCTTCAGGCAGGCCATCCTATATGGAGGAGGGTCCTTCTGAAACTCTACTTTTAAATGCATTATATTTTAGAATTCCCTGCTCCTTACATACTGTAAAGAATCCTGTATCGTTTTGAAGTGTGGGGACGGGGAGAGAGTTAAGAAGAATAGTCTACCTCCAAGGATTACATGACCCTTGGGTATATGTGCTGGGTTAACTAAGGTTCCCACTGGAACAGGAATAGTGAAGAGGCACATAATGTTCTCTTCTTTTTTTTTGCTACCACGCGTAGCAAACGGATGAAGTGGGTTGCTAGGGGGAATTGGGAAACTGACCCATCTTGTGTTGCTCGGGAGGTGTCTAAATATGGACGAAGACCGCTAAATTTAGGGTCTGGTGCTTGAAAATCAAATCAGGCTCGATACCATTAAGCAACACAAACAGTTCTGGGATTACATGTCCTGGAATTGAGAAGCGATTGCTGAGGGAATCTTTAGAAGTTCCAGCTATTGCACCCTTAGGGCTGAAAGACGGCAGATGAGACTCAGATGGCTTCACAAACTGGCCTTCCAGGAGCGTTCAGGCAACCAACGAACAGTTTAATAATTTGTGTTTGGGGAACTGGGTTGAAAATTGGGGGTTTCCATACTTTTTTTTCTCTCTTTTTTTTTTAGTACTGTATTTTTTTCTGTGTTTTGTTTTGCTTTTTTTATATATTGTGTTTTTTTTGTTAAAAAAATTCAATAAAAATTATAAGGAAAAAAAAGGAAAAAAAAGAAAATTGGGGGTTTCCAAATGATTCTGTTCTCCCTCCCCGCAACATGCTCTCCTGGGTTACCTAAAAACCAAGCCCCCACAGGCAAGCATCAGAGGCATCTAGGGTTGCCAGGTCCCTCTTCGCCACCAGCAGGAGGTTTTTGGCGCAGAGGGCAGAGTTTGTGGAGGGGAGGGACTTCAATACCATAGAGTCTAATGGCCAAAGCAGCCATTTTCTCCAGGGGAGCTGATCTCTATCAGCTGGAGATCAGTTGCAATAGCGGGAGATCTCCAGCTACTACCTGGAGGTTGGCAACCCTAGAGGCATCAGCTGAATTAGCCAAAACATTACAAACAGCCATGTTCAAAGCGACGGGCTGGCTTGCGTTTGCCCTTGGAAAGTGTTTAAAACAGTTGTAAACATGTCAGTGCGCATGGATACAGTCTCCATAGCAGCACGGCAACAGTTAAGGGCTCGTTCCAAACATATCCGAAAGGAAACTAAAAATAGTTTTGACAGTATCAAAATGTGTGTGTGTATATATATATATATATATTTGTAAGTACACAAAAAGAGGAATTTGCCTGTTGACATCACTCCAGCTAAAAGGAGACACGAAACAGATTTGGGGGTGACGGTGGAAAGGGTTGTTTATTTTTAAAATGACAGCGCAAGGAATTTAGCAATTTAGCAATTAACAAGCAGCGTTCTATTTTATGTGCACGGACGGCAATGTGAGGGGTCCAATTCGTAAGGAACCGTTGCCTGTGGCTCACTTTGTGCCCAAAGAAGCCCATGATGAGCTGTAGGCCTTGTTCACCAGGCAGCCCTCTGGGTTCTTATACAAAACAGCAGTGTATCATAAACATGGCAGCATTACAAATAGCGGGTGCGGACTGACTTTTTGCAGTTTCTTTTTTTTTTTTTTTATGTGTATGTTAAGTATGTGAAAAGCCCCATGGCGCAGAGTGGTAAGCTGCAGTACTGCAGTCGAAAGCTCTGCCCACGACCTGAGTTCGAGCCCGACGGAAGTCAGTTTCAGGCAGCCGCCTCAAGGTCGACCCAGCCTTCCATTCTGCCGAGGTCGGCAAAATGAGTATATTCTCCTCATATATCCAAAAACTGGTGGAGCTGTTTACAGTCAATGGAATTGGGAAAATGTCAACACTGTAATTTTTGCGTGTGCCCTGAAGCATTGCTTTGACACATGAGGGATTCTTTGGGGTTTTTTTACTTGAAGCTTTTGCCACACGGCTTGAGTGTTGCTTAAACACACTTGGCAAACACCCTCCGCTGTTTTGTGGCATCCTGGCGACGCTGGTCACTTCTCTTAGGCCAAATTTGTGAACGTTTTCTCTTGCCTGACAGGAACATGGAGAAACCATTTCCTAAGGAGGAAGGTTTGCATCTGTTATGAGTGGATTTCCTCATTTTCTTTTCTTTTGCTCTGTTCTTGTGTGGTTGTGGCGATTTCCCTGTGTTGCTTAATTGTCCTGTTATGCCGACTGAAGGTTTTCCTGACTGAAATGGAAGCTTCTGAATAGGGCTAAAAAACCTACCCAGAATCTTTCTCCTGCGAGTCAGTATGGTACAGTGGCTAAGAGAGTGGGCTTTGGATCTAGAAAATACCATAGTTCAAGGGTCCCTAACATGGTGCAAGTGGGTGCCATGATGCCTGCCAACTAGGGTTGCCAACCTCCAGGTACTGGGGGGAGAAAAAGGCACCACTGTACTACTATCAAGGAGATAAGGAATTCAGTACAGAGGCAACATATTGTGCAAAAGTGAAAATAGTATTTATACAGTGATAACGTATACAATTGAAATACAAAATGACGATACAAAGAGGATGGTATTCCAATGATTACAAAGTTCATAAAATAGTTGAAAATCTCATAAGAGTAAAGCCAGTCTTCAATTGCGACAAGTCCAAGAAACGAAGAGGGATTAGTATCGAGGAGACGTTTTGGTTTTTGTAACTTGCCACACCTTGTCTCTTACCCTAAGTGGGAAGCTGTGTGTGTCTACCCTTCGTGGGAGATTCAATGTATCCGATGTTTTTGAAACTGTAACCGTTGTGGAAATATTTAAACATGACAAGATAGAAGAGGTCCTTGTAAGTATGTTTGTACAATTTCTGATATGTAACGTGAGTTTATTGCATGCATAGTTTTTGAATACACGTTTTGTATAATAACTAGGTAGGACTGAGGAAGAGTCTCTGTTGGAGCTCGAAACGAGCGTCGCCTCGTTACTAATCCCTCTTCGTTTCTTGGACTTGTGGCAATTGAAGACTGGCTTTACTCTTATGAGATTTTCAACTATTTTATGAACTTTGTAATCATTGGAATACCATCCTCTTTGTATCATCATTTTGTATTTCAATTGTATAAGTTATCACTATATAAATACTATTTTCACTTTTGCATAACATGTTGCCTCTGTAGTGAATTCCTAACCTCCAGGTACTAGCTGGAGATCTCCTGCTCTTTCAACTGATCTCCAGCCGGTAAGAGATCAGTTCCCCTGGAGAAAATGGCCACTTTGGCCATTGGAGTCTATGGCATTGAAGTCCCTCCCCTCCCCAAACCCCGTCGTCCTCAGGCTCCGCCCCCCACCGGTGGCAAAGCGAGACCTGGCCGCCGACACCTTTCTTGGAGCCCACCAAGTGTTTTTAGACTATGGGCAGGGCTGTTGCCCAGCAGGGTTTCTGACTGGCCACTGAAGATCCAATTGGCTAGGCAGATTAAAATAATATTTCAGTGGTAGCTGCTGCCACAATGTTGGTTTTATTCTCTCGCACTTCTTTTTCCCAATTTGTTTTTTAAAAAATTACTCCTCTTGTCCCTTGCCCTTGAATTTCCTCTATGTTTCTTTGTGTGTGGCTCTACCTCCGGAGTGGGACGTGATTTGGCTCTGTACCCCTTGTGGGACAATTGAAGTTCCCTACATTATGATAATGGGATATATAGAAAGATATGCAGGATATTGAATGTAAGTATTTTATTATATTTATTATGTTTTGTAAAATTTAGGTGCAATATAGTATGATTGCAATTACACATTTTTTATAATATAGGAAGGACTGAAGAAGAATTGCTTGATAAGCTAAGAATTTGAAACGGCCGTATCCTCCATAAACTGATGGCCTGTATTTTGCTACATGATATCTGCCTTCAATAAGAAGATTCTGTACTCATCATTGAGACAACTTTGATAAACAACTTTTGTACATATGATTTGTATATATGTTTTTTTCTGTGGGTTTTTGATGTACATTTTGTCGTGTGTTGTCTTGAATTATATGTGGTAGCTTATAAAGAATTTTTGCACTTTGTTTAAATTGATTTCGCTTCTGTACTGATTTCCAAATACCTGGAGGTTGGCAACCCTATGTGCCCTTCATGCAGTTTCAGAATTCCAAACATGCCCACATGCTAGGGTTGCCAGCTCTTGGTTAGGAAATACCTGGAGATTTGGGGGCGGAGGCTGAGTCTGAAGAGATGAGAGACTTAGGGTTGCCAACTGCCAGGTAGTAGCAGGAGATCTCCTGCTAATACAACTGATCTCCAGCCTATAGCGATCCATTCACCTGGAGAAAAATGGCCGCTTTGGCAATTGGACTCTGTGGCATTGAAGTCCCTCCCCTCCCCAAACCCCATCTTCATCAGGTTCCGCCCCAAAAATCTCCCGCCGGTGGCGAAAAGAGACCTGGCAACCCTAGAGGGACTTCAATGCCATAGGGTCCAATTGCCAAAGTGGCCATTTTCTCCAGGAGAACTGATATCTGTCGGCTGGAGATCAGTTGTAACAGTGAGACACCTCCAGCTACTACCTGAAGGTTGGAAACCCTACTACATGCACAAAAAAGGTTTGGGGACCCCTGATCTAGAGAGAGCCCTTTTCCTGTGTGTGTGTGTGTGTGTGTGTGTGTGTGTGTGTGTGTGTGCACTTCCTGTTTGTTTTTCTCCAGCATTCACATTACCAGCTTCGAAACGTCCTACACTCGGTTTGTGTAGCTTTGGCAGGGTACAGCGTGGAGCCAAGTGAACATACCAAATACACTCTGTACTGTCGAGAGTGGTACCATCTGTGAACTGGAGCATGGCATGGGCTTCAAGTAATTTATAGCTCTCATGCTCAGTATTTGCTGCACATTGGCAATTGGTCTTCAGATTTCTGTGGGAACATTAACTCCTTTGTAGCTGGAGACTTACATTTGACCCTCCAACGGAAAAAGATTCAGGGCCAAGCAGACCAATTTACGCTGGACCCATAGAGCCACCTTCTTGATCGTACCATCAAACTTGATCAAGCCAGCGTAGTGTAGTGGTTAAAAGCATAGTTTTAGTGGTTAAGAGCGGTGGACTATAATCTGGAGAGCCGGGTTTGATTCCCCACTCCTCCACATGAACAGTGAACTCCAATCTGGTGAACTGGGTTGGTTTCTCCACTCCTATACATGAAGCCAGCTGGGTGACCGTGGGCTAGTCACAGTTCTCTCCGAACTCTCTCAGTCCCTCACCTACCTCACAAGGTGTCTGTTTTGGGGAGGGGAGTGGAAGGTTATTGTAAACTGCTTTGAGATTCCTTAAAGGTAGAGGAAAGCAGGGTATAAAAACCTCTTCTTCCTCCTCCTCCTCCTCCTCCTCTTCCTTCTCCTTCTCCTTCTCCTTCTTCTTCTTCTTCGCAGCAGCAGCAGCAGGAGGTTTGAACAACCAGGGCACATAAAGAAACATTAATAGAAAACTGGTATAAGATGTTTTATCAGTGTTATATTACTCCAAGGATATCAAGAAGATGGGCAAGAACTATAAAGGGAAATGTTGGAAATGTAAAGAAGTGGATGGCACTCTTTATCATATGTGGTGGACATGCAAAAGGACAAAAAAATTAGAAAGAAATACATGCTGAAATCCAGACATACTGACTTTGATGGGCCAGGGGTCTGATTCAGTATAAGGCAGCTTCTTGTGTTCATGTGTACCCTCCTGAAACTATATACCCCAACAGACCCACCCAATACACACTCCCAGCTGGGAATGAACCACAAGATCATCCTGAGTTGGTGATAGTTCTGCTTGGATGGTACACACAAGGTTAAGGAAGGACCAGGAACCCTTTCGCTCATGACAAAGCTTCATCTGATGAAGGGAGCTTTGACTCTGGAAAGCTCATACCCAGAAAACCTTGTTAGTCTCTAAGGTGCTATTCAAATCTAGCTCTTCTCCTGCAGAGCAACATGGCTACCCTCCTGAAACTATATACCCCAACAGACCCTCCCAATACAGACTTCCAGCTGGGTAGGGTTGCCAGGTCCCTCTTCACCACTGGTGGGAGGTTTTGGGGGCAGAGCCTGAGGAGGGTGGGGTTTGGGGAGGGGAGGAATTTCAATGCCATAGAGTCCAATGGCCAAAGCGGCAATTTTCTCCAGGTGAACTGATCTCTATTGGCTGGAGACAGGGTTGCCAGGTCCCTCTTTGCCACCAGAGGGAGGTTTTTGGGATGGAGCCTGAGGAGGGCAGGGTTTGGGGAAGGGACTTCAATGCCATAGAGTCCAATGGCCATTTTCTCCAAGGAGACTGATCTCTATCGGCTGGAGATCAGTTGTAACAGCAGGAGATCTCCAGCTAGTACCTGGAAGTTGACAACCCTAGCTGGAGATCAGTTGTAATAGCAGGGGATCTCCAGCTAGTACCTCTAGGTTGGCAACCCTACAGCTGGGAATGAACCACAAGGCCATCCTGAGTTGGTGATAGTTCTGCTTGCATGGTACATACAAGGTTCAGAGCCAAGGAAGGACCAGGAACCCTTTGGCTCATGACAAAGCTTCCCACACCCTAGGCCAGTGATGGCGAACCTTTTAGAGACCGAGTGCCCAAACTGCAACCAAAAACCCACTTATTTATCGCCGAGTGCCAATGCGGCAATTTAACCTGAATACCACCCCCAGAGGGGGCCCAGAGGGAGAGGCTAGGTTTGCCAAGTTCCTCTTCGC
Source organism: Euleptes europaea (assembly GCF_029931775.1). NCBI lineage: Eukaryota > Metazoa > Chordata > Lepidosauria > Squamata > Sphaerodactylidae > Euleptes > Euleptes europaea. Next base: position 6,577,778 of record NC_079321.1, read on the forward strand.
CATGAGTGGGAGGTTTTTGGGGTGGCGCCTGAGGAGGGCGGGGTTTGGGGAAGGACTTCAGTGCCATAGAGTCCAATTGCCAAAGTGGCAATTTTTTCCAGGGGAACTGATCTCTATTGGTTGGAGATCACCTGTAATAGCAGATCTCCAGCTAGTACCTGGAGATTGGCAACTAGTTCCTTAGTGTTTTCTCTCTACATATCAAGACAAATGGAAAGGTGTTTGGAGGATAGCTTGTGGGCACTTCAAAGGTGGAATAGGACTACACGCCCCTCCGCCCGCACAGACCCAGAGGGTGCCGGAGAAGCCGCTGGAGGGAAAGAAGGAAGGAAGGAAGGAAAGAAGGGAAGGGAGGGGGAAAGGGAAGGAAGGGAGGGAGAGAAAGAAAGAAAGAAAAAGAGAGAGAAAGGGAGAAAGAAATGGAGCAAGGGAGAGAAAGAAAAGGGCAGAGGGAGACAGAAAAAGAAAGAGGCCATTTATGCATGGGAGGTTTTGCCTTGGATTTGCCACTCGGTGGGGCTCGGCGGCAGGCTTGTGAGAGGCGAGCAGGGTGGGGCAGAGGGCTCCTCCTTCGCACCCACCGACCAGCCATGCCCCTCCGCCCACACAGGCCCAGAGGGCGCCGGAGAAGCCGCCGGCCATGCCGAGTGTGAGCGCTCGGCTTCTGTTCCCCGCTCTCCCACCCGCCTGGCTGGCCGCGCACGCTCAAGCGGCGGCAATGGCGGCAGCTTCTGTGGGAGAGTCCGGGGGCCACAGCCAATGATGTCGGAGGTTCCCCACCCCTGGGCTACAGCCTCCCCCATCCGGGGTGGGGCAGAGCCAGAAAGGCCAGCGGCTTGGAGGAACAGTGCGTGCCGGCAGAAAGGGCTACGCGTGCCGGAAGTGGCACCCGTGCCATAGGTTCGCCAACACGGCCCTAGAAGCTGAAATGACTCAACTGAGGCTGTCGGACTTTGGTCCCATTATGAGAAGACAAGAGTCACTGGAAAAGACAATCACGCTAGGAAAAGTTGAAGGCAGCAGGAAAAGAGGAAGACCCAACAAGAGATGGATTGACTTTATAAAGGAAGCTTTCAATTTGCAAGACCTGAGCAAGGCTGTTAAGGATAGGACGTTTGGGGGGACTTTGATTCATAGTCTGAAGTGACTGGACGGCACTTCACACACATACACTTAGCAGCGCGTTCCAGGCTGAAGTGCCCCACATATTTTTCGTTCTTTCTTCACGCTGAACCGTCATTCCAGAAGTCACTGCGAAGCCGGCGCATACCTGCTTCGCATTCCTTAGGAGCCCCTTTAACGCGACCTTTTTTTATTTGCTCTGCCCCCACCTCGAAGCATTCACCAAAGGAACCATGAAAAATCACAGCTGTGGCTTAGCGATGCAAACGGCCATTGCTAATGGCTATGCAAATGAAGGAACAAAGGAGCAGGCGAGTGGGGAGGGGTGGAATTTGTTTGACTTTCTCCTCTTGCATCGGGACACTGAATAGTCATTTTAAAGGGTTGATTTAAAAAAGCAGCTTTGACTGAGCATCAAAATCGACCCTGCATAAATGGCCAATAAGAGAACCAGGAATATTTGGCTGCGAAGCTGTCCCTGTTTTAGGGCTTCTCAGCAAGGGAGACCTTCAGAATCAGCATAGGGAAAGGGATGTCCAGGAGTCGGCGACGGTGCGTTCACACTCGCTGAGTAATGTGCTTTCCAAGCCACTAAGCAAAGCGCTTGAGAGATTGTCGGAATGGGAAGTACACATGAACACATACGAAGCTGCTTTATACTGAATCAGACCCTTGGTCCATCAAAGTCAATATTGTCTGCTCAGACCGGCAGTGGCTCTCCAGGGTCTCAGGCAGAGGTCTTTCACATCACCTACCTGCCTAGGCCCTTGAACTGGAGATGCCGGGGACTGAACCAGGGGCCGTCTGCATGCCAAGCAGTTGTTCTACCACTATGCCACAGCTGAAGCCTGCTCCAGGTTGGGAAATACCTGGCGATTTGGGGGCGGAGCCTGAGGGTGGGGTTTGGGGAGAGGAGGGGTTTCAATGTCATAGAGTCCAATGGCCAAAGCAGCCATTTTCTCCAGGGGAATTGATCCCTATCGGCTGGAGATCCCTTGTAACAGCAGGAGATCTCCAGCTAGTACCTGGAGGTTGGAGACTGGAGAATTATGCACAAGTACCAAGAAGCAAGGCTGAAAAAATAATAGTACCTGGAGGTTGGCAACCCTATGAGTAATGCAACCCTAATTACAGTTGATGTCCAGACTGTTGGAGTGAGAAAGACTCAGCATGCCTTGACATTGGGGGGGGGGCACTAATTTACTCTAAGTTTGTAGTTATTATCTCTTGAATGGGATGTTCCTCTGACTGAACCCAGGGACTGCCCTCTAACTCCTCCTCCTTCTCTCTCAGTAGCCAGTTTGTCTTTCTCTTTTTCCACATGGTCTGCATGGAGGCAGACGTTTCTACAGATCTCTCCTGTAAAAACCAATGCAATCATACTTGCACTCACATGACGCTGGATGAGGCAGCCACTTGTATAGGGAAATGTATTCTTTAGATGAGGCTTTCTGTCTTTTATCAACTGCAACAAGAATGTTAACAGAGTAAACTTGAATAAATGTAAGTTCTACTTTTTTGCAATTTACTTCTTGGGAAGATTGATTTTATTGCACTCAATATCACGCTTCCATGCATGGGCATATGCTGCCATGTTAACCATATATTTGATGTTCCCTGCTCTGAGCCTGGTCTTGGCTGGGGAGGGCGGGTTATAAATTGAATAAATAAATATTTTAAATATATATATATAAAACCCAATACAGGCTACAGAGACCAGTTCCCCTGAAGAAAATGGTTGACTTGGAGGGTGGACTCTATAGCATTATACCCAATTGAGGTCCCTCCCCAAGTTCCACTCTGGACTTCCTTGGTGGTTTCCCATCCAAGTACTAACCAGGGCTGAACCTGCTTAACCTCTGAGATCTGACAAGATTCGGCTAGCCTGAGCTATCCAGAGCAAGGCAGAGATGAGCAGAGGTGGTTTACCATTGCTTTCCTCTGCACAACAACCCTAGAATTCCTTGGTGGTCTCCCATCCCTGCTTAGCTTCTGAGATCTGATGAGATTGGGCTAGCCTAGGACATCCAGGTAAAGGCTTTCTTAATAAAGTACATACAAAGTTAATAGGGTCAGCCCTGGTTAGTACTTGGATGGCAGACCACTGAGGAAGTCCAGGGTCACTGCTCAGAGGCAGGTGGTGGCAAACCATCCCTGCTTGTCTCTTGTCTAGAAAAAACCTACAGAGTCGCCGTAAGTCAGCTGTGACTTGACAGCCCTTCCCACGACCACCATGCTCATTCTCATACTCTACGTCCACACCCAGCCCCAAACTTCAAAGCCCCAAACTTCTCTGGCATTACCTGAGTCAACAGGAGTGGACACTGGCCAGCGTGGTGTAGTGGTTAAGAGCGGTGGTTTGGAGTGGTGGACTCTGATCTGGAGAACCAGGTTTGATTCCCCACTCCTCCACATGAGCGGCAGACTCTAATCTGGTGAACCGGGTTGGTTTCCCCACTCCAGCTAGGTGACCTTGCCAGCTAGGTGACCTTGGGCTAGTCACAGTTCTCTCTGAACTCTCAGCACCACCTACCTCACAAAATGTCGGATGTGGGGAGAGGAAGGGATGGTGATTGTAAGCTGGTTTGAGACTCATTAAAAGGTCAAGAAAAGTGGGGTATGAAAACCAACTCCTTTCTTCTTCCTTCTAAAGAACCACAAGCCCCCCCCCCACCATTGTGCAGAGGAAGGCAATGGTAAACCGCCTCTGCTTCTCACTGGCCTTGAAAGCCCCTTTCTGGGGTTGCCATAAGTCAGTTGCGAATTGATGGCACCTTTTAGAATTTATTTATTTATTTATTTATTGTATTTATTTTTTAAAGTTATATTCCACTCTCTATTCTGGCCGAGGCCGGGCTCCGAGTGGCTAACATCCATTAAAACATTGGACAATAATCAATAACATAATACAAAAATAATTTAGACTTTAAAACCATCATGTTTCAAACGTTAAAATTTAATTGACGCCCACAACCTTAATTGACGCTACAATTAATTGGCATTAATTGACGCTACACAGGTCTGTAGCCAGGCTGGGAAAGAGCAGTCAGTAAACACAGTAAACAGTACCTTTATTGGCATTAACAATAGGAAAACAGAACAAAGAAACGGCTAGATATAAAACTAAAAAACAAAGAATTTCACATTTCATCAATAATTACATTATAAAACCGTTAATTGTGAGCTCCCCTCCTCCTTCAGAACCTTGGCCAAAAATTCAGCTACCTGATTGTTAACTTCAGGACATTTATCAGCAAGTAAATAGTCTATATCTCCGGTAGACACCGCATTAGTGAATTGGGGAAGCGAACCAATTAAACAAAACCGAAGCTGTGTGAAAACTGGACAATATAAGAGAATATGATGCATTGTGTTGGGTTCTTTACATTGACACCTACAACATCTTGCTTCTCGTGGAATTCCCTTATATCTACCACTAACAACAGCTGAAGGAAATATGTTGAATCTGGCCATCAAAAATGCTCTACAGTGAGAGGGTATAATTAAGTTAAAAAAAATACTGAGCCATAGAGTTTGTTTGGTAAGAGAGGCCTAAAAAATGTGGAGAACAGATACCTTCTGCACCAGCTTTTATTGATTAGGAGTCAGTGTCCCATATCCTTTTTTTAATTGTCCTAAATATATAGATTTCACTAGAGTTGGACAAGGAATCAAGATCGATCCCGAGTGATCCAATTTTATTTAGAATAAGTTGGGAGGAAAGAGCAGTCAAGGGCCCCACCAAATCAAATTGCAGATGACGTCCGGCCACCTTGCAGGGTTGTCAAGGCAAGAGACGTTTAGAGGTGGTTTGCCATTGCCTGCCTCTGCGTAAAGACTACAGTCCAAAGACTACAGTCCACAATAGCCATGCAGATTAGCTTTGGATTTCACACATTAACAGATCACTTCAGGATACAATGGTTCCATATTAACATACCACACCCTCATTAGCACATTATCTTGATACTTACAGGACAATGATTAGCACATTACCTTTGACACTTTTTGCAGGACAATGATTTAGCTCAAACTCAACCCCTTTCTGACTATATATTACTCTTCCTACACACTTGACACTGAGAGACACTGTCCTTCAGTGTTACTCCTCTGAAGATGCCTGCCACAGCTGCTGGCGAAACGTCAGGAAAGAAAATACCAAGACCACGGTCACACAGCCCGGATAACCTACAAGAACCAATGAACTCTGACCGTGAAAGCCTTTGACAATATTCCATCCTTTGGATCAGTAACCATGTCAAAGAGTCAGCTAATCATGCAAAAACATTTCATTAAAAAAGAAGAAAGAAGAAGAATGCTGCGTGCTTTGTGATAAGGAGAAGACACAAGAAAAACAAACCATCCACCACGTACCGCGGCTTTGAATGTGGAAGTCCTCTTTAGGAAAAGTTTGGAAGGAGGAATATTTTGAGGATGAAAATAAATGGAAGGAAACTTCTATAAATGGATCGTTCAGGATATCAAAAAATACATTTTAGAATATGCTCAGCAGAGGATAAGAAACGCACACCGCAAGGAAGTAATGCTTCAAGGAAGCTGACTTTTGAACTAAAATCTGAGAACTTTATTCTTCTCCATAATCCTGGAACGGAAAAGGGAAAAAAACAGAAACCCAGTTCTGTCTGAGTTAGGGTTGCCAGCTCTGGGTTGGGAAATTCCTGGAGATTTGGGGTGGAGCCTGAGGAAGGGGAGGTTCGAGGAGGGGCGGGTTGTCAGAGGGGTATATCACCATAGAGCCCACCCTCCCAAACAGCCACTTTCTCCAGGGAAACTGATCTCTGTCATCCGGACATCAGTTGTCATTCCAGGAGATCTCCATGGCCCTCACAGACACTAGAAACCTTAGGTTCTTCAAACCATCACGGGCCATTACAAAACTAAATTACAAGGTGAAATTATGCACATTTGCCATTAGGCCCCCTGGTCTTATCCACTACATGGGTAGGGCAGTCTGTCAAAAAGGCTATTAAGATTTTCTGAGTCCCTATCTTTAGTATGCATAAGGTAACTGTAAAATGATGTGTGTGAAAGTTAATTAGTAAATGGGAAATTACATTTAATATAGCTGGTATCATTGCTGCGATTATTGAGAGGCAGCGTGGTGTAGTGGTTAAGAGCGGTGGCTTGGAGCAGTGGAGTCTGATCTGGAGAACCGGGTTGGATTCCCCGCTCCTCCACATGAGCGGCGGAGGCTAATCTGGTGAATTTGTTTCCCCACTCCTACACATGAAGCCAGCTGGGTGACCTTGGGCTAGTCACAGCTCTCTCAGCTCTCAGCCTCACCTACCTCACAGGGTGTCTGTTGATCCTTCCTTACGTGGCAGAGGAAGTTGGCATATAAAAGCCAACTCTTCTTCTACTACTAGCTGGAGATCTCCCGCTATTACAACTGATCTCCAGCCAATAGAGATCAGTTCAACTGGAGAAAATGGCTGCTTTGGCAATTGGACTCTATGGCATTGAAGTCCCTCCCCTCCCCAGACCCTGCTCTCCTCAGGCTCTGCCCCAAAAGCCTCCTGCCGGTGGCGAAGAGGGACCTGGCGACCCTATCCATAAATCAAAACAATTAAAAATGCTGTGGGTGGTGAATAATAAAGGGAGATATCCAAAGCATTTCTACTCAGAAATACGACCCATTTTATTCAATAAGATTTGTTCGCGGGAACATGGCTGCCAAGCCCCCACCCCCCAGCTGCCGGCCCCCGATCAACTGGGTGGTGGGGGAGCCTTAATGGCAGCGAGGGAGACCCAGCCCAGCATCACATCAATGCCGTGGGTGACATGGTAACGTCACTTCCGGCACTCTCTAGAAGTGATGTAATTGCGTCGCAGCCAAGATGGGATGCTCTGGTATTTGGGCAAAAACTCTTATGGCAGAAGGGACCTAGCAACCCTGCCGAGGAAAGTGTTTTTAGGATTGCAGCATAAGAAGATTGAGATTTCCTGCTACCTACCCCAACCTCCCCATGTAGCATTGCCCTTTCTATATGAGGGTCCCCCAAACCTTCAGATTCTCAGGGTGTCCGGGAGGCTTCTGGGGTGGAGGGAAGGGAGGAAAGATCTTTTCCCACAAACTTCTCCGGCTTTTGCATCTCTAGTATCAAGTCCTAACTGGATTTATTAATTTGCGGGGTTGTTTATTTTGCTCTAAAATATCTCTCTCTTACCCTTCTATCTGACAGATTTTTCCCATGACAGCTTACTGTCAAAGTTTAAGAGACTGCTAGTACATTAAAAAAGGCAGTTGCTTCTATAAACAGGAAGTAAGAAAACACAAGCCTTATAAAACAAACCAGATGAAAGTAGGTGGGCTTCCTAGTGGATGGGGCCCCAGAGTAAGCAAGCAGCTGCATTTTGCACCAGTTGACATTGCTGAACTGTCTTCAAGGGCAGCCTTACGTAGAGCATGCTAGAGTAGTCTAGCTTGAAAGTTAGGTCTATGTATGAGAGTTTTCCCTGAGGTTTGTTGCTCGCTGGACCCACTCTTTCCTGTTGGGAGTCTATGCACTAGCAGTCTCCAAGCTCAAATCAGGAAGTGTTTGAATCCCTGCCCTTTGAAATGCTGCTTTGTAATTGGCTGTAGTGAGAGAAAAGACCCCCCCCTACCCAACCAACCCAGTTCACCAGATTAGAGTCTGCAGCTCATGTGGAGGAGTGGGGGAGCCAAACCCGGTTCTCCAGATCGGAGTCCACCACTCTTAACCACTACGCCACTCTGGAACTGGGGAGTACAGCTGATTCAACGGATATCAGTTCAGTAACTCAGTCACATGCCCTGACATGAGTGGTAAGAAAGAGCTCCGCTCCGCGAAGAATTAGTAGCCGCGTGGCCACGCAGCCTCCTCAGCTACATACTTCTGTGACTCACAGGAAACAGAGCTCGGGATTCTTAGAGGAGCTGTTCTCTGTGCATCGAAAGCACAACGCAAACCAAGTGCAGGAACAGGGTGAATGCGGATGTCGCCTGCATGAACCCAGGCCGTCCAGAATCTTTCCCAGTAGACTCCGCTGTGGCCGTGCGGCAGAAGCCAATAGTAGCCATGGTGATGGTGATTTCAAATAGCTCCCTGGAGTGTCATGTTCAAATGTGCCCTCCATAAAACAGGCCTGTCTACTGTTCCACCTTTTGGCAACGTTAACACCTAGATTCACTCTTTCTTTCTTTCTTTCTTTCTTTCTTTCTTTCTTTCTTTCTTTCTTTCTTTCTTTCTTTCTTTCTTTCTTTCTTTCTTTCTTTCTTTCTTTCTTTCTTTCTTTCTTTCTAAATAAAAATTTATTTAACTCTACCTTTCTGCCCTACAGAAGAACGCTACAAACACTGATCTAGCTAACACATAAATATAAGAGTGGGCAGGAAATTGTAGTTGAACGCATGAACACGTGAAGCTGCCTTCTACTGAATCAGACCCTTGGTCCATCAGAGTGAGTATTGTCTACTCAGACGGGCAGCGGCTCTCCAGGGTCTCAGGCAGAGGTCTTTCACATCACCTACTTGCCTAGTCCCTTGAACTGGAGATGCCGGGGATTGAACCTGGGACCTTCTGCATGCCAAGCAGATGCTCTACCACTGAGCCACGGCCCCTCCCATAGTTGATAGTCTCTCCAAAATCAATTAAACAACTGGTTGTTGCTTGCAAAACTTTGTGTTGAGTCCGCCTGCTCCTCTAGTCCACCAAGGTGCTGGATTCTTCTTATTGACTTCTCTTTCAAAGGGGTTCAGGTCCAACTAATTGAACAACACAGTAACGGAACTGCAGTTTGCAACTTGAAAGACACACTCCTGCAATAACAGTATAGTTGAAGAAGAAGAAGAAAAGTTGGTTTTTATATGCCGACTTTCTCTACCACTTAAGGGAGACTCAAACCATCTTACAATCACCTTCCCTTCCCCTTCCCACAACAGACACCCTGTGAGGTAGGTGAGGCTGAGAGAGCTCTAAGAGAGCTGTGACTAGCCCAAAGTAACCCAGCTGGCTTCATGTGCAGGAGAGGGGAAACAAATCAAGGTCACAAGATTAGCGTCTGCCGCTCATGTGGAGGTGTGGGGAATCAAACCAGGTTCCTCCAGACCAGAGTCCACCGCTCCAAACCACCACTCTTAACCACTACACTACGCTGGCGCTCCAGCTAGTACCTGGAGGTTTTAGAAAAAGAACCAGTACAACTCAATATATTCAAACAATGTATTAATACTACTGAGTGCATAGACAATAAGTGAAGACAAAGTGGTTACATGCAATAAATACAATATATACAAAAAACTAGGTCAAAAAGCGATAAGCAACAACACTTATAACAAAAGCATAACAGCTGTCTCCAAAGAACAACGCGACAGCTATTATGCTTTTGTTATAAGTGTTGTTGCTTATCGCTTTTTGACCTAGTTTTTTGTATATATTGTATTTATTGCATGCAACCACTTTGTCTTCACTTATTGTCTATGCACTCAGTAGTATTAATACATTGTTTGAATATATTGAGTTGTACTGGTTCTTTTTCTAATACCTAATATTTACAGTACAGTGAGTTTTTCCATACAGTACCTGGAGGTTGGCAACCCTATGCGGCGGCAATTTTGTGCCAGAATTCTGAGCCTGAAAAAAGTTGGAGACCCCTGTCCTATCAACAGATGATATTTTACTGGACATGCCTTTGCATATATTTTTCTGGACATGCCTTCACCGCCTTCTTCACACCCTCTTTCTGGTCTCACAGGGATCAACCTCAGGCACAACCTGTTAAGCATGACAAGCAGCTGCTGAGACAGGAAAAAAAATGTAGCCTGTTCCCACAGCTTTGGTTATGATGTCATTTTTATTGGCATTCGGGAAGCGTGAACACATTTCTAGGGACAGTATGATTCAAGGATCACAAGCTTCAAATATGTATCCGTCATATGGAAATAACTCTCATTTGTAAGACCGATAGCTGTTAGCAATAGGCTTACATAATAAAGTACATGTTTAAACCACTGTTACCTAATGCGTTGCCCACGAGATACTTGTGAGATAGATTTATGGCTGAATTACGTAATTATCTACCATTTACTGCTGACTGAGGAACCAAATAGTTACTGATATTGATAAGATATTGCTTTGACTCTAACTCAGGATTTCCATTCCAGTCCTTCATTAACTAGATGACATAAAAACAAGTAATTATTTCCCCCCCAGTATTTTAATGTTGCCTTTGGAAAGATCTATGGCCTTGACTGGGTATTCCAAGATTGCTCCTATAAATACCGTTTCTAGTACCGGTAAATTACGTATTATCTTGACAAAATGGGTTGTGAATTTAGGCTGGTTGCAAGGTGAAGGTCAGAGCACAGTATTTCCACTTCTGATCTGTGTTTACTTGGGTTTTTTTTTTGTCAGGATTGTAAACTAGCTTCAAAAGTCTCTTAGAGGGTTGCCAAGCCTCCAGGTGGGGCCTGGAGATCGCCCAGAATTATAACTGATCAGTTATACTACTACAGAGATCAGTTCCCCTGGAGAAAATGGCTGCTTTGGAAGGTGGATCCTATGGTAATATACCGCATTGAGGTCCCTCCCCGAACCCTGGTGTCCCTAGGCTTCACCACCAAATCTCCCCAAATTTCCCAACCAGGAGTTGGCAACCCTAGACTTGCCGGAATGTTTCATAAGCTTTCAGATCATGACAGTTATAAATGATTGGGGTAATACTTTATAAAGCGAACATGGTTTAGTGCAGGGGTGTTGAAACCATTTTTTACGAGGGCCGGATAGGACATAAATGTGACTTGGGCATATTCATTTAGAAGCCAAGTTCCCACAATTATATTGAAAGATGTATATTCTAAAAGCTGGAGATAAAAATCTCACAGCTTGGCTTGGCAGTCCTTGAGGCAGCCAGGACAGAGAGAAATCCTTTTGAAAATTAGCTCCCTCACAGACAGAGGAGGAGGAGAAGGAGAAGAGATGGTTTTTATATGCTGAGTTTCTCTACTACTTAAGGGAGAATCAAACTGGCTTACAATCACCTTCCCTTCCCCTCCCCACAATAGACACCCTGGGAGGTGTGGGGGGTGGTGGTGGCTGAGAGAGGTCTAAGAGAGCTGTGACTAGCCCAAGGTCACCCAGCTGGCTTTGTGTGTAGGAGTGGGGAAACCAACCCAGTTCATCAGATTAGAGTCTGCCGCTCATGTGGAGGAGTGGGGAATCAAACCCGGTTCTCCAGATTAAACTTCACTGCTCCAAACCATCACTCTTAACCAATGCACCACGCTGGCTCCAGAGAGAGTATTGTGCATGTGTGTGTGTAATTACTTATCCCAGGCCATTTAAATGTTGATACCTACCTGCCCTAAAACCTCAAGGATAGGGTGGAGCGTAGGTTTAAGCAACCAAACCCTATACGGTATGGTGTTGAGGCATTTCATTTAAAAGTTCTTTCCCCACACACACACATCAAAGGGAGCTGGAAGAACTGGTACACTGGAGGAAGGCCACTCCAAAATCATCTTTGATATTTAAACAAGAATCAGCCTGTGTTTTGCGACCCGCACATTCTGTCCTGGCACTCGTCTCTAACCAGGACCTTCTGAGTCATACATGCAAAATAAAATGGCCCGTCGAAGTCTGTGCTGTTTTCTGCAGATACCTTTCTTCCACTGCGTGACTTTGAGGTTATACAGCTATTAAGATGAACAGCCAGGAGTGTTGCAAATTATATATTTTTCTTTCCTCCTGTGAACTGCTTCCCACTCTGCATAGTGGTAAATATGCAGTTGCCCTGATGTATAGGGTTGCCAACCTCCAAGTGGTGGCTGGAGATCTCCTGCTATTACAGCTGATCTCCAGCTTATAGAGATCATATCCCTGGGAGAAAATGGCCGCTTTGGCCATTGGACTCTATGGCATTGAAGACCCTTCCCTCCCCAAACCCCGCCGTCCTCAGGCTCCGCCCCAAAAATCTCCAGGTATTTCCCAACCCAGAGCTGGCAACCCTAACAGCGTAGTAGCGGGGAGCCATGGCCAACCCGGACTGTTCACATAATATGTGCATTTATTTATGTTTTTAGGTGTGCATGCAAAACGTGTTTTTTTTAATGTGTATGCTTAAAAAAAAGTTAGGAAGTATTAAAATTAAGTGCATTTAGCCTCGCCGCCAAGGGTTGCCAGTTCTGGGTTGGGAAATACCTGGAGATTTTTTTTGGGGGGGGGGGTTCTCCAGATTAGAGTCCGCTGCTCTTAACCACTACACCACGCTGGCTCTCAATTCCAGCTCCCAGTCTGATTACGAATGCCAACCTCCAGGTACCACCTGGCGATCTCCCACTATTACAATTGATCTCCAGACGACCAAGATCAGCTTCCCTTGAGAAAATGGCTACTTTGGAGGGTGGATTTGATGGCATTATTGCCCTGCTGAAGTCCCTCCCCTTCCCAAACCCCACCCTCCTCAACTCCCCCTCCCCCAAATTTCCAGGTGTTTCCCAACCCAGAATTGGCAACTCTATCCTGGATTCCTAGGGTTGCCAACCTCCAGGTGGTGACTGGAGATCTCCTGATATTACAACTGATCTCCAGCTGATAGAGATCCGTTCCTCTGGAGAAAATGGCCGCTTTGGCAATTGGACTCTATGGCATTGAAGCCCCTCCCCTCTCCAAACCCCACCCTCCCCAGCTTCCGCCCCCCAAATTTCCAGGTATTTCCCAACCCATAGCTGGCAACCCTATGGATCCACTGGGCAGACTCACTCAGGATCATAGGCTACGGCTCGTGCAAGAACGTCGCATCTCTGGCTACGCCTAGGCTTAAAAACCTGAAAACAGGGAGGGAGACAGAAGCCCAGCCTAGATCTTTCTCAACTGGCAGATGTGTTCATGGAGGAGAGGGGTATTTATGGCTACTAGTCAAAATGGATACTAGTCATGCTGCATACCTATTCTCTCTAGTATCAGAGGAGCATGCCTATTATATTAGGGGATGTGGAACACAGGCAGGGCACTGCTGCTGCTGTTGTCTTGTTTGTGGGCTTCCTAGAGGCACCTGGTTGGCCCCTGTGTGAACAGACTGCTGGACTTGATGGGCCTGGGTCTGATCCAGCATTGCCTTTCTTATGTTCTTATGTGTTCCCAAGATTCCCCCTCCCCATCTTCCATACCCCTGGTTTTCAAAGCGGCAGGGGTAAACTTCTCATCGTAACTGTGTGTCCCTTAACAATCCATCCACGCCTGACTGGAGAACACCTCCCGTGACCTGCAATTAAACCTTTAGACATTGCTCCGTCACACGGAAGTACGATCCCTTTGCGTCAAAGGTCAAGCTCTTCATGAAGTTGGTATCATTCTCATCTCGCTTGTCAATATTTAATATGCAAGCGGTAATGGATGTAAAGTGGTAACTAACTGCCATTAGCAAGCACTAAAAAGCCCTTTAATTACAGTAATTATCTTATAGCCTAGCACTTCCCACCTCTGCCTGGGTATTCCAATCCCGATAGGAGGAGATTGCTTGGTTCTCTTAACAATGCAACCCTGGAAAAAAACACCCTTCAAACGATGCCAAAACCGGGGCGGGTGGGGGAATAATATCTGCTCTCTTTTTTTCCTGTTTCCTTTTCACCTCGTACTTTCTCTGAGTAACAGTATGTTCCTATGCCCAGGTTAAGTAGGTGGATTTGTAAATCATGGCAATCACTCAGCCTGAATGCTGAATAGAGATTAAATTAGTTCCTTGGAACCTGCTAGAGATGTAATTTACTCGCAGGCTAATTAGCAAATATCCAAGATCTAGAAGGATATTACCCCCGGAAACATATTTGTAGTCAAGGGGATCTTTATGATGGGGAGGGGAGTACAATTATTCTCGAGAGCAGATCAAAACATTCCATGATTGCACGACTTGTAATGTTTGATGGAGTTTTCTTTCTGTTGGATATTTGGTACGTTGACTTAGAAGAAGAAGAAGTTTTTATATGCTGACTTTCTCTCCTTTTTACGGAGAATCAAACCGGCTTACATCTTCCCTTCCTCCCCCCACAACAGACACTTTGTGCTGAAGGTGGGACTGAGAGAGTTCGGAGAGATCTGTGACTAGCCCAAGGTTGCCCAGCAAGTTTCATGTAGAGGAGTGGGGACTCGAACACGGTTCTCCAGATTAGAGTGTGCCACTTCTAACTGCTACATGGAGAGCCAGCGTGGTGTAGTGGTTAAGAGCAGTGGTTTGGAGCGATGGAGTCTGATCTGGAGAACTGGGTTTGATTCCCCACTCCTCCACATGAGCGGCAGAGGCTAATCTGGTGAACCGGGTTGGTTTCCCCACTCCTACACATGAAGCCAGCTGGGTGAACTTGGGCCAGTCACACTCTCTCAGTCCCACCTACCTAACAGGGTGTCTGTTGTGGGGAGGGGAAGGGAAGGTTATTGTAAGCCGGTTTAATTCTCCCTTAAGTGGCAGAGAAAGTTGGCATATAAAAACCAACTCCTCCTCCTCCTCCTCCTCAATCTCCATGATGGCTCTCATACAGATACCGGTACATTATTCCTTGGGCAGTTTTGCAAAACTTTCTCTTTGTATTGGTTCATATGCACTTTCTCACACATACCTAGGGTTGCCAGGTCCCCCCGGCCACCTGTGGGGGATGGAGGGGTAGGGTTGCAAGATGCAGGTTGGGAAACTCCTGGAGATTTGGAGATGGAGCCTGGGGGGGGGGGGACACACACAAGGATCTCAGTGGGGTACAATGCCCTAGAGCCGTGTTGGCGAACCTATGGCACGGGTGCCACTTCCGGCACGCGTAGCCCTTTCTGCCGGCACGCACGGTTCCTCCAAGCCGCTGGCCTTTCCGGCTCTGCCCCACCCCGGATGGGGGAGGCTGTAGCCCAGGGGTGGGGAACCTCCGACATCATTGGCGGTGGCCCCCGGACTCTCCCACAGAAGCTGCCGCCATTGCCGCCGCTGGAGCGTGCGTGGCCAGCCAGGCGGGTGGGAGAGCGGGGAACAGAAGCCGAGCGCTCACACTCGGCATGGCCGGCGGCTTCTCCGGCGCCCTCTGGGCCTGTGCGGGCGGAGGGGCATGGCTGGTCGGTGGGTGCGAAGGAGGCACCCTCTGCCCCACCCTGCTCGCCTCTCACAAGCCTGCCGCCGCGCCCCACCGAGTGGCAAATCCAAGGCAAAACCTCCCATGCATAAATGGCCTCTTTCTTTTTCTGTCTCCCTCTGTCCTTTTCTTTCTCTCCCTTGCTCCATTTCTTTCTCCCTTTCTCTCTCTTTTTCTTTCTTTCTCTCCCTCCCTTCCTTCCCTTTCCCCCTCCCTTCCCTTCTTTCCTTCCTTCTTTCCCTCCAGCGGCTTCTCCGGCACCCTCTGGGTCTGTGCGGGCGGAGGGGCGTGCAGTCCTATTCCACCTTTGAAGTGCCCACAAGCTATCCTCCAAACACCTTTCCATTTGTCTTGATATGTAGAGAGAAAACACTAAGGAACTAGTTGCCAATCTCCAGGTACTAGCTGGAGATCTGCTATTACAGGTGATCTCCAACCAATAGAGATCAGTTCCCCTGGAAAAAATTGCCACTTTGGCAATTGGACTCTATGGCACTGAAGTCCTTCCCCAAACCCCGCCCTTCTCAGGCGCCACCCCAAAAACCTCCCACTCATGGCGAAGAGGAACTTGGCAACCCTAGCCTCTCCCTCTGGGCCCCCTCTGGGGGTGGTATTCAGGTTAAATTGCCCCATTGGCACTCGACGATAAATAAGTGGGTTTTTGGTTGCAGTTTGGGCACTCGGTCTCTAAAAGGTTCGCCATCACTGTTCTAGGGTCAGTTCAGGCTTGATTTGATCTAGAACCCATTGATTTGGGTTTTTTTTTTGGGGGGGGGACAGTCCACGTTATCCGCAACCCTCTCCTCCAACACCACATTTCAAAGGAATCTACTTTCTGCCTATCAGCTTTCTTCAGTGCTAATTACCAAACATAAATGGCCATTATTATGCTCTTCCAGAGGTGCAAGAGGATCTCCCTCCCTTCTTTCTTTCTTTCTTTCTTTCTTTCTTTCTTTCTTTCTTTCTTTCTTTCTTTCTTTCTTTCTTTCTTTCTTTCTTTCTTGCATCCTTTGCTTTCTTTCTTTCTTTCTTTCTTTCTTTCTTTCTTTCTTTCTTTCTTGCATCCTTTCTTTCTTTCTTTCTTTCTTTCTTTCTTTCTTTCTTTCTTTCTTGCATCCTTTCTTTCTTTCTTTCTTTCTTTCTTTCCATCCTTTGCATTCTTTCTTTCTTGCATCCTTTGCATCCTTTGCATTCTTTCTTTCTTTCTTTCTTTCTTTCTTTCTTTCTTTCTTTCTTTCTTTCTTTCTTTCTTTCTTTCTTTCTTTCTTGCATCCTTTCTTTCTTTCTTTCTTTCTTGCATCCTTTCTTTCTTTCTTTCTTTCTTTCTTTCTTTCTTTCTTTCTTTCTTTCTTTCTTTCTTTCTTTCTTTCTTTCCATCCTTTGCATTCTTTCTTTCTTGCATCCTTTGCATCCTTTGCATTCTTTCTTTCTTTCTTTCTTTCTTTCTTTCTTTCTTTCTTTCTTTCTTTCTTTCTTTCTTTCTTTCTTTCTTTCTTTCTTTCTTTCTTTCTTTCTTTCTTTCTATCCTTTGCATCCTTCCTTTCTTTCTTCCTTCCTTCCTTCCCCTCGAACTACACTTCCCGTGCTCCTCCCGGGGGTGGTGCATTCTTATGAAGTCACCCTTTCTCCCCTCCCACTCCCCTTGTGTGTGTGTGTGTGTTGTGTGTGGTGTGTGTGTGTTGTGTGGCGGAGCGGCTAGGCTGACCCCCAGGGCTGGAGAGGCTCGCTCGCGTTGGAGGCGGCTCTCGCCCTGCTGGATCCCAAAGGGGGAAGGGCTCTAGTCTGCAGCCGCGTTGGTGGGAGCCAGTCGCCTGCACCCACCGGGAATCTATCCTGCTGCCTCTTGTGCCCTGGTGAACGGGGCCCATCCTATTGCATTAATTTAATTTAATTTTTTATTTTATGCCTTGTGTTATCCTGGAGCTGAGCGTTTTCTTTTGCACCCTTTTTTTTTTTTGGTGTGTGTGTGTGTGCAAAGGAGGGAATAGTCTGCGCCTTGCAAACCCCCTTCTTGGAGCCTCCTTCGCCACTCATGCGCTCTGGGTAAGTCGCCCTGGGCTCTCGAGTAGTCCAGGGGGAAGGATTCTCTGGTTTGGTTTATTTTGATGGGGGGGGGGATATTGGCAGAGGAAAGGGGTTGATGGTGATGACGCCGCCTCCGATTTGACTCCGGATCCTGCTCCCCTTCCCTTGTTATCCCCCCCCCCGTCTTCCCTTCTCCATCCAGAATGGCTCCTTTATTTCCTTGGGGTCTCTCTTGGGTTCTTTGTCCTCTTGGCTGCAAGGGGAAATGGAGTTCAGCAGCCTCTCTTTGCTTCGGCAATGGGGTGGTTTAGGGGCTCTGTCGGGGGGTGGGACTTCTGCCTGGGGGTGTGCAAACGAAAAAGCCCCCCCCCCAAAAAAAAACCCCTCTAATTTTGTTTCTTGATTTGCCCAGATCCCAAAATTATGCAGTCTTTCTGGACAGGATTTGAAAAAAAAGAATACATGGCAAAACAGGAATTTGGTTCCTTTGTGTGTCCCCTTGGAGAGTTTTATTCGCCTGCGGGCCAATTTAAATCCCCCCCTCCTTCTAAAGGTCGCCCATCACTCATAGGAAGCGTGACCCCTTTTTATGGTGGGGTATGCCCTTATGAAGTTTTGCTTTGGGCATTTGGGTTCCGGGGTCCTCTTTCTTCTTCTCCCCTCCCCCCTGTAAATAGATGCATCCCCTCTGTAGCAAAACATGTTTGAGAAATGTATGTTTCTCACTTCACTTCCTCAAAGACTGTAAATTGCTTACATAGCGTGGGGGGGATGTATTGCCTAATTTTTTTTTAAAAAAGGGAAATAGAGATGTACAAAGGAGCTGACGTTTTGAGAAGGGGTTTAAAATTAGCACTTGTTTCGGTCTCCCAAAGAGGAGTTCGGGTTCTTTTTTTTAAAAGAATTCTTTTAATCCTATAGTTACGAGCACACGTTTTTGTTTTTAATTCTTACAGTCCTAGGGACCATAAAGCAGCTTTGCTGTCCCCTGGGTTGTTCGCGTTCCCTTTCAAAGGCCGCACATTGGTTTTGGCTGCCAGCCTTTCAATGCAATCTTTGTTACATTTCCTCTCTCTCGCTTCCTACTGACCCAAACTCCAGGATTCTCCGTTCTGCACTGGAGCTGTTCAGCCGTGGGACGAGCTTTGTTTCCATGTTGCGTTTGTAAAATGGGAAGGGAGGGAGTGAAAAGGGAAGGGGGTGGAGAGAGAAAGCTGAGATTCCTGTTCTTATTTTGCATCTCGCCCAGAAGACGAAACAAACAAGTTGGATTTTTTATTTTTTTTTTAGTAGCTCTCCACTCCCTCTGGTTTATATTTGGGGCTTGGTGCGTTCTCGAGCAGAGATCAATTGTGGCACGCTTGTCCTAAATGGCTATCGGTTACCTTACAGTTTGGGGGGCAGGAATGGTTAGCATCCTTCTGACCTGTGGCTGGATTAGAGATGTTCGGTATTCGAGCATATTTAGAGAGGGGGAAATACTGAAAAGGTCATCTTTTGTGGGAAGGGGCCGTGGCTCAGTGGTAGAGCCTCTTCTTGGCGTGCAGAAGGTCCCAGGTTCAATCCCCGGCATCTCCAGTTAAAGGGACCAGGCAAGTAGGTGATGTGAAAGACCCCCTGCCTGAGACCCTGGAGAGCCACTGCCGGTCTGAGCAGGCAATACTGACTTTGATGGACCAAGGGTCTGGTTCAGTATAAGGCAGCTTCATGTGTTCCTGTGTTAACTGTAGTCACATTAGTCTGGCCTAGCAAAATCAAACAAAAAGACTTAAAGATTAACATTTGGGAGGGGCTGTGGCTCAGTGGTAGAGCATCTGCTTGGCATGCAGAAGGTCCCAGGTTCAATCCCTGGCATCTCCCGTTAAAGGGACCAGGCAAGTAGGTGATATGAAAGACCTCTGCCTGAGACCCTGGAGAGCCGCTGCAGGTCTGAGTAGACAATACTGACTTTGATAGACCAAGAGTCTGATTCGGTATAAGGCAGCTTCATGTGTTCAATTCGGCCTGCATTTGCCAAGAAATGCTGTTAATTTTGGACATGACAGGCTAAACAAATATGCAAAGATTGACAATCAGAAATTGATTCTTCTCATGCCCGCTTTTCCATATATAGAAGTGGTTTTGATTCTGTGCGGGATACATGCTTCAGAATGAGCACGTTGGATTTGAGGAGTCCTTTCTTAATGTACCGTGGAGTTGGCAGGGTTGGCAATTTTTAATCCTGGTGACTCATTATGGTGGTATCAACTCCGAGTTTCAGGTTAATGGGTTTCAGGTGAGGGAATCCTCAAACGTTACCCGAAAGGGCTCGGGATTCTTAAACTACTTTTTTTTCTCCCGTCTGTGTAGTTTTTCAGTTTAGGCTGGCCGGGGGGGGGGGGGGCAGAAAGTGGGCCTACTTGTGAACTTGAAATGTGGAGGTACTTTGACATATTCTGGACAAGTAAACAAACGTGTTGCTAGGTGTCGGGTACTATTTGGATTTTAAAGTAAGGGGAACATCACGTATTGTTCTGTTTCTGTATTCGTGCATAGAAATAAGAGTGTGCGCATGAGGTGCTTTTTTGAAAAGTTGTGATCATGTGGATTGGACCGTTTATACGGGGGACAGTTCTGATCCTGTGCTGCAAGGATCCCCAACATGATGCCCTTGAACAGCATGGTACCTGCCAATATGAACCAGCATGGTGTAGTGGTTAAGAGCAGTGGACTCTTAATCTGGAGAACCGGGTGTGATTCCCCACTCCTCCACATGAAGCCTGCTGGGTGACCTTGGGCTAGTCACAGTTCTCTCTGAACTCTCTCAGCCCCACCTACCTCACAAGGTGTTTGTTGGGGGGGAGGGGAGGAAGGCGATTGTACGCTGCTTTGAGCTCCTTACAGGAGAGAAATCAGGGTATAACAACCAACTCATTTTCTTCTTCAATACCTTTCCTGGTGACCCCCCCCCATTTTTTTTTAAAGTATGCTGGACCAAATGGGTCTTTTCCTTAGCAAGGCTTCTGACTGGCCATTGGAGATCTGATTGGCTGTGCAGATTTTTTAAAACATTGCTTTGGTAGCAGCTGCCACCAGGGAACAGGGATGAAGAAGAAGAGTTGGTTTTTATATGCTGACTTTCTCTACCACTTAAAGAAGAATCAAACCGGCTTACAATCACCTTCCCCTCCCCACAACAGACACCCTGGGAGGTAGGTGGGGCTGAGAGAGCTGTGACTAGCCCAAGGTCACCCAGCTGGCTGCATGAGGAGGAGCGGGGAAACCAACCCGGTTCACCAGATTAGTCTCCACCGCTCATGTGGAGGAGTGGGGAATCGAACCCGGTTCTCCAGATCAGAGTCCACCGCTCCAAACCACCGCTCTTAACCACTACATCACGCTGGCTCTCATTGTGTGACTGAAGGTAAGCTGCGGCAACCATTTTCTGGCTGGCTCCACCTCCTGCGGCAGCCAATCTATGGCTTCGCCCATCACACTTTCAAAATCCCAAAGGTGCCCGCAGGCTTGAAAAAAGGTTGGGGACCGGTGCTCTGGTGCCTTCGGCCTCTGTACAGCTAGAGATGTGTGTGAAGATGGTCATTGTATTGTGACAGACATGCTAACATCTGCTCCGGTTTGTAGGTGCAGCTGACCAGGCTCCGACATCAGCACATGTCACTTCTGAATTTGCACATCAAATGGCGCTAAGTTTTTCCCCTCTTTAAAAAAAACCCTGAACAGGGCTTTGACGCTGTGAATTAGGAGAAGACTGAAGTTGCTGTGTAAGCCAGAACTGGGAACGAGAGAGAGTTCTGATAGCAGGTTTGGGGGTTATAGAGGCCAAACTGTACAAGGCAATGAAAGCATAGTGGTGTGTCTCATAAGAACATAACATAAGAAAGACCATGCTGGATCAGACCCAGGCCCATCAAGTCCAGCAGTCTGTTCACACAGTGGCCAACCAGGTGCTTCTAGGAAGCCCACAAACAAGGCGACTGCTGCACTATTATCCTGCCTGTGTTCCTCAGCTCCTGATATAACAGGCATGCTCCTCTGATCCTGGAGATAATAGGTATGCATCGTGTCTAGTATCCATTTTGACTAGTAGGCCATGGATAGTCCTATCCTCCATAAGAACATAAGAAAGCCCATGCTGGATCAGACCAAGGCCCATCAAGTCCAGCAGTATGTTCACATAGTGACCAACCAGGTGCCTCTAGGAAGCCCACAAGCAAGACGACTGCAGCAGCACCATCCTGCCTGTGTACCTCTGCACCTAATATAATAGGCCTGCTCCTCTGATCCTGGAGTGAATAGTGACTAGTAGCCACTTTTACTAGTAGCCATGGATAGTCCTCTCCTCCATGAACATGTCCACTCCCCTCTTAAAGCCTTTCAAGTGGGCAGCCATCACCACATCCTGGGGCAGGGAGTTCCACAATTTAACTACATGTTGTGTGAAGAAATGCTTCCTTTTATCAGTTTTGAATCTCTCGTCCTCCAGCTTCAGCAGATGACCCCACTTTCTAGTATTATGAGAGAGGGAGAAAAGCTTCTCCCTGTCCACTCCATGCCATGCATCATTTTATAGACCTCTATCATGTCTCCCCTTAACCGCCTTCTTTCCAGGCTAGACAGCCCTAAGTATGCTTCTCCCTTGTCGTCACGAGTCGGAGGGTGCCGGCTTCAGTTCCTTGATCTGACGGAAGTTCAGAAAAACTTCACTCTGACATGAGAAACAAGATGCAGAATTCTGCCTTGGGCCGTCTCCAAGTAGAAGAAGAGGAGTTGAAGAGTTGGTTTTTGTACCCCGCTTTCCTCTACCTTTAAGGAGTCTCAAAGCGGCTTACAATCTCCTTCCCTTTCCTCTCCCTACAACAGACCCCTTGTGAGGTAGGTGAGGCTGAGAGAGTTTGGAGAGAACTGTGACTAGCCCAGGGTCACAAATAATGTTATGGAGTAGGGCCAGAATAAAAGCATTACATCGGGTATTCCAAAAGAAAGAATTATGGGGAAGCTGCAAAGATGGACTATGCATATGGTGTGCATGTTTGTTTTCGTTTGTTTAATTTTTTATTTTCCAAACATAAAACAGCACATACAACATGCAATGCACATTCCTTTACATAATCAATACTCCATGCCTTCAACAAGATCTTCATCTAATACCCCATGGAATGGGACTAAATCATTCTGTGCTGTCCAGCACTAATACTTAAATCTTAAGAGTAAATGAATCCTAACCCCCAAAAAAGGAATATGTAGAATTGTACTCTAACCTTCATACAAACTAGCTACATTACAAAACTTGAGTAATGTTATCTTATACTTGTATCTTTTACTGAGCCGCTCAGCCATTATATCTAAAAAAAATAAATAACACTGAATATTTGTTATAGTTGAATCTAACAAGAGTGTACCTGTGCATGTGTGTGTGTTAAGTGCCGTCAAGTCGCTTCCGACTCATGGTGACCCTATGAATCAGTGTCCTCCAAAATGTTCTATCGTTAACAGCCTTGCTCAGATGAGGGCTGAGGCTTCCTTTATTGAGTCAATCCATCTCTTGTTTGGTCTTCCTCTTTTCCTGCTGCCTTCCACTTTTCCTAGCATGACTGTCTTTTCTAATACCTATTCATATATGCCCTTTTTTTAAAAAAAGCCTTTTTTCATTAGTCTAAATGTATTAAATTGCTTATCATGGTGTACACATTTGTTGAGTGCAAATTGGAGGTGTTCTTCTCAAGAAATCAGGAGACCCCCCCTCCCCATACACACACTCCCATCTTTCTGGCAGTCTTTATACTATTCTACTCTTCATCTCCACCCGAAGGCCATGGAGTGATAATCTTTGTATTGTGTTCAGTACAAAGTCCTTTCCTCTTCCTCTCTCTCTTTCAAAAAGCGGTTGAGAGGAGGTAGTGGGGAGTGGGTCTTTGCATCCTAACCCCCCCCCAAAAAAACTATGTGACTAAGGAATTAAATGTGCAAAGATCCCCCCTCCTTCCACAGTCTACATTTCCCAGAACAGTGGAAAAATACGCAGGGTCCCCGAGGAGAACAGATCTCTGTGTACAGAATTGATTGATTGATTTAGAAAACGTCTATTCTATCTTTCCAGGGAACCGCACTGAGACGGGATGTACAACATGAAATCCAGGGAAAACACAAAGCTTTAAAAGTTAGGGCTTCCAATCGCAGAATTCTCCTGGAAAAAATTGTGGTTTTGGAGCATGAACTTCATAACATGATACCCCCAGTGAGATCACTCCTTGCCCCAGACCCCTTCCTTTCCCTGCTCCGTCCCCCAGATCTCTAGGAATTTCCAAACCCAGTGCTGGCAACCCTGTAAAAAGTTATTAATTAAAATCCAGATTTTTTTTTAAAGCCAGCACATTAAAGCATAATTATCCATGCTGTTAGCTGCTCAATCTAGCTTGACGTAACCGTTTTCAGACTAAAGGCACATTATCAAATGGTGTTAAAAGAGGTGTCCCTTCATTAAAAGCCTGAGTGAACAGAAATGTTCTGGCCTGGTACCTAAAAGGGAGCTCTGTAGGTGCCGGGCAAGCCTCAGGGGGCAAGGCATTCCCTAGGCGAGGTGCCAGTACTGAAAAA
This sequence comes from Euleptes europaea, assembly GCF_029931775.1. Classification (NCBI taxonomy): domain Eukaryota; kingdom Metazoa; phylum Chordata; class Lepidosauria; order Squamata; family Sphaerodactylidae; genus Euleptes; species Euleptes europaea. Next base: position 6,601,605 of record NC_079321.1, read on the forward strand.
GCCCTGTCTCTGGTTGCTACCCACCTCACCTCTGAAGGGCTTCTGAAATAGATCTTAGCTGGTGGGCTTTGTGATTATTATGCCAGTAGGTAAGGATGGCCCTGACCTGGATAGCCCAGGCTAGCCCGCTCTCATTAGCTCTTGGAAGCTAAGCGGGGTCGGTCGGCCCTGGTTGGAACTTGGATGGGAGACCACCAAGGAAGCCCCGGGTTGCTACGCTGAGGCAGGCAATGGCAAACCTCCTCTGCCCTGACCTGGATGGCCCAGACTAACCCAATCTCATCACATCTTGGAAGCTAAGAGGGTTGGCTCTGGTTAGTACTTGGATGGGAGACCACCAAGGAAGTCTGATTGCTATGCAGTGGCTGGCAATGGCAAAGTACCTCTGTTTGTCTCTTGCCTTTAAAATCTTACGGGGTCACCATAAGTCGGATGCGACTTGATGACACTTTCCCCCACCAGGTAAGGGGGGGGGGGAGATTAGCAGATCTGCTCCACACTGTTCTTCCAACTCAGAAAAGTACAAGACTTTTAGCGATCATGGTATTTCTCCTGTGTTTTGCATCCATGATGCATAGGAGGCCTCATGCTCTTTCAATTAATTTGCTTTACCAAGGCAACTCTTCTATATCCCGTTAACCTGCTTCTGGACTTTGCTTGTATTAACAAAACGCTGTACATTGATTTTGCAGTTTCAAAGATAAAAGAACCGTTTAGAGAAAGCTTTCCATTCTGAAATTCAGGAGGCTTCCTGAACAGCGCTACGTGCTAATAGGCGATCATAACGATCAAATTGTATATCTTACGGTTTAGCAGAGGCCTTTTTATAGAACCTAGGGTAATTCAGAACTCTTTCCCATATCGGTCACAAGCCTTTTGCGCTGTAACGTTCTGTTTGGTTATAGCCACTGAGAACAAAGGGCAATTTGGGAAATTACTGTATTTCCTTGTGTTCTTTGTGCGCTCACACAAGGCCGACCAAGATCGTTCACTTGAATGCTAGAGGGAGGGGCCGTGACTCAGTGGTAGAGCCTCTGCTTGGCATGCAGAAGGTCCCAGGTTCAAGCCCCGGCATCTCCAGTTAAAGCAGGGGTGGGGAACCTTTTTTCCTTCAAGGGCCATTTGGATATTTATAACATCATTCGCGGGCTATACAAAATTATCAACTTGAAAATTAGCCAACCAATGGCCCTGGTGGGAAAGGGTTAACACAGTTTCTCGGCCGGTCCTAGCAGCTCCATAGCTAACGACTCTTCTGCAAGGGGGGAAAAGGGTTGCTTTTCTCAGCAAAACAAACTCACACCTGCCTTGAATAGAAGCTATTCCTGTCCCCAGGAGGGTGCAGGTCATCAGTCTTAGATCCTTCTGAGCTAGAGATCTGCCAGGACCCACGAAGGGCCAGACAAAATTATTTCGGGGGCCTTAAACGGCCCCCGGGCCTGACGTTCCCCACCCCTGAGTTAAAGGGACCAGGCAAGTAGGTGTCGTGAAAGACCTCTGCCTGCATAAGGTCCCAGGTTCAATCCCCGGCATCCCCAGTTAAAGGGACCAGGCAAGTAGGTGATGTGAAAGACCTCTGCCGGGAGAGCTGCTGCCCGTCTGAGAAGACAATACTGACTTTGATGGACCAAGGGTCTGATTCGGTATAAGGCCGCTTCATGCGTTCCTTTCATGTGTTCCTTAGACCTGCAATCCTGTACACAGACCTAAACTGCCGTTGTCTTATTGAACTCGGTGAAGATTTGATCCGCCCAACTGCATGCAAGATCTCAGCGCAATCGATCAGAACTTCCTAGAAATCAGAGGACAGTTGTTAATGAACTCCCTAGTGTTTTCCCCAGGAACTAAAGTAGGGCTGGGGTAAAAGACCCCCACTGCTTGTTTTGTGAGCCCCCGGGGGCTTTCAGGTTGTATCTTTTGCCACAGCTTTCTAGGCCATGGGGCAAAGGACAGTTCACCTGAGCCTGGCCTTTGGGCCCGGGAGGGCGGGGTAAAAGTGGAATAAAATAAAATTCGTCAACTCCAGGGCCTGTAAACCAGAGTTTGTGGTAAGCTACTCCATGAAATAAAAATCTCACAACCTGTGGTTACACCTAAAGCAAGTGTTTGGCCTGCATTTCATGTTGTTGCTCTTTTGTGTAGGGTGGCCAGTAAGTCCCTGGCAACTGCTGGAGGGGTGGGGTGAGGACTTGCTGGCAGTGAAGAGAGGCCCAGCTCGCCACCGCCGTGATGTCACTTCTGGGGCACACAAGAAGTGACGTCACCACATTGCCAGGGACGCTCTGCTATTTGGGCGAAAACTCTACGGTAGGTAGGATGCGCCCCGGGAACCTTAGTTTTGTTGGTTTTACTCCTAAGTCTCTCTGAAGGTGCCACCATGATGGTGGGTAATATCGACAGTTGTCTGAACACGCAAGTTGTATGTGGTGCCTCCAAGCTTCTGGGTTGGCTTGCCTGAGTAGACCTTGATGGACCCATGGTCTGATTCAGTATAAGGTGGCTTCATGTGCGTTCCCAGCAGGGGCTAGTGAGTATTTTGACAGAAAAGGTGCAGAAAAGAGCAACCAAAATGATCGGGGGGCTAGAGAAAGTGCCCTATGAGGAGCGGTTGAAACGCTTGGGGCTGTTTAGCTTGGGAAGAAGGCAATTGAAGGGAGACATGATAGAGGTCTATAAGCTTATGCATGGTGTGGAGAGAGTGGACAGGGAGAAGCTTTTCTCTCTCTCTCGTAACACCAAAATGCGGGGTCATCTGCTGAAGCTGGAGGGTGAGAGATTCAAAACCGATAAAAGGAAGTATTTCTTCACACAACACATAGTTAAAATGTGGAACTCCCTGCCCCAGGATCTGGTGTTGGCTGCCAACTTGGAAGGCTTTAAGAGGGGAGTGGGCATGTTCATGGAGGAGAGGGCTATCCATGACTACTGGTCCAAATGGATGCAAGTCATGATGCATACCTGTTCTCTCCAAGATCAGAGGAGCATGCCGAATATATTATGTGCTGTGGATCACAGGCCGGATGGTGCTGCTGCCGTTGTCTTGTTTGTGGGCTTCCTAGAGGCACCTGGTTGGCCACTGTGTGAACAGACTGATTGGACTTGATGGGCCTTGGTCTGATCCAGAAGGGTTCTTCGTATGTTCTTACTAGCCCACCAGAATTTATAATTGTCACTGATTCGTCTTATCTTCTCCTCTTGTGTTGTGTTTGCAGAAGGCATTGGTAGAGCCTTTTCAGTTGGCCGCCACTGTCTTAGCGGATGAAGGATCTTTATGCACGGTGTAGATTGGGGAGGGGTGCATGTTGCTAAACCGCAGGATAACAGATTTGTGGAGCCTTGGCCCTAGCATCAATTCCATCATAATGAGGTGGTCCTTACTATGCTGGCTTACAATGCTTGGGCTGAAGAGAGGTACTTTTTCTGATGGGTCCCTCTTCATCCAGAAAAACAGTTTCATTCAGTTTTGTTGAATGAGCTACTGATACCACTTTCTAGGGATAAATGCAGGCGTAAATTTCCTCCCCACTTCAAATTGCATTTTAATGCAGAATAGCCTTGAAACAAAGCGCCTTGGTTCTAATTGAAATGCGTATTGAAAAATCAAATGTGCATTTAAATCATTGATTTAAAAAAAAAAATCATCCGAATGCAATAAATTATGATTTTAAGAATACTTACATATTGTTTATTCTGCAAAAGAAGCTGGAATGGGAAAAAATATTTAAACTTGTAACATTTTTCTGGCTTTGCCTACAAGAAAGGTGTGAATAGAAAAATATTAAATATTAACAGTTACGTTCTCAGTAGTCATTTGCCACTACCCCAGAGTAATTCAAGAATCAGCCAGAATAATCATATCCATTCTTGAACCAGGAGCGGAGATCGCTAAACCGCACTTCCATGTTTTCAGTGGTTCAAATAAAACTGGAGCATGGGTTTTGTAGTATTCTAAGCTAGCAAGTGAAATATGTTATTGGAATTGGTTCTTTCTCGTTCTTCCCACTTCTCAACATATCTCATAGGTCTTCCTTTGGGAATTTCCTTAGTTCTTCACCGTATGTTCACAATATCCAGCATCCCCTCTCCAAACCTAACAATACTGGATGCCCATAACCATGACCATACCATGCTGGAGCCAGCTTGGTGTAATGGTTAAGATCGGTGGTTTGGAGCGATGGACTCTAATCTGGAGAACCGGGTTTGATTGCCCACTCCTCCACATGAGCGGCGGAGGCTAATCTGGAGAACCAGGTTGGTTTCCCCACTCCTCCCCATGAAGCCAGCTGGGTGACCTTGGGCTAGTCACAGCTCTTTTAGAGCTCTCTCAGCCCCACCTGCCTCACAGGGTGTCTGTTGTGGGGAGGGGAAGGGAAGATGATTGGAAGGTGGTTTGATTCTTCCTTAAGTGGTAGAGAAAGTCGGCATAGAAAAACCAACCCTTCTTCTTCATAACTTGAACAATATTGAAAGAACTATGCTTATGATAAAATCTGCCACCATATACTTCTTTGTGAATGGAGTGCTTAAGCCTTGAATCTTTTTTTACAGAAGGTTGGCATGCAGGAAGTATGTCACCTGTGTGCAGAAAAGTAGCACCTGCCTCGTTATCCAATGCCCAAAGTACACCCAACGTGTACCAGAGAAGCAGCCTATCTTGTCTGTTCAAAATGTGCATCCATTAATCTCTAAACTCACAACTGCCCTGACAAAACCGTCCCAGGAAATGACAGTCAAATGCCGACGTTAGAATGAGGTGAAGCAATGTTAAATGCTGCTGAAGCTATTTCCATGAGGGGAAATTGAGCGTATTTCCACCTGACCTAGAGTCTGGTTCCTTTCAGCTTATTTTTTTGAGCCGAATATATTTGTACGTCGCCTGCTGCTACCAGAGTCATGACAGAAAAGGGTATCTAGCATCCTTGGTGTGATGGGCACTTGAAACGGGCACAGAATATACAATTCAGATAACTTGAAGTTATACATTCAGTCTTAACCTTGTCACCGGAGTTAGGATAAGAACTGTTCAAGCGCCCAATTAAGTTGGGCAGGATTTCTCAGTCACTGTAGGTGCCACTTGGGGAGGGCCTGTGGCTCAGTGGTAGAGCATCTGGCATGCAGAAGGTCCCAGGTTCAATCCCCGGCATCTCCAGTTAAAGCACTGGTTCCCAACCAGGGGTCCATGGACCCCCAGGGGTCGGCGAGAACTAAATTAAGGTCCACGAAACAAAGTTATAAACCCATAATAAATTAATATTTTCAATTAAAAGTTCTCTATTATAAAAATATATATTCAAATATTATTCTAAGTTTAATGTTTAACTAACAGCTATGGTTAAAGTTTATTTTCAAATTCTCAGAATTTTTATTTTGAACCTTGGGGTCCCTGTACCGAACAAAAAAGTCTTAGTGGTCCCTGGTCAAAAAAAGGTTGGGAACCACTGAGTTAAAGAGACTAGGCAAGGAGGTGTTGTGAAAGACCTCCGCCTGAGACTCTGGAGAGCTGCTGCCAGTCTGTGTAAACAATACTGACCTTGATGGACCAAAAGGTCCAATTCAGTATAAGACTGTTTTCATGTGTGTTTTCATGTTTTCATGTGTGTTCATTCACCACTCTGATTGCTTGGTACATGCGTTCCTCCTGGAGAGCCAGCATGGTGTAGTGGTTAAGAGCGGTGGTTTGGAGCGGTGGATTCTGATCTGGAGAACCAGGTTTGATCGCTCACTCCTCCACATGAGCTGCAGAGGCTAATCTGGTGAACCAGGTTTGTTTCCTTACTCCTCCACATGACACCCAAACTCTAAGAAGAACATAAGAAAGGCCCTGCTGGATCGGACCAAGGCCCATCAAGTCCAGCAGTCTGGCCACTGTGTGAACAACCAGGGGACTCTAGGAAGCCCACAAGCAAGACGACTGCAGCAGCATTGTCCTGCCTGTGTTCCACAGCACCTAACAGGCGTGCTCCTCTGATCTTGGAGAGAACAGGTATGCATCATGACTAGTGACCATTTTGACTAGTAGCCATAGTTAGCCCTCCAGGAACATGTCCACTCCCTCTTAAAGCCTTCCAAGTTGGCAGCCATCACCACATCTTGGGGCAGGCAGTTCCACTATTTAACTATGCGTTGGGTGAAGAAAGACTTCCTTTTATCTGTTTTGAATCTCTCACCCTCCAGCTTCAGCAGATGACCCCACATTCTGGCATTATGAAAGAGGGAGAAAAGCTCATCCTTGTCCACTTTCTCTTTGGTCACCCTTCAAGTTTTTTCCCCAGTCCCACTAGGCACAACCCATCACACCGGAACCCAGAATAAAACCCTTTTTTCCCAGCAGCTCCGAGTCTCCTCCCTTAAGCTCTGCCCACTCCCCGTATGTCCCTCTCACATACAGTCCATGACAGACATTATCCCTTAGTCCATCATAGGAGGCTTCTGCTGAGCCAGACTATTGGTCCGTCAAGGTTATTATTGTCTTCTCCGGTTGACAGAGACACTCCAGGGTCTCAGGCTGGGGCCTTTCAGACCACCTGTTACCTGATCTTTTTTTAACTGGAGATGCCGGGGACTGACCCTGGGGCCTTTTGCAAGCACAACAGATGCTCTGCCTCTGAGCCATGGCCCCAAGGTCTTCTGTATTGTCAGTTAGAGAGTCAAAACAGATAAAAGGAAGTCTTTCTTCACACAACGCATAGTTAAATTGTGGAACTCCCTACCCCAGGATGTGGTGATGGAAGCCAACTTGGAAGGCTTTAAGAGGGGAGTGGACATGTTCATGGAAGAGAGGGCTATCCATAGCTACTAATCCAAATGGATGTGAGTCATGATGCATACCTGTTCTCTCCAAGATCAGAGGAGCATGCTGGACTTGATGGGCCTTGGTCTGATCTAGCAGAGCCTTTCTTATGTTCTTATAGAGGATAGAGCTATCCATGGCTACTAGTCCAGATGGGTACTAGTCATGATGCATACCTATACTCTCCAGGATCAGAGGAGCATGCCTATTCTATTGGGTGCTGTGGGACACAGGCAGGACAATGCTGCTGCTGTCAATTTGTTTGTGGGCTTCCTAGAGGCACCTGGTTGGCCACTGTGTGAACAGACTGCTGGACTTGATGGGCCTTGGTCTGATCCACAGGGCTCTTCTTATGTGTATGAAAACATAGTTGTCACACCAGTGTTCATATTCCACTGATCAGAAGAGGTGGTAGGACTTTGCTCAGTTGCGTAAGTACAAACTGAGCTGAGAGAAGCCCATTATTTCTCCCATCAACTGACTATGGTCTGGGAACCATAGATATTAATACTGGGCTGCCAGCTTCCTGTTCCTTCTGCTTCAACAGATATAATGAGAATTGTATGTTCTCTATGGATTGTGAATACAGAAGAACGTGTCTGGATGGCTGCTCCACCGAATTAGATTTTGATGTGTTGTTTTAGCAAAAAACAAATAAAGAGGGGAAACGGGAGAAGTTTTTTCTCCCCCCTTCCTTTCCCATGCTGGTGCAGATAAAATAGCCCCTTCCTTACTGCGGGCAAGGTTTCGGAAGTAGGGTTGCCAGCTCTGGATTAGGAAATATTTGGATATTTTGGGGGTGGAGCCTGGGGAGGGCGGGGTTTGGGGGAGAAGGGACCTTAGCAGGGCATAATGCCATAGAATCCACCCTCCAAAGCAGCCATTTTCTCCCGGGAACTGATCTTGGTCATCTGGAGATCAACTGTAATAGCGGGAGATCTCCAGCTGTTACCTGGAGGATGGTGACCCTAGTCGGAACTGGTTCCATGAAAGGGCCGTGAAGATGTTCTGGGGAAACAAGTGGCACAGTTGAAAGAACCCTGTGCGTTTACTCCAGAGAAGAGAAGACTGAAGGAAGGCAGAATTGTGTTCTTCAAATGCCCAAAGGGAGCTGTCCCTCAGAAGAGGGTGATGACTTCTTCTCTCGTTGCATCGGAGGGCAAAACGAGGAGTGTGATGGGATTAAGCTACAGCGGAAGGTAGCTTTTGGTTGAAGACCAGACAAAACCTCCTAATGGTCAGAAGGGTTCGACAAGGGAACTGTTGGGTAGAGAAAGTCGGCATATAAAAACCAACTCTTCTTCGTCTCCTTCTCCTCCTCCTCCTCTTCCTTGATTGCCTCAGGTTACCTGAGATGCGGCTCTAGGTTCGGACACTCATCTGTCCATCTAGTAACTTGCGCACTTCACCGAACTGCCTTCCTCACTTGGATAGTGATATCTTCCGTGCTAGATTCGAGTCCAGCAGCACCTTAGAGACCAACTAGATTTTCGGGGTTTAAGCGCTCGAGAGTCCAAGCGCCCTTTGTCTGACGAAGAGAGCTTTGGCTCTTGAAAGCTTGTACCCCGAAAATCTTGTTGGTTCCTAAGGTGCCTCTGGACTCGAGTCCATCTCCTCTACTTAAGACCAACGCGACTGCCCTCTGAAACTATCTTCCGGATGTATGAAGCTATTTCAAGTTTGCCTAGTCCTGGAGACAAATGTTCGTGTTGCTTCAGTGAAGGGCATCGCTGATCAAATACGGGTTGGGATGCCAACCTCCAGGTAGTAGCTGGCGATCTGCTATTACAACTGATCTCCAGCTGATAGAGATCAGTTCACCTGGAGAAAATGGCCGCTTGGCCATTGGAGTCTATGGAATTGAAGTCCCTCCCCTTCCCAAACCCTGCCCTCCTTGGGCTCCACCCCCAAAACCTCCCACCGGTGGCGAAGAGGGACCTGACAGCCCTAAATACGGGCTAGGTACTATCGAAATTAGCATGTAGCTAAACTAAATGTTTTGGTACGTGGGGGGAGGGGGGGAAGAAAGATCCAAAATGGATCACATATGTAGGCTTCTAATGTAATTCGCTTCGTTTCAAAGAGAGGCATAGTTCAGGCCCCTTCTGTAACGTACCACTTGGGACATGTTACTAATCCTAAAAATATGTCGGTTCCTCGGTTTCCCACCATCTGCTGTAAACTTTGCTCCACCTTCCGTTTTTGGCTTTAGCCTGTGTGTGCATCTTCCCCCCTCCCCAACCCCAAGGAATGTAGAAGCCTGGGAGAAGACCGATGGAGCTACCAATGAACGTCTCTGAGGCCACAACTCTTGTGTTTCAGAGGACTATGAGCAAGGACTTAAAGCTGGCCTACTTGGAAAGCACATAAGAGATTGAGGGTTATATTTTGCAGCACAGAGGTCTTCCGCATCACCAACTGCTTGGTCCTTTTAACTGGAGATGCCAGGGATTGAACTTGGGATCTTCTGCATGCCAAGCAGATGCTCTACCTCTGAACCCCTGCCCTTCCCCAAGAATCAAGATAAAAAGGAAGATCATACCAGAAACACTAAGGAAGTCCCTTGAGGGCAGGCTTGCCTACTCAGACCGGCAGCAGCTCTCCAGGGTCTCAGGCTGAGGTCTTTCACATCACCTACTGCCTGGTCCTTTTTAACTGGAGATGCCGGGGGATTGAACCTGGGACCTTCTGCATGAAAAGTAGATGCTCAGCCACTGAGCCACAGCCCCCTGTATGTCAGCTGTTTCTGTCCCCCATCAGCTTCCACTGGGTTCCTTTCCAGCATGGTGTAGTAGTTAAGAGCAGTGGACTCTAATCTGGAGAACCGGGTTTGATTTCCCCACTGCTACACATGAAGCTAGCTGGGTGACCTTGGGCTAGTCACAGTTCTCTCAGAACTCTCTCAGCCCCATCTACCTCACAAGGTGTCTGTTGTGGGGAGAGGAAGGGAAGGCGATTTGTAAGCCAGTTTGATTCTTCCCTATGTGGTAGAGAAAATCAACATATTAAAAACCAACTCCTTTTCCTCCTCCTCCTCCTCCTCCCTTTTCCTCTTCTTCTTCCTTGCCACCCAAAAAAAAACCGTGGCACCCTGTTTTCCTAAGTTTCCTTGCATCTGCTACGCCCAAGCCCTCTTTGTGCTAGAAGGGAAAATGAATGGCTTCCTTCACCCATTTTCTAGCTTGTGCAATCCATAGGGTTGCCAGCTCCAGGTTGGGAAATACCTGGAGATTTTGGAGGTGGAGACAGAAGAGGGTGGGGTTTGGAGAGGGGAGGGACTTCAATGCCATAGAGTCCAATTGCCAAAGCGGCCATTTTCTCCAGGGAAACTGATTTCTGTTGGCTATCAGAGATCAGTAATAATAGTGGGAAATCTCCAGCCACCACCTGGAGACTGGCAACCCTAGCGATCCACAACAAACAGCTAAATTGTGCTTTACCTATATGTCATCAATAAAGACAGAAAACACTTTGCAGGATGGATATATATATATATATATGGAGACCAAGCCCTATGAGGAAAGGCTGAGGGAGTTGGGAATGTTTAGTCTGGAGAAGAGGAGGTTAAGGGGGGACAGGATTGCTCTCTTGAAGTATTTGAAGGGCTGTCGCTTAGAAGTGGGCAGGGAGCTGTTCCTGTTGTCTGCAGAGGATAGGACTCACAAGAATGGGTTTAAATTGCGGGTGGAAACATACTGGTTGGATATTAGAGGAAAATTTTTTATATTAAGAGTTGTTTTGTTCAGCAGTGGAATCGGCTGCCTCGGGAGGTGGGTGAGCTCCCCCTCACCGGCAGTCTTCAAGCAGCGGCTGGACAAATACTTGTCAGGGATTCTCTAGGGCTGATCCTGCATTGAGCAGGGGGGTGGACTAGATGGCCTTTAGGCTGGACAAATACTTGTCAGGGATGCTCTAGGGCTGATCCTGCATTGAGCAGGGGGGTGGACTAGATGGCCTTTATGGACCCTTCCAACTGTATGACTCTATGATATAGAATATGTGTGTGTGTGTGTATGTGTATATATATATATTTATATACACACACACACAGTGTATATGTATAGTGTGTGTATATATATATATATATATATATTATATATATTAGTATATATACACAGAGACGTATAACAACAATAATGGCAGATCTACCATTAAATCTCTATAAAACATTTTCAAATATCGAAAAATAAGTCCATACGCAGTAGCCGTCTGTATACCATACGTTCAAATATTGATGAACTTTTAAGGTCTTCAGTCCATTGATTTACCAAAGGCGGGCATTTATTTCTCCAATGTTGAAATAATATAAGTCTTTTAGCTGTAATCCGGGCACAAGAGGGCTCAGTTTCATTGACCTCCAAGAGATGGGCAGATGATTTTTTTTAAAAAAAATTTTTTTAATATATATATCCTCCCAAAATTTGGAGTAGGAGGATACTTGCATGGAGACGCTTACATAGTTTTTCATAACTTCTGTTGCCATGTGAAATGTCAGCTGTCGGCCTTATGGAGATTCATAAAACTTGCCAGTCTCTTCCAATGTAGCCGCGCCCTCGGAGATCACCTTGAATTGATGGGATATTTTTAAAGAAAACTGCTCCAAGTGGAAACAATTAGTTGTTCTGCTTTGTTCTTCAAATCTTTACTAGCTCTATTCCTGGCCCTTTGGCAGACTCCTTCTACAAGTACTTCATGTTCTGCAGGCCCAGAGCCAGATTTCGAGTTTTGCATGTACTGAAAGAACCCAAACCAGATTTTGTTCGGCTTCATATTGGCATCCAGCTTGATTGGAATTTCCTTAGGGGGTGATGCTTTCCCTGGGAGGTTTTTGGGAAGGATTTGTTACTGCAGATGCACAGAAATACGTATTCTAGTTAGACTTTTGTGGACAAAGGAGTGTGTTTGCATTGGTCTGCTTATTTCTTTAACTTTCGCTTACAAGAGTGTGACCATTCTGGTGGTGGTGAAAAATGCTGTCAAGTCGAAGCCGACTTATGGCAACCCAGTAGGGTTTCCAAGGCAAGAGACGTTCAGCCAGCGTGGTGTAGTGGTTAAGAGCGGCGGACTCTAATCTGGAGAACTGGAGTTGATTCCCCACTCCCCCGCATGAGCGGCGGACTCTAATCAGGTGAACTGGGTTGGTTCCCCCACACCTCCACATGAAGCCAGATAGGTGACGTCAGGACATAAAAACATAAGAAAAGCCACGCTGGATCAGACCAAGGTCCATCAAGTCCAGCAGTCTGTTCACACAGTGGCCAACCAGGTGCCTCTAGGAAGCCCACAAACAAGACGACTGCAGCAGCATTGTCCTTATTATTCCAAAGCACCTAATAAAATAGGCATGCTCCTCTGATCTTGGAGAGAATAGGTATGCATCATGACTAGTATCCATTTTAACTAGTAGCCATGGATAGCCCTGTCCTCCATGAACATGTCCACTCCCCTTTTAAAGCCTTCCAAGTTGGCATCCATCACCACATCTTGGGGCAGGGAGTTCCACAATTTAACTATGTGTTGTGTGAAGAAATACTTCCTTTTGTCAGTTTTTAATCTCTCACCCTCCAGCTTCAGCAGATGACCCCGTGTTCTAGTATTATGAGAGAGGGAGAAAAGCTTCTCCCTGTCCACTCTCTAACCTTGGGCCAGTCACAGTTCTCTCAGGACTCTCTCAGCCCCATCTACCTCACAGGTGTCTGTTGTGGGGAGAAGAAGGGATTGTGATTGTAAGCCACTTTGAGACTCCTTAAGTTAAAAAAAGGGGTATAAAAACCAATTCTTCTTCAGAGGTGGTTTGCCATTGCCTGCCTCTGCATACCAGTCCTGGACTTCCTTGGTGGTCTCCCATCTAAGTACTAATTAGGGACAACCCTGCTTAGCTTTTGAGATCAGACGAGGTCTGGCTATCCTGGGCAGGGTGTGACTGTCCTTGATTTCATGAATAGCCTGTGATCTTTTTTGCTTCTTTCGGATGCGCTTGTATCAAGAACGAAGCACCTCCCACAAACGCATGGACATAACACACATTTCTTTGTAAGGGTTCCAGAAGAATGCCTGGATTTTACAAGGTCGTGGGAATTACTAATTAATGACGTTCAGGGTCATCGAAGGGAAACACTTGCCAGGCTAAGGAAGCTAGCAGGGATCCGCTCAGCGGAAATCACATTTCGGATGTAACAGGACTACGCAAGGCTATCGAAAGGGTGGGTGGGACTGGATCCAATGAGAATCCACACAGAGGGATTCAAGACCTAGGGTTTCCTGGGGCCCTGGATTCCTAATTCACTTCAGGTGCTAATATCTTGCATTTCCACATCCCTTATTGGTGTAAAGTACCAACTTATGGCGACCCCGGTAGGGGTCTCAAGGCAAGAGACACATAGAGGTGGTTTGCCATTGCCTGCCTTTGTGTAGCGACCCTGGACTTCCTTGTTGGTCTCCCATCCAAGTGCTAACCAGGACTGACCCCGCTTAGCTTCTGAGATCTGAGGAGATCGGACTAGCCTGGGCCATCCAGGTCAGGGCTCCATCTCCCTTACAGATGTTAATTACTTTAGCAATACCCCAGTAAACTGTTCTGTCTGCTCAATTCGTTGCATCCCTGTGTTTGGTTTTATGTTTTGCTTAGCTAACAGCATTTGGGAGTGTCTTGTACCCATTCTGAACTGATCCGATGGCTTCTTGGGTTGGAGTTGGCTGCTCTTCGTAACATCCCCTCCCCTTTCTCCTGGGAATATAAACCAGCCTGCCAGGTGGTACAACCCATGGTGACAAAGAGACCCCTGACTCCCAAAAGTGTATACTGGGATAGTTTTGGTTGTCCTTGCAGGTGCTACTGGGCTCCTGATTTATTCAGCTGGGAATAAGGCAATTGGAGAAGGAACTTGAGGTGCTAGCGTTGCCAGGTCCCTCTTCGCCACTGGTGGGAGGTTTTTGGGGTGGGGCCTGAGGAGGGAGGGGTTTGGGGAAGGGAGGGGCTTCACTGCCATAGAGTCCAATGGCCAAAGCGGCCGTTTTCTCCAGGGGAACGGATCTCTATTGGCTGGAGATCACAGGGTAATGGGCGCATCCACAAAATGACTGCTTGATGAGGCGGAGCCGGCCACAAAAGGGCTGCCGCACCTTACCTTCACTCACCCAGTAGCAATCTTTGTGCTGTGGTGGCAGCTGCTGCCAAAGCCACATTTTTAAAGAATCCGCACAGCCAATCAGAAGCCTAGCTGGGCAAAAGACACCTGCCCACTTTCTAAAAATACTTGGCAGGCACCAGGAAAGGTGTCAGCGGGCACCGAAGTTCCCATGCGGACCCCTGCTCAAAAGCAGGAAGCAAGCCAGAGAAGCATAAGGGACGTGAGATAACAAAGGTGGGAAAGCCTGCTGAGCGACTGGGGGAGAGGTTGGTGGCATCTGATTCAGGCGTGGGCGGCCATAAGGCCGGTACTCTGTCTGCTTGATGCTTTGCTAGAACCTAGCGGGCCACCAACACCATCCCACGATGGCCGTTTGGGAGGCGTCGCATGATCTGTGAGCCATACACCGACGCAGCCCGCCTGTATGAGGAGATCTGAGCTGTCACAGCTCTGAAATCAAGTTCTAAACGTGCCCCGGAAGAGCTGCACAAAGGCCCGATCGCAGGCAGCCACTTAGCGGTACAGTTTTTGCAGGTGAGGAGGAAGAAGAAGAGTTGGTTTTTATATGCCGACTTTCTCTACCACTTAAGAGAGACTCAATCAGGCTTACAATCACCTTCCCCTCCCCACAACGGACAACCTGTGAGGTAGGTGGGGCTGAGAGAGCTGTGACTAGCCCAAGGTCACCCAGCTGGCTTCATGTGGAGGAGTGGGGAATCAAACCCGGTTCTCCAGATTAGCCTCCGGCACTCATGTGGAGGAGTGGGGAATCAAACCCGGTTCTCCCGATCCGACTCCACTGCTCCAAACCACTTCTCTTAACCACTACACCACGCTGGCTGGAACGAGCGGGTTGAGAGAAATGTGCCGTGGCCAGCCCTTGAATTCGAAGCAGAGACTTTTGGCGCTTTCACACATGCTAAATAATGCACTTTCAATCCACTTTCAATGCACTTTAGTGATTGTCAGTAGATTTTGCCCTTTCACACAGTAAAATCCAGCTTCAAAGTGGATTGAAAGTGCATTATTTGGCATGTGTGAAAGTTTTCTTTCTCTTGAGTAACTTTGAAAGAACAACAATTTGTGCTTTTAAAACCAAGTCCTCCCTCGCAGTTGGAGTACGCTGAGGCACCGATGGACAACTTGCCAGCGTTCCACGTTTTAATTTTGTTTGACGTTGGTAGTTCTCGAAGAGGCAGGTATGTTTTTGGACATACCTGAGCTTAAGTTGCAAGAAGTGGCATTTTTAAGAGCAACTGTTGTCACTGTTGTTTTAAATCCGTTGTAATAACCAGAAACATAGATGCCCCTGAGAATAATCACATGTATCTTGGGGGGGGGGTTAGGGTTGCCAGGTCCCTCTTCACCATCGGCAGGAGGTTTTTGGGGTGGAGCCTGAGGAAGGCAGGGTGTGGGGAGGGGAGGGACTTCAATGCCATAGAGTCCAATTGGCAACTGAGTGAGTACTGTGTATCTATAGCATCTTGTAGTACAGTACTGGTGATTCTTTCATACTACTAGCACCTGGAGGTTGGCAACCCGGGGGGGGGTGCCTTTAAGTTACAGCCGACTTATGGTGACTCGGTAGGGTTTTCAAGGCAAGAGACGACCAGAAGTGGTTTGCCATTGCCTACCTCTGCGTAGTGACCCTGGACGTATTTGGTGATCTCCCATCCAAGTACTGCCCAGGGCCAGCCCTACTTAGCTTCTGAGATCTGACAAGATCAGGCTAGCCTGGGCCATCCACATCAGGGCACATGTAGCTTCCTCCTGAATAAAACAGGGAATGAGAAACAAACGTGTCCCTGGATTTTAACACAGACCATGATGAATCAATATACCATCATAAACCACTGGAGCAGACCCTTGGTCCATTAAACCAGGAGTTTCAGGCAAAGTTCTTTCACATCATCTACCTGGTCCTTTTTTAACTGGAGATGATGGGGATTGAACCTGGGACCTTCTGCATGCAAACCAGCGGCTCTTCCAGTGAGCACTGACATAGCAGAAGGTGTAACCCAGTAGTTCCCAAAGTGGGCAGTACCACCCCCTGGGGGGTGGGATTACTTAGAGGGGCACTAAGAGGCAAGGGGGCAACACGGGGCGCTAGAGGTGGGCCCCCTTCAACTTGTGTTGTTCACTTATTTACAATAGATCAAGCTATGGCTCCATGCAGGCAAATTTGGAGGAAACTATCAGAATTTTTCCCCAGACTTTGAAGAGCTGGTACTGCTGGATCAAGTTCATCAGTTTTATTGAATAAATTTCAACTTAAAAGTTTTAATTTGATTTTGAGTAGATGTGCAATTAATTGTTAATGTTTTGAAATTTTATTGTTATTATTTTCTTTAGTGAGTCATGCAAAAACCCCTATTTTGAATAATACTTTTTATAGGGTAGAGTAGGGGATGCTGGGGTTGAGTTTGTGGAACCAAGGGGGCGGTGGCCCGAAAAGTTTGGGAACCGCTGGTATAAACATATAAAAAGAGCAAGAGGTGAACAGAGATTGGACATGGCTTTTCCGTTCTGGCCTTTACCCTGAGTTACAGATTCACTTGTGTTTGTTTTCTTTCGATTGGCTTACAGTCCTTGGCAGTTTCAGTCTCTCTTGCAAACCCGATTGGTGTGCTGGAGTCGTTGCTAGAAGCCTTCAGGTGTGAGTAGGCTGCCGGTGAGTAAGGTTTCCCTCTGTGTTCCCTCTTGTTCCCTAAGAGCATCTTGTTGGGCTGAGTCATAGCAACGTGGCATCGTTGCACAACCAGCTTTACATATGGCAGGGTTTTTTTTATATTGGAGGTGATGGAAACCTTCAAGAATTCAGTGACTCTTTCCCCTGCGACTTTGGAAGCTCTGTTTATTAAGCGTGAATACCCTTGGCGGGGAGAGGGTGCTGTATCAGTTTATACTTTAAATTGGTTGTCTGTGTCGTTCCAAAAAAACAACAACCGTGCTGCCCTTCTTTAAAAAAATGCTGCCCTGATTGTACCATATTCCCCTCCCGCCCAAGGAAGTTAATCCTGAATGGTAATATGTGGCAGCAGGAAAAGGGGAAGACCCAACAAGAGATGAATTGACTCAATAAAGGAAGCCACAGCCTTCAATTTGCAAGATCTGAGCAAGGCTGTCAAAGATAGGACTTTTTGGAGGACTTTCATTCATAGGGTCGCCATGAATCGGAAGCGACTTGACAGCACTTAACACACACACACACACACACACAATATGTCATAGTGGAAAGTGTCATCAAATCACAGCTGACTTATGGCGACCTGTAAGGTTGTCAAGGCAAGAGACGTTCAGAGGTGGTTTGCCATTGCCTGCCTCTGCGTAGCAACCCTGGACTTCCTTGGTGGTCTCCCATCCATGTACTAACCAGGCTGACCCTCTTATCTTCCAAGATTTGATGAGATTGGCCTAACCCCGGGCTATCCAGATCTGGGCAGAGGTGGTTTCCCATTGCTTGCCTCTGCATAGCAACCCTGGACTTCCTTGGTGGTCTCCCATCCAAGTACAAGCAGGGCCCACCCTACTTAGCTTCCAAGATTTGATAAGATTGGGCTATCCAGGTCAGGGCAGAGGTGGTTTGCCATTGCCGCCTCTGCGTAGCAACCCCGGTCTTCCTTGGTGGTCCTCCCATCCAAACAGAGCCGACCCTGCTTAGCTTCTGAGAGCTAACAAGAGTGGGCTAGCCTAGGCCATCCAGGTCAGGGCCATCCTTACCCACTGGCATAATAATTACAAAGTTAAGATCTATTTCAGAAGTGCTTCAGAGGTGAGGTGAAGCCCTGATTGCAACGAACCATATTTCCCTTTCCCCAAATCAAGATAATCCTGGTAAAATGTGAGGGAGGGACTTCAATGCCATAGAGTCCAATTGCCAAAGCGGCCATTTTCTCCAGGTGCACTAATCTCTATCAGCTTGGAGATCAGTTGTAATAGCAGGAGTTCTCCAGCTAGTACCTGGAGGTTGGCAACCCTAGGTACATGTAGGGTTACTTTTAAGATTGCCTCTTTAAACTAGGCTCCTGACCCAGGTTTGCCCTGTCTCTAAACCCAGGGCCAGCCGACGTGAATTTGCACTGATGCTGATCTCTCTGTCGTGCCTCTTTAAAACACGCACACGTGCGTCCCGGTGGGATTAGCACCATAATTTTGACCGAGCGTGTGCAGTCAGCGTTTGGTTCTGCGGGGTTGCACGAAGGACAGCCAGGAATTGGGGCCGGCCCTCCTGACTTGCCTCCTCTCGGCAAACATTTGACTGAAGAATTTGCTGGATGGGATGCTCGTAAATCGGCTGTGGGTCTGCGTTTTTGTGGGACATCTGTTCACCATATGGGCTAATAACCCACTACTCTGGTTCTTGGGGGCGGGGGGCTTGCATTGAAATCGCATCCGAAACAATCCAACTTTGAGAACCAGCACGGTTTAGTAGTCAGGAGTGGTGGACTCTAATTTGGAGAACTAGATTTTTTCCAGTGCAAACCTATGCAAAGTTGAGCCTTTATGAGTGCACAGACTTCAATGGACTTAGAAGGGCATAACTCTTCTTAGGAAGGCGCTACAAGTCTGTTAAAGAGCGGCAGACTCTAATCTGGTGAACCGGGTTGGTTTCCCCACTCCTCCACGTGAAGCCAGCTGAGTGACTTTGGGTTAGTCACAGTTCTCTTCGAGCTCTCTCAGCCTCACCTACCTCACAAGGTGTTGGGAGAGGAAGGGAAGGTGATTGTAAGCTGGTTTGATTCTCCTTAAAAGGTAGAGAAAATCAGCATATAAAAAACAACTCTTCTTCTGGTGTAGAGGTTAAGAGCAGTGGTTTGGAGTGGTGGACTCTAATCTGGAGAACCGGGTTTGATTTCCCACACCTCTACATGAGCGGTGAACTCTAATCTGATGAACCGGGTTGGTTTCTCCACTCCTCCACATGAAGCCAGCTGGGTGACCTTGGGCTAGTCACAGCTCTCTCAGCCCCACCTACCTCACAGGGTGTCTGTTGTAGGGAGAGGAAGGGAAGGCGATTGTAAGCCAGTTTGAGACGCCTTAAAAAAGGTAGAGAAAATCAGGGTACAAGAACCAACTCTTCTTCTTCTTTACTATTTCGAGTAGCAGGCAAGTTAACAGTATGGAAACGCATTTCCTCTAAAGTCTAAGGGACTGCAGCATTCCAGTCTGAAGTAATGGTAATAGCCTTTGAATTAAAAACAAAAATAACACAACAGTCTCTCTTGACGTGCCTCTTCTTCGGTTTGGGGCTGAGTCCAAATCCCATCTTTGGAACAGACTGTACTTGCGAATAAATAATGGGAGAAATGGAAGTCTATAGGAGGAGGAGGCTGCTGTCTCAACAGGGTAACTTGCCGATTCAAATTATGACGTGTGTTGCTGGAAAAGGAAAATATGACTTCAGTTTCCCAGAGAGAGAGAGAGAGAGTAGTCCTACATCTCGATTGCTGTCAGCTGCTACTCAAATTAGTGCTTTGATTCCCCACCTCTCCAGATGAGCGGCGGACTCTTAATCTGGAGAACCGGGCTGGTTTCTCCACTCCTCCACATGAAGCCAGCTGAGTGACCTTGGTAAGGTTTCCAACCTCCAGGTAATAGCTGGAGATCTCCTGCTATTACAACTGATCTCCAGACGATAAGAGATCAGTTCACCTGGAGAAAATGGCCACCTTGGCAATCGGACTCTGTGGAGTCCATTGAAGACCCTCCCCTCCCCAAATTCCACCCTCCTCAGGCTCCGCCCCCAAAATCTCCCACTGGTGGCGAAGAGGGACCTGGAAACCCTAGACCTTGGGCTAGTCGCAGTTCTCTCTGAACTCTCTAAGCCTCACCTACCTCACAAGGTGCCTGTTGTGGGGAGGAGAAGGGAAGGAGATTCTCCTTAAAAGGTAGAGAAAATAAGCATATAAAAACCAACTCTTCTCCTTCTCCTCCTCTCATTTCTCCTCCCTTCTCCCCAAAATCTCAGGGGGAAGGGACCATGTTTAAAACCAACCGCATGCAAAGCGCGCTGGCTGCCATATTGGCTGGCCAGAAGCGCCTGTGGTTGCTAGGCACCCTCTTCTAATTCAGTCTCTGGGAGCCTCATTCCGGAAAATGTTGGCAGTGATATTTGGCAATTAGGAACGTAAGAACATAAGAAAGGCCCTGCTGGATCAGACCAAGGTCCATCAAGTCCAGCTGTCTGTTCTCACAGTGGCCAACCAGGTGCCTCCAGGAAGCCCACAAGCCAGACGACGGCAGGAGCATTGTCCTGCCTGTCTTCCAAAGCACCTAATATAATGGGCATGCTCCTCTGATCCTGGAGAGAATACGTATGCATCATGACCAATATTCATTTTGACTAGTAGCCATGAATAGCCCTCTCTTCCATGAACATGTCCAATCCATGAACATGTCCAGGCGCAACTGTGTGCACTGTACAAATGAAGTCATTTATTCACTGAAGGTAGAATGGGCCCAGAACAAGGTAGCTTTACAGGGAAAGTGTAATTGTCGAGCAAAAATCCTTGCAAAAACTCTGAGAGCCCAATCTTGCCTACAAAAGAGGTCATGTCTCACTTTTACGGAGAAACCTAAGACCGCATCAAGATTGTGTGCTCTCATAATGCTCAATTTCTATTTTCAGGGGAGGAAAAAAAATTTTTTTTCATGTCTACATCGCATGTTACTGAGCTTCTCGTGACTGAAAAAGAACATTTCCAGGTTTTAAATTTTACAGAACGCAGCTCCAAGTCATTCTACATTTCAGCATAATAAAAATGAATTGCAAATGTTAAGTCACACAAGAACTTCAGTGACTTTGACAGATTTGGCTCGTGCGATCATAAGGTACTAAAATAGGCAATTCAGATGCTCAACTTAATAGGATTAGTATTTATTTATTTAGAACATTTTTGCCCTGCCCTTCCTCTAGGGCAGGGGAGTTGAACATACGGCCCGCGGGCCAGATCCGGCCCCTTGAGAGCTCTTATCCAGCCTGTGAGCCAGTTGAGGCAGCCACCCCCTTCCCCCCAGTCCCAATCTGGGCTGGCGAGCCTGCAGCAAGGCATGGCCCAGCCCGACCAAGTGACATTTATATCAGGCCCACGTAACAAATTATTTCGACACCCCTAGCTTTGGGGAAGGGGCGTAGCTCAGTTTGTAGAGCATCTGCTTGGCGTGCGGAAGGACCCAGGTTCAATCCCCGGCATCTCCAGTTAAAGGGACTAGGCAGGTAGGTGATGTGAAATACCTCTACCTGAGACCCTGGAGAGCCGCTGCCGGTCTGAGTAGACAATACTGACTTTGATGGACCAAGGGTCTGATACAGTACAAGGCAGCTTCATGTGTTCATGTGTTCAACCCTATCGAAACTGGTCACAGCTTTTGTAACAGTACATGCGAAGTTGAGCCCTTTAATTTTGTTTTAGTTTTTGGCCAGAAAGCACATATTGCCACAACCCATCAGCCAAAACCGCTTAGCATGTTCAGCGGTTTCCATGAGTAAGATGTCGAGAGTTACGGTTTTTCTCATTTCCTGGCCAGAACTGAATCTGACTGGAATCCTATATGCAAGTCCATGTTCTTGTTGCCAAACAGTGACACAGACTTTCCTCCCTATCTTCTCCGCCACCCTCATCAGATGCTAACCATGCTCCCCGTTCCTGTCACCAACTGAGGGTGTAGGCTTCCGGGGGGCCTGTTCTTGGCTTCCTATCAGTCCCTGAACGGCACGGTCTTCTGGTTCCCTAGTAACAAATTCTTATGACAGTTTGGTTCCCCTAGATGCCATCTGTCAGCAATTCGATTCTACATTCGTATGTTTTTAGTAGGCAGGGTACACTCGGTGAATATTCCAGTGGAGAGATGTAAAAAAGAGCAAGAGTCCAGTAGCAAAGACTTATGTTCTTATGGAGGACAGAGCTATCCATGGCTACTAGTCAAAATGGCTACTAGTCATGATGCATACCTATTCTCTCCAGGATCAGAGAAGCATGCCTATTATATTATTAGGATGAGGAGGCCCATTATATTAGGTGCTTTGGAACACAGGCAGGATAATGCTGCTGTAGTCATCTTGCTTGAGGGCTTCCCGGAGGCACCTGGTTGGCCACTATGTGAACAGACTGCTGGACTTGATGGACCTTGGTCTGATCCAGCAGGGCTTTCATTATGTTCTTATGGAGGACAGGGCTATCTATGGCTACTAGTCAAAATGAATACTAGTCATGATGCTTCCGTATTCTCGCCAAGATCAGAGGAGTATGCCTATTGTATTAGGTGCTGTTGAACACAGGCACGACAATGTTGCTGCAGTCATCTTGCTTGTGGGCTTCCTGGAGGCACCTGGTTGGCCACTGTGTGAACAGACTGCTGGACTTGTTGGCCATCGGTCTGATCCAGCAGAGCTTTTCTTATGTCCTTATGTTAACAAGGGAATACCGGCAAGTATCTGCTGCGCCCAGCAAGTGGATATGTTTCTTCAAGGAGAAAGATTTTTTGGCACGTTGAAGACCTAGAAGAAGACTGGCAGTAAGCGCACCTTTGACAGTGCATTCCTAAGCAGGCTTACCTCCTTCTAAGCCCACAGACTTCAACCGGGGTGGCATAGGGAGTAACCCTGATTAGGATGGCGCTGCCGGCACATTGGCAATGTGCATCAACATTGTCCACTTCAAGAGCCATTTGCAAGAGTGTTCCTAAGTGGCTGTAATTGCTGATTTCCCCAGGACTCTCCGTAACTTTATAGGCGGGCATCCGGCCATCAGTTCCATTATTGATACCAGCCAGGCTTTAACTACTTCAGCGGGCCGATTCGCAGCCAGCTTTTCCTTCAAATATCTCATCCTGTGGCCAATTCAAGTTGACTGTATGCTGAAGGAATTCACTCTGCCAGAGCCAAGGCAAACCAGTTTATGGAGCCATTATGGGAAACAAACAATGACAGATGAGCTCTCACTTTTAGGCTTAATTAACTCTTGTGGAAGCCACGGGTGTACAGTACATATGTAAATAATCAGAAACCCTTGGGGGCATCGCTACCGAGGCTGAGAAATTCCAGCACATTTCTGCAATATTACTCTTCCCCTTCTATGCTTGCATTGAACTATGAAGTCCAGCGACAGCAAACCAGAGATTCGGGCCAAGCTATTTGAGTAGGGTTGCGGTACCTAAAAAAGCAAATGCGATCTTGGGCTGTATCAACAGAAGTACAGTGTCCAGATCACGCAAAGTGATGGTATCACTTTACTCTGCTCTGGTTAGACCTCACCTAGAGTCCTGTGTTCAGTTTTGGGCACCGCAATTTAAGAAAGATATAGACAAGCTGGAACGTGTCCAGAGGAGGGCAACAAAGATGGTGAGGGGTCTGGACATCAAGTCCTATGAGGAAAGGTTGAAGGAGCTGGGGAAGTTTAGCCTGCAGAGGAGAAGACTGAGAGGGGATATGATAACCATCTTCAAGTACTTGAAGGGCTGTCATAGAGGAGGGTGCCGAGTTGTTTTCTGCTGCCCCAGAGGGTCGGACCAGAACCAACTGGTTGAAATTAAATCAAAAGAGTTTCCATCTAGACATTAGGAAGAATTTTCTTACAGTTAGAACGGTTCCTCAGTGGAACAGGCTTCCTCGGGAGATGGTAAACTCTCCTTCCCTGGAATTTTTAAAGAAGACGCTAGATGGCCATCTGTCAGCAATGCTGATTCTATGACCTTAGGCAGATCATGAGAGGGAGGGCATCTTGGCCATCTTCTGGGCATGGAGTAGAGGTCACTGGGGTGGGGTGGGGGTGAGGTAGTTGTGAATTCCCTGTATTGTGCAGGGGGTTGGACTAGATGACCCTGATGGTCTCTTCCAACTCTATGATTCTATATCAGTACAACGGCACTCTGCACCATGCTTTTTCTTGCACACAGTGATGCAAGAGCGAAGCTTGCAGATTTGGGGCCTGGTAGATCTCTGCAGATTAGATAATTGGGTTGCAAGTAAAGCTGGCTAGGCTAGTTCGGCAGGGGGGCAGTACTGGAGAGGGTGCTTACACCGGCGGCAGAGGTGGAATCCTTGCCCTTCAGTTGTGGGCTGTGGAAATGTCAAGACTGTGAGTGCTTTTGGATATTGCAAACGTGTGTAACACGTGAAACCCTTCTTTAAAGAGCAGGATGATTAAAAATACAGCCAATAGGCTATGCACAACTTGTGGGTTCTTGTTAGACTGGTGACTTTCCAGTGTGATGTTGTTAGGGTTGCCAGGTCCCTCTTCGACACCGGCAGGAGGTTTGTGGGGCGGAGCCTGAGGAGGGTGGGGTTTGGAGAGGGGAGGGGCTTCAATGCCATAGAGTCCAATTGCCAAAGCAGCCATTTTCTCCAGGGGAACTGATCTCTGTCGGCCGGAGATCAGTTGTAATAGCAGGAGATCTCCAGCTAGTACCTGGAGGTTAGGAAAAACAGCATTGGAGACCAAGTGTACAAAACTAGCAAAATTCTTATTAGTGCTTAAACTAATTAGCCAGCTGAGGCAGCCACACACCCCCGCTCCCAATCTGGGATGGCGAGGCATAGCCTGGCCCTCGTAAAAAATGAGTCCGACACCCCCGGTGTAGTGGTAGGATTTGGGAAATCCAGGTTCGAATCCCCACTAGTGCCATGGAAACTTGCTGGATGACCTTGGGCCAGTCACGCACTCTCAGCCTCAACCCTGGCAAGTATTTGTATGGGAGACCTCCAGGGAATACCGGGGGCGTGACACGGAGGGAGGCAATGGCAAACCACCTCTGAACGTCTCTTGCCTTGGAAACCTTACAGCAGTGGTTCCCAAACTTTTTTTGACCAGGGACCACTAGGACTTTTTTGTTCGGTGCAGGGACCCCAAGGTTCAAAATAAAAATTCAGAGAATTTGAAAATAAACTTTAATCATAACTCTTAGTTAAACATTAAACTTAGAATAATATTTGAATATATATTTTTATAATAGATAACTTTTAATTGAAAAAATTAATGTATTATGGGTTTATAACTTTGTTTCGTGGACCTTAATTTAGTTCTCGCGGACCCCTGGGGGTCCACGGACCCCTGGTTGGGAACCAGTGCCTTACAGGGTCGCCATGAGTCAGTCGTGACTTGCCAGCAAAAGAAAGAAAAGACAAAATAATTCTACCTATCAGGACCAAGAAATACTTGCAGGGTGGGGTGGGGGGTCATAAAGTAGTTTTGTATTTGTTTTGTAGAATCCCGTAGATTCAGGGCTGGCGTGCTTTTGGGGGAAGGTTACTAAAGTGCATGTTGCCATTGGGGGGTAACAATTTCGGGATGAGAATATTGCAGAATAATTATTTATATCTACCTGTGAGAGATTATTTCCATCACAATTAAAAAAAAAAACCATGAGTCGCAGTTCTAGATGTTTAATGGAGGTGTAAAAAGTAGCAAGCAGATCTTCTGCTCATGTTTTGGTCTTGCTCTAAGAAATTCTGAAATTGATTAAAGAGACGACAACTCTTTCCCGTTGGATCCTAAACTCTTTTGGGATACTTAAAAGTGGATGTTATCAATTTGGAACTGGTTTGAAATGTGTTAACGGGTGCTGAGATGTCGTTTTCTTCATATTGGAAGAGGTCCGATCCGTCACCTCAAGCCAAATGGCTTGGAAGGTTTTCGGAACATGGTTTTAATGTCGAAATTCATTTATAGAAGGGCAGGCATGGAAGGTCACTTGGATAAATTCCGTGAGAGTACGGTTGCCATCCCCTCTTAACCACTGGCAGGAGGTTTTTGGGGCAGAGTCTGAGGGGGGTGGGGTTTGGGGAAGGGAGGGACTTCAATGCCATAGAGTCCAATGGCCTACGCAGCCATTTTCTCCAGGGGAACTGATCTCTATCGGCTGAAGATCAGTTGTAATAGCAGGAGATCTCTAGGAAGTACCTGGGGGTTGGCAACCCTAAGTCCACCTTCCAAAGCAGTCATTTTCTCCAGTTGAACTGATACCTATTGCCTGGAGATCAGTTGTAATAGCAGGAGATCTCCAGCTAGTACCTGGAGGTTGGCAACCCTTGCTGACGCCCTTTCCTGGCGCTCACCAAGTACTTTTACAAAGTGGGAGTGGCTAGGTGGGGCATTTGCCCAGCAGGGTCTCTGATTGGCTGTGCAGTTTAAAAGGCAATATATAACCTCGCTCCCTGACATTCTGTGGTTGGCTCTTCCTTCTGCAGCCGCCATTTTGTGGGTGCACCCCCTGCCCTGTATCAGAATTATAAAGGTGCCCGCACGCCCAAAAGGTTTGGGGTCCCCTGCACTGACCTTTACTTCTACTTAGGAAAATTTTGTTTGGTTAGACACAAACATTGCTGAGTACCAGCAGAGCCGGTAACTGTGTGGGATATGGCCACCCACAGTAAGCCAGGCTTGCTATCCTAATGGTAGCATTACGTAATGATAATGTTAATAACAGATGGGATAGGGAAACTGTTGCGGGGCCGAGGTCTATGAAGATGGGGCTTCTGCCTTCAACTTATTCTCTGTCCCCTCCCTCCAATGTTGCCTCTAAACTATGCAATGAGCTGATGGAGGAAAAGAATCTCCCAAGTCTGGTAGTGGGGGAAAGTGCCGTGAAGTCGCAGCCGACTTATTGTGACCGTATAGGGTTTTCAAGGCAAGAGATTAGCCAAGTTGGTTTGCCATTGCTTAACTCTGCGAAGCAACCCTAGACTTCCGTGGTGGTCCCCCATCTAAGTAATAATCAGGGCAAACCCTCTTGGCTTCCAAGATCTGATGAGATTGGGCTAACCCTTCCGTGGTGGTCCTCCATCCAAGTACTAACCAGGGCCGACCCTCTTAGCTTCCATGATGTGCTAAGATTGGGCTAGCCTGGCTTATCCGGGTCAGGGCAGAGGTGGTTTGCCATTGCCTGCCTCTGCGTAGCAACCCTAGACTTCCGTGGTGGTCCCCCATCTAAGTAATAATCAGGGCAAACCCTCTTGGCTTCCAAGATCTGATGAGATTGGGCTAGCCCGCTTATCCGAGTCAGGGCTGAGGTGGTTTGCCATTGCCTGCCTCTGCGTAGCAACCGTAGACTTCCGTGGTGGTCCCCCATCCAAGTACTAACCAGGGCCGACCCTCTTAGCTTCCATGATGTGCTGAGATTGGGCTAGCCTGGCTTATCCAGGTCAGGGCAGAGGTGGTTTGCCATTGCCTGCCTCTGCGTAGCAACCCTAGACTTCCGTGGTGGTCCCCCATGTAAGTAATAATCAGGCAAACCCTCTTGGCTTCCAAGATCTGATGAGACTGGGCTAGCCTGGTTATCCAAGTCAGGGCTGAGGTGGTTTGCCATTGCCTGCCTCTGCGTAGCAACCTTGGTCTTCCTTGGTGGTCTCCCATCCAAGTACCAACCAGGGCTGACCCTGCTTAGCAGCCAAGTTCTGATGAGATTGGGCTAGCCTGGGCCATCCAGGGCAGGGCCACCCAAGTCTGCCAAAGTATTAGAAGCGGGGCATCCTCTTTCACAGAGGTTTTTTCCTACAAGAATGAGGCCAAGAACTAAACACACAAAAAAACAAAAAAACCCAAACAAACACAACTTGATAGTCCTCTGAAATTTTACATTTCTGAATTTCACACGTGCATAAAGGTGCTGAAAAAAGAATTAGTCAGTATGAGCAGGTGCTGGAGAATTGTACCAAAGAAGGAGGTGGTGTTTATTCTGCTTCAAGACAAACGTCTCCCACCTCACCGGTACGTGGGGTATTGGTCTCCGTGAAGAAAAGACAAGATTCTTTTTCCCCAGTGGCCCCACTGACAGAGATGAAGCCAAGATGTGATATGTCCTTTTACCATTTTGATAGTATAGGTAAACTCCAGTCTCTCTCCCTAAGATATAGTTTGTCGTATTTTGGAGAGCCAGCATGGTGTAGTGGTTAAGAGCGGTGGACTCTAATCTGGAGAACCGGGTTTGTTTCCTCACTCCTCCACATGAAGTCAGCTGGGTGACCTTGGGCTGGTCTCAGTTCTCTCCAAACTCTTTCAGCCCCACCTACCTCACAAGGTAGTGAGAGAAGAAGGGAAGGCGGTTGTTAAGCCGGTTTGAGACTTGTTGTGGAGAGAAGAAGGGAAGGCGATTGTTAAGCCGGTTTGAGACTCCTTAAAGGTAGAGAAAACCGGGGTATAAAAACCAACTCTTCTTCTTCTTATCCTGGTTACGGTGTGTCTAGCCTAACTCACCAGGCCTGTTTCTTAACTGGTGTGATCACTTACACCCAGGTCAGATGGGTGTAGACAAAAGCCTACTTCCATTCTGATTAGCTTGACAATTCTTACTCATCTTACCCAGGGGAGGTGTGACTTTGGGTGGGGGTGAAGGGGTGAAGAAACACCAGGCTTCACTGGAATTGGTCCAGATGAATCGAAGGCTTACTCACACAAGCAGGCTCTTCCACTGAACTCTTACTTCACAGTTGTAACTTTCTTCCCGTTCCTTTCTTGCCTCCATTAGCATTCTGGGCAGTTCTGCTGGATTCGTACCGGGTGCACAAGCTGGGTGGAAGTGGGTGAATGTGCTTCAAATTCATGCTTACTGACTGGTGGTGGAAAGCACCGTCCAGTCGCAGCTGACTTATGGCGACCCTGTAAGGTTTTCAAGGCAAGAGACATTCAGAGGTGGTTGGCCATCGCCTGCCTCTGTGTCATGACCCTGGAATTGTGTGGTGGTCTCCCATCCAAGTAATAACCAGGCTGACCCTGCTTAGCTTCCGGGATCTGACGAGATCGGGCTAGCCCTGGCCCGTCCAGGTCAAGGCAAGAGCCAAACAGAGGTAGGTTGTTTGTCCTTGCCTGCCTCTGCACAGCAACCCTGGACTTCCCTGGTCTCCCCGCCAAATACTAAGCAGGGCTGACCCTGCTTAGCTTCTGAGATCTCATGAATTAGGCTAGCCTGGCCCATCTAGGTCAGGGCACTGGTCTCTCTTGGGCCATCTCAGGTCAGCCCTGTCTATTGGATCCCATTCAGAGACTTTACTTACAAATCCTTAAAGCACGGCTTGATTCTTCAGAGGCTACTGCCGGTGTTTTATATGTAACCTGTTCTGAACGTTGCAGGTAGGGCAGGGTGGATATCTAGATAGTTGTCATACCACTTTCTCCAGGGTTATCTACAGCAATCTCCCTCTGCAGTATCTGAAGAGTCAAACTGGAACATCCTAACGTAATCACAGAAAATCCCTGGGAAACGCAGATTCGTTTTTAATACTTTTGTTTTTATTTTGTAAAAAACGGGGGTACAGGGATAAAGAAAGGGAAGAAGAAGGAAAAAAGAAAAAATTGACAATACAAATCATAAAAACATGACGCTAGCAAAGATATATACAGTGAGGGGGGAAAGTATTTTATCCCCTACTGAATTTGCCTGTTTGCCCTCTGACGAAGAAATGACCAGTCCATAATTTTAATGGTAGGTTTATTGTAGCTGTGAGAGACAGAATAACAACAGGAAAAACCCCAGAAACCCAGAAGACAAAAGTCAGAGATTGGTGTGCATTATAATGGCCCACGGGGATGGCCCACGGGGATGTTTTATGCATTCCCCCCTCTACCCATCCTTCCCAAGGTACTCAGGAAGATACAGCAGGAGAGGGCCAGGGTTCTCCTAGTGGCTCCTTTTTGGCCTCGCAGACCTTAGTTCGTCACCCTGAAACAATTATCCATACAAGAACCTTGGAGGACCCCACCGGAGCTGACTACCCTCCAACAGGGTCCTTTCCTTCACCAAGACCCCCTATGGTTCTGTTTAACCGTATGGAACTTGAGCGGGGACGTCTCCTAGATTGTGGTTACTCTTCCAAAGTCATAAATACCATCATTGAGGCTAGAAGACCTGCAACAAGACACATCTACGACACCTCCTGGAAGGCTTTTGTTCGGTGGTGCCATAGAAAGAAGGTGTCTCCACTCAACCCTGGAGTTGGGAAACTCCTAGAATTTCTACAAGACGGAGTTCAAATGAGTCTCTCAGCGGCCACGTTGAGACGACAAATTGCAGCCATTACCACGGTCATCCCGACGGATGAAGATTTGCCCACATCTAGACACTGCGACATACTAGCCTTTCTAAAAGGAGTAGCACAATTGAAACCTCCGACCATCCATCGCTTTCCTACTTGGAACCTTAATCTGGTTCTTAAGGCTCTGACCAAGGTGCCCTTTGAGCCTTTACAAACAGTCCCTTTGAAATATCTGAGAATGAAGGTTCTGTTTTTAATGGCTATTACTTCGGCCCGAAGAGTATCCGAACCGAGAGCTCTTTCCATCCTCAAAGGATTATGTACCTTTCATAAGGACAAAGTTGTGCTAAGACCAGATCCCACCTTCTTACCGAAGGTAAATTCTTCTTTTCATAGGACACAAGAACTCAACTTACCATCTTTCTGTCCCAAGCCCTCTTGCCAGAAAGAACAACAATGGCATACCCTGGACATGCACAGGGCTCTGCGCATTTTCATAGACAGAACCACGGAGATCAAAAAATCGGACGCTATGTTAATCTCCATCCCTAATCCGAATAAAGGTCAGAAGATGTCGGCGGCAGCTATCAGCTACACCCTGAAGCTATGTATCACCGAGGCATACAAAGCCAGTGAAACACCAATTCTAGACGGTATCACCGCTCATTCTTTGCGCAGTGCCGCCACCACAGCGGCATTCGATAAACAGGCGCCAGTAGACGAGATCTGTAAGGCTGCAACCTGGTCTAATGTTTCCACGTTTATTAAACATTATAAGATCAACGCTTGGGCATCAGCCTTGATTACTTACTGTGAAGGCTCCTTCTGTTCTGAGGCGACGGGCATCTTGCCCACCCGGTCAAACATAAAATTACTCAATACGCGTTGGGGACACGCACGGTTGTTCAGGTTATCTAGTTCCCTTAGTTTTACGTATGGGGAGTTCAGTTTTTATCAGGCTCTATTCTTGTCCTGACTTTATCCAGTTTCCTATTAATACTAATTATATTGTTGGAAGTTTTTTTCTCTTTACCTTTCTGCTGGAGTTTTTTGCTTGGCAAGCCTGAAAGTGGGAAGTCTAGGGCTGTTTCCTGCCAAGAGGAGACAGGAAGAAAAGTTTGGTCCTGCCTCCCCAGAGAGCATTGGTAAACACCCACAGCTTCAAGATACCCGTCGCCTCAGAACAGAAGGAGCCTTCACGGAAAGTAATCAAGGCTCTGTTTTCTGTTGCTCCAGAAAATCGGACCAGAACAAACGGGTTGAAATTAAATCAAAAGAGTTTCCATCTAGACATTAGGAAGAATTTTATAACAGTTAGAGCGGTTCCTTAGTGGAACAGGCTTCCTCGGGAGGTGGTGAGCTCTCCTTCCCTGGAGGTTTTTAAGAAGAGGCTAGATGGCCATCTGTCAGCAATGCTGATTCTGTGACCTTATGTGGATCATGAGAGGGAGGGCACCTTGGCCATCTTCTGGGCATGGAGTAGGAGTCACTGGAGGTAGTTGTGAATTTCCTGCATTGTGCAGGGGGTTGGACTAGATGATCCTGGTGGTCCCTTCCAACTCTATGATTTTATGACTCTATGATTCTGTGAAAAACATCAAAAAGTCTATTACTGTATCATACATACTTTGCATGGTTATACAATCAAGATTGCTTTCCTAGCTCATGATTATAAATATGAGTTTCATTACCTTATTAATTTTATCATCAGCTACCATTAACCTTTCTGCCATTTAATATTACTATTGTTAAACTTTAACATATTGATAAGATGGTTTCCATTTTCCATAAAATATCTCATGGCTCTGATCGCTGTTTACCAGACTAGTCATTCTAGCCACAGTGGCAATTTAATGCTGTTTTTTAAAAAAGATATTCTTCGTGCCTTCCACGAGTTCGAGGCACGTTGGTTGATCGCCACCCTCAAAAATAGTAAGCCATATGTGCGGTCTCTACGGCTGGTGCCATTCCATTAATCATCGGGTGTGTTTATATGTGTCCCCCCCCCCCCCCGCCGCCTTGCTGAGATAAACACCAGATGGGAGTCCACAAGAGGGCCAAAGAACCATTCCTGTTGATATTGGGGTGAGCTGTGTGTGTGTGTGCCATCAAGGGACAGCTGACATCTGGTGACCCCCTAGGGTTTTCAAGGCAAGAGACATTTGGAGGTGGTTAGCCATTGCCTGCCTCCACATGGGCTGAGAGAATCATAGAATCATAGAGTTCGATGGGATCACCAGGGTCATCTAGTCCAACCCCCTGCACAATGCAGGAAATTCACAACTACCTTCCCCCCACACACCCAGTGACCCCGAAGATGGCCAGAAGATGCCCAGAAGATGGCCACGATGCCCTCCCTCTCATGATCTGCTTAAGGGCATAGAATCAGCCTTGCTGACAGATGGCCATCTAGCCTCTGCTTAAAAACCTCCAGGGAAGGAGACTTTACCATCTCACGAGGAAGCCTGTTCCATGAGGAACTGCTGTGTCTGCTAGAAAATTCTTCCTAATGTCTAGAGTCTAGACGGAAACTCTTTTGATTTAATTTCAACCCGTTGGTTCTGGTCCGACCTTCTGGGGCAACAGAAAACAACTCGGCACCATCCCCTATATGACAGCCCTTCAAGTACTTGAAGATGGTTGTCGGAGCGAACTGTGACTGGCCCAAGGTCACCCAGCGCGCTTCATGTGGAGGAGTGGGGAATCGAACCCGGTTCTCCAGATTAGATAGAGTCCACCACTCTTAACCACGACACCACGCTGGCTTGGGTGTGCTTAAACAGAAGATTCCTTCCATTGTGCTTAGTAGAGGACAAGCAGGGCCTGAAGAAGTCTCATTTTTTTTAATCTTAAAGGGGTGGATGGAGCTGCCATCCCCAGAGAAGCAGCTTATTTGGTGGGTAGACAAGACCGGGCCTTTTCAGTGGCAGCCCCATGATTATTGAAGAGCCTCCCCAGGAAGGTGACCTGGCCCCCTCACTTTTGATCTTTAGGAGACAGCTGAAGACAGTTTCATTTAGGACTGCTTTTGGTTAAATTTACTAGCACTCCTGAATTGTGATTTTAAACGTTGGTGTTTTTTTAATGTCTTCAATGTATTTTATGCGTATCCATGTTGTAAGCTGCCTTGAGGTCCCTAAGGAAGAAAGGCGGCTAATAAGTGTTTTAAATAAATAACGGGCCGGGGAGACTCTGGAGCTGGATGAATATCGCGATGGGTCTCTGAGCCCCGTGGCGCAGAGTGGTAAGCTGCAGTCCTGCAGGCAGCTCACGACCTGAGTTCGATCCCGACGGAAGTCAGTTTCAGGTAGCCGGTTCAAGGTTGACTCAGCCTTCCATCCTTCCGAGGTCGGTAAAATGAGTACCCAGCTTGCTGGGGGTAAAGGGAAAATGACTGGGGAAGGCAATGGCAAACCACCCCATAAACAAAGTCTGCCTAGTAAACGTCGAGATGTGACGTTACCCCACAGGTCAGGAATGATTTAGTCTAGTGAGCCAGCGTGGTGTAGGGGTTAAGAGCAGTGGTTTGGGCTCTGATCTGGAGAACCGGGTTCGATTCCCCACTCCTCCACATGGAGCCAGCTGGGTGACCTTGGGCCAGTCACAGCTCTCTCAGCCCCACCTACCTCCCAGGGTGTCTGTTGTGGGGAGGGGAAGGGGAGGTGATTGTAAGCTGGTATGAGTCTCCCTTAAGTGGTAGAGAAAGTCGGCATATAAAAACCAACTCTTCTTCTTCTGAAAAAAATAATTAACCCCCCCCCCCAAATGTAACGTGGATCGGTACAGTTATGTAATGCAGGGCGAGAAGGAAATAGAACATTGTCTGTCTCTTTCTGCTAGACTCCCATCCTGACACGGGTGCCGGGGTGTTCAGCATGTGTTTGGTGGATAGAAAAAGAAAAACCATACACACCCCCTCCTTCGCTTCCTTTTCTTCCTTTTGGAGCCGGGGATGAATTTGGGGACGGTGAAGGAGATGCCAGCCAATGAGAGCAAGGCTTCGCCAAGTGTTTACCTTTGCTTGCGTATGGCTCGGGGCCGCCCCCATTCTTGAGTCAGCATGTATAACCCCAGCGGCTTAAATCAAAAGAGCACAGAGGGAGTCTCGCTCGAGCTTGGTGGATTCTCTGAAGTGTGCCGGCGTTGTGTGGATTTAATCTCTTGTTCCCCCTCCCCATCCTCCGCTTACTTTTTTTTTTTTACGACTGCTTTTTAAGAAGATCAGGGAGTCCAGTTTCATTTCTTCTGGTGTGTTTTGCGTGGAAGGAAGGGGAAATTAGCACAGGAGGGGAAGAAGCCGGTAAGTTGCTTAGCCGCGTCTCGGTTGTCGTGTCACATATCCTGTCCTCAGATCGTGCTTCTTGTGCTTCTTGACTTTGGAAAAAGCAGCCTATTTCCAAAGGGTTCGAGAATGTATCTGTCACAAGCCCAGTCCTGGCACACAAAAAAGTCCGGTCAAAATTGACTGGACTGGTGGCTTCTTAATAAATCTAACCGAGCAATTTTGGGTTTGTTGCGCAGAGTTGGAATTGGGGATGCTTTCCTCGGGCTGTTGTGATATAGGGGCGCTCACCTGATTTCCCGATGAACTTAACTGAAAACAGTACGGTGGTTTAATGTTCAATTCGGTTTAAGATTCAGCTGCTATTCCGAAAAGATTCTCCGGATTATAAACATATTGGCATATGTTTATAGAGACCCTGTCACCATACTTAATGATGGATTGAGGAATATACCGGGATGCTTAATCTAGCTCGGATATTTTAAACAAAACAATTTTTTTAGAAGACCTTTGTATGCACAAGAGAGAAACATGAAGCAAATTAGGACCTGTCATGTTCCAAAAAAACCCACCTGACACCTCTGAAACTTTAGATTTGTGCTACTTGAGCACTGGAAGTATTTAACCCCTTCCCTGCTCCAACATGATCGATTATCCAAAGAGAGTTGGAAAGATTATCCAACATGATCGATTATCCAAAAGGCAACTTTTTTCTTCTCTGCATGGTTAGCGGCATGTAGGGCTTGTAGCTAGAGCGGATTGGTGTGGTTTGTTTCTGGGGACAGCTGGTTTTCAAACGGATGCTGGGCGGCTTTGTCCCTACCTGTGGAAGAGGCAGTGCTCAAGCAGGTAGGGGGTGCGAGGGAGACAGAATAGTAGATTTGTCGAATGGTGGGGATTGGCAAAGCTGGAAGTGTGTGTGAGATGCAGAGAGAAAGAGAATTCATTGCTAAACTGGTCGGTGCTCAGGAGAGGAAGGCTACGAATGGGTTGAAGCTTTTATCAGCCAAATGACCAAGTTCTCTGTGTTTCGGTCCCATGTGACTGCGCCCACACCCACTTGCGCTGTGGTGTTTTGCCGAACGTGCGCACCTTGTTGTGGGAGGAAAACAAAAGTTGTTGTTTTTAAGGAAAGTTAAACAGAAAGGGAAATGAATGCAGAAGAGAGGGGAAAGCTCGGGAGACCCGGAAGAAGAACTGTGTATGTGGGGAAGGGGGGAGAGGAATCTCCTTTCTTTCAAGGAAATAATAAGTTGGGGAGGGGCCGTGGCTCAGTGGTAGAGCCTCTGCTTGGCATGCAGAAGGTCCCAGGTTCAATCCCCGGCACCTCCAATTAAAGGGACTAGGCGAGTAGGTGATGTGAAAGACCCTCTGCCTGAGACCCTGGAGATCCACTGCCGGTCTGGGTAGACAATACTGCCTTTGATGGACCAAGGGTCGGATTCAGTATAAGGCTCAGTGGTAGAGCATCTGCTTGGCATGCAGGTTCAATCCCCGGCATCTCCAGTTAAAGGGACTAGGCAAGTAGGTGATGTGAGAGAGCCCCTGCCGGTCTGAGCAGACAATACTGATTGATGGACCAAGGGTCTGATTCAGTATAAGGCAGTGTCATGTGTTCAAGTTCTTTGCAGGATCCTTCCCTTTGAAGCATGGCTTATAGCGCTGTAAAAGAAGGCAGGGATGCATAGGCAGGTGACCAAGCACATGGTTTCTCTGAGGGAAGAGCATTTCCAATAGTGGAAGTGGTTTCTTCTGATTCCTCCTTCCCAATTCGGACCCCCACTTTGGCCCATGTGCTATTCTCGGGGGTCTGCTGACTGCTAGGATCAAAGTTGTGGGGTGCTTCAGGAGTCTGAAGCAGAAGGGGCAAGCGGAAAAGCCCTAATACATGCTACTGCATCCCTCTCCATCCCGCATTAAAAACCATCTTTTAAAAACATATTTTGACTTTTATTCGTGCCTGTAGGGCCTTAAAAGGCGCGAGCCAGCGTGGTGCAGTGGTTAAGGTGTCGGACTAGGATCTGGGAAACCCAGGTTCGAATCCCCACCCTGCTGTGGAAACTTGCTGGGTGGGCCTTGGGCCAGTCACACACTCGACCCTGGCAAATATTTGGACGGGAGACCTCCAAGGAATACCAGGGGAGTGGCGCGGAGGCAGGCAACGGCAAACCCCTTCTGAACGCCTCTTGCTTTGAAAACCCTATGGGGGGGGGGTCGCCATAAATCAGCTGTGACTTGAAAGCAAAAAAATATATAGGACCTTAAACACTCGCACCTTTCGTGTCCCGTTTTTACGAGGGCTCGGCTTAAGCTGGTTAGATGACAAGGCCAAAGGAATCATCGTCATCTGTTTTAAATTCTAATTTAATCCCACGTGCACAAGTCCTGACAGAGGCTGACTCACACCTTGGGCAATTACCATTTTTCTGACTGACTGAACTAAAACTCAGTTAGACACAGCCAGGCCACCTGGGAGCTGTTTCAGGGGGGTAGCCACGGTCGGTCAGCCGTAGAACAACGAGATTCATGTCCAGGAGCACATTAGAGACCAATAAAAATTTGGGGATATGAGCTTTTGAGCTGATAGGAAGAAAGTATCAAATCAAATCAAATTTATTAATACGGTCAACTGACCAATCACATGCCAACGCATCAAAATTTCCAGATGCGATAGTTTTGCAACGCAGAATCACAGACTGCCCGTACAAATAAAGGTGTAAGATCAATACAAACAACAACCCCTGATTAAAATTGTCACCTTAAAATTGTAAAATATTCTAACGATCATTCTCTAATAAAGTTCTGCGTATTTTAATAGCAACAGCGCAGAACTTGGCAGTTTGGAGCGTAAGCTGAGGATCTTCTCAATAGGAAGAAAGTAGATTCCTTTGAAATGTGGTGTTGGAGGGAGAGTGTTACGGATACCGTGGATTGCCAAAAAAACAAATCAGTGGGTTCTAGATCAAATCAAGCCTGATCTGACCCTAGAAGTTAAAATGACTAAACTGAGGCTATCGTACTTTGGTCACATTATGAGAAGACAAAAGTCACTGGGAAAGACAATAATGCTGGGGAAAGTTGAAGGCAGCAGGAAAAGAGGAAGACCCAACAAGAGATGGATGGACTCTATAAAGGAAGCCACGGCCCTCAATTTGCTAGACCTGTGCAAGGCTGTTAAAGATAGGATGTTTTGGAGGACATTGATTCATAGGGTCACCATGAGTCGGAAGCGACTTGACGGCACTTCACACACACCCAAGCTTTTGAGAGTCAAAACTCCCTTTGTCAGATACCGTCAGATCTGATGAAAGGAGCTTTGACTCTCAAAAAGCTTATACCTGGAAAATCTTGTTGGTCTCCAAATCCATTCCCGGGGGGTTGTTGTCGTCATCCCCCCCCCAATCCTTAATTTGGACAGAACACTTTGGCATGGAATACTTGGATCCACTCTTCTTCATTTAGCTGTTTGGAGCAAGGTCATGCACACATGAACACATGAAGCTGCCTTATACTGAATCAGACCATGAAGGTCTATCAAAGTCAGTATTGTCTACTCAGACTGGCAGTGGCTCTCCAGGGTCTCAGGCAGGGGTCTTTCACATCACCTACTGATCTCCAGACTACAGAGATTAATTCCCCTGGAGAAAATGGCAGCTTTGCAGGTTAGACTCTACGGCACCACATCCCTTTCCCAAGCTCTGCCCCCAAATTTCCAGGAATTTCCAGACCCAGAGCTAGAAACCCTAGGTGATGAACAGTTATATTCCTAGGGTTACCAGGTTGCTTGGATTGACTGGCAAATATCACCCGGCTCAGGAGCGGGGATCGTGTGCGCCTGTGGCAACACATTTACGTCATTTCCGGCTTATACCTAGAAGCGCCTCATCGGGATGGGCCGTTTTGCCACTCAAACAGCCCCAAAAACCTCGCACCGGAGGAGAGAGGGGACTTGGGAACCCTGTTTATTCCTGCAGTACAATTAGAAACCTAGGCTTGCCAGGTCCCTCTTCACCACCCGAGGGAGGTTTTGAAGGTGGAGCCTGAGGAAGGCGGGGTTTGGGGAGGGGAGGGGCTTCAATGCCATAGAGTCCAATGGCCAAAGTGACCATTTTCTCCAGGTGGACTGATCTCTGTTGGCTGGAGATCAGTTGAAATAGCAGGAGATCTCCAGCTAGTACCTGGAGGCTGGCAACCCTACATGATATTTTTGAAAGGCCCGTTTTTGAGAAGGAAATCCATGTTTGAAAATCTGTGGAGGAGAAAAAAAGTACCACGTTGCCAAAAAACATTTTTCTTCACAGATTTTTCAAACATTCATGACAGGAAACTCGGGAAGTGCATCAGCATTCTTCATCCACATGTTTTGAGAGTCATCAGTGTATCAAGGTGTTCCGACATGAGTCTGCCTCAGAAATCTGAGTACCTGGTATTGTTTAAAATACGCTCCTGTGTAAGATCATGGCACATAAGAACATAAGAAAAGCCCTGCTGGATCAGACCAAGGTCCATCAAGTCCAGCAGTCTGTTCACACAGTGGCCGACCAGGTGCCTCTGGGAAGCCCACAAACAAAGATGACTGCAGCAGCATTGTCCTGCCTGTGTTCCACAGCACCTAACAGGCATGCTCCTCTGATCCTGGAGAGAATAGGTATGCATCATGACTAGTATCCATTTTGACTGGTAGCCATGGATAGCCCTATCCTCCATGAACATGTCCACTCTCCTCTTAAGGCCTTCTAAGTTGGCAGCCATCACCACATCCTGGGGCAGGAAGTCCCACAATTTAACTATGCACAAAGTCTGTTGTCTTGTTAAGCAGGATAACGTCCATTTACAGTAAAATGCAAGAGGAATGAATGTAGTTCTGGTGTCATGGGTAGAAATGCCAGACCTGGAAATCAGTTGAGTACTTGGGATACATTATCATATCCAGCCCTCGTCTCTAGGCTTAAAGCTATGGAGGTGATTTTTGGGATGGAGAAGGAAATCGGGGCAATGACCCCAATAATAATGTTAAACAATTTCATTTGGGCAACCTGACTTGGTATATGTATAACCGGGATATGGCGAAGAGACATTTCTAAACGCAATATTGGTTTGTAGCACAATCCTGCATGTGTTTACTCGGAAGGAAGTTCCATTCTGATCAATGGTGCTTGTGTGTGTGTGTGTGTGTGTGTGTGTGTGTGTGTGTGTGTGTGTTAAGTGCCGTCAAGTCGCTTCCGACTCATGGCGACCCTATGAATGAAAGTCCTCCAAAATGTCCTATCTTTGACAGCCTTGCTCAGATCTTGCAAATTGAAGGCTGTGGCTTCCTTTATTGAGTCAATCAATGGTGCTTACTCCCAACTAAATGAGCACAGGCTTGGCTTTCAGATTTAAAGTTAGGACTGTTGATTTTCTTTTCTTTTTATTAATTTTTTATTTTACAAACAACATAAAACAACCCATACAACGCACACTCTTTATACATAATCAATAGTCCATGCCTACAAGAAGATCTTCATCAAATACCTTATGAGCAGGCCTACATCACTCTATACTGTCAAGCACTAATCTTGAAATCATAAAAGTAAATAGATCTTTGACAAAAGGAGGGATATATATATAATTATACTCAAATCTGCAAGCTAATTAACTACATTGCGAAACTTGATCAATATTGCAGGGCAATTGATTTTCTGGGGGGTGAATAAAGACGCCAGGCAGCAATACAACTCTGACACAGCCTGAATCTCAGTTGAAGGTATGGTAATGTCATCCTGCCAGCTTTAAAATAACCACCTGGTGCCAAAAAACAATGACTATAATGCCGAGACACTGTGCGTGTGTGGGAAGCTGAGAATATCACAGAGAAATATGTAGGACGGTGGTGTGGTTTTCCTCAGGGAAGGATCAGCTGTTGTCTTTCATAACAGCAAAATGCCCTGTTTTTTGCTTTTTTATTTTTTAAATTGCCTTCTCCCCCAGCTTCGAGACCCATGGGCAAATGTCGATTTTAAAACATTTTATGATCAAATATGGCAGCTTTCCCTGCCAGAATAATTGGCTTCCCTCTCACCTGTCCTGGCAGAGAACTAGCACTATTTCTTTTTTTATTATTTTAATTTTTTTATTCTATTAACAGATATAAATACAATCACAATCCACCCACACAAGAACACAAAAAAAGAGAAAAAAACTTCATTATCAAAACAATAGTTACAACAAAAAGAGAAAGAAAACACACACACAAAAAGGAAAAATAACAAAAATAACAATTACAGTGCTATTGGTCGAGGGCTTAATATTTGTTGCAAGTTCGTGTGTGTGTGTGTGTATATGTATATGTATATATTTTCCTTTTAATTACTGGTATAAAAGGAATACAATAATAGCATAGGTGATTGACATGAATCCACCCTCCAAATAGGGTTGTCAGGTCCCTCTTCGCTATTGGTGGGAGATTTTGGGGGCGGAGCCTGAAGAGGGCGGGGTTTGGGAGGGGAGGGACTTAAATGCCATAGAGCCCAATGGCCAAAGTGGCCATTTTCTCCAGGTGAATTGATCTCTATTGGCTGGAGATCAGTTGTAATAGCAGGAGATCTTCTGCTGTTACCTGGAGGTTGGCAACCCTACCTCCAAAGATTAGAAATAAAAAGAAGAGTAAGGGGTCATTATAACTTTAATTCATCCTCCATAATCTTTGAAACGGTTTGGATGCATGTTGCATTTCTTTCTGGTTTGTGTATGAGATGAAATGGTGCCACTAGCACCATTTCCGAAGTATATGTTCGGAGTAGGATTGTGGTGAAATCTTTTGGGAAGCGAGTTTTTTGTACATGGGAATGAACTCCCAGGAATGCCTCTCTGTATGCCCTTGGCATTCAGACCTTTTAAAATTGCAATTTGTGTGTGTGTGGGGGGGGGGGGGTTGCCAGCCCTAGCAAAGTGGGCCGTCTAGGTATGCAGGCCTGACCAACTCCTGAGTACCTCAGAAATAAATAAATAAAAAAACCCAGGTCTCTCAACTGGTTTTCCCTGTCTGGGGTAGGCCAGG
Source organism: Euleptes europaea (assembly GCF_029931775.1). Taxonomy (NCBI): domain Eukaryota; kingdom Metazoa; phylum Chordata; class Lepidosauria; order Squamata; family Sphaerodactylidae; genus Euleptes; species Euleptes europaea. The sequence continues at coordinate 6,642,810 of NC_079321.1, forward strand.
TTTCATATTGCTTCTCGTCTGCTTATCCTGTCTAAGCATCTCTTCTATATCAGCGGGTTTAAAACAGAGGCGCTCACTCTACAGCTTGCAGAGTGCACGACTGCCATCAACCCAAATGGCCACATGACTAGGGTTGCCAACCTCAAGGTACTAGCTGGAGATCTTCTGCTATTACAACTGAATAGGGTTGCCAGCTCCAGGTTGGGAAATACCTGGAGATTTTTGGGGTGGAGCCTGAGGAGGGCAGGGTTTGTGGAGGGGAGGGACTTCAACGTCATAGAGCCCAATTGCCAAAGCGGCTGTTTTCTCCAGGTGAACTGATCTCTGTCGGCTGAGGATCAGCTGTAATAGCAGGAGATCTCCAGCTACTACCTGGAGGTTGGAAGCCCTACCTTTGAATCAGTGTCCTGAAGATGTCTAACGAGATATGTTCCCCACAATCTTGTGGATAGATTGCAAGAACCACATATAAATAAGTGTGTGTTTGTAGGATGCTGGCGAGAAATACTGTGGATGGTGTTAATACAGCCCATGTGGGCTAGTGTAAGGGTTTCATAGGTATATATATATATGTTTCTGGAGATGTGAGCATATGCTATTCCACCTTGTTCCCAAGTCATCAACATAACAATTAAGAGAACATTTAACAACTCTCTTGAAATCCAGATCCAGTATCTCCCACCTGAGATCTTTGCTTGACCATTTACAGCCAAGCTTCCATGGAGCGGCTGTGGCTCAGTGGAAGAGCATCTGCTTGGCATGCAGAAGGTCCCAGGTTCAATCCCCGGCATCTCCAATAACAGGTTGTAGGCGATGTGAAGGACCTCTACCTGAGAGTCTGGAGATCTGCTGCCCATCTGTGTAGATAATACTGACCTTGATGGACCGAGGGCCTGATCCAGTATGAAGCCCCTTCATGTGTATCGTTATAAGGGGGCAAACAATCCTTGTAGACAGCTTTGGAATATTTTCTCAGTATATTAGTGGTTTGCTGGGTTACATGTTCAGCAGAGCGTATTAGAGTTTCAGAATCCTATTTAAACAGAACGGGTGTGCTCCAAAATTGTCTTTTTTATCTCTTAATATATTTTCATCCCTCGATAATCTAGGCTGTTGGAAATATTTTCAGTTCTGAGGAGACCGAGCATGTAGACTTCCCAAAAGAAGAAAGAATCTCTCTCCCCCCCCCCACCATGTTAAAATTGTTCTCCTGATGTCAAAATTATACTTTGCCCACCTACGGTTACTATCTTTAAACCTTGCCTACACTGGGTGAATTGAGGACATTTTAGCTGGAGCTGTAAAAACTGCACATAACTTAAAGTCGTATGCTATACAAAGCCCTCAGGAATGAGATCATGGAAGGGAAGCCTAACCCCCCCAAAAATGAGTTTTTGGAAGGGAAGGATGCTGAGATCCAAAATGTTGGACGAGGGTTTGAATCTTCACACCGCCATGAAGGGTCACCTTGTGTCTGTCACAGTCTTTCAGCCTATTCTTCCTCACAGGGGGTTGTTGTAAGGAAGAAGAAGAGTTTTTCTACCTTTTTTCTACCCCGATTTTCTCTATCTTTTTAAAGGAGACTCAACCCGGCTTATAATAGCCTTCCCTTTCTCTCCCCACAACAGACACCTTTTTAAAAAAATATATATTCTTTATTGCATTGGAGGTCATTTTACATCTCCATACCTTTATAATTACACTTTACACTTTCCTTCTTCCAATACAAATTTCCCCCTTTCCCTCCCCCCACGGACCAATCCATAATATCATCTTTTCAGCCATGAGCATAGCCTTTTTAGTTTTACTAAAGTCTCTTCGTTGGCTTCTCCTCTTTTCACCCAATTAATGTATGGGTTCCACTTAGTCTTCAGTTCCATTTCTTCTGTTTCTCCCATCGTCTGTTGTTTTAAGTATCCCAATATATCTGTTTGCACATATTCGAACGCATAATTATTCCACCTGTCCATAGTCCACTTTGTTTTATCTTTCCATCCAAAAGCTATAACTGCGTGAGCCGCTAATATCATCGCTTTAAACATCTCTCCCACAACAGACACCTTGTGACGTAGGTGGGGCTGAGAGAGTTCGGAGAGAGCTGTGACTAGCCCAAGGTCACCCAGCTGGCTTCATGTGTAGGAGTGGGGAAACAAATCCAGCTCACCAGATTCGAGTCTGTGCTCATGTGGAGGAGTGGGGAATCAAACCCGGCTCTCCAGATCAAACTCCACCGCTCTTAACCCCTACACCTCGCTGGATAAGGTGGAGTAGGGGAGAATGGTGTGATAAGTCACTTTGGGTCCCTGTAAGTGAGAAAAGTGGGATATAAATGAACAAGCATATCTTTTAAGCAGCTGATTGAGCGACACCGGTTACATTTTTGGAGATTCGAAACAAACTCTGTATCTTCTCTAGGGCTGCGTAGGCCCACAAGCCGTCCTGCCCATTGTAAGAGCTTTGTAAAGTGAAGTGTTCGTGGGTCATCTTTCTCCAAAAAGGAGGTGTTTAAACCCAGTAGGAAAACATGCCTGTTATAACCAGTTGATAATCTTTTTAGACTGGCAAAGCTTTAGTTAACCAGTTGATTGTGGATCTGTTTAGTACAGTGGTTCCCAAAGCGGCAGTACCACCCCCTGGGGGGCGGTGGGATTACCTAGGGCGGCAATTACCTAGGGAGGCAAGGAGGCAGCAGGGGGGCCCTAGAGATGGCCCCTTCGACTGTGTTGTTGGATAGGGTAGGGGCACTGGGGTTGAGTTTGTGGAACCAAGAGGGCAGTGGCCCTAAAGGTTTGGGAACCAGTGGTTTAGTATGGCAGGTCGCACATATATGCCGTGTTGAATACATACGTGATCAAGACTCTGTTATCAAGAGAAAGCACAGGCTAAAGCAGGAGTCCCCAACACAGTGCCCACCCATACCTTCCCTAGTGCCTACCAAGTGTTTTTTAGACATTGGGTAGTAGCTGGATAGGTAGTAGCTGGAGATCTCCTGCTATTACAACTGATCTCCAGCCAATAGAGATCAGTTCCCCTGGAGAAAATGGCCCAGGGTTGCCAGGTCCCTCTTCACCACTGATGGGAGATTTTTGGGGGCAGAGCCGGAGGAGGGCGGGGTTTGGGGAGGGGAAGGGCTTCAATGCCATAGAGTCCAATTGCCAAAGCGGCCGTTTTCTCCTGGTGAACTGACCTCTATCGGCTGGAGATCAGTTGTAATAGCAGGAGATCTCCAGCTACTACCTGGTGGTTAGTAATCAAACAGCGGCTTACAAGTGCTAGTCAGGAGTGTAGAATTCAAAATATGATATACATTTCTTTGCTCAAGAATTGTGACTTTTGAAATTGTTTCCAATATACACCTTCACTAGCAAGAATTGCAATTGTATGTTTTCCTTATTTTGGAAATAATTCTCTTGAGTTATATTTTGAATTCCACACTATCTGGTGGTTGGCAACCCTAAAATGTCTGCTTTAGTGGGGGGGGGGGGCGTTTCTTTAGCACCAAGAACGTAGGCACACACACACTCTCCAAAGGCTGGACCCAACAGCCTCCCTCCCACCTATTCCTCCTTTTTAATACTTTCGCTTTGCTCTGCAAAAGAACACTCTGAGCTTCCTCCAGGAAACAGGCTCCATTCATTAATGTAGCAAGGCTCACGCAGGCGCTGTAGAAACTAATGACGTTGCCATTGACAAGCTAACTCGGATGTTAAGAAAATGTATCATTGTTGTGTTGGAATGTCAAGTGTCTATAAAACCTCTTTCATTTGCCCTGCTTTGGGGTGACGGGATTGCAGAGCTGTTTGTCTGGATCCTGACTCACCCGGTTATGACTCCGTGGCCAACGAAGCGAGCCGTAAACTCAAACCTACCTCCTGCCCTCGTTGATCTCATCGGACTCTACGATAATGGGGGGGGAGCACTTCGCCTGGTGGTTGGCAACCCTAACAGGGCCGCTTTGGCAATTGGCAAATGGCATTGATGTCCCTCCCCAAACCCTGCCCTCTTCTTGCTCCGCCCCCAAATCCTCCCGCTGGTGGCGAAGAGGGACCTGGCGACCCTACGATACGGCCGTGTCCATTTTAAAGGGGGCAGCGTTTCCTGGATCCTTCTTCCTTGGAGCGGATCTCCTTCTGTGGCTTTGACCCATTTCACTCTGGTTGTGCTTGAAAATCAAGGTCATTTGGGAGAGGGCCAACAGCTTAAGCCATTCTGGGCCCTCCCTGGGGTGGAAAGTAACCTTCATGGAGGCCCCTCCCAAATGATCTCAGCCTTCTGACCCTTTTCAAGGGAGCTGGGGATGAGGCAGAGGGCACCTATCCCGTAATTCAAGGGTAGGCACCCTAATATTTAAGTATACAAGTTCTGCACTTAAAAAAACCAAACAGCGGCATTGCCTAGGCCTCCATGTTCAAATGAAATCCCATGGGGCCATGCGCGTTACAGCTTGTATGAGTCTGTGCGCATGTCGGTGTTCTTATCTCAGACCACGGCTGCTTCCAGACATCAAAACAAAGCCATTTAAGCCGAGATATGGGCACCATATGGCTCGGCAGGTGGCCTCGGCAGGAGAGCCAGTGTGGTGCAGCGGTTAAGAGCGGTGGACTCTGATCTGATGAACCGGGTTCGATTCCCCGCTCCTCCACATAAAGCCTGCTGGGTGACCTTGGGCTAGTCACAGCTCTCTCCGAGATCTCTTAGCCTCACCTACCTCACAAGGTGTCTGTTGTGGGAAGGGGATTGGAAGCCGCTTTGATCCTCCTTTAAAAACGTAGAGAAAATCGGCATATAAAAACCAACTGGCTCCTTCCTTCTCACCCCAAAGGCTGTTAAGGAGTTGCAGCTCCCTCCAGTTTAGGGTTGCCGACCTCCAGTCTCATTAAATGACACCTGATCTCCGGACTACAGAGATGAGTTCCTCTGGAGAAAATGGCTCCTTTGGAAGGGTAGATTCTGTGGAATTATACCCTGCTCCACCTCCAAAATATCCATTCCTTTCCTTTCTCCCTTAGAAGCTCCTTGATTCATAAATCTTGAGCAGCATAATTCTAAACCTGTTGTTTAAGGGGTAGGACTGAGATAAATTTTGCCACTGCCAATGTAACCTTAGTATGGCTGTCATTTAACAAATAGGGCATTAGCTCAGACACAGAGAGGAATAATATATCTGGATGAGAGGAATAATATATCTGGATGAGAGGAATAATATATCTGGATCTTAGATCCTCATAAAAACAACTTTCCAGGAGCACCGTGCTGGAGCAAAGCTTCCTAAACTGTGGGTTGTGACCCCATGTGGGGTCGCGTAACTGAATGTGGGGATCGCAGAAAATGAGGCAGCAGTCTAAATTTCTTTATGATTTATTATCAGTAAATGTTTGATTTGTATTTTATATACCTATATACCCGGGGCCGTGTAAAAATTTCTCAGGCAAAAAAGGGTCGCTAGTGGAAAAAGTTTAAGACGCCCTGTGCTAGAGAATCAAAAGGGGGCATGGCTCTGTGGTAGAGCATCTGCTTGGCATGCAGAAGGTCCCAGGTTCAGTCCCTGGCATCTCCAGTTAAAGGGTCTAGGTGAGTAGGTGATGTGAAAGGGCTGTTTAGCTTGGAAAGAAGTCGGCTAAGGGGAGACATGATAGAGGTCTATAAAATTATGCATGGTTTGGAGAGAGTGGACAGGGAGAAGCTTTTCTCCCTCTCTCATAATACTAGAACACGGGGTCATCTGCTAAAGCTGGAGGGCGAGAGATTCAAAACAGATAAAAGGAAGTATTTTTTCACACAACGGATAGTTAAATTGTGGAACTCCCTGCCCCAGGATGTGGTGATGGATTCCAGCTTGGAGGGCTTTAAGAGGGGAGTGGACATATTCATGGAGGAGAGGGGTATTCATGGCTATTAGTTAGAATGGATACTAGTCATGCTGCATACCTATTCTCTCTAGTATCAGAGGAGCGTGCCTATTATTTTGGGTGCGGTGGAACACAGGCAGGATGGTGCTGCTGCAGTCGTCTTGTTTGGGGGCTTCCTGGAGGCACCTGGTTGGCCGCTGTGTGAACAGACTGCTGGACTTGATGGGACTTGGTCTGATCCAGCAGGGCCTTTCTTATGTTCTTATGTTATGTTCTAAAGACCACTTCCTGAGACCCTGGAGAGCCGCTTCTGGTCTGAGTGGACAGTACTGACTTTGATGGACTCAGGGTCTGATTCAGTAGAAGGCAGCTTCATATGTTCATCCAGAAGAACTTGGGCAGATCCTTTCTAAATATGGCCGGTTCATGTACCTACCTTGCATAACCATAGAAAGATTAGCCTTCAGACTTGCAAGAAAAAAAAAACTCTTTTAAGAAACCGAGGGGTTGTCAAGAAATAGGTATAAGCAGGCAAGCGACGTGGGGAAGGAATTCCTCCAAAATATCCAGGAATTTCCTGGTCCGGAGTTGGCAACTATTTCTCTGAGACGTATGAGAACAGGCGCTAGGGTGAATAGAAGTTTCTTTAGAATCCTGGCTTGTGTGACAAACTGACTCCGGTTCCACCTGCGTCCATTTATCGTGGGGGCCCAGAGTTCATTTTGCTCCAGACATGTTTACTGACAAGCCACTTCTTCCAAAGGAAGAAGAAAGGTGTGGACACTGCACCAAACAGTATCCGTGCCTATCTCAGCTTCATCGGTGCATCTTGCGACGTCTGAATGCAAGTCAGTGTGTGCGGGGTCACTTCTGCTGAATTTAGCAAGGGCCTAATCCTGTGGCTTTTGGTAAAATGAACGTAGCCTTGAGCAATGCCAACAGATCATGAGGGGAAGGGCAGGATGGGTTGCATCAGTGTTTGGCTCTTGTGGCCGTTCCTTACATGCCCAGGGTAATGCTGATCGCCACTCTGGGGTCAGGAAGCAATTTTCGTCCAGGCCAGATTGGCCAGGGATCCTGGAGGGTTTTGGTTGCCATCTTCTGGGGACAGAGTACAGGCCGCTGGAGGTGTGTAGGGGGGAGGTAGTTGTTGGGGAGGGGGCTGTGGCTCAGTGGTAGAGCTTCTGCTTGGCATGCAGAAGGCCCTAGGATCAATCCCTGGCATCTCCAGTTAAAAGAACCAGGCAAGTAGGTGATGTGAAAGACCTTTCTCTTCTTGAGACCCTGGAGAGCCGCTGCCGGTCGGAGTAGACAATACTGACTTTGATGGACCGAGGGTCTGATTCAGTATAAGGCACCTTCATGTGTTCATGTGAATTTCCCGCATTGCGCAGGGGGTTGGACTAGATGACCCTGGTGGTCCCTTCTGACTCTGTGATTCTAATGCCAGCTTGAAGCTCTGGAAACAGAATAGCTTCAGTTGCCTTCACTTCAGTGGAGCAATGCACTCTACCACAATGATCTGGATTAGTGACATAGAGAGGAGTTTTTATTCGCATCTTTTGATGCAGGTTTTCCAGTTAGTGAATGATTTCTAAATTCATGAGGGGAAGGGGAATCTTCCCAGCTTGCGTGGTCCCTACGTACAGAACTCGTTTCAAGACTCTGCAACAGAAGTTTTAAACTTTCCAGCTCCGCTTCTGAAACAGCACATCTTGGTTGTGTGGTTTGCTCTTTCCTTTAAAAAAGAAAGAAAGAAACCCTCAATGAAGATACTGTGCAACCTCTTTTCATTTGAAAAAATGTTTTAGAAAAGGCGACTGACTCTCTTAGCTACGGTTGTTAATGCACATAATGCTACTTCTGTCTGAACAAAACGACGGCGATTTTACCACAAAGACACTTTTATTCTGGCTTAAAAATAAAACCAACCAAACAAATACAGCGAAACGTTTAATGGATCTCTGTTTAGGGTCATAAAATGTAATTTATATTTTTAACGGCTCAGAATGCTAACTGGATAGTATTCGCGAGATCCTGGTGGTTTATTCCCCTTTAACCCTGTGGAGTTCCTGAAGTAACCAAGGAGAATATAGAGGAGGAGGCATGTAATCTCGTTGGTCCTTAAGGTGTTACTGGACTCAAATACAGTAATAGTGTTAATCTGGTGCAGTCAATACAACCAAGAGAAAGGAGGGTTCCTAGGCCCATCTGGGAGTGGAAAATGCCCCATATCCATCCACTACCCCCCTTTGATCAGGTATAGAGTTGCCATCTCCGAGTTGGGAAATACCTGGAGATTTTGGGGGCAGAGCCTGAGGAGGGTGGGGTTTGTGTAGGGGCTTCAATGCCATAGAGTCCAATGGCCAAAGTGGCCATTTCCTCCAGGTGAACTGAACTCTATTGGCTGGAGATCAGTTGTAATAGTAGGAGATCTCCACCTAGTACCTGGAGGTTGGCAACTTTAATTAAGTAGCCAATGAGGGGATTTACCAGCAGCAAGGGGAGGCCTAGACAGATGTCACTAGTGACGTCACTTCCAGCGTGCGCCAAACATGACGTCATCGGATCACCGGAAACGCAGAATGCGCTGGTATTCGGGCAAAAACTCTATGGTAAAAATGTCTTCTACCACAGAGTTTTTGCCCAAACACCAGAGTGTCCCATGTTGCCATCAGCACAAGGAAGGACCTGGCTACCCTAAGAGAGGGAGAGATCCTGTCATCATTTAGTTCCAAAAGCAATCCTGTGTGAGGTGGGTGAAGTTGAGCATTTGTCACCAGTTGAAGGCCTCGCAGTGAGTTTAATGGATTTGAACCTGGGTCATAAGAACATAAGAAAGGCCATGTTGGATCAGGCCAAGGCCCATCAAGTCCAGCAGTCTGTTCACAAAGTGGCCAACCAGGTGCCTCTAGGAAGCCCACAAACAAAGAGGACTACAGCAGCACCATCCTGCCTGTGTTCCACAGCACCTGATGTAACAGGCATGCTCCTCTGGTACTGGAGAGAACAGGCATGCATAATGGCTAGTATCCATTTGGACTAGTAGCCATGGATAGCCCTGTCCTCCATGAACAAAATCGGACTGTGAAGAGCTCCAGAAGGATCTCTGCATACTGGAAGAATGGGCATTAAAATGGCAAATGAGATTCAATGTAAGTGTAAAGTGATGCATATTGGGACAAAAAATCCCAACTTCACTGATGGGATCTGTGCTGGCAGCAACAGACCAAGAAAGGGATCTTGGGGTGGTAGTGGATAGCTCAATGAAGATGCCAACCCAGTGTGCGGCTGCTGTAAAAAAGGCAAATTCTATGCTGGCCATAATTAGACGAGGAATGGAGAATAAAACTGCTGATATCATACTGCCCTTGTACAAATGTAAGTTGAGACCACACTTGGAATACTGTGTACATTTCTGGTCACCACACCTAAAAAAGGATATTACGGAGCTTGAGAAGGTGCAGAAAAGAGCAACCAAAATGATTAGGGGACTAGAGCAACTGTCCTATGGGGAGCGGTTAGGACGCTTAGGGCTGTTTAGCTTGGAAAGAAGGCGGCTGAGGGGAGACATGATAGAGGTCTATAAAATTATGCATGGTTTGGAGAGAGTGGACAGGGAGAGGTTTTTCTCCCTCTCCCATAATACTAGAACACGGGGTCATCTGCTAAAGCTGGAGGGTGAGAGATTCAAAACAGATAAAAGGAAGTATTTTTTCACACAACGCATAGTTAAATTGTGGAACTCCCTGCCCCAGGATGTGGTGATGGCTGCCAGTTTGGAGGGCTTTAAGAGGGGAGTGGACCTGTTCATGGAGGAGAGAGGTATTCATGGCTGTTAGTTAGAATGGATACTAGTCATGCTGCATACCTATTCTCTCTAGTATCAGAGGAGCATGCCTATTATTTTAGGTGCTGTGGAACACAGGCAGGATGGTGCTGCTGCACTCGTCTTGTTAGTGGCTTCCTAGAGGCACCTGGTTGGCCACTGTGTGAACAGGCTGCTGGACTTGATGGGCCTTGGTCTGATCCAGCAGGGCCTTTCTTATGTTCTTATGCTCTTAACTTGTCCACTCCCCTCTTAAAGCCTTCCCCATTGGCAGCCATCACTCATCCTGGGGCAGGGAGTTCCACACTTTAACTATGTGTTGTGTGAAGAAATACTTCCTTTTATCTGTTTTTAATCTCTTACCCTCCAGCTTCCAGGTTCTTCCAGATACTAGTAAAACACTAACAACAATACACAATGGCTCTCAGATTTCCAGGTTCTCTGATATAAAGTCTAGGCTTTACAACTGTGTGAAATCCATTGCAATGTGTCTGCAGTGATCTTTTGAGATGGGTAATCAACAAAGAAACTCCACAGCCGATGGATGAATGGGCGGAGAAGAAAAAGGAGGCTAGCAATCCACTGTTGGGCCCGTCTGCAGGCTCACTTAATCCTCTGTGCTTAACACAATTGATTGCCGTGGCTGATTTCATTGATGCCTTCCCAATTCTGTGCTTCACCTCTTCCTTCCTCTCTCGGTTCTCTCTTCTAGGAAATAATGAAAAAAGTGTGCCAGGGCTCTTGATCAGAAAAGTGGAAATTAAGAGAAAGGCACTAACAAGGCTCATGTTTTCGCCTGATCAAGAAAATCATCCGTCAAAAGCACCAGTGAAGTATGGTGAACTGATCGTCTTAGGGTAAGTTCTCTGCTCAACCGGGACTTGGGAGGGGCTGTGGCTCAGTGGTAAGAGCATCTGCTTGGCATGCAGAAGGTCCCAGGTTCAGTCCCCAGCATCTCCAGTTAGAAGGATCTGGCAGTAGGTGATGTGAAAGACCTCAGCCGGAGACCCTGGAGAGCTGCTGCCAGTCTGATTAAGCAGTACTAACTTTGATGGACTGAGGGTTTGATGCAGTATAAGGCAGCTTCATTGTGTTCATGTATTCATGTGACTTCCAGATGAGCATCAGTCATCCAGCATGGTGTAGTGGTCAAGAGCGGCACACTCTAATCTGGTAAACCAGGTTTATTTCTCCACTCCTCCACAAGAACAGTGGACTCTAATCTGGTGAACCGGGTTGGTTTCCCCACTCCTCCATATGAAGCCTGCTGGGTGACCTTGGACTAATCACAGTGGCCAACCAGTTTCTCTGGAGGTCCAGCAACAGGGCAGAGAGGCCGAGGTCTTCATGAGAGCATAAGAAGAGCCCTACTAGATCAAACCAGGGGTGCATCTAGTCCAGCATCCTGTCTCACACACTGGCCGACTAGTTCCTCTGGAAGTCCAACAATAGGGCATAGAGGCTCAGGCCTTCTCCTGGTGTTTCCTCCTGGCACTGGGATTCAGAGAATGACTGCTCCTGAACTTGGAGATCCCTTTAGTCACCAGGGCTAGTGGCCACTGACAGACATATCCTCCAAGAATCTGTCTAATCCTCTTTTAAAGCTGTCCTTTAGAAAAACAATGTCTGTTTGTTCATCCATCATCTATCTATCTGTCTGTCTGACTGTCTGTCATCTGTCTATCTAATCTATCTATCGTCCATCCATCCCTCTGTCTGTCTATCTATCTATCTATCCACCCACACATCCCCCTCCTCAGCTATTGTGTAACGCATCATTCCTCTTCCACAGGTACAATGGCTCCCTTCCAAACGGAGACCGAGGAAGAAGAAAAAGCAGATTTGCTTTATTTAAAAGGCCCAAAGCCAACGGGGTGAAACCGAGCACCGTGCATATTGCCTGTACGCCCCAGGCAGCAAAGGTAAGGTTGACAAATGAGTCCCCCTCACCAAAGGACAGGCTTCTTCGTCTTGGTTTTTGATTTTTAACACACCAGCAAACGTATTGTGAATGAAGCGGGTGGAATCCTTCCAATGCAAAGCCCCATTATTCTGAAAGGCCCGTCTGTCCCTGGGGAGAAGAAACGTTTCGTATTGGAAAGCGTTCCGTCAGATTAGAAAGCTTCCCTCAGTAATAGTGCTGTTACTCTTTTCAAGATTTGGGTAGCATATTAGCGTGTGTTGGTCCCATGTGGACCAATGCATAGGCTTGCCAACTCTGGGGTCGGAAATACCTGGAGATTTGAGGGTGGAGTCTGGGAGAGTGGGGTTTAGGAAGGGGAGGGACCTTGGTAGGGTATAATGCCACGCAGTTCCCCTTCCAGATCAACCATTTTCTCCAGGAGAAGTGGAATGATCAGAGGCCTAAGAGCAACTGCCCTATGAGGAGCAGTTGAAACGCTTTGGGCTATTTCGCATGGAAAAAAGGCAGTTAAGGGGAGACATGATAGAGGTCTATAAAAGTATGCATGGTTTGGAGAGAGTGGACAGGGAGAAGCTTTTCTCCCTCTCTTATAATACCAGAACATGGGGTCATCTGCTGAAGCTGGAGGGTGAGAGATTCAAAACAAATGAAAGGAAGTCTTTATTCACACAACACATAGTTAAATTGTGGAACTCCCTGCCCCAGGATTTGGTGATGGCTGCCAACTTGGAAGGCCTTAAGAGGAGAGTGGACATGTTCATGGAGGAGAGGGCTATCCACGGCTATTAGTCAAAATGAATACTAGTCATGATGCATACCTGTACTCTCCAGGATCAGAGGAGCATGCCTATTATATTAGGTGCTGTGGAACACAGGCAGGACAATGCTGCTGCAGTCATCTTGTTTGTGGGCTTCCTAGAGGCACCTTGTTGGCCACTGTGTGAACAGACTGATGGGCTTGATAGACGTTGGTCTGATCCAGCATGGCCTTTCTTATGTTATTATGAATAAATATTTTAAAGAAATAATAAGCAATTTATGTAGTCTGGTGATCTTTCCAGGAGATCTCTAGCCCCTACTTGGAGGTTAAACAAAAATGCAAAGGTGAATGTGCTGTATAATTGTAGACTATCCAAAATGAACAGCAACTCCCTCCCCCATTCAGAGACGATTCATCTGCATTTGGAGGGTCAGGGGTTCCTTGTTTAAAGAATGTGTAAGTCGCCTCCCCAGAGACCTGCTTGAGGCACAAAGTACAAACAATGCCATGAAACCACTTTTTTAAAAGTACAACTAAGAGTCATCGCTACTAGAACGATGCATAAAAACAATCTTCAGCAGCCTGAAATTGTATCCGCAAACAGCTTGCAGGCTAGAAACAAACCATGGCAAAATAGCCAGACGCAGTAATGTTTATGGCATTGTGTATATAGGATTTGCATTTCCCCCCCTGTTGAGTGAGGCATCCCTTACTACCTCAATATTAGAGCAAGAGTTCAGTAGCACCTTAAAGTTCAGTAGCACCTTAAAGGCTGTTGTCTGGAACCGTCTGTTCGGTTCCAGACAACAGGGCATTGTCTCCGAAGACAGACGGCCCCCGTTTCCCTGAGCCGCTTGGCCTCAGCTGTCAAATTTCAGCTCTTAATCTGCTTTACTAGATCCGTGTCTTTCCTGCATAGCGTAAATTTCCATTCTCTTTGTCTCCTGGTAGCACCCGCATTGTCCGAGTCACTTCATTAAAAATCACTGCAGGGTACCGGTGTGAGTAAAGACGTCTGGTTAATAAAAACCCGCCCTCCTCCCCACTGTGTTCTTGAGGTAATGGCTGTGGGGACGGGGTGTGGGGGAGAAGAGGGCTGTGTCAGGCATCACGCTCTGTACCCCTTCCTCCTGCTGGTGCTTAAATCATCCCGAGCGTCTTAATCACTCTGTCTGGGCCGACATATGGCCAGCAGTGGGTGTGACTAATGCGCCCGTCTCATAGCAACATGTGTTCCCTTGCGGAGCACCCCGGTATGACCAGTTAGGTCTGTTCTGTCGGATAGATCAGTCACGCGCTTAAAAACACAAAAACAAAAGAAGTGGTTTCTGGGTAATTCGTAGTGGTGGAGTGACACACCTGTACCTAAGTAGCATTTGTAGAATCATAGAGTTGGAAGGGGCCAGACAGGCCATCTAGTCCAACCCCTTCCTCATTGCAGGATCACCCTAGAGCACTGGTTCCCAACCGGGAGTCCGTGGACCCCCAGGGGTCCGCGAGAATTAAATTAAGGTCCTCGAAACAAAGTTATAAACCCATAATAAATTAATATTTTCAATTAAAAGTTCTCTATTATAAAAATAAACATTAAACTTAGAATAATATTTGAATATATAACTAACAGTTATGATTAGAGTTTATTTTCAAATTCTCGGAATTTTTATTTTGAACCTTGGGGTCCCTGCACCGAACAAAAAATTCCTAGTGGTCCCTGGTCAAAAAGGTTGGGAACCACTGCCCTAGAGCATCCCTGACAAGTGCTTGTCCAGCCTCTGCTTCAAGACTGCCAGCAAGGGGGAGCTCACCACCTCCCTAGGTAGTCGATTCCACTGTCGAACCACTGTAAAAAAACGTTCCCCTAATATCCAGCTGGTACCTTTCTGCCCTCAATTTAAACCCATTATTGAGAGTCCCATCCTCTGCTGCCAACAGGAACAGCTCCCTACCCTCCTCTAAGAGATAGCCCTTCAGATACTTCAAGAGAGCAATCATGCCCCCCCCCCAACCTCCTCTTCTGCAGACTAAACATTCCCAACTCCCTCAGCCTTTCCTCGTAGGGCTTGGTCTCCAGGCCCCCTATCATCTTCGTCGTTCTCCTCTGCACCCGCTCGATTCTGTCCACATCCTTTTTGAAGTGAGGCCTCCAGAAGTGCACACAGGACTCCAGGTGCAGCCTGACCAATGCAGTGTACAGCGGAGCTACAACATCTTGCGATTTGGATTATATGCCTCTGTTGATGCAGAGGATGTTATGCCTCTGTTGTAGGTTCAGACTTTCAGCGAGCTCAATGGGAGGTTGATAATAATAGCTTCTAGCTGTGTGCATTCATAGAATCATAGAGTTGGGACCACCAGGGTCATCTAGTCCAACCCCCTGCACAATGCAGGGAATTCCAAACTACCTCTCCCACCACATAGACATGTGCCGGGAGTGATACAGGGCCTCGGCAGTGGCTCCTGTATGGTGGGGGTAGAATGCCAATCCATGTGGGGGGGGGGGAAGCAATCCATTTGGAGTGCTGATGAAGCCGATTCCTAGGCGGGATATTTTGGGGGCGGGGATCACACACGCACAGCCACGAGCACGGCAGTCCCGTCACTTCCGGTTTACTTCTGGAAACACAACGGCACAACGGGACGATTTACCCCTCAAACACCCTTTGAGCGGTAAATCGTCTCGTCACGCTGCAGCTTTCTGGAAGTAAACTGGGAGTGATGGGATTGTGTTGCTTGTGGCTGTGCGTGCACACGATCCTCGCTGTCAGCCCGCAGATGGATTGGCGGGCAGTTGCCCCCCATTCCAAGCCACCTGGCAACCCTACCGATTCCCTCGCCCATGGGACAAACAAGAGCCCCAGTGGATCAGGCCAGAGAGGTCTCTCTAGGCCAGCATTTTGTTTTCCACACTGGCCAGCCAGATAACAGAGAGCCAGCCTGCTGTAGTGGTTAGAGTGTCAGGCAAGGACCCGAGTTCGAATCCCCACTCTGCCATGGAAGTTTGCTGGGTAACCTTGCACCGGTCACACATGCCCAGCCTCCCCTACCTCATAGGGTAGCTGCGAGGATAAAATGGAGGTAAAACATTGCAAGCCACTGTGGGACTCCCTGTTTGGGACAGAGTAGGGTTGCCAACCTTCAGGTGATGGCTGGAGATCTCCTGGGATTACAACTGATCTCCACAGTGGGCAGAATAAGAGGGACGGGAGGGACATGGCTGCACTTTGGAGTATCCTTCGTGGAACCATGAACTGTGTGAAAGATTTGATAATTGAGTTTACCTTTGGAAACACAATTTTGATTGGGGCTGAAGAAAAGACTTGAAACGGCCGTCCCCCATCATTTCTCAAAAAGCGACACTTTTGGGACTATTGTACCTATTATAGGACTCAATGAAGAAAATAGAAATATATACCTAGAAAAGCAAATCATTGTTGTGCATAGAGACTACACCAAAACCTATACTGTACATATTGTATATATTTTCAAATGTTTTTCACTCTGTTCTGTTATTGTCATTTGTGTGTAAGCACCAATAAGTTTTTTTGCTACTTTTGTATTGGAAGACTCCGTTGCAGTTTTTTCTAACCTTCAGGTGATGGCTGGAGATCTCCTGGGATTACAACTGATCTCCACAGTGGGCAGAATAAGAGGGACGGGAGGGACATGCCGTATGCCAGCTAGAGTAGCAGCAGTAGCAGTAGACATTCTGGTATTTGGGCACCCTCCAAAGCATCTATTTTCTCCAGAGGAACTGATCTCTAAGAACATAAGAAAGGCCCTGCTGGATCAGACCAAGGCCCATCAAGTCCAGCAGTCTGTTCACACAGTGGCCAACCAGGTGCCTCCAGGAAGCCCACAAGCAAGATGACTGCAGCAGCACCATCCTGCCTGTGTTTCACAGCACCTAATATAATAGGCATGCTCATCTGATCCTGGAGAGAATAGGTGTGCACCATGACTAGTATCCATTTTCACTAGTAGCCATGGATAGCCCTCTCCTCCAGGAACATGTCCACTCTCCTCTTAAAGCCTTTCAAGTTGGCAGCCATCACCACATCCTGGGGCAGGGAGTTCCACAATTTAACTATGTGTTGTGTGGCGAAGTACTTCCTTTTATCTGTTTTGAATCTCCCCGCCTCCATCTTCAGCAGATGACCCCGTGTTCTGGTATTATGAGAGAGGGAGACAAGCTTCTCCCTGTCCACTCTCTGCATACCATGCATAATTTTATAAACCTCTATCATATCTCCCCTTAACCACTCTGTAGTCTGGAGATGAGCTCTAATTCCCGGGGGATCCCCAGGTCTCACCTGGAGGCTGGCATCGCTAGGAAGGGGGAGGAAAATAACCCAAACTGGTTTCCGCTGGTAAATGTCAAGAGCTGGGTTGCAAATTTCGTGAAATTTCTAAGTCCTGGGCCAAATATTTTGATTTGACGACCCTTCTAGAAATGCTGGGGAAAAACTTACGTTAACCAGGAGTGTTTGAAATAAATGCTGCCATTTCATTACTCCCCATAAGAAGGCTCCTTAAAATAGTGATACCGGAAAGAATACAAGTGGATTTGCTTGCAGAATTTGCTCCATTGTGAAGAATAAATTTTAATTTTTTAGGGTAAATGGGGTGGGGGGAGAGTCCAAACCAAATATTAGGTAAGGAGGCAACATTTATTTTAAATTATTAGGATGAATTTAAATTAGTAGGATGAATGGTGGGGAATCCCAACCAAATATTAGGTTGGTAGGTAACATTTATTATGCAGGGCCAAAGGCCATTATATTTAAGACTCACAAAAGGGAACAATATGCTTATCTTCTTCTCAACAGGCAATAAGTAACAAGGACCAGCATAGTATATCCTACACCTTGTCTCGAGTCCAGACGGTGGTGGTTGAATACACGCACGACAGCAATACAGATATGTTTCAGGTAAGGGATGTATGCACATTCGGGAATGGCACAAATTCCTGTTGTGATATTTTTCTGGTGTTGGAATAGGGTTGCCAACCTCCAGGTAGTAACAAAAATAAACAAGCACTAGACTAAACCTCTCAACATGTATTGTATATCTTCAATTACAATGTGCAAACACAACATACAACCTATAAACATACTATTCACATAAGAAAACCTACTCTTACAACAATACAAAGCAAAAGGTAACTCATCAATTCTTTTGCTGACAAAATAGCAGTGCAACTCCCTCCCCCTGCTCAGGAGTTGGACTGCTATTTTGTCTGCAAAAGAATTGATGAGTTACCTTTGCAACCCTGATAAAATGCTAGTTGCTCAAGTTTATTGAAACAGAGGATCTGTATGGACATATTTCTTTTGTTTTGTATTGTTGTAAGAGTAGGTTTTCTTATGTGTGTTGTATGTTGTAAGTGTTTGCACATTGTAATTGAAGATATACAATACATGTTGAGAGGTTTAGTCTAGTGCTGGTTTATTTTTGTAGCATAGCCTACATACAGCACTGGCGAATTATTCTTTTGAACCTCCAGGTAGTAGCTGATCAGTTCCCTTGGAGAAAACGGCCGCTTTGGCAGTTGGACTCTATGGCATTGAAGCCCCTCCCCAAACCCCACCCACCTCAGGCTCCACCCCCAAAAACCTCCCACCGATGGTGAAGAAGGACCTGGCAACCCCTAGTCGTCATCCTAGTCAGATTTGACACTGTCCAATTTGGGCTCAATATGAACTGGGAGCAGCCAGCGTGCTACTCGCGGTCATTATCCCTGTTTACAAGTTTATGTACTTTGACCGTCCATCATCAGTCGGGAGCGGTCCACACCCACGCTGACTGGATTGTTCACACTTTTGACTGGAGCTCCATAATGTCGTGTCACGCACCTACATGGTGGAACAACGGGCCTTCTGACCTCACACTTTCTTTCTGCCACACCCCACTCTCGGTTTATTGTATCACTGCGTGTGCGAGTGAATATATCCTGATGAATTTGGGTTCTGACTCACAAAAGTTCAATCCATAATATGTGCCGTAGGCTTCAAGGGTGCCTCTGGAGATAGAGGGTAGCCATTTTAGTTTGCTGTAGAACTAGAAGAAGAAGAGTTGGTTTTTATATGCCGACTTTCTCTACCACTTAAGGAAGAATCAAACCGGCTTACAATCAACTTCCCTTCCCCTCCCCTCAACAGTCACCCTGTGAGGTAGGTGAGGCTGAGAGAGCTCTAAGACAACTGTGACTAGCCCAAAGTCACCCAGGTGGCCTTATGTGTAGGAGTGGGGAAACCAACCCGTTTCTCCAAACACCAGTCTTAACCACTACACCACGCTGGAGAAAGTCGGCATATAAAAACCAACTCTTCTACTACTACTGCTACAAACAGACTAACACAGCTACCCGTCATGATCTGTCTCCAAAGATGGACTGATTTGACTAGTCCTTGTTTTACGATACTTCAGAAGCTCCCTTTTCTCCAATCACGAACGTTATCTGAACGTTATCTGAATGCATCATGAATGTTATCTGAATATACCTGTTTATTTTTATTTTTTGCCAGATTGGCCGATCGACAGAAAGTCCGATAGATTTCGTAGTGACGGATACTGTCCCTGGCAGCCAAAGCAATTCAGAAACTCAGTCCGTGCAAAGTACCATCTCTCGGTTTGCCTGCCGGATCATATGTGAACGCAATCCTCCTTTCACGGCAAGGATATATGCCGCTGGATTTGACTCCTCCAAAAACATTTTCCTCGGGGTAAGAAGCTGCTGCCTCTACCTCCCGGCGCTTGGTTTCCGGCAGGTCTGAAACCGAGCATGGATTCCAGCAGAAATCCGAGGATGAGCTGAATGAATAAAAGTACCTTTTGTTGATGGTTTCCTTGCAGGAGAAAGCGGCCAAGTGGAAGACCTCCGATGGGCAAATGGATGGGTTGACCACAAACGGGGTCCTTGTCATGCATCCGCGGAATGGCTTCACTGAAGACTCCAAGCCAGGGGTGTGGAGGGAGATATCTGTATGTGGGAACGTGTTCAGCCTCCGCGAAACGAGATCTGCTCAGCAGAGGGGCAAAATGGTAAGAATAGCACGTTTGCCCAACCGCTGTAAACCATATCTCTTTGCAATTAAGAAAGAGTAGGGTTGCCAGGTCCCTCTTCGCCATCGGCGGGAGGTTTTTGGGGCAGAGCCTGAGGAGAGCAGGGTTTGGGGAGGGGAGGGACTTCAATGCTATATAGTCCAGTTGCCAAAGCGGCCATTTTCTCCAGGGCAACTGCTCTCTATCAGCTGGAGATCAGTTGTAATAACAGGAGATCTCCAGCCACTACCTGGAGGTTGGCAACCCTACCCATCAACCAGTTATGCCTCAGGCCTTCGTCTAGTTGGTTCTAAGGTGAAGTCCAATGGCAGTGTCTGTGTGGTTCACTAACTGACCAGTCATAACCTTGAGCAATAAGTAGTGATGAATTTTAAATCCTTACTGAAAAGCTCAGAGACAAAAACCACTCCCTTGGGAACTAGGCACTGGTTCCACTAGGGTTGCCATGTCCCCCCCGGTGGGGGATGGGGGGTTAGGGTTGCCAGCTCCAGGTGGGGAAACTCCTGGAGATTTGGAGGTAGAGCTTGGGGAGGACAGGGACCTCAGTGGGGTACCATGCCATAGGGTCCACCCAACAAAGCATCCTTTTTCTCTTGGGGAACTGATCTCTGTAGTCTGGAGATAAGCTGTAATTCCAGGGAATCCCCAGGTCCCACCTGGAGGCTGGCATCCCTAGGTTCCACTTCTTGACAGGCTACCCAGAGGCCTACATGCCTTTGTTGTTTTCTCAGCAGCAAAATCACCTCACATTTGCCTCAATTCCACAGTTCCTTAATGTTAAACATACCTGCCTCATCATTTATTTATTTATGTGTGTATTAATTTATTTTCTTAAGATTTTTATCCTGCCCCCTCCCCCAGAATGGAGATCACGGCAGCTAATAGAATAACAATACAATAATAACTTTTAAAAACCCATAATTTCACTAACATCCAATTTGAAAAATCAACACCCGGCAAACTAACACTTTTGACATTAAAAAAAATCAACAGCATTGATGGTGGAATTCGCCACAATCACATTTTAGTGGAATGCCTGGTGGAATGACTCTGTCTCACGTGCCCTGCAGAATACAGAGAGGTCCCGTAGGGCACGAGTCCCCTCGGACAAAGCATTCCACCAGGTCGGAGCCACAATGGAGAAGGCCCTTGCTCTTGTTGAACTCAAATGGGCGAATCGAGGGCCGGGTATCACCAAAAGCCCACATGCAGCAGAATGAAGACACCACTGCGGGGGGTGTCATTCTTAAAAGGATCTCTAAAAAGCATTTATACCCTTTTCATACATTTGGTAACTATCTGCTAAGTATTTTATCTGTTGATCCACATGGAGGAATGGAGATCAGGAGATGCTTTTGAGGATGTTAGAAACCAGAGCTGGAGCCGGATCCAGTAATCTAATAGAGGCAGAAAATATAGGAAAAGGTGAGGGAGGAGTTTCATAGGGCGTATAACATGCTTAACTAAATGTGAAAGATGTCCTAGAATACAAAAGGTGTGAAATGTTTGGATTCAATTAAAATATAAATCAAAAATTAAGGGGAACAACTGGACCTCATGCATATTAAAATCTCATTACGGGAGATCTACACAATCTACAAGTCCAGCTTGCTTTTCTTGTATTGAAACGCTGACAGAGGTACAACAGGGAAGCTGGCTAAAACCCGGGAAGCAGTGTCGCAAAAAAAGAAACAACTGAGATTTCCATATACTGGCTGGGCTCCAGTGGAAATTTCCGTGGCTTCTCCACTCCCATGTGCCCTCTGAAATGTTTCTCCTAGGAGACAACAGGGAGACGTCAGAGGCCTACAGTGAGGAATCAGTGAAAAATCACACCCCTTCTGCCTGTGAAAATCCTCCATGGGATCTTAGGTAGGGTTGCCATCCTCCAGGTGGTGGCTGGAGATCTCCTGCTATTACAACTGATCTCCAAGCAACAGAGATCAGTTCCCCTGGAGAAAATGGCCACTTTGTAGGGTTGCCAACCACCAAGTACTAGCTGTGGAACTCCTGCTATTACAACTGATCTCCAGCCGATAGAGATCATTTCCCTGGAGAAAACGACTGCTTTGGCAGTTGGACTCTATGGCATTGAAGTCCCTCCCCTCCCCAAATCCCACCCTCTTCAGGCTCCACCCCCAAAACCTCCAGGTATTTCCCAACCTGGAGCTGGCAGGTTGGGAAATCATCCTCCTCCTTCCTCCTCCACCACCTCCTCCTCCTCCTAAGGAATTGCATTTGCTTTTGATATCAAAAGCTGTTCACGCTTAACTCTGCAAAACCTGTGTTTGTGTTTTCCTACCAGGTTGAAAACGAAACCAACCAACTCCAGGACGGCTCGCTGATCGACCTGTGTGGAGCAACCCTGCTTTGGCGCACGGCGGAAGGGCTTTCCCGCACTCCGACAGTGAAGCACCTGGAAGCTCTGCGACAGGAAATCAATGCGGCCAGGCCTCAGTGCCCGGTGGGTTTTAACACGTTAGCCTTCCCCAGCATGAAGAGGAAAGATGTCGTCGACGAAAAGCAGCCCTGGGTTTACCTGAACTGTGGCCACGTCCACGGCTACCATAACTGGGGGAACAAAGAAGAGAGAGACGGGAAGGATCGGGAGTGTCCGATGTGCCGCTCGGTCGGCCCTTACGTGCCTCTCTGGCTTGGATGCGAAGCGGGGTTTTATGTGGATGCCGGACCTCCAACGCACGCTTTCAGCCCGTGTGGACACGTCTGCTCGGAAAAGACAACGGCCTATTGGTCCCAAATCCCTCTTCCGCACGGTACCCACACTTTTCACGCGGCCTGCCCGTTCTGCGCACACCAGCTCTCCGGTGAACAAGGATACATCAGACTTATTTTCCAAGGGCCTCTTGACTAACACACATGGCTTGCCCCGAGGACAGCGTTTAAACTCATGAGCATAAGCTAAAGGATCCTGAATTCGAACGGATTGTCATCTTAAATCAACTATGTCTCATTCTCTGGGCTTTGGCAGTTTACTTTGAGATGAAGAATACCTTGCCCCCCCTTTTTTTTCTCCCCCCCTCTTTTGTAACTTCAGTGATTCAGCTCCTGTGTATAATGGAAGACTTTTCTCTGTGTAGAAGGAAGCAGCGGAGGCGAAGTGGGGAGTGTCTGGAAGTCGTCCTGGCCCGTCAATTTTTTCGTGTGATGGGGAAAGATTTGAATTCTTTGCCTTCAATGTAATGTTTTGAAGAACATGCCTTTGATATCTATAAAGTTGTCTCTCTCTCTTTTTTTAATAAAGCGTATAACTAAGGGTAAAAGTGATCAGTTCAAAAGGACATTAATTTACAGCTTTGGATGCAGCCATTGTATAAAATAGAGCATTATGTATAGTAACTCTTTTTTTTTATATTTATCTTTACTATGAAAAAAAAATATCCTAGATGACTTGGGTAGACTAGCATGGTAGTAGATTGTTGCATCCGTTGACTGGATGTGTAGATTAGTTCTGAGCCAGGAAAAGGGTAGGAAAAGGGGGAAATGGTAGATCAGCTTTTTCAAAAGTCTAAAACAAGATTAAGTTGACAGGAAAAAAAGAATGGTTTTTAAATGGAATTAATACAAGTGACGTTGATGTGCTGTTTTTCTTTTCTTGTTTTTTTACCAAAAAAAGTGCTTAACCACATGTCAGATAATCCAAATAAAGACTTTTTCGTTTTTTTCTTTTCTTTTTTTCCTTCCTCTCTCTTTCTCTGTCTGGTCTAACTGTAACAAATGAACTGGTCACAGGAAATTTACCTGGTATTGGAATATGCAATTTACCCTCAATGAATTTCTTTCCTCTCTCCGTGTTAACTATTCTTGGGGGGCGGGATTGTCGGGTTTTTTTTGGCATTTGCAACACTGAAGGGTTTATGTTTATTTAAATAAAACAAAATAACCAAGTTTTATCAGTTGTTTGTTTGTTTCCCCCAATCCAAAGGGAGCTAACGAAGAAGATGGCCAGAAATTCTGTGTATGTGATAGAAACATACAAAGAGGGGTTCTGTAGGGGAGGCTGGAAATATATTTTTGTTACACGGATACTTGAATCTATAAGAAGTAGGGTTGCCAGCCCCTCTTTGCCACCGGTGGGAGGTTTTTGGGGTGGAGTCTGCGGAGGGAGGGGTTTGTTGAGGGTAGGCACTCCAGTGCCATAGAGTCCAATTGCCAAAGCGGCCATTTTCTCCAGGTGAACCGATCTCTATTGGCTGGAGATCAGTTGTAATAGCAGGAAATCTCCAGCTAGTACCTGGAGATTGGGCAAAACTGCAGCGGAGACTTCAAGTACAAAAGTAGCAAAATACTTATTAGTGCTTACACATATATGTGCTTACATTGCTATGTTGCATAGAGACTGCATCAAACCTGAGCTGTATATATTGTATATATTTCCAAGAGTTCTTGTTTATGTCTTTCACTATGTCTTGATAATGTTATATATGTGTAAGCACTAATAAGTATTTTGCTACTTCTGTACTTGAAGACTCCGCTGCAGTTTTTCCTAACCATTTTGGCATCAGCACAGAGGTGCCTTGCTATTTTGGATAGTACCTGGAGATTGGCAGCCGTAATAAGAATCATAGAGTTGGAAGGGGCTATACAGGCCATCTAGTCCAAACCCCTGCTCAATGCAGGATCAGCCTAGAGCAGGGGTGTCAAACATAAGGCCCGAGGGCCGGATCCGGCCCCTTGAGAGCTCTTATCCGGCCCCCGAGCCAGCCGAGGCAGCCACCCTCCCCCATTTCCAATCTGGGCTGGCGAGGCATGGCCCCACCCGACCAAGTGACATTTATGTCCTATCCGGCCCTCGTAACAATTGAGTTCGACACCCCGGACCTAGAGCATCCCTGACAAGTGTTCGTCCAGCTGCTGCTTGCAGACTGCCCATGAGGGGGAGCTCACCCACCTCCCTAGGCAGCCTATTCCACTGCTGAACTACTCTTACTGTAAAAAAAATTATTCCTAATGTCCAGACGGTTCCTTTCCGCCTGTAATTTATACCCATTATACATGCAGGGTTGGATCCAGACTACTTTTTCCATCAGCAGTATGGAACTTTCCTGCCTCCTCCTGTCTCCCACTGCAGCCCACTGAACACCACAGAAAGCTGGCTAGGGTTTCCTGATAGGGTTGCCAACCTCCAGGTACTGAAGGAGAAAAAAAGACACCACTGTACTATTATCAGGAGGATGAGAAAACCAGTACAGGAGCAATGCTGATAACAATGCCAATATATTATAGCTACATATACACTTTACAGTATGTGGTAATGAAACCACCAACCACACATACATTCAGTACAACAGTGGATGTGCAAAAATTCCACAATTAATTTGAAATATAAATTCTGTCAGGTAAGTATCAAGTAAGTTCTTTGAAATAACTATCTTGGTCTTTTCTCAAAACAGATGCTGCAAGATGAACAGTCAAGGAGAATACGATCGTTTTGGAGCACAAAGGCTCAGTTCTTCATCAGTCCTTCAAAAGTTGCAATGCATGCAATTATATATCATCATCCATGATACCAGGTTTCAAAGAATAACCATTTCCAGAATAAAGTGCATAATGCTTCCCCAGAGGGGTAAGATGCTGAGTTCCTTCCACTCCTGGTAAGGACTCAAGTCCAGGTACTAGCTGGACATCTGCTGCTTACAACTGATCTCCAGCCGACAGAGATCAGTTCCCCTGGAGAAAATGGTTGCTTTGGCCATTGGACTCTATGGCATTGAAGTCCCTCCCCTCCCCAAACCCCACCCTCCTCAGGCTCAGCCCCCAAAACTTCTCACTGGTGGTGAAAAGAGACCTGGCAACCCTAGTTCCTGAGGAATGACATGGTGGATGGGTGTTTGCAGCAGGAAGTGGGGGGACTAGGGTTGCCAACCTCCAGGTGGTAGCTGGAGGTCTTCCGCTATTACAATTGATCTCCAGGCGACAGAGATCAGTTCCCTTGCAGAAAATGGCCGCTTTGGCGATTGAACTCTGGCATCGAAATCCCTCCCCTTCCCAAACCCCACCCTCAGGCTCTGCCCCCAAAATCTCCAGGTTTTTCCCAACCCAGAGATGGCAACCCTAGGGGGGACTTAGTGGCAATTGCCAATTTAGAAAAAGTTGTACAGCCATGTCTGCACACCAGCCAGCTTTTATCTTTCTTGTGTGAGTTCACTGGAGCATATTACCTTGTAAGGAAGTACCAAATGTCTAGAAATTTGAAAAAAGAGTCTACCATGGCAAAGGAATAAGACAAAGGTACGTACAGCTATTTCATACTGTAGCCAATTCTCAAGTTTCATTCAGTAATTTATCATTATGGCTGTTAACTCTCCTGTGCTGCTTTGCACCTTTTTGTGAATTGTTCTGGTTTTGTTGGGGAGGGGCCATAACTCAGTGGTACAGCATCTGCTTGGCATGCAGAAGATCCCACGTTCAATCCCCAGCATCTCCAGTTAAAGGGACTAGGCAAGTAGGTGATGTGAAAGACCCCTGCCTGAGACCCTGGAGAGACGCTG
Source organism: Euleptes europaea (assembly GCF_029931775.1). Lineage (NCBI taxonomy): Eukaryota > Metazoa > Chordata > Lepidosauria > Squamata > Sphaerodactylidae > Euleptes > Euleptes europaea. The sequence goes on from NC_079321.1 coordinate 6,668,743, forward strand.
CCGGTCTGAGTAGACAATACTGACTTTGATGGACCAAGGGTCTGATTCAGGATAAGGCAGCTTTATGTGTTTAGTCAAGCAAGACCTGTTCTACTTTTGAGTGTCTTGTGGATTTCATCTGGCAGGATACTCTTGACAATCGAACAACAGAAAAGGGGGGGGGGACTCGACCAAATATGTAGAGAGAGCTTCAAAGGTTGAGCTACAAACTACACCAGGGATGTCGAACTCATTCATTACGAGGGCCGGATATGACACAAATGTCACTTGGTCGGGCCGGGCCATGCCTCGCTAACCCAGATCGGGACTGGGAGGATGGCTGCCTCGCGGGCCGGATAAGCGCTCAAGGGGCCGGATCCGGCCCCCGGGCCTTGTGTTTGACACCCCTGCTATACTATAACAAGATAATTACATTTATCGCAAGGTGAACTATATAAAATTGTTAAAAACACAGGGCCTGGAATAGAGGCTACATATGAAAATATCAGTTATAAAATTCTTATACACAGTCGATATACAATCAATGTAAATTACCAATGCTAGTCCAGACGCGTTTTGGCCTGAATAGGCCTTCCTCAATAGTCATAAATACAGAAAGTTATTAAAAAAAACACATCCGGAAATAAACCTGATGAGATATTTTTATCTGATATTTTGTGTGGCTTGGTGTAAACCAGTGGTTCCCAAACCTTTCGGGCCACCGCCCCCTTGGGTTCCACAAACTCAACCCCTGTGCTCCCTACCCTATCCAACAACACACTTGAAGGGGCCCAACTCTAGCGCGCCCCTGCTTCCCCCTTGCCTCTTAGTGCCCCCCTAGGTAATCCCACCGCCCCCCAGGGTGTGGTACTGCCCGCTTTGGGAACCACTGGTGTAAACTCTTAACCGAAATCGTGGGTCTTGTCACATGGAGAGTCACTCACACAATCTGATACAGAATTAACAATGCTTCCGGATGTGAGTACATCAACCCGTGATACATCTAATTGCCCAATATCTCATTGTCAAGCTGATAACAAACAAAGAAACACAATGACACAACAGGGATGCCTGGAAACTTGTTTGAAGATTGTGCATTGCCAAATATTAGTCCCGGTTCAATAATGTTGGTGCGCTGGTCTTGGTAATGATAAGTGACTGCAATGATTGCAGAGTGGGAAATTTTAATCAAGCTTGTTAGCAAATCGCTTATGCAGCGGTTATATACTGAACGGTGGTATAGAATAAGCAGAGTGGCCTAATGTGTACTGAAACCATCTGACTTTGTTCTTTGGCAGCTTAAAGAGCTGTCAAAGATCAAAGAAACATGTATCCAAACCGGTATCTGTTTGGAACCAAACGGTGCCGGTGAATATTTATAGACCACTAGTTTCCCCCTTTCCCTTTATTTCTTGGGGGAATCTGGTTGATAGAACGAGAGCACTGTTTGTCTCCCATCTCGGGTTACCAACCTCCAGGTGGTGGCTGGAGGTCTCCCGCTATTACAACTGATCTCCAGCCGATAGAGATCAGTTCACCCGGAGAAAATGGGCGCTTTGGCCATTGGACTGTATGGCATTGGAGCCCCTCCCCTCTCCAAACCCCGCCCTCCTCAGGCTTCAACTCCAAAATCTCCAGGTATTTCCCAACCCAGAGCTGGCAGTCTAGAAAGAGATTAGAAGGAGAGACTGCTGAATTACAACTAATAATGAAGCTCAAGACTATGCATTCTCCTGGACTTTAGATCTGGGGTTCCTGTCTCACTGCCAATGCTAATTTCTCCACGCCTACTACCCTTTGCTTATCACACCTAACCCAATCACGCCTGCTAATGTCATTTACTTGCTTTTGACATTTACATTGCCATTGTGTGTCTAATTCACTCGTCTCTACTTAAGGATACATGGATCACATTCTAGCTGTCTCTGAAGAAGTAAGCTGTGGCTCACGAAAGCTCATACTCTGCCAGAAAATTTGTTAGTCTTTAAGGTACTACTAGACTCTTGCTCTTTTCTACTACTTTGTGGTGTAGGTTAGGCTGAGAGTATGTGACTGGGTATAGAGCAGTATGGAATATCGTACTGGTCTTTTTGCTTGTTTTGTAATCCTAGTCCTGCTTATTGGTAGGGTTGCCAGGTCCCTCTTCGCCACTGGTGGGAGGTTTTTGGGGCAGACCCTGAGGAGGGTGGGGTTTGGGGAGGGGTGGGACTTCAATGCCATAGAGTCCAGTTGCCAAAGCGGCAGTTTTCTCCAGTTGAACTGATCTCTATTGGCTGGAGAACAGTTGTAATAGCAGGAGATCTCCAGCTAGTACCTGGAGGTTGGCAACTGTACTTTTGGGATGCCTTATGCAGTTTGATTGCATTGTGTGTGTGTTTTATATATTTTGTAATCTGCCTTAAGTCTCAGTGAGGAAGGGGGGGCAATAAATAAAATAAATAAAGTTACAACCGAGATGTTTCCGTCTAGACATTAGGAAGAATTTTCTAACAGAGCGGTTCCTCAGTGGAACAGGCTTCCTCGGGAGGTGGTGAGCTCTCCTTCCCTGGAGGTTTTTAAGAAGAGGTTAGATGGCCATCTGTCAGCAATGCTGATTCTATGACCTCAGGCAGATCATGAGAGGGAGGGCATCTCGGGCATCTTCTGGGCATGGAGTAGGGGTCACTGGGAGTGTGTGGGGGGAGGTAGTTGTGAATGTCCTGCATTGCACAGGGGGTTGGACTAGATGACCCTGGTGGTCCCTTCCAACTCTATGATTCTATGTGCCTGATATGTATTTTGAAATATGGGGTTTGACTGCCACCTGGAGTAATATATGAAGACTTCCAGAGGCAATGCCTCCCGCCCTCTTATGTCTTATTTTGCAGTATCACGAAAGAAACACGGAGGCTTTTAGAAGATGGTTTTTGATGACAACAATGAAAGGACAAAAAAGAAAAGAAAAAAAGATTAAAAAGCCAATCACATCTCTTAAAAAGCAATTAATCAAGCTTTTTCTGTCCTTGTTCCAAGTAACTGTCCAAGACAAAGGATGATCTAAGTAACAGGTGCGTAATCTCTCACTCAACTTGCAAGCTCAGCAAGAAAAAAAGGCATGATATAATTGCTACCGGCAACACCGTTTTGGGTTTGGCTCTGCTTCCCATGGCAGCCATTTCGGGGCGGCGCTCACAACCCACCCTCAAAAATCCAGAAAAAGAAGATGTTCAACATTAAATGAAGCTCCCTCAAATAGACAGATGGGGAACTATAAGCCCCCTCTGTGGCTTAAGTTCCTACAGCCATTTGTCTAGCAAGTAAATCTGCACATGATGAGAGAGGGTCTTGTAGGGTTGCCAGGTCTCTCTCCGCCACCGGCAGGAGGTTTTTGGGGCAAAACCTAAAGAGGGCAGGGTTTGGGGAGGGGCTTCAATGCCATAGAGGCCAATTGCCAAAGTGGCCATTTTCTGCAGGTGAACTGATCTCTATTGGTTGGAGATCAGTTGTAATACCAGAAGATCTCCAGTATTACCTGGCGGTTGGCAACCCTAGGGTCTTGAATTCCAATGATGGCATCTCCTTAGGACAACTGCAGTACTACCTGGGGGGAAATCAGGGAATGGGAAATCAGATGGGGGTTCCATCATGACTCTTTATTTTCTTTCTTAATTCATTTATAATCCACCTTTCTTTTTTGAGACTCAAGAACACATGAACACATGAAGCTGCCTTATCCTGAATCAGACCCTTGGTCCATCAAAGTCAGTATTGTCTACTCAGACCGGCAGCAGCTCTCCAGGGTATCAGGCAGAGGTCTTTCCCATCACCTACCTTTGATTACACAATCAAAAGCAATAAGAATGGTATGATTAATACATACAAGCCATAATGAATTCTCATTAGGGAGAAAGGGTAGGTTATAAGTGAAGTAGAAAAGAGCAATAAATATTTGAGAACAATGCACTAAAAATAGCATAATCCACACATAGGGTTGCCAGGTCCCTCTTCATTACTGGTGGAAGGTTTTTAGGGTGGAGCTTGAGGAGGGCGGGATTTGGGGAGGGGAGGGACTTCAATGCCATAGAGTCCAATTGCCAAAGCGGCCATTTTCTCCAGGTGAACTGATCTCTATCAAAATCTCCAGATGTTTCCCAACCCAGAGCTGGTAACCCTACCCATGAGCAAAGCAACCCGAGAGAGTAGGGTTGCCAGGTCCCTCTTCGCAACTAGTAGGAGGTTTTTGGGGTGGAGCCTGAGGAGGGCAGGATTTGGGGAGGGGAGGGGACTTCAATGCCATAGAATCCAATGGCCAAAGTGGCCATTTTCTCCAGGTGAACTGACCTCTATCGTCTGGACACCAGTTGTAATAGCAGGAGATCACCAGCTACTACCCTGGCAACCCTATGAGAGAGGGGGGAGGGGGAGAGAAGAGGGAGAGGGGGAGAGAGAGAGAGAGAGAGAGATGTGGGAACTTGGTGGTTACAGCACAGACATCCCAGACTTTGCAACAGCAAAATTAGGAGATAAATTTCAGAGTTTGCAAACGGGAGGGATGTAGATACCAACTGTCCAGTTTCGGAGAGCCAACGTTCTGCCTCCTAGCCTACCACACGCCAGTCCAGTTCTTACTGATTGGGTTTTGATTCGTTTATCACATGCCATCTGCCTAATCAAGAAGTTTGTTTGTGGCGTGGCAGATGGCAAGTGAGAACATCACAGCAGCGTAGGAAGCCTCAGCACATTCAGTCGCCACACATAACATTAGCCGAGATTGCACAATTGGTGGAGGGGTGGAGGCCAGAGCATATGAGTGGTCAGTTTATATCTGGATGGCTTGCAGACCGAAACCGGGGGAAGCGTGTTTGTGCGTCTCAACATACTCATTAATTTGCAGTAATTTAAAACAGCTAGCTAGTCATGCATCTCAAGCGCCTCGTTAAATCCATGTTCTTCACGGCATTCGCTCTAGCTTATTTAATCTTTTAAATGTAGTTTAAGCCCTTTTTTGTTGTTATTAATTGCAGAAGATGGTTAACATTTTGTAAATGGATACACTTTTGAAGCATTTGTAAAATCCGGTGTGTTGCTAGCAATCGGGGTAGGAGCAATTGAATGGAAATGGAAGATATTAAATGGTCATTGAATTGCTCCTTGCCATGAAGATGATGAAGAAGAGGAGTTGGTTTTTATATGCCAACTTTCTCTGCCATTTAAGGGAGACTCAAACCAGTTTACAATCTCCTTCCCTTCCCCTCTCCATAACGGACACCCAGTAAGGTGGGGGGGGGGGCTGAGAGAGTGTGACTAGCCCAAGGTCACCCAGCTGGCTTCATGTGTAGGAGTGGGGAAACAAATACAGTTCACCAGATTAGCCTCCGCCACTCATACGGAGGAGTGGGGAATCAAACTCAGTTCTCCAGATCACAGTCCACCACTCCAAACCACCGCTCTTAACCACTACACCACGCTGGCATGGGCATAGGCCAGTCCTATAGATGCTGGCCTCCCTTCCCCCCTTCCCTGTTTCAATTCTGTTCTTCATTGGTTGTTTTGCCTCTTTCCTCTGATTTGTTCCAAATTAAGTATAATCTGAGACCAACCAACCCCCCCCCCCCCCGCTGTATAAAATCTATATTGGTGGTATGGAAACATCTCTCCCTGCTGGGAAATTATTTTGGTGCCAGGATACTAGGAAATCTGTGCAAATTTTCAGCTTTGTATAATTAATTTTATTATATTGCAATATGTATTTTATTGCTGGTTTGATTATACTGTATTTTAATTATGATGAGAGCCGCCCTGTGCCTGGCTTTGCCGGGGGTGGGGCGGGATATAAATTTAAGTGTTTTTTAAAATTATTATTATTATTATAAGAAAAAGGGTATGCATGTGCAAATAGGGTTGCCAGCCGTAGATTGGGAAATACCTGGAGATTTTTGGGGTGGAGCCTGAGGAGGGCAGGGCTTGGGGAGGGGAGGGCCTTCAATGCCATAGAGTCCAATTGCCTAAGCAGCCATTTTCTCCAGGTGAACTGATCTCTATTGGTTGGAGATCAGTTTTAATAGCAAGAGATCTCCAGCTAGTACCTGGAGGTTGGCAACCCTATCTGCAAACTAGGAAGCCACTCACTGCTTCTGATCTTCTTGCTCTATGAAAAGTAAGCCTGGTGCCTAGCATAAACCCAGATCCGTCTTGAAGTAGCAATCACAAAACTACCAAACTATACAGCAACTAGGATTGCCAAACTCCAGGTAGGGCCTAGAGATCTCCCAGAATTACAACTGATCTCCAGACTACAGAGATCAGTTCCCCTGGAGAAAATGGCTGCTTTGGAGGGTGGGCTCTATGGCATCCCACCCCTTCTAAGCTCCCCCCTCCACAAACACCACCCCCAGGCTCCACCCACAAACCTCTAGGAATTTCCCAACCCGGAGTTGGCAACCCCAATGCACATGTCGTTTTCCCAGATTGTTTCATCTGCACTGAAGCTGTGTAATCTCGTTGGATTGTTTGTTTTTCCTGCCCCAGCTGCAAAACATCTATTTGCTATTTATCCATTTCATTTCCAAATTCCCTGAAATTTGATGTTAAGTGCATTCATGCCGTGCCTTTCTTATGAACTGGCAAAAGATCTATACAATAAACACCTTTTCAAAAAGGAGGGAATAATAGAGGGAAACGTCTATTGTCCTTTTTGAGGGCTCTGGGGCAGAAAAACATGGGAATCAGAGTATCAAAGACTGGAAAGATTGAGGGCTGTGGGAGCGGATATTAATAGCACAATCATCTACTCAGAAAGCAACGCTACTGATCCCAGAAGAGCTTATTCCCTAGAGAGCTAGCGTGGTGGTGTGGTTAAGAGCGGTGGACTCTAATCTGGTGAACTGGTTAGTTTCCCCACTTCTACACATGAAACCTGCTGGCTGCCCTTGGGCCAGTCACAGTTCTCTCTGAACTCTCTCAGCCTCACCCGAGGCCCAGTTTGTAGAGCATCTGATTGGCATGTGAAAGGTCCCAGGTTCAACCCCCGTTTTTCCGGTTAAAGAGACTAGGCAGGTAGGTGATGTGAAAGACCTCTACCTCAGATCCTGGAGACCTCTACCTGAGACCCTGGAGAGCCTATGCCTGTCTGAGTAGACAATACTGAGTAGACAAGGGTCTGATTCAGTACAAGGCAGCTTCATGTGTTCATGCGTACCTCACAAGGTATCTGTTGTGGGGAGAGGAAGGGAAGGCGATTGTAAGCCGGTTTGAGTCTCCTTTAAAAAGTAGAGAAAATCAGGGTATAAAAATCAACTCTCCTTCTTCTAAGTGGGCACAGCATGGTATATGAACTGTGCAATCCTAAACAGAAACTGCGTTATTGACAGTCTGGCAGTCTTCAAACAGCGACTGGGCAAACACTTGTCAGGGATGCTCTAGGCCAGGGGTGGGGAACCTCAGGCCCGGGGGCCATATAAGGCCCGCGAAATCATTTGGTCTGGCCCTTCATGGGTCCTGGCAGATCTCTAGCTCAAGACGGATGCTGCCCTGCCTGAATATCTTGGGCCCAGCTGGGGACAGCAGAGCTCAAAAGCGAGTTGCTTTGCGTGGCAGACACTCAGAGCCATCTCCAGTCGTGCCTCTTGGCTAAATGTCTGACCAAATATAGCAGGCTAATTTTTAAGCTGATAATTTTGTATGGCCCATGAATGATGTTATAAATATCCAAATGACCCTTGGCAGAAAAAAGGTTCCCCACCCCTACTCTAGGCTGATCCTGCATTGAACAGGGGGTTGGACTAGATGGCCTGTATGGCCCCTTCCAACTCTATGATTCTATGACTTCAGTGGATTCAGAAGGGTGTAACTCTGTTTAGGATTACACTATAAAACTGCAGTCCAATATATGGCTGGAATACATTAAGGCTTTAAGGTGCCAACAGAATCAGATTTCATGGCTACAGTCTAACCCTGACATGTGTGGCAAAGACTAGCCCAATCTCGAAAGCTCTCAGAAGCTAACCAGGGTTAGCCCTGGATAGTACTTGGCTGGGAGACCACCAAGGAAGTCCATGGTTACCCTGGATCCCTCCTGCTTTAAAAACCTAATAGCAGGGGTGTCAAACTCATTTGTTACCTGGATATGACATAAATGTCACTTGGTCAGGCCGGTAATGCCTGGTACTGGAGATACAAATTTTATAGAAGACACAGGCAAAGCCAGTTACTTATACTATTTTTATTTTACTTAAAATACAAACATGCTTAAAACAATAACGCTCTTTACAGTATTTTCTTTTATTTAACAGTCTTTGATAATTGACACCTCGGGACTGGGGGAGGTGGTTGCCTCGGCTGGCTCACGTGTCAGATAAGAGCCCGCAAGGCTCCCAGTCCAACCCCTGGGCCTTATGTTTGACACCCATGCCTTATAGCCTTGTTGTAAGTCTGTTGTGACTTGACAGCAAAAAAAACCCCAACACAAACAAGCTCAAAAAAAAAGCCAAACAGGGCCACCCATTCTCGCAGTATGGCCACAATCCTAGGAAAATAAGACCATTGTCCGGGGGTGCCTTAGAGTCTAACAACGTTTATTCCCATAGGAGCTCTCCTGAGTCACATCCTTTAGATAAGCGGAGATCTCTTTTGATCTCCATATATCTGGAAAGCTCCTAAGGAAACAAGCATTAGCCTTTTAAGGTGGCCTGGAGGATGGCTTTATTTTTGCTACCACAGACTAACCCGCCTAGTACTGTCAAGTCACTTCTGATTTATGGCAACCCCACGAACTAATGACCTCCAAAACATCCTATCTTTAGTAGCCTTGCTCAGGTCTTGCAAACCGAGGGCTGCGGCTTCCTTTATGCAGACAATCCATCTCCTGTTGAGAGCCAGCCTGGTGTAGGGGTTAGGAGCTGCGGAGGCTAATCTGGTGAACTGGGTTCGATTCCCCACCCCTGCACATGAAGCCAGCTGGGTGACCTCGGGCTAGTCACAGTTCCCTCCGAACGCTCTCGGCCCCACCTACCTCACAAGGCGCCTGTTGTGGGGAAGGGAGGGAGATTGTAAGCTGGTTTGATTCTCCTTAAATGGCACATAAGGCAGCTTCTTGTGTTCAAAATGCATAGGATGCAAGCATTTGGGGAGGGGCCGTGGCTCAGTGGTAGAGCCTCTGCTTGGCATGCAGAAGGCCCCAGGTTCAATCCCCAGCACCTCCAGTTAAAGGGACCAGGCAAGTAGGTGATGTGAAAGACCCCTGCCTGAGACCCTGGAGAGCTGCTGCTGGTCTGAGTAGACAATACTGACTTTGATGGACCAGGGGTCTGAGTCAGGATAAGGCAGCTTTATGTGTTCAAAATACATAGGATGCAAGCATTTTGGGGAGGGGCTGTGGCTCGGTGGTAGAGCCACTGCTTGGCATGCAGAAGGCCCCAGGTTCAATCCCCAGCACCTCCTGTTATCGGGTAATAGGTGAAGTGAAAAGCCACTACCGATCAGGGAAGGGGCCGTGGCTCAGTGGTAGAGCCACTGCTTGGCATGCAGAAGGTCCCAGGTTCAATCCCCGGCACCTCCAGTTAAAGGGATTAGGCAAGTAGGTGATGGGAAAGACCTCCGCCTGAGACCCTGGAGAGCTTAGAGGAGGGGCCGTGGCTCAGTGGTAGAGCCTCTGCTTGGCATGCAGAAGGCCCCAGGTTCAATCCCCAGCATCTCCAGTTAGAGGGACTAGACAGGTAGGTGATGTGAAAGACCCCTGACTGCCTGAGACCCTGGAGAGCCGCTGCCTGTCTGAGTAGACAACACTGAGCAAGGCTTCGATGGAGCTTGGTCGTCTGACTCAGTGATCAGAAGGCAGCTTCCCGTGTCCAAGTTCAGTGGGGCTGAGGAGGGAGGGAGTGTGTCTCCTGCCCCCATTGCGGGGTGGGGGAGGCCTCCCTCCTGAGGCGACCCCCGCAGGCCGCGCTCCCCCCCCCCTCCCGGGCCTGTGTGGGAGGCGCGGGCCGGCCCGCCTCCCCCTGCCCGTCAGGCGGAGGCGGCGCTTGCCGGGCCCGGTTTCCGGCGGGCCGTCGCCGGGCGGGGGCAGCTTGGCGGTGGGGCCGGAGCGGGCCGCCGCGGCGCCGTCCTCCTCCGCCTCCTCTCCCCTCCTCCATGGTGGCTCCAGCGCGACGTGTCGCCCGGGCAGGCGCTAGGCCGCGCCGCCGCCAGGCTGGGAGTTGCGGGCCTCTGCTCCGCCGCCGGCGGCCGCTGCAGGTACCCGGGCGGAGGGAGGGGCGGGCGAGCCGGGTGGTTTCCAAGCCCGTGAGCGGGAAGCCGCTCCTCTCCTCCCTAGTCGGGGTGTGGGGGCAGCCGGGCGCCGAGCTGCCCTTTTCCGCCTCAGCCGGGGTCAAACAAGCTCTTTCCCCCCGTCAGCTTCTCCCGGGCTCCGAGCAGCCCTTTTCCGCCTCAGCCGGGCTCCGAGCTGCCCTTTTCCGCCTCAGCTTCTCCCGGGCTCCGAGCAGCCCTTTTCCGCCTCAGCCGGGCTCCGAGCTGCCCTTTTCCTCCTCAGCTCCGAGCAGCCCTTTTCCGCCTCAGCTTCTCCCGGGCTCCGAGCTGCCCTTTTCCTCCTCAGCTCCGAGCAGCCCTTTTCCGCCTCAGGCGGGCTCCGAGCAGCCCTTTTCCGCCTCAGCTTCTCCCGGGCTCCGAGCTGCCCTTTTCCTCCTCAGCTCCGAGCAGCCCTTTTCCGCCTCAGGCGGGCTCCGAGCAGCCCTTTTCCGCCTCAGCTTCTCCCGGGCTCCGAGCTGCCCTTTTCCTCCTCAGCTCCGAGCTGCCCATTTCCTCCTCCGAGCTGCCCTTTTCCTTCTCAGCTCCGAGCAGCCCTTTTCCGCCTCAGCCGGGCTCCGAGCTGCCCTTTTCCGCCTCAGCTCCGAGCAGCCCTTTTCCGCCTCAGGCGGGCTCCGAGCAGCCCTTTTCCGCCTCAGCTTCTCCCGGGCTCCGAGCTGCCCTTTTCCTCCTCAGCTCCGAGCTGCCCTTTTCCTCCTCCGAGCTGCCCTTTTCCTCCTCAGCTCCGAGCAGCCCTTTTCCGCCTCAGCCGGGCTCCGAGCTGCCCTTTTCCTCCTCAGCTCCGAGCAGCCCTTTTCCGCCTCAGGCGGGCTCCGAGCAGCCCTTTTCCGCCTCAGCTTCTCCCGGGCTCCGAGCTGCCCTTTTCCTCCTCAGCTCCGAGCTGCCCTTTTCCTCCTCCGAGCTGCCCTTTTCCTCCTCAGCTCCGAGCAGCCCTTTTCCGCCTCAGCCGGGCTCCGAGCTGCCCTTTTCCGCCTCAGCTCCGAGCAGCCCTTTTCCGCCTCAGGCGGGCTCCGAGCAGCCCTTTTCCGCCTCAGCTTCTCCCGGGCTCCGAGCTGCCCTTTTCCTCCTCAGCTCCGAGCAGCCCTTTTCCGCCTCAGCTTCTCCCGGGCTCCGAGCTGCCCTTTTCCGCCTCAGCCGGGGTCAAACCAGCTCTTTCCCCCTGTCAGCTTCTCCCGGGCTCCGAGCAGCCCTTTTCCGCCTCAGCTCCGAGCTGCCCTTTTCCGCCTCAGCCGGGCTCCGAGTGCCCTTTTCCTCCTCAGCTTCTCCCGGGCTCTGAGCTGCCCTTTTCCTCCTCAGCTCCGAGCAGCCCTTTTCCGCCTCAGGCGGGCTCCGAGCAGCCCTTTTCCGCCTCAGCTTCTCCCGGGCTCCGAGCTGCCCTTTTCCTCCTCAGCTCCGAGCTGCCCTTTTCCGCCTCAGCTTCGCCCGGGGACGGAAGGCCAGCTTCGCAACCGGGCGGTGGAGGCTTCTTGGCCGAGGGCTTCACCCCCAGCCTTAGGCAGCCTTTCTGGCCTGCCTGCTTTCCCTCCCCTCCCCAAACCTTCCCCCTTTCTGCAAACGCGGCCCCTTCCTTATCTCTCCCCCTCCCCCCCATCCATCCCCAGGCCAAAATCTTCTTCCTCCCTTTCCCCCCTTATTATCATGGTCAAACGGACAAAACGTGCAAACACCCCTCCCCCAGACTCTCATATTATGCTGGAACTCACTTTACAGTCTCAATTCGAGCCCACCTTCTCTTTGAAGGGTCACGTTTTCACATTTTGTTCTTACGTTTTGTTTTTATTTGTTGTTTATTAGTTAACAGCTGTATAATCAAGGGATACTTTCCATTTTGCATAAAACTCAGAGGTCAGTCTGTTATGCGCTGGAGACGTTAACCATAGTTGCATTCTTCCTCCCTTCCGATATCTTATCACTCGGCTTACCTTCAGCGCATTTTTATCCCATCCAGCATTGTTCTCCCTGCTTTTCACAACAGCCCTATGTGGTAGGTTAAGGCTGAGATAGAAGGGGCTCTCTCAAGGGCACCTCCCCCCTCCAGTGCATTTAGGGATTTGGACCCTGGGCCTCCAAGTCCTTCTATTTCCCCGCCTTCCCTTGACTTTTCCCACATTCTTAATATCTTTAGTGGGGGGGTTTTGGCCAGCCCGGTCTTCGGAGAGCTCATGTGAGAACAAAATAGAGAATCACACAACAGCCCTATGAGGTGGGCCAGGCTAAGGGAGAGTGACTGGCCCCAAGTCACTGGCTGACTGTCACAGCTGAGTAAGGTTCGAGTCCCGTAGCACCTTAAAGACCAGCAAGATTTTCGGGCCGTGAGAAGTCAAGTGTCCGATGCAAGGAGCTTTAACTCTCGAGAGCTCATGCCCCGAAAATCTAGTTGCTGTCTAAGGTGCTCCTGGACTCACATGAAGCTGCCTTATACTGAATCAAGACCCTTGGTCCATCAAAGTCAGTACTGTCTACTCAGACCACCAGCAGCTCTCCAGGGTCTCAGGCAGAGGCCTTTCGCATCACCTTACTTGCCTGGTCCCTTTAACTGGAGATGCCGGGGATTAAACTCAGGACCTTCAGCATGCCAAGCAGATGCTCTACCACTGAGCCACGGCCCCTCCCCGAATACTTGCGTCCTATGTATTTTGAACACATGAAGCTGTCTTATACTGGTCTTTCACATCACCTACTTGCTTAGTCCCTTTAACAGGAGATGCAAGAGAATTGAACCTGGGACCTTCCCAAAAGCCAATGCCCAAACATGGACTTGAACCCTGAACCCTCAGATTAAAAGTCTGATGCTCTACCAACTGAGCTATCCGGGCTAGAGAACATCCCCAGAGAGAGATGTTGCATACAACATCTCCAATCTAGCTGCCTTACCTCAGACCAACAAGGCTACACTCTGAAACTGTGGCTAAGGATTTGAACCCAGACCAAGTCATAGTCCTACTCCCTTACCACCACACCAGCTCTTATACGGGGACTAGATCTCTTTTGGCCACTTAACTATGACTGCAAGCTGACTCCCTATCTTAATTTGATCTTCACTTTTAATCCAAAGATCTGTGAAGAAACAAACACTCATTTTTTTCTCTCTAGTCTTTTCTTTCAAGGGAAGACAGTCTCTGTCATCCCCACCAAAGGCATGCAAAACCCACATATCTGTAGTTCTACTTGAGACTCTCCTGTGGGTGGAAATAGCCCTGCTGTTTCTCTTTCCAGTTCACATATAGGAAGAATCTCATAGCACTTTTCTCTCTCTTTTTAATTTTTTTAATTTTTCTCTTTCTTTCACTGGAAAGGTAGTATGTCTAAAAGGCAGAGAGACTCGTTTCCCAGAAAAAATATCTGCTGTGTTCTGTGTATGTTTCGCCCTTCCCATACGGAGATGCCTTACTTCTGTTTACCCGTTGACAAAACTCCTGTGTAAAAAATGTGGTGTTGCAGGTTCATTGCAAGTTGAGATGTACAGTTGTTTGGGTTTCTTGTTAATTCCTCTGGGGAAAAAGTAGGAATTTGGTTCAGTGGCCTCAGTTCTCATCTGGCATCACGTGTGATCTCATGAGTTGGCTTGGTTCCTGTAATTTCAGCCCTCCTCCCTCCTAGTAGAACGTAACCTTCATTAGAATCGGCACCTTACAAACCTACAGTCTGGTTCAGGTTCGTGGATGATACATTTACTATTTTGAGCCATGGTGAAGAAAAATTAATGGACTTTCTAAACCATCTCAATAATATCCATCCAAACATTCAGTTTACCATGGAAAAAGAAATTGAGGGTAAACTCCCATTTCTTGATACCCTTGTCATCCGTAAAACAAACTTTCAGTTAGGTCACAAGGTCTACCGGAAATCAACTCACACAGATCGCTACTTACACAAAAACTCCAACCACCACCCCCGACAGAAAAGAGGAATAATCAAAACATTAATGGACCGTGCAAGACGGATCTGTGAACCACAGTTTCTCAAGGAAGAAATTAATCATCTAAATCACGCACTGCTAGCAAACAGCTATTCCAGAAATGAAATCAGAAGGACCATTAAACCAAACAAAAATCAGAAAATTCAGGAAAAACAGTCTCCCATAGGAAAGGTATTCTTGCCATTTATTAAAGGAGTCACTGATAGGATGGAAAAACTTTTGGAAAAACATAACCTACAAACAGTGTTTAAACCCACCAAGAAAATACAACAGATGCTACGATCAGCAAAAGACAAAAGAGACCCCCTCACCTCTGCAGAGGTATATCGTATACCTTGCAATTGTGGACAAGTTTACATCGGGACCACACAACGCAGCATACAAACAAGGATAAAAGAACATGAAAGATACCGCAGACTGGGCCAACCTGAGAAATCAGCAGTGGCTGAACATGAACTGACCCAAACAGGACACAGGGTCTTATTCCAAGACACTGAAACACTGGACAATTCTACCAACTATTTTGTCAGATTGCACAGAGAAGCCATTGAAATTCATAAACATCAGCACAACTTTAACAGAAAAGAAGAGAGTTTAAGAATGAATAAGGCTTGGCTTCCTGTCCTGAAAACCTCCAGACTAACAAAGACTACAGTCCACAATAGCCATGCAGATTAGCTTTGGATTCCACATGTTAACAGATCACTTCAGGATACAATGGTTCCACATTAACATACCACACCCTCATTAGCACATTATCTTGATTCTTACAGGACAATGATTTGCACATTACTTTTAATACTTTGCAGGACAATGACTCAGCTCAAACCCAACCCCCTTCTGACTATATATTACTCTTCCTACACACTTGACACTGAGAGACACTGTCCTTCAGTGTTACTCCTCTGAAGATGCCTGCCACGGCTGCTGGCGAAACGTCAGGAAAGAAAATACCAACACCACGGTTACACAGCCCGGATAACCTACAAGAACCAGTAAACTTCATTATTTGCTCCTCTTTGTTTTCTTAATATGCATAATTTCCATCTGGGATATAAACTGTTGGACAAAGTTTCCATTTTGATGCTTGGACTCAGAAGCTCCATATGAGTGTCTGTGTGTAGGGGTGGGCTAGGACCATTTTTATCTCTGTGTTTTCTGGAGGAGGAAAAGGAACAGTTCTTAAAATTAAAATTCCTTTTTTCTGACCTAGAGTATCTAACTTTTAAAAGTAGGGTTCTTTCTGGGGCCTTTCAGTATTGCTTCTGTGGTATTAATACAGGTTTTTCTCTTCTCCACTGACAAATAGCCAACTAGCTGGGATACCCAGCCAACATGTCTTATAATGGTATTGCATTGAGAATTTTCTTTAGCTGCCAGAGTAATTTAAAAACCATTCCTAAAGGACTCTGCACTCTCCTCCCCCTTTTCATGTGACACACGAGTCCGTTTGTGGCAGTAGTATTCTATTTTCAGTTTCATCAGAAACGAAAATGTAATATTGAAACTGCAAGACGTGTGATGGTCTTGACGTGGAAACTTGCACCTGCTAGAAACGCTTGGATGTTTTTGCTCTGTGTATATCTTCCAAACTACTTGCAAATTAAAGTAAAATATTATGATTTCATTGATTTTAAGATACAGGATACCTTTAAGGTACACGGTACCCATATTTCAAATACAAGGTGAGAAATAATCCTAAAACATTCATACAGATATTAGTGATGCTTGCATGGTTATTCAGAAGTGAAGTGTTCCAGAATCTGGATAAAGTTTCATATTCTTATTGTCATTTATTTCTGTGATATTTTAAAGAAACCAAAAAGGGGGGAAGGAAACATAAAGAGTAGTTTTAATATATAATGTAGGGGTCCTTAAACCTTTTGAGCCTGTGGGCGCATTCAGAATTCTGACACAGCATGGTGGGTACAGCAACAAAATGACAGCCACAAAACAGCTGCTACAGGAGGCGAAGTCAGCCACAAAATGATTACCACAACTTAACTACAGTAACACGGTGTAGATCCTTATGCTGTGGCAGCAGCTGCTGTCAAAGCAACTTTTTAAAAGAGCCAATCAGAAGCCTTGCTGGGCAAAAGCCCTACCTGGACCCACCCACTTCCTAAAAAACACACGGCAAGCACCAGAAAAGGTGTCAGTGGGCGCCATGGGCACCCTGTTGGGGACCCCTGGTGTAATGTGTATTGAAGGATTTACACTTTGCCTTTTTGTGTGTGTGGGTGCTCTTCCATGATCAGGTATTATTGGCTTATTAAAATGCACTTGGCAGGGAGTTACTTCTAGCTTGCTGCCATCACACCAATACGAATTGAGGGACCCCCCCTATATTTTCAGTGGTCAGATTGCAGCATCTGTTTGAGAAGATAAATAAGAATGTGCGATAGGTTCAAAACAAAATCCCATATGAGATCTCTGGTAGCCTGGATTAATGTGAGATACACATATGTATAATACATTGCTGTGCGTAAACACATTGGAGTGAGCATCCTGTTTCCACTAAAGTTAAAAAAAAGCCCTGAATTGGGCCATGCTCACATTTATATATTATTACTCTTTAGTAAAGAAGGTGTGTGTATCAAATGACACGTCAGTGAAGCTGGTGAAGCTTAAAACAACTTTTAAAATCAAGAGATGAATGAGTTTATTGCATCTTTTGAGTATTTCTTTGCTTTAACGTGATTAATGTTTCTGTATTTTGTTCAGAGCTGAAGCACAGTCGT
This sequence comes from Euleptes europaea, assembly GCF_029931775.1. NCBI lineage: Eukaryota > Metazoa > Chordata > Lepidosauria > Squamata > Sphaerodactylidae > Euleptes > Euleptes europaea. The sequence goes on from NC_079321.1 coordinate 6,685,660, forward strand.
GCGTGTCACAATCTCAAGATTTTTTTTTAACCTAATGGAACTAGAAGAGATATGAGGTCTGCTTTGCTGGGACATTTTTGGAGTTCTGTCATTGAGGTATGCAAAATTAGCAGCTGCTTACTGCTGCACTATATAAAATGTAAACTGCATCTTGTTGCCACTAGTCAATACTTGTTAGATGCTGAAATTAACAGGAAATAGAAAAAGCAAAACATTAGCCTTGTTTTAAATAACCATATAGTGTAAACTTGCTTGTGTATACATAGATGAGCAGCTCTTGAAGAGTTCAGCTGTAACATATGAAGGAGTCAAGGTTAAATGCTGTAAACTGGAATGATTAATGTGTAATGAAAACTGTGGTTTGTTGTTATGGAAACAAGCTTAATTGATCCTTGGGGTTATGCGCTCCCTCTGGCTTCCGCTTCTCTTTGCACTTGACTCAGAAATTAGTAATTTCTGCTCTTGTAGAAAACCTTAGTGGTTATATATGGACAACAAGTTGTGGTTTGTTCTCTTGCCGCCAAACCATAATTGAATAATGTTGATGTAATTAATTCATGTGCATTGTTTCATGTGTCGGCCTCTATGCCCTGTTGTTGGCTTTAAAGAATAACTGGTTGGCCAGTGTGTGAGACAGGATGTTGGACAGATGGACCATTGGTCTGCTCCAGCAGGGCTCTTCTTATGTTCTTATGAAGGCCTCGGCCTCTATGCCCTGTTGTTGGACCTCCAGAGGAACTGGTTGGCCTCTGAGAGGATGCTGGACTAGATAGACCACTGGTCTGATTCAGCAGGGCTCTTCTTAGGTTCTTATGAAGGCCTCGGGCTCTATGCCCTGTTGTTGGCCCTCCAGAGGAACTGGTTGGCCAGTGTGTGAAACAGGATGCTGGACTAGATGGACCACTGGTCCGATCAAGCAGGGCTCTTCTTATATCCCTAGAGAGGGGTCATTTCTGGAAATCTTGAAGTGGTGGGTAAAACTGACATTTTTGGGTGGGAATTGAAATACATGGGATATTTTTCTAATGCTGCACTACTTTGACATGAAATATATTGAGATGATTTCTTTGTTTTCTAATGATGGAAGGATGGCAGGGTAATTTCCTTTTTCCATTGTCATACCACGTCTAGTGTGGTTCCTGGTGTAGGGGAGTACCCTGCACCCCAGAGCAGAGTTTCAGTGGATGCATCAAGATGCAGCAGGAGATGGGAAAGTTCTGGTCTGTGGTACTTTTGGATCCAGCCCATTGTGTATAACAGTATATAGAACTGTGGCCAGTTGAACAGTCATTACTTACATAGGGAAAGTTAACATAAGAACGTAAGAAAGGCCCTGCTGGATCAGACCAAGGCCCATCAAGTCCAGCAGCCTGTTCACACAGTGGCCAACCAGGTGCCTCTGGGAAGCCCCCAAACAAGACGACTGCAGCAGCATTGTCCTGCCTGTGTTCCACCGCACCTAAAATAATAGGCATGCTACTCTGATACTAGAGAGAATAGGTATGCATCATGACTAGTGTTCATTCTAACTAACAGCCATGAATACCCCTCTCCTCCATGAATATGTCCACTCCCCTCTTAAAGCCCTCCAAGCTGGCAGCCATCACCACATCCTGGGGCAGGGAGTTCCACAATTTAACTATGCGTTGTGTGAAAAAATACTTCCTTTTATCTGTTTTGAATCTCTCACCCTCCAGCTTTAGCAGATGACCCCGTGTTCTAGTATTATGGGAGAGGGAGAAACACTTCTCCCTGTCCACTCTCTCCAAACCATGCATAATTTTATAGACCTCTATCATGTCTCCCCTCAGCCGCCTTCTTTCCAAGCTAAACAGCCCTAAGCGTCTTAACCACTCCCCATAGGACAGTTGCTCTAGTCCCCTAATCATTTTGGTTGCTCTTTTCTGCACCTTCTCAGGCTCTGTAATATCCTTTTTTAGGTGTGGTGACCAGAACTGTACACAGTATTCCAAGTGTGGTCTCACCATACATTTGTACAAGGGCAGTATGATATCAGCAGTTTTATTCTCTATTCCTCATCTAATTATGGCCAGCATGGAATTTGCCTTTTTTACAGCAGCCGCACACTGGGTTGACATCTTCATTGAGCTATCCACTACCACCCCAAGATCCCTTTCTTGGTCTGTTGCTGCCAGCACAAATCCCATCAGTGTATATGTGAAGTTGGGATTTTTGTCCCAATATGCATCACTTTACACTTACTCACATTGAATCTCATTTGCCATTTTAATGCCCATTCTTCCAGTATGCAGAGATCCTTCTGGAGCTCTTCACAGTCCGATTTTGTTTTAACCACCCTAAATAATTTGGTGTCATCTGCAAACTTGGCTACTTTACTGTCTCAATCCATAAGAGGACTTGTCCTCTTACCCCGTGACTATGAAGTTTGCTTAGCAGTCTTTGGTGGGGAACTTTGTCAAAAGCTTTTTGGAAATCCAAATACACAATATCCACAGGCTCATTCCTGTCCACATGCTTATTGACGCTTTCAAAAAACTCTAATAGGTTAGTGAGACAGGACCTACCCTTACAGAAGCCATGTTGGGTTTTGCCCAGCAGACCTTGCCCTTCTATATGCTTGACAATTTTATTTGCTATAGATTCTTAAGTGTAAGAACGTGTTACTGGCAACCAAGATCAGGTGAATTCATGCCATCATATTCCGTATTACTCTGTATGGGTGTGAAAGCTGGGCAATGAAGAAAACTGATAGGAAGAAAGTAGATTACTACTTGAAATGTGGTGTTGGAGAAGAGTGTTACGGATACCCTGGACGGCAAAAAAAAACAAATCAGTGGGTTATAGATCAAATCAAGCCTGAACTGACCCTAGAAGCTAAAATGACTAAACTGAGGCTGTCGTACTTTGGTTACATTATGAGAAGACAAGAGTCCCTGGAAAAGACAATCACGCTAGGAAAAGTTGAAGGCAGCAGGAAAAGAGGAAGATCCACCTAGAGATGGATTGACTCTATAAAGCAGGAGTGTCAAACATAAGGCCCAGGGGCCAGATCCTGCCCCTTGAGAGTTCTTATCCTGCCGATGAGCCAGCCGAGGCAGCCACCACCACCCCACTCTCGATCTGGGCTGGCGAGGCATGGCCTGGCCCAAACAAGTGACATTTATGTCATATCCGGCCCTCGTTAACAATTGAGTTCAATACCCCTGCTATAAAGGAAGCCACGGCCCTCAATTTGCAAGATCTGAGCGAGGCTGTTAAGAATATGACGTTTTGGAGGACATTGGATCATAGGGTCGCTATGGTTTTCTCTATTGTCTTGGTCAAAGTCCTCTATTTCCCCAAAGAAATGCTCAAAAATACCTGCCTGAGTCCCAACAATTGGAATTTACTTTTCTCCGTGCCTGTTGAGTAGGGTCTGGCTTGGCTTCTTCGTCTCTCGGACCTGACTTGACGATGTTCAGTATAGATAATGTATAATTTACATAAGGGAATGTGCATCTCCAATATGCTTCAATCCATATTGGAGAGGGGTCGTGGCTCAGTGGTAGACCCTCTGCTTGGCATGCAAGCAGGTCCCAGGTTCAATCTCCAGCATCTCCAGTTAAAGGGACTAGGCAGGTAGTTGATGTGAAAGACCCCTGCCTGAGACCCTGGAGAGCCACTGCCGGTCTGAGTAGACAATAATGACTTTGATGGACCAAGGGTCTGATTCAGTATAAGGCAGCATCACGTGTTCATGTGTTCATACTCTGCCCTCCTCATTCAGTCCCCCCCCCAAAAAAAAATCCCGTTCGCCTGCTGTGGTAGCAAAAACATTATCATGTATTCACGGTTCCCGTACTTTCGGGTGCCTCTCAAATAATGAGGCTTTCAAAAAGCCGAACAAATCAAAACTTAGAACTGCTGACAACTCATGGAATATCCCTTACTTCCTCATACCACCCCTTAGTGGCTTTTATTTTTATCTTCCTCTCTCTCCCCCCCTCTCTCTCACACACACACACTCACACTCACACACACACACCCCTGTGTATTTCTTCAGTCTTGAAAATAGGTACTTGAGAGGCAGTTTTACTACTTCCTGCTCGAACGGCTTCTGAAGCTTTGCTCTTCCTTTTCCTGCTGCGGCGATCACTTTATTTCTCTTTCTAAGCTGAATAGAGCAGCTAGCTCTCTGTAGCTAAAATACAAATGGGGAGGGGTTGTGGCTCAGTGGTAGAGCATCTGCTTGGTATGCAGAAGGTCCCAAGTTCAATCCCCGGAATCTTCAGTTAAAGGGACTAGGTAAGTAGGTGATGTGAAAGACCTTCCTCTGCCTGAGACCCTGGAGAGTTGCTGCCAGTCTGAGAGCCAGGTTGGTGTAGTGGTTAAGAGCAGTGTTTTGGAGTAGTGGACTCTAATCTGGAGAACCGGGTGATTCCCCACACCTCCACATGAGCGGTGGAGGCTAATCTGGAGAACCGGGTTGGTTTCCTCACTCCTCCACATAAGGTCATCTGGGTGATCTTGGGCTAGTCACAGTTCTCTAAGAGCTCTCTCAGCCCCACCTACCTCACAGGGTGTCTGTTATGGGGAGGGGAAGGGAAGATGATTGTAAGCCGTTTTGATTCTTCCTTAAGTGGTAGAGAAAGTCAGCATATAAAAGCCAACTCTTCCTCTTCTTCCTCCTCCTCTTCTTCGTCTATTTTCACAGGCCCTGGAAGTTCAGTTTTCAGAGATCTTTCAGATGTTCAAAGCAACCAAAGCGTAAAGTTGGTCTTTGTCTTGTTTCTCTTAGGAGGAGTAATTTATGGCAAATAGCCAGAAGCAGTGATGTATTTTGGTTACATCATGAGACTACAAGAGTCACTGGAAAAGATAGTCATTCTAGGAAAAGTTGAGGGCAGCAGGAAAAGAGGAAGACCCAACAAGAGATGGAATGACTCAATAAAGGAAGCCACAGCCCTCAATTTGCAAGATCTGAGCAAGGCTGTCAAAGATAGGACACTTTTGAGGACTTCCATTCATAGGGTCGCCATGAGTCGGAAGCACCTTGACGGCACTTAACACACACAGTTATAACCTTAAGGAAAATTGAGAATAGATAAAATGCAAACGGTTGATAGGAAATAACAATAAAAGTTGATAAAGCAAAACAAAGATAAAATTTCTTCACCCAAAACAACACGACAGCTGCACAACTGAAGCTACAGCGAGTTGTGCCTTGGGCCTACAGTGAAACTATGCAGGTGATGTGCAGGTGTGCGTTGGCAAGAAGGAAAATAATGTTCTCCGCCACTGAAATATTAAGGCTAAGATAGCCATGATGCATAGCTAATCTCTCCAGGATCGGAGGAGCATGCCCATTATATCAGGTGCTGTGAAACACAGGCAGGATGGTGCTGCTACAGTTGTCTTGTTTGTGGGCTTCCTAGAGGCACCTGGTTGGCCGCTGTGTGAACAGACTGCTGGACTTGATGGGCCTTGGTCTGATCCAGCAGGGCTTTCCTTATGTTTTTTTGGAGGATGGGGCAATCTATGGGTACTAGTCGTTTTTTTTCTCCCACTCCCATAATACTAAAACGCAGGGTCATCTGCTGAAGCTGGAGGGTGAGAGATTCAAAACAGATAAAAGGAAGTATTTTTTCACACAACGCACAGTTAAATTGTGAAACTCCCTGCCCCAAAATGTGGTGATGGCTGCCAACTTGGAAGGCTTTAAGAGGGGAGTGGACATGTTCATGGAGGAAAGGGGTATTCATGGCTACTAGTTAAAATGGATAGGAGTCATGATGCATGCCTATTATCTCCAGGATCAGAGGAGCATGCCTATTATATGAGATGCTGTGGAACACAGGCAGGACAATGCTGCTGCAGTCTTGTTTGTGGGCTTCCCAGAGGCACCTGGTTGGCCACTGTGTGAACAGGCTGCTGTACTTGATGGGCCTTGGTCTGATCCAGCAGGGCTCTTCTTATGTTGTTCAGGTCTCTAACTTAGAACGTTTGCCTACAGTGGTACAGGAAAGGATGAGATATGACAGGATTGGACCCGTTGTTGCTTGGTTTGTGGAAGTCGAAAGTCATTTAGGGGGCACATTTTGCTACTTTCTCCTTTGAACGTTATTCGTATTTATCTGAGGTAAGCAAGCATAGTAGGTCACCCCCCCACTCACCCCCATCTGAATAGACTTGTGCATTTATAAATGCAGTGGCTCATCGAGGTTAATTATCCATAAGACACTAAATTATGACTATGCTGAAAGAGCTGCTCGCTATGAATAATTTAGTACAGCATCACTTTACAGTTCATTTGGGAGGCCGCTGCCTGGGCCTCTCTTTGGAGGCGGCTTGAAGTCGGCACAGTGCTTTGCGAGACCGGCATTGTTCTGTCATGTCTCTGTTTCCTGACTGAAAGAAGGACCCACAGATATCCCAGCATGCCCTACCCAGCATGATGTAGTGGTTAAGAGTGGTGGTTTGGAGCGGTGAAGTCTAATCTGGAGAGCCAGGTTTGATTTCCCACTCCTCCACATGAGTGGGAAGGCTTATCTGGTGAACCGGGTTGGTTTCCCCACTCCTCCACACAAAGCCTGCTGGGTGACTTTGGGCCAGTCACACTCTCTCAGCCCCACCCACCTCACAGGTGTCTGTTGTGAAGAGGGGTAGGGAAGGTGATTGTAAGCCGGTTTGATTCTCCCTTAAGTGGTAGAGAAAGTCGGCATATAAAAACCAGCTCTTCTTCTTCTGGGCATGGAGTAGGGGTCGCTGGGGGTGTGTGGGGGAGGTAGTTGTGAATTTCCTGCATTGTGCAGGGGTTGAACTAGATGACCCTGGTGGTCCCTTCCAACTCTATGATTCTTCTTCTACCCTGCAGCTCGTAAGAAAAGCAGTACCTACAAAGTGGGGAGAGGGTTGAAGGAGGTGGGAACAGCCCAAATAGGCCAGTTTGGCCAAGGTCATCAGGGCTTGAGAACTAAGCAGGCTGGGCCATGGTCAGTACTTGGAAGGGAGACCACCAAGGAAGCCCAGGGGTTGCGATGCAGAGGCAGGCAATGGCAAACCACCTGCATTAATCTTTTGCCTTGGAAATCCCATGAATCGGTTGCAACTTGATTGCGCACAATTATTAGTCCTGACCTGGGCGGCCCAGGCTAGCCCGATCTCGTCAGCTCTTGGAAGCTAAGCAGGGTCGGCCCTGGTTAGTACTTGGAGGGGAGACCACCAGGGAAGCCCAGGGTTGCGATGCAGAGGCAGGCAATTGGCAAACCACCTCTGTTAGTCTCACTGTGGTTAGGGTCACCAGGGTCAGGTTGGGACTCAACAGCACATTCCTCTTCTGTCTGTCCTGTCTCGCTCCCTAACATGCAGTTTTTATCCACTCACTGGTAAGTTGCTGAGAAGTCAGTCCCCAGGGATTTCTGCTTGATTAATCGAAATTTGGAAAGTGCTACTGCAAGACAGAACTTGCCTTGTATGTAGTAGTGCAAAGTGGGTGAATATTGTAATAAAAAGAGTCAAGGTGTGGCACGCAGTTGACACCTTTGATTTGATTTCTGCAGTTCCATGGGTAAGTTTTAGGTTTTCAAAAATAAAGGGTTGTTGCTCAGTGGTAGAGCATCTGCTTGGCATGCAGAAGGTCCCAGGTTCAATCCCTGGCATCTCCAGTTGAAGGGACCAGGCATGTAGGTGACTTGAAAGATCTCTACCTAAGACCCTGGAGAGCCGCTGCCAGTCTGAGTAGACAATACTGACTCTGGTGGACCAAGGGTCTGATTCAGTATAAGGCAGCTTCATGTGTTCAAAAGAGGAAGACCCAACAGGAGAGAGATTGGCTCTATAAAGAAAACCACAGCCCTCAGTTTGCAAGACCCAAGCAAGGCTGTGAACAATAGGATGTTTTGAAGGACACTGATTCAGAAGGTCACCAGGAGTCAGAAGCGACTTGACGGGACTTCACACACACACAAATGGGCAGCAGATATTAACAATTCCTTGAACAGCCAATAACAGAATTCATGATGCTAGCTATTGTGTGTTCTCCTGCAGTCACCCAAATAAATGTGCTTACAGAAAGTCATCTGTTAACTTTCACAACGTATATATGAATGAACTTTTTATCTTCCATGTCATTCAGTTGCTGATTTAAGAGTAGCAGTTCTCTTACAAAGGGATTTCAAAGGGAGATTAGAGAGAGAGGCTGCTGAATTACAACTAATACTGAAGCTCAAGACAATGCATTCTCCTGGATTGAATAGGGACCTGGGATTGCTGCCTCATTACAAATGCTGATTTCTCCACGCCTGCTACCCTCTACATATCACACCTGATACAATCTCGCCTGCTAATATAATTTACGTGATATTGACATTTGCATTCTATTGCCATTGGGTGTCTGAATTCACTCTTCTCTACTTAAGGATAGATGGACTGACATTCTAGCTGTATCTAAAGAAGTGAGCTGTGACTCACAAAAACTCATTCCCTGCCAGAAATGTAAGGTGCTACTGGACTCTTGCTCTTTGCTACTAACATATGTATGAAGAGAGTCCTTTGACACAGCTTAGGGAAAAAGATTTTTTAACATTCACTCAAACTGCAGTTCTACTTTTCCCAGAGATGATAGTATGTCTCGAAATGCCCACCGTTAAATTGTGGAACTCCCTGCCCCAGGATGTGGTGATGGCTGTCAACCTGGAAGGCTTTAAGAGGGGAATGGACTTGTTTGTAGAGGAGAGGGCAATTCATGGCTACTAGGCAAAATGGATACTAGTCATGATGCATCCCTATTCTCTCTAGTATCAGAGGAGCATGCCCATTATATTAGGTGTGGTGGAACACAGGCAGGACAATACTGCTGCAGTTGTCTTGTTTGTGGGCTTCCTAGAGGCACCTGGTTGGCCACTGTTTGAACAGACTGCTGGACTTGATGGGCCTTGGTCTTGATCGAGCATGACCTTTCTTATGTTCTTATGAGCAAGAGCATTGCCAGAAACTAACTTAAAAAGCCCCATTCATTTAATTCATCCACGTAAATATCAACGAATACAGCTTTCCACCCAGACACCTGAGCCAAAATAGGTGGGCTACATTTCCCCAGGTGCACCAAGGCGGCATGACAGGAGTTGAGAGCCAGGGAAGGGTGGCAGGGTGAAACCAGAGTCTCTTCCCACCTCCCCAGCCAGACAACTTCCTTCCTCACTGGCTGTGGCAAGCCCAACAACAAACAAAAACAAACAGGGCCGCTAAGCAATTCTTCCAGACTGCCTCTGTAAGAACCTCTCAGTCCCAAAGTCTGTCTCCCTCCCTCCTCCCCACGACAAGCACGCCCTCTTGGTCCTCTGTTTCCAGCACCCCCTTTCCCTTCTCTGACTGTTTCTGTGCAGCAAGTATTCCAGTTCCTGAGCCTTTCTTCTTTCTCATATCCTTTGCTTCTGCTTGCTTCATCCCCTTCAGCACCTCAAGTAAGGTTGCCAACCTCCTGGAGATCTGCTATTACAACTCAGGCAGGGGTCTTTCACATCACCTACCTGCCTAGTCCCTTTAACTGGAGATGCCGGTGATTGAACCTGGGACCTCTCCATGCCAAGCAGATGCTCTACCACTGAGCAACAGCGCCTCCCCTTGCCTTCAATTTTTCCTAGCACTATTGTCTTTTCCATTGGGTTTTCTCATAATGTGACCAAAGTGCAGTAGCCTCAGTTTAGTCATTTTAGCTTCTCGGGACTGTTCAGGTTTGCCCATTTAATTATTAAATCCAGTAAGCCCCCCCCCTTGCATTCTTTGATAGTGGGCATATTTGGGAAGAGTGGTTGTAAATGTTTACGAATATGTGAGAACGATTTTGGCTCAAATCGCTTGGTTGGAATGACCTTTGTTTAACTACAGCGAGGCACTTGGAGCTTTGGACTCTGTGTATGTGGAAGCAGAAGAGAGAGATAAGACCATTTATAATTCCTCGAAAATGTCATTGCTTCCTTACACTGTCGCTACGAGATTGTTTGCTTCCAGTTTGTCTTCTGTTAGCGTAACTGAGTTCTCAGATCACTTTCAAGCATGTAAACTGACCTTCAATTTTTTTTAATAAACCCAGTATTTCTACGGTGGCGTCTTTATGCAATGGCCTCGAGCCACAGGTCTTCACCAGTGCCTCCGTCGAAGAGCAGCGATGCTTTCTTTAAGAAGGAAGTGGATTCCGCCAAGCGCTTTCGACCAGTCCAGTCACTGCCTGACGTCTGTCCGAAGGAACCCACGGGTAATACCTGCAATCAAACTTGCATAGAATCTGTCTTCTGAATGCCGGCCGTGCAGTTTCTTGTTTTAGTGGGTAGGATAGCCTCTGGCCTTTATTGCTGCCCAATTGGCTGCCATAAGAGGCGGAGCCAATCACAAAATGTCAGGGAGGGAGGTCATGCTTACCTCTAATAGTAACTCTTCAATATTTCAGGCGGAAGCTCTATTTAACAGGATGCCTTCTAGAATGAATATATTGTTTTAAAATACTTTTTGGCATACATAAGAACATAAGAAAGGCCCTGCTGGATCAGACCAAGGCCCATCAAGTCCAGCAGTCTGTTCACACAGTGGCCAACTACGTGCCTCTAGGAAGTCCACAAACAAGACGACTGCAATAACACCATCCTACCTGTGTTCCACCGCACCCAAAATAATAGGCATGCTCCTACACACGGCTTACCTTCAGTATCCAGGTCAGGGCAACGTATTTCTAAGTGTCCAGGTCAGGGCTGGCTAAAAGTAACATTTTTGAGACATCAACATGGGGATTAATAGGTGTCGTTGAGGTGTCGGACCAGGATCTGGGAGACTCAGGTTTGAATCCGTACTGGAAGATTGCTGGGTGGCCTTGGGCCAGTCACACACTCTCAGCCTAACCTACTTCACAGAGTTGTTGTGAGGATAAAACAACCTTTGCAGTAGGACTGGAAAGTTCAGAAATCAACATATACATGTCAGGCACCCTTGTCTTCTGAAATGATCCACTGCATGGAGATAGTATCCATTGCCTCACTCCCCTGTTGCACGCTGTGTATTCTGCTTTTCACTGGACACCAAAAGAAATCTAGGTATCCATGGAGAGCACAAAAATCTATTTATTTATTTATTTATTTGACTTTTGTGCTGCCCTTACCTGACCAGGTCAGGCTCAGAGCGGCTCACGCACAGTTTCAGCACAATTTAAAACCATCCACAATTGACAATTAAAACTATAACATGACTTAAAAATCCAGGGCTCCCTTAAACCGTAACAATAACAGTATAGCAATAGTGGGGGAAACCATGCAAAGGGGAATATAAGGAAATAAAGCATATTCCAACAAAAATAATAAATGAGATAAAATCCAACAATTAATAAAGGGAAGGGAAGCCAGCACGATGGGAATGGTCACTGCCCTCAACCATAGGCCTGGCGGAATTGCTTCAGGCTCTCCAGGGCCCGGATCTCACTTGACAGGGCGTTCCACCAGGCCGGGGCCAGAGTCAAAAAGGCTATGGTTCAGGACAACTGTATGCTTTTCAGGCCAGGGATCGCCAGTAAGTTGTCCCCAGCTGAGCGAAGTGCTCTTTGGGGGTGGGTGGGTGGGTGTATCAGGAGATGATCTGTGTTGACGGGGTTGTTTTTTGTTTTGCATTGTGCAGGGGATCCTAACAGTCTGTGCGACAGCCCGTCTTTAGTTGCGGATCAACACCGATGGACGATTTATCATTCCAAAGTCAATCTCCCAGCGGCACTCAATGATCCCCGGTTAGCAAAAAGGGAATCTGATTTCTTCACAAAGACGTGGGGACTGGACTTTGTGGACACTGAAGTTGTGCCTTCGCTCTACCTCCCGCAGATCAACAAGGATCATTTCGCAGCATACCAACTGGACATTGTTCAGGTAAATAAGAGGAAAAAAGCCCTGTACATTTTCTAGACTTGTCTGTGTCTCATTACTAGGGTTGTCATTCTCCAGGTGGGGCCTGGAGATATCCCGGTATTACAGTTGATTGCTAGACTATAGAGATCAGTTCCCCTGGAGAAAATGGCTGCTTTGAAGGGAGGGCTATGTGGCATTGTACTCTTGACGAGTTGTCTCCCCTTCCCAAACCCCACCCTCCCCAGGCTCCACCCTCAAAATCTCCTTGTGTGTGTTCATGTCCGCTGTGACTTGCCGGCTGAATAAATAAATACATTTGGATCTCTATATGCCTACTATATTTATTTATTTAGGTTTTTTTTTAGACCGCCCTTGTCAGGCTCAGAGCAGGCTACAACCATTTAAAACAATTTAAAATCAGTCCGTAAATTACAGCTAAACTATAAAGACCTTTGTCTGTGACATTTACTCCGTAATTTGGGCTGCGTTTCCAGTTAATCAGTTTCAAAATAGCCTACCATTATTATTTCAAAAAACATTTTTGTCCTGCAGTCTCTCCACCATACCTTCCAAAACACGAAAGCAGAAAAATAAATACAACACATCGTCTTGCATAAGGGATTGGATACTGTATTGTAAAAACAAGTTCACGTTTCAAACCCAGAAATCTTTTATTTTATCACCTGCTTGTCTTTTGCAGAGAGAGAAGATTCATGAGAAGTGCAAGACTGTTTGTCCTCCTAAAGACACCTTTGATAGGACACTGTTACATACTCAAGGTAGGATTGTCATTCTCATCGGGGCATGTAAACGTATGGGAATAATGAGGTGCGTCGCAGGTGGCTTCGTTGCTGTGAGCACTGAAAATGCAGACATCGTCCAAATCGTCAGACCGGTTTTTCTCTGAACTTTGTAGGGATCCTTTGGAGCCACCACATACAGGCAGTTCAGAGGCCACAATGCCTGTGAACTCTGCTGCTTTGTTCTCTTTTTTAAAAAAATGCCTTTAATTTGGGGAGGGGGAGCTAGTGTTCTTACCATGATTCCCCCCTGTGCGTACTGAGGGAGAGAGAGCTTACTTGTTTGCTGGACTGTTTATTTGGAGCTTTACTTTTGTTCCTTCTTAGTCCCTTAACTTATTTTACCTCAGTAGAAATGAGACACCAGAGGCTTTTCCATGTTAACAACCAAGTAACAGAGATTTATTAAACACCGTACATGGGATAGATTTTGAGGGGAAACTGTATGTAGGAAAAGCATGGACCCAGAGCTGTTTTATAAGTTTCACTTCAGAGAAGGCATAGATCCTAGATGGCTTAGCTGGTACAGAATTACAGTTCTTAAGTTCAATTCAGGTTCAGTTCAGGTCCCAGGTTCAATCCCCCGCATCTCCAATTAAAGAGACCAGGCAAGTAGGTGATGTGAAAGACCCTCTGCCTGAGACCCTGGAGAGCCGCTGCCGGCCTGAGTAGACGATACTGACTTTGTTGGACCCAGGGTCTGATTCAGTATAGGCAGCCTCATGTGTTCAGTTCCCAGAACTTCCTTTAGATGTTTCTGTCCAGACTCTGCAGCCTAGCAAACAGGGAAGTTGGAGACCATACAATCTCTCTTCCCCAGAGAAACACAGAAGTATGGAGATTTCTCCTCTCTTCCAGTTCTCACTAGAGATATACCCCACTTCTGTGGCAGGAAACCCTGAACAACACCCTTCATTTGGAATATCTTCCAGGAGCCTATTCCCTTCCAGTGACCTGAGAAAGGGCCCTTTTCCTCCCAGTCTCTGCCTGTCACTCCACAGGATTTGTTTCACAACCAGCTTAGGCAAATCTGAACCCTCAAGTTCCCAGGGTCAAACACAGCTACTGAACAGGCAGGTTACCAAAATCAGCATCCAATTCCTTTCTTCAGAACAGAGTGAGTCCCTTAGCTCCGCCCACGCCCTTTCTCTGAGCTTCTCTCAAAGATTAAGTCTTTGTTCGTCACAGTTCTGTTCTGAATTTTTCTTTTTCCCTTCCACCCATTATTTGGTCATCACTTGCAGAAATGGATGAAGCCGAGACCGTTGGTCAAATTATATGGTACATTTATCTTCTGTGTTCATTTCCCCCCCATTTTCCTATTAATGGGGCTGCTTTTTCACCGTAGGATAGGGTGAGAGAGGGTAGCTTTAACGCTTCCCTCCCCTGCCATTTTTCTGCTGAAAAACATTGTACATGACCAGATCTTTGCTCCTACTGGTGAAAACTTTACAGTATATGTATTCCCCCCCTCCCTGCAGGGGTATAAACAGCTTGTAGGGCTCCCCCCCCCCGGGGAATATGGCCATGCACCATTCTCCTTGAAGACATATGCATAGTAGTTGCATTTGGAGATGAAAAAAGCAACGAGGAAATGAGCACATAATGTGCTGTTTGACCCTGAGAAATGAGGAATCATCTCTTATTACTTTCGGTACTTGTAATCATTAATGCTAGAGATATTATAGAGGTACCTAATGTGTTTTGTTGTTGTTGCCTATTATCCATTTCAGAAGGGATTTCAAAGCTGTTGTAATGCTACAGCACTAAAAAGGAAAAAAAAACTTTACTCTTAGCCTGCTGGCGGAATCCAGCATGCAACTTTCCAAATACTGTTACATGCCAGAAAATGCCTTCCTAAAGTACCATTGGGATATTATTTACTCTGGGGAGATTTGTACCATCCAAATCCCTTCCTTTCCTTTCCTTTTTCCTTTCCTTTCCTCCTCCCTTCCTCCCTTCCTTTTTTTCCAGCATTGCCTGGGTGAAAATTTCTGCTCTTCTTTCTCCCCACCTGCTCCTTCCCAGTTTCTTCGGTTTACCAGTGAGAACAGTTGCTATAAATCAAAATGCTTTCTTTTCTTTAAAACAGCTGAGGTCATATTCTTCTCTGCAATTTTAGAGCTCCTGTTTTGGTTCCCAATTGCATATGTTGCACGGAGATTGGCAAGGCCTTCTGTTACTTAGTAAATGTTGAAATCTGGGGCGTGAACGACATGGTAAAAGTATGCAATACAGTGTCATGTTTGCAATGATGTGTTATTTTTATTTCATTTTTAGATAAATCCAGGACAGAACTGGAGCAAGTACCTAAGGTATGATTGCACTGTATCCTAGGCAGCAATAAGGCACAGTTCATATTTCTTACCTATAGGATACAGTAATGGGTTAGATCCAGCGATTCTTCAGTAGAAGGTGCTGATGTTTGGGGAACCATCTGGTGTTCCTCTTACCCCAGCAGTCCTTCCTGCCTCAAGGAAAGTTGATTCCTGCAGACATGGGACACACCTGGGGTCGCTGACAAAAGGCAGGACGATTTTGCCCCGTTTCCCACAACACCCTGACCTGTACGCTGTTGGTCCACTTGGATCCCACAACTTTTCCCAAGATTGGAAAGGACTGATAGGGGAGAAGGGTCACAGAAAAGATCTGCAGTCCTTGCTCCCGTGGATTATTGCTGGATCCAACCCAACGCATCTGTAGAGGGAAGTATCTTAAGAGAGATCCTTACCCTGCTGTGATAAATAACAGTGGATTGCATGTCAGGCAAATGCAACAGATTTGTGGAAGCAAAAGCTGAGCACCTTCTCCTTCCTCTGGCAACTCTCGGTGTCCTCTGAGAACCACCTGATCAGAAATGGGGGTAGGGGGAACCTTCTGAAGCAATGTCCTCTGCAGCAGTGGGGGAGGGCTGTGGCGAGAAGCAGGAATTGGCTGAAATCACATCGCTCTTCCTCTCCCCCACTCTTGCACAAGCATTTACTCCGTGAAAGCAGCTCCCGATATCCATGTGGCATATTGTTCTGGAAGATCTCCTGACCCTCGGCAATGGCTCTGGGGAAGGGGCCGGTCCTAAAAATAGCCCCTGTGAAGGTTCTCTTTTCATGGAAGCTTGGGTGGAGTCTGTAAAATACAGAATGTGTATTTCTTCTTAAGCCAGCGTGGTGTGGTGGTTGAGAATGGCAGACTCTAATCTGGAGACCTGGGTTTGATTCCCCGCTTCTCCCCATGAAGGCTGCTGGGTGACCTTGGACCAGTCACAGTTCTCTCCAAACTCAGCCCCACCTACCTCACAAGGTGTCTGTTGTGGGGAGAGGAAGGGAAGGCAATTGTAAGCCGCTTTGGGACTCCTTAAAAGGTAGAGAAAAGCAGGGTATAAAAACCAATTCTTCCTCCTCCTTCTTCTCCTTCTTCTTTTTCCTCCTTCCTTCTTCCTCCTCCTTCCTTCATCCTCCTTCTTCTCTTTCTTCCTTCTTCCTTCTTCTTCCTTCTCCTTCCTTCTTCTCCTTCTTCCTTCTCCTCAACAAAATGTATAATGGTGGATCTTGCTAAGCCTTTTCCATGTTGCAAAGCCGTTGGTCATATTCAGCCTTCCATTCTTTCTGTCTCTCAGCCAGGTCAATCATTTGCAAAGGGCCCACACTGCTGTCCCCTGATCAGTTCTTTAAATTCCTGCAGGGGACAGACACGGTGAGCATTCTTGGAAAATGGGCCTGGGAATGAGGCACTTTGTTGCCTGCTCAGCAGTTCAAACTGCTGCCGTGCACCTGCGTGGGTAGCCTAAACAATTGTTGACCTCAGTAGTTACTGAGCCTGGGAACAGAACCAAGCACTTGGAAAAGCCATTTTGGTCAGATATTGAGACTTTATTTACGGAATAATCCGAGGCCAAAACTGTATCAGACTAACAGCCTATGTTTCCTATCTTTCTTTCTGGGTTTTGATGATAAAATACAATTCTTATTGTTTGCAGTCCTAAGTTAACTACACGTCTACATCAGATGCTCTTAGAATCATAGAATCACAGAGGTGGAAGGTATCACCAGGGTCATCTAGTCCAACCCCCTGCATAATGCAGGAAATTCACAACTACCTCCCCCCACCACCACAACCCCAGTGACCCCTGCTCCATGCCCAGAAGTTGGGGGAAAAACCCTCCAGTATCCCTGGCCAATATGGCCTGGAGGAAAATTGCTTCCTGACCCCGAAGTAGCTATCAGCATTTCCTTGGGCATGTCATATTCCTCGTCATATTTCATTTTGCTTTTAATCTTTGGTGTCCTGGGAATAATTGATGCATGTTTCACATACACACACTCTTCCTCCTACTGGATTGGCAAGCTTTAAATAATAACAAGAATAATACTACATTTAAAATCCAGCCATACCCATTCCAATGAATTTGATGCTACATGCCAAAGAAGAGGGAGAAGGAACGTTAAGTAGCTGTTTCAGGCTCATTATGAAGTAGCTGTTTCAGGCTCATTATGAAGTAGCTGCATCTTTTGCTTCTGCTAGCAAGTGAAATTAGTAATCCGTCTGGGAGCAGGTGCATAAATGACACACATTCACTCTGAAGCATAGGAAGAAAGAAAAATCTGACACAGGTAGGAGAAGAGCACACCAGTGGCCAGGAAGGGACATGACACGTAGCCGCAAACTAATTGGGGCTGACCCTTTTCCCTCTTGAACCAGGTAGACGGTGGTGTGAAAACAGCCAGGAAATGCAGCAAGGATAGGGTTGCCAACCTCCAGGTACTAGCTGGAGATCTCCTGCTATTACAACTGATCTCCAGCTGATAGAGATCAGTTCCCCTGGAGAAAATGGCTGCTTCGGCAACCGGACTCTGTGGCATTGAAGTCCTCCTCAGGCTCCACCCCAAAAACCTTCCGCCGATGGCAAAGAGGGACCTGGAAACCCTAAGCAAAAACGTAATACGAGATGCAGTACAGACTGTGTACTGTCCTCCCATGAATATTGGAGAGCCAATGCAGCTGCAGCCTTAGTTGAATAAGATATACGACACTTTAGGCCAGTTTGGGATTTTCTAAATTGGAAATTTCTGGACAGGTGTGGAATTAAAATTTTAATTACAGTTGGTCATATTTATATATCTTCACTTTCCTCTTAAAAAGAGTTCAAAATGGCACCTTTGGAGTTCTCATTTATCCTGTCAGAGAATCATAGAGTTGGAAGGCACCACCAGGGTCATCTAGTCCAACCCCCTGCACAATGCAGGAAATTCACAACTAACTCCCCCACACGCACCCAGTGCCCAGAAGATGGTCAAGGTGCCCTCCCTCTCATAGCATCAGCATTGCTGACAGATGGCCATCTAGCCTCTGCTTAAAAACCTCCAGGGAAGGAGTGCTTACCACCTCCCGAGGAAGCCTCTTCCACTGAGGAACCGCTCTAACTGTTAGAAAATTCTTTCTAATGTCTAGATGGAAACTCTTCTGATTTAATTTCAACCTGTTGGTTCTGGTCCGATCCTCTGGGGCAACAGAAAACAACTCGGCACCATGCTCTCTATGACAGCCCTTCAAGTACTTGAAGATGGTTATCATATCCCCTCTCAGTTCTCCTCTTCAGGCTAAACATTCCCAGCTCCTTCAACCTTTCCTCATAGGACTTGGTCTCCAGACCCCTCACCACCTTTCTTGCCCTCTTCTGGAACGTTGGAAATCACCTTTCTGTCACATGAGCTTGGACCGAGAGTTACTTCTCACTTTTAGATCCTATATTACATTGGGAAGAGCAAGCAGATACTGTGATACGATTCTTCTGAGGATAAACAAGAAAGTGCTTCAGGCTAGTGAGAATGCTCCCTTTATTGTTTCATATCTAGGCTATCGTTTCCTACAGTAAGTTTAGCTGACGCTGCAACTTATTTGCTTGGTTGTGGCATTTGATATCCCCTTGGTGCTGTTCAGTGAAAGATATGCATGCCTAATTGCCGTTAAAATGGGAATTAATACTTAGGTCATATCGATTGCAGCCAGATCTAAACGTACTTAACTTTGGATACAGGCACTTAACCTGTCAAAGTAACATTTTTTAAAAATCCCTTGGTGTGAGCCTATATCCCATTGATGTGTCCTTCTTGTTTGCCAGTATTTATTATTGGACATCTGTTTTCTGATAGCAGATGTTTTGCCATGTGCCATTGAACACATCAGTTCATCATTTGGACTCCCACAGTTAGTGGAGGGTTGGTTTTAGCGGTTGTAAGCATATGTAACAATCTGTTCTTAGGTTTTGGCTGACTCCTCAAACAGTCTGTTCCGTGAGCATGAAACCATTAGGGAATCCTGCAGGGACAATAGTAGCATCCTGGCCGGTTTTGGTTTGCAAGGATTGATTTGAGGTTGGAAAGCATCCAAATGCCACCCAGACAGTGAAAATGCCAGCAGATGCAGGTATCCCCTCCAAGAAACAGATAAGTCCTAATGAAAAGCACAGGCACAAAACTAGGGCCATTTATGCAGGGCTGTTTCCCTCGCGGTCGTGGTGCTTTGTTTTGATCATGCATGCCTTTCCCGACTGTCGGAGGTCGCCTCGCTCTCCTTGTGCGTTTCCATGCATTTTGCCCACGTTTTCCGGATGCCATTTTAGTGAGAATCCAGAAAATGCAGTCAAAACATACAGAAACGTGCAGGGAGAGCGAGGCGACTTCTGATGGTCGGAAAAGGCATGCATAATCAAAACAAAGCACCAGAGCAATCGGCGGTGGTGACCACGAGGAAACAGCCCCGCATAAATGGCCTAAAACCAATGTTTGATAGTACTAAAAATGCAGTTATGGTCTCAACACAAATGATAGAGGAGGTTACAAATGGAATTGAGGTGCTGCTACGGTTTGGAGGGTTACAGTGACATTACGATAAAAATGCACTAAACACGTGAAGGAAATTTCTCTGGTAAGGAGACACTTCTTAACCCGGAAGCCTAACAAAATCTTAATTTTTTTGTTTGGAGAACACTTACTGAACCCTAGCTAACATTTATTTTGTTGTTTAAAAATACTTAAACCCTCATCTATGGTTAACTGTTATTAAAATTTAACCAGAATTTTTCTTCAGAACAATTGCTTTTTTTCAAAACTTAACAGAAACACCCCAAAATTCCACTAAACCATGTCACCAAAAAAAAAAAATACAACACAGAAAGATCTTCAAAACTACTGAAGAACAAACCAGAACAGTGCCAAAAGATAAAACAGCAACAACCTGGAACCCTTCCCCCCAAAATCATGAACCCTTTAAAAATTAAAGTGCAAAGCAGTTAAAATTAAAAATTCTAAAATAAGCCAAGAGACCCGGACAAAGCAGCACAAGCCTTTAAACTCAAAACAGCACCAAACCCCCCACTATTTTAAAACAAAGGCTCTCCCTTCTACAACCCACCAGCCCAAAATAAAAAAACAGAGGAAGCCTTGGGCTAGTCACAGATCTCTTAGAGCTCTCTCAGCCTCACCTACCTCACAAGGTGTCTGTTGTGGGGAGAGGAAAGGAAGGTGATTATAAGCCGGTTTGAGGTTCCTTAAAGGTAGAGAAAATCAGCATATAAAAACCAACTCTTCTTCTTCTCCTTCTCCCACTAATAATAATTGGCCGTAACTCTAGTTTTAGTAAAAAGATTTTGCTAAGTTGTAATGTGTGTTTATTTAAAAAGGGGAAGAAATGAAGCACCAGTCCTGTTTGTCGCTGGTATGTTTGATGGAGAAGTACTAATGATGTGTGCAAATAATATGTGTGTGTTTCAGATTTTTATGAAGCCAGATTTTGCCTTGGAGGACCCCTTAACATTTAATATGGTATTACCTTGGTCTCATTTTAATACTGCTGGAGGGAAAGGAAATCGTGACACAGCTTCTTCAAAGCTCCTTCAGGAAAAGGTAAATGATCCGTACGATATCATTTCAGTTATTTAATAAGCACAACAGACGTTACTTTGTGAAGGCACCATGGTAAGGAATTAGAGGTTTATAAGTCCATGGAAAAATGGGAAAACACAGGAGAATGAAGTTTTGCCCCATTTTTTAATGAGAACTTCCCCCCACAATTTTTCCAACAGAAAAATCAGATTTGTGTGCGTGGGAGGGGTGCTTAAACGTTTTCCCTTTTCAAAGGAGCAAAATGCTAATGTTTTTTGGTGCTGACCTGAATAGCCCAGGCTAGCCTGATTTTGTCAGATCTCGGAAGCTAAGCAGGGTTGGCCCTAGCAAGTATTCGGATGGGTGACCTCCAAGGAACACCAGGGGCATGACGTGGAGGCAGGCAATGGCAAACCACTTCCAAACGTCTCTTGCCTTGAAAACCCCCTGAGAGGTCACCATAATTCAGCTGTGACTTGTTGTTTGTTAATGGCCTCCAATATGTCCCATCATTGACAGCCATGCTGAGATGTTGCTAATTGTAGGCTGTGGTATTAGGGAATGATAATTCTTGTGTATGTTATATTTTCTCGGAAATTTTGTTTAAATGTGACTACATGGTCCACAATTAACATGCTGTAATGATAGTATACTACTGAAGGGTTCAATATTTTCTGTGTTACAAAGCTTAACTCAGTATCCAAATATTCCATCCAAATCGTATTTTCTTTTGTTTAGTAGGACGCTTCTGTCTAGTTTCAACTTTAATTTTTTTTCTGACCTGTCCCTCAGGTGGCAAAAATTAATATACATGTGCTAAGATGGCATAGAGTACAGCCATGTACAGTTCTCTCTAATATTAAGTATATTTGCAGTTTTGCTTGTAGAAAACCAAGGCACTTTTAAATGTCATAAATATGCCAAGTAGTACATTTTTATATGCTAGCTAAGGTATAAATAGTTTGCACTACCTGTTGCTGAAATTTTTGCATTGTTTAATGTGTCAGGTTAATATTTAATGCTTTGCGTCACAATTGTTTCTGATCTGTGGTTGATTTCCAGATCTCTACAAATCAAATCCTATTTCATTATCTGGTGGATGTCCCATTCCGTTAATTGATGTATTCTGTGAAATCTGCCTGTGAGAAAGGTGGACTGTCAATAATGAAAATAAATAAATGATTAAATTAATATTTTAATGCAGTAAAACAAGTTTAGGGCTAATAAAAAAAGTATTGCCTATATTTCAGTTCCCCCCCAAAGTGATCCCCTCCCCAATTTTTTCTCTCCTATGGCTTCAACATTTCTGTAAAATATACATCTATGAGCAGCAGATTAATTTTAAAAATTCCATATGTTGCCATAATCACCATCCCTTAGTTTGGACAGGTAAGAGTGCCATCTTAAGCAGAGTTATTTTTCTAAGCCTTCAACGGATGCAGAAGGATATAATTCTTCTCAAGTTGGCACTGTGAGTATCATTTTGATGAATGTATATTTAAGAGCCTTTTTTCACACACAAAAAAACCTTTGCAGAACTCAGTTTGTTGGGTAACTGTGGTTCATCTCTTTCAGAAACCTATCCAAACACTACTTTTTCTTTACAATTTCAGTATTCGGGGTTTCTAACAGTGGCGTCCTAAGTAGGTCTACTCAGAATGCTACTTGGGACTATTCAGTGGGTTTATTCCCCAGAAGGTGTTCTTAGATCACCTTCCTGAGGCGGAGGGGCAAAACTCCATAGGAGCCGGTGTGACCCCACACCAACATAAGTGCCCATTTAACCCAGCATAACGGGCACTTACGCCGTCCCAGGTGGCACAGTGCTGGTGCCCTCCCCTCAGAAATGGGCTGCCCGGACGTCACTGTTAGTGAGCTACAGTTTATAGGGACCCTTCCCAAGTACATCACAGAATATAAGAGCAGATTTTATAATAACTTTCCTTTCCCCCCTCCTTTTCATTCTCTTAAGCTGAGCCATTATCTGGACATTGTGGAAGTAAATATCGCTCATCAGATCTCCCTCCGCTCTGAAGCATTTTTTCACGCCATGACCTCCCAGCACGAACTGCAAGACTACCTCAGGAAAACCTCCCAGGCCGTGAAAATGCTTCGAGACAAAATCGGCCAGATCGATAAAGTGATGTGCGAAGGCTCTCTGAAAGTTTTAAGACTTTCACTGACGAGAAATAACTGTATAAAAGCGTACGATAAGCTGAAGTTGATGGCTACTGTGCACCAAACACAGCCTACTGTTCAGTTGTTGCTGTCCACATCTGAATTCGTTGGTGCGTTGGACTTAATAGCGACCACGCAGGAGGTTCTGCAGCAGGAACTCCAAGGCATTCACAGTTTCCGGTAGGTGGCATTTGGGGGACGGACGGGACGTGGTCACATGTAAAGTTTTAGAATGATCAGTTTCAAAGAATCATTTATGTCCGTAAAGATGCATACTATATCCATACTTCTCTGTGGCCATTCTTAAGCGATACTAGTTGATTCCATTGTTCATCAGAAGACTCCGTCATTGCATTCAGATGACAGTCTCTGAACTTCTGTAGTACGGGTTGTGTATCCTTTATCCATACATCCGATATCCGGGCTGATCCGAAAACCGGGACCTTTTGAGCTGGCAAGCAGGCATTACTGACAGGCCCCCAGCAGCTCCATTAATGGTTCAGTGTTCACAAAATTATTAAAAATATTGTTTAAAATTACATTCAGGCTATGTGTATAAAGTATGTATAAAACGTATATAAAACATAAATGAATTTCGTGTTTAGATTTGGGTCCCATCCCCAAGATATCTCATTACGTATATGCAAACATTCAAAAATATTCCAAAATACGGAAAGATTCGAAATACGGACCACTTCTGATCACAGTCCGGGTGAGGGATACTTAACCTGTATATGCATATTTATTTATTTATTTGGTTTATATCCTGTCCCTCCCCAACAACGCCGGGCTTAGGGTGGCTAACAACATAGGTCAACAGTTAAAACATAACAATTTACAGTTAAAATTCTCAACCTCTAATAAAATTCGAATGGTGCCCTTAATCATCAATAACAGAGGTTGACCAAAGGGGGAGGAATAAAGGAAGGAGAACAATTTCAATTAAAGAGGTGTGAGAGTTAAAATAGGTACATCTAAACATAATGAACTAAAGTGGTAGGGTGGAAAATGGAAAAGGGGGACGCCATCCAAGATGAAAACCGTCGCTGTCCTCAAATGCACAGGATGAAATTTAGGCTGGGTGGGTGGGTTCAGAAGAATGACAAGCATAATTGTAATTTAACAACTAGGTAGTTCATGTTACAGAGGGGTAGCCACGTGAGTCTGTTGCAGCAAAAATAAACTGGAGTCTTGAAAAACAAGATTTTGTTCCACAATAAGCTTGTGTGTGTGTGTGGACTGGAGCTCAGTTCTAACAGGTCTGATGAAGAGGGCTTTAGTCCATGAAAGTTTATGCCAGAATGAAATCTTACTTACCTTTAAGGTGTCACAAGTCTCCTGTTCGTTCTAGTTGGCATTGTGTTCTTTATATGTGGCCTGCTGTTGGTGTAATTAGTGTTCTGGCCATTTAGACAGAGCTGTAGGTAAATATTTATTCAGGACCTAGTTATATACTTGGAAACAGCAGTCATTGGCACTCAAGGGGACTAATACGTGAAGTCGAGCTGTGTTCTAAATGTTCTGGAAGGACAACTAGGTTATAATATGACCATCAGAAACATTCATTGTGAATATGACATTTGAGAGAAGGATGGCTTAATAAGATGTCATACATCTAAGCGGTCCAAATAGTTAGTACTTGGCTGGGAGACCACCAAGGAAGACAGGTTACTGTGCAGAGGAAGACAGTGGCAAACCATCTCTGTTTGTGGTGTAGTGGTTAAGAGCGGCAGACACTAATCTGGTGAACCGGATTTGTTTCCCCCACTCCTGCGCATGAAGCCAGCTGGGTGACCTTGGGCTATCACAGCTCTCTCAGCTTCACCTACCTCACAGAATGTCTGTTGTGGGGAGGGGAAGGGAAGGTGATTGTAAGCTGGTTTGACTCTTTCATAAGTGGTAGAGAAAGTCAGCATATAAAAACCAACTCTTCTTCTTATCCACGCAAGTCCCCTGATCCTCAGCGTTGGCTTTTTGGTGGTCAAAGGGCATACCCCCTTCCCCTTTTCACCAGTGGATAAACTGGTTAGATCCAACCTATAGCGCAACTGTGTACAGGCGCACCTCCCTTTATTGCGCTTCGCAGATATTGCCTTTTTATAAATTGAAGGTTTGTGGCAACCCTGTGTCAAGCAAGTCTATTAGGGCCATTTTTAATTAAGGTATGTACATTATTTTTAGACATAATGCTATTGCACACTTAATAGACTACAGTATAGTGTAAACATAACTTTTATATGCACTGGGAAACAAAAAAATTGTGTGACTCGCTTTATTGTGATATTTTCTTTATTATGGTGGTCTGAAACTGAACCCGCAATATCTCCAAGGTATCCCTGTAATTTGTTTTGTCTTCGATTCTGGTTTTCCGTACCTAGTTCCGAACTTTAGGCAAGCAAAGGTGAAGGTAGTCCCCTGTGCAAGCACCAGGTCATTTCTGACCCACGGGGTGACGTCACATCCCGACGTCTACCAGGCAGACTTTGTTTTACTTTGCGGTTTGCCATTGCCTTCCCCAGTCCTCTACATTTTAACCCCAGCAAGCTGGGTACTCATTTTAATGACCTTGGGAGGATGGAAGGCTGAGTCGACCTTGAGCCAGCTACCTGAAACCACCTTCCGTCGGGATTGAACTCAGGTTGTGAGCAGAGCTTTTGACGGCAGTACTGTAGCTTACCAGTCTGCATCATGGGGCTCCTCATACCATACCATATAATCCCCACGTAAATATGGATTTTTATCCAACCAGCTTTTTGGTTGGTGAAAAAGGGAGAGAGGAGTTCCCTTTGACCCCCTAAATGGCTATTCTAGGGATCCATAAGACAGGGGCTTTAGGAAGGAGGAGGAACATAGATCCAACCCTTCATCTTTCCAGAGGTTGAGCAAGCTCTTCTGCCTCCCCTTCATTACATAACTTGCATTTCTCTCTCTCTTCTTTTTTTGAATAGGCACCTCGGGTCGCAGCTTTGTGAATTAGAAAAACTGATAGATAAAATGATGATTGCGGAGTTCTCCACCTACGCTCGCAGCGACTTGAACAGACCTCTGGAGGAGGAATGTCAAATTCTGGAAGAGGTACAATATTCCACGTTTAAAAGACTTCTTCACGGGCAAGAGCTGTTCTCTGCTGGCATAAATACGTCATCGTGGTAGACCTGTAAATAGAAAAACCCTCCGGTAACAGGCATACACATGCGCACTCCCAATGTGTGCCTGCACAGAGAGCCAGCATGGTATAGAGGTTAAGAACAGTGGTTTGGAGCAGTGGAGTCTGATCTGGAGAACCAGGTTTGATTCCCCACTCCTACACATGAGCGGCAGAAGCTAATCTGGAGAACCGGGTTGGTTTCCCCACTCCTACACATGAAGCCAGCTGGGTGACCTTGGGCTAGTCACACCTCTCTTAGAACTCTCCCAGCCCCACCTATCTCACCGGGTGTCTGTTGTGGGGAGGGGAAGGGGTGATTGTAAGCCGGTTTGATTCTTCCTAAAGTGGTAGAGAAAGACGGCATTAAAAAACCAACTCTTCTTCTTTCTTCTTCTTCTTTCTTCTCAATGAACATCACTTACACATAAGCGCAACCCTGTTCGTTTGTTTTTCCTGCGGCTTGGTTTCTGATTTTGGTTAAGAGGAAAAGTACTAACCCAAACTATGTTTTGCATAAAAAGGAAATGTAAAGAAAAACAGAGAGAGAGGGAGGGGAGGATGGAGTGTGCAGGGTCTGTGGCTTCTTTCCAATCTTCCAAATAGTGGTTCCAAAGATTGTCAAACTATCAAAATCTTTTTAATCATTTTTTTAAATTAAGTATCACATTCATATAAATAAAAATAAGCACAAAGCCAGAGAATGGCATTAAACCTCAGCTGTGCAAACAAAACAAAAAACCCTCAAAAGCTAAGTTAGAAAGAAAGCATCCTCATTAATTTCAGATCCATCATTAAAATATTAAAAAGAAAAACTAGATGCTGGCAGGGACGGGGGCAATTAAAATCCCCAGAACCATTGGTGGCTACTTCTAAAGGCATGAATGCTTTGAGAGAAAAATTTCTTAAGCATTATGTAAGGTTGTTATCCATTGCAAGTCCAGATGGACACATGTATTTGGATGCTTTGGTGTGTGTTACCGTGACAGCCCAGAGCGGGGATGCCTCCATATCAGTAACTCAGGGCAGCACACCCCAGTTGTGTGTGATTCAACCTCTACTTATACAATCTGTCCTGACAAAACTAAACTGTGTGTTTCTACTTCCTGTCCCCCATCACTGGCTGTTTGGAATGGGGAAATGTCCCGTGTACAACACTGGATAAGTTGCATTAATAAGTTGAGGAATTCCTTAATTAGAGCGGTGGACTCTAATCTGGAGAACCAGATTCGATTCTCCACTCCTCCACATGAGCTGCGGATTCTAATCTGGAGAACTGGGTTGGTTTCCCCACTCCTCCACATGAAGCCAGCTGGGTGACCTTGGAATAGTCATAGCTCTCTCAGTCCCACCTACCTCACAGGGTGTCTGTTGTGGGGAGGGGAAGGGAAGGTGATTGTAAGCCAGTTTGACTCTTCCTTAAGTGGTAGAGAAAATCGGTATATAAAAACCAACTCTTCTTCTTTTCCTCCTCCTCCTCCTCCTTCTTTGTGCAGTCCTAAGCAGAATGTAATTTTAAACAGTATTTTTAATACTTTTGTGTACATTGAACCATTATTTACACCTTTGCTTTCTGATGGTTCACCAGAATACTTGTATCAGCTCTTAAACAAAAGCAACAGCAAACAAACTAACAGCTGCTGGTTTTCAGTCTCCACCTATGATGCAATGTACACGGTATTTTATTTTTTTAGGCGAGAGGAAACATTGGAAGCAGGCAG
The DNA here is from genome assembly GCF_029931775.1 of Euleptes europaea. NCBI lineage: Eukaryota > Metazoa > Chordata > Lepidosauria > Squamata > Sphaerodactylidae > Euleptes > Euleptes europaea. Next base: position 6,713,218 of record NC_079321.1, read on the forward strand.
CACGGATCTACCTGCATACCGGCTAGAAGGGTCCGGTTTTTGGTTCCGCCCGGATATGGGATGTCCAGATAAAGGATACTCTACCTGTATTGCTATGCTTCAGCCACTGGTTGTACATGCCTAGAAAGGGGAAGAGGAACAGTCTATTTCTCTTGGTTCCTATAAGTAACGAACAGAGCAATCCCAAGGACAGTCGCACCCTTTTAAATCCACTTAAGTCACTGGCAGTAGAAGAGTGTAATTCAGGCTATGTGAATTTGGGTCCCATCCCCAAGATATCTCTTCATGTATATGCAAACATTCCAAAATATTCCAATATACAGAAAGATACAAAATATGGACCACTTCTGTTCCAAAGCAGAAACAGTGCAGAAAAGAAATATGGATTTCCTATTCTGTCCAGTTTGGTATTTCATACTTTAGCATGGTGGGCCTAACTGTGTTTGGTGTTCCAATTCACTTTCAAATACTCCCTTTTTTTTGTTTCTGAATAGGACAGGCTTGTATCGCTAGTGTTTGGACTTCTGAAACAAAGGAAACTTAATTTTTTTGAGATATACGGGGATGAAATTATTATTACAGCAAAGAACATAATTAAGCAGGTAATTTGTTTCAGTATATGCTTCAGGTTATCAGATGTTTCCAGCTTGCTTCGTAGCTTTTCCTTCACAGTCTTGAATTAGAGAGCCATAAAAATCAATATCTTGTTGATTTATCATAGGGCGTTTTCACACATGCTAAATAATGCACTTTCAATGCACTTTTCTATAAACAGAATTATAGCACTCAGGTTTTAAAAGAATGACTTTTTGGGTGGGGAAAAGCTGACGCCCTTTTCTAACGTTTTTACAGTGTGTGATTAATACAGTATCAGAGATAGAAGAAATAGACACAGAAGTGGTCGTTAAGTAAGTATACGTCTAAAGCTTTTCATTGGTTTGGTGGGGAACTGATTAGATCATGCTTTTTTAGTTTGTTTTTTGTATGTAAATAATGAAGATTTGTCTGCAGAACTTTGTAGATGTGTGCTTTTCCCCCTTTTGTGCTCTTAGCATGATTTCTGAAATCGAGTAGTGAATTGTTTTCTAATGATACCTGGTGTCTGACATATTGGGGCACTTGTATAATAGGGAAAGGAGAACAATGAAGAGGAGTGACAGCAATTTTATTTTTATATATGTTTTATTTTTATTTTTTGTAAAATGAGTTTCCACTCCAGTCTTGTACTCCACATGAGCGGTGGACTCTAATCTCATGAACCGGGTGTGATTCCCCACTTCTCCACATAAAGCCAGCTGGGTGACCTTAGGCTAGTCACAGTTCTGTCAGAACTCTCTCAGCCCTACCTACCTCACAAGGTGCCTGTTGTGGGGAAGGGAGGGCAACTGTAAGCTTTTTTTGAGACTCCTTAAAAAGGTGGAGAAAAGCGGGGGTATAAAAACCAACTCCTCTTCTTCTTTTGTGGTACAACCTTGTACATTTTTGCAACAGAGTAAGTTCCATTGGAATGCGTGGCAACAAACTGAGAACGCTCCCATATTTCTGAGTCTAGGACAATGACATGCCTAGGAAGTGAGATCTTCATAACTAACAGTTACAAAGCAAAGATGGTTGAATGGACCATTCATATTCTACACAGGTAGTTAACTAAGATGGTCAAAATTTAGACGTTTTGAATCCCCTGCTGGAAGAACTAAAAACAGAAACTGTGTCTGTTTCTAATTTGTAGCTAATGGACAATTAATTTGGTTGCTGAAAGAGTGTTGCATGTAATCTGAAATAAATATCCAGCATGGCCTTCTTGCTATAATTCTCTTGACAGACTAATTGTATATTAGTCTGCCTACTTTTCCAGATACTATTTTTAGTCCAGTAATGGATTTTAACTATCTTTTGCCTTCGTTTATAATTGCAGAAGTGTTTCTTGGCAATGGGGGGGGGGAGAGAAACCATCTCAATATCGTTTTAGCCTCCATCTTTCTGCTGTCAGGAAAAAAATATTCTCCAATAAGCCTTACTTATTTTTGTTGCCCTTGAGAGTTGTAATTGTTTTTATAGCCACATAGCCTTCAGTTGGCAGATTCCATTTTAAAGGTACGTGTTTTAAATGCTGAACAAAGAGCATCCAAGCTCTTTCATAGTTTCAAGCCCGGACATGTTTGAAATTCTGTGCAAAACCCTCTAGGTTCTGATACTAGAAAATGACAGTTCTTCTGCTGAAAATTTTTACAAACCAGGCAAATAAATTTGATTTTTATTTTTTCCTCAATCATCCTTATATAGGGTTGCCAACCTCCAGGTGGTAGCTGGAGATCTCCCACTATTACAACTGATCTTCAGGTGACAGAGATCAGTTCAGCTGGAGAAAATGGCCACTTTGGCAATTGGACTCTATGGCATGGAAGTCCCTCCCCTCTCCAAACCCTCCCCTCCTCAGGCTCCGCCCCTAAAATCTCCAGGTATTTTCCAACCCGGAGCTGGCAACCCTACCAACCTAATATTCTAAATCTGTGCTGTGATTCTAGTTACTGGCGTTCACTTAGCACAATAACATTGTAAGGTAGTTCTTAACCCGTTTTAAAGATGTAGAAAGCAGAGTCTTAAGAGATGTCTTGCCCAAGGAGACTACAGCTGAGAGCTAAGATGGCGTTGAAATGGAACGGTAATAATTATCTCATGGAATTCTCCGTAGGCTGGCTGATCAAATGAGGATGATGAATTTTCCACAGTGGTTCGATCTCCTGAAGAATATTTTTTCTAACTTTATCATCTTCCTCAAAAGAATTAAGGTAAGAAACGTTCTGTGAATTGTCTCTACTGTCAGTGAATGATAGAACTGTAAAGGAGCCGTATTCTGTCATGCCGTTTGGACATTACATTTCAAACTGTGTCATACCAGACTGACAGAGCAATCCTACAGTCCAGCTGTGACAACATGGTTGTTTACTCTACAGAATTAATATTTATTTAATTTTTAAGAAGGAAGGTACTTGAAAAATCAGTATATGACAGTAATTCATTCAAAAACTTAGATTATTTCCAATGATACAAACTAAAATATGTATAAGTATTAAGATTGGTTCCTGAATTAATTTTATTCAACAGGGAACATATTTCTGGGTCACTTTCGGATTCAACACTATGATAATATTTCATTTTAGTCACATTTTTAATATTGTCTTAAAAGTAAAAAGAAAATTCTGATAGGTTTACTTGTGTTGGTTTGAGGCCATGTGATTTGGATGTTATTCCTCTGTTGATGCACCCCAATATCACATTAGCTTAACATCCAAATCACAAGATGTCATAGTTTCGCTGTACACTGCATTGGTCAGGCCGCACCTGGAGTACTGTGTGCAGTTCTGGAGGCCTCACTTCAAAAAGGATGTGGACAGAATGGAGCGGGTGCAGAGGAGGACAATGAGGATGATCGGGGCCTTGAGACCAAGCCCTAAAAGGAAAGGCTGAGGAAGTTGGGAATGTTCAGTCTGGGGAAGAGGAGGTTGAGGGAGGATGTGATTGCTCCCTTGAAGTATTTAAAGGGCTGTCACTTAGAGGAGGACAGGGAGCTGTTCCTGTTGGCAGCAGAGGATGGGACTCGCAATAATGGGTTTAAATTGCGGGCGGAAAGGTACCGGCTGGATATTAGGGGGAAATTTTTTACAGCAAGAGTTGTTCGACAGTGGAATCAGCTACCTCGGGAGGTGGGTGAGCTCCCCCTCATGGCAGTCTTGAAGCAGAGGCTGGACAAACACTTGTCAGGGATGCTCTAGGCTGATCCTGCATTAAGCAGGGGGTTGGACTGCATGGCCTGTATGGTCCCTTCCAACTCTATGATTCTGTGACAATTTACAGTGTAATCCCAGGCAGAGTTCCAGCCTTCTAAGTCCATTGGAACCATTGAGCTTAGAAGGGTGTAACTTTGCTTAGGTTTGCAGTTAATTTGGACCTCTGTTGAATTTTGCCTTTCCCTTTCCTTTATCCCTTAGAAGCTCCTTGATCGATTGATCCTGAGCAGCATAATTTTAAATCTAATGTTTGAGGGATATAAGAACTGAAATAAATCTTGTCACTGACAATGTAGCCTTGGGATCCCTGTCACTTAATAAAAAAGGCATTGTGTCTGTTGAATTTTTTAAAAAATGAACAAGCCTGAAACTAGAGACAAATATTTGACAGGTTAATTCAAATCACTCTTTCATATTGTGCTCATATTGCATACAGGTTATGCAGTATTTTTAAAAAGATGTTCTCAACCCTACCCCACAGGGAATTCAGGGTAATGTGCATTTTTTGTAAAAACAAGCTGTCTTTTATCCTAGGCAACACTAAATGTTATCCGCAGTGTCGTTCTCTTGGTTCTAGACAAGAACCAAAGGAGCAAAGAACTGGGAGAAGCTTCTGTGCAGAAGAATCCATCCAGGGAAAGTTCCGTGGATACAGAAGTGGCTTACCTGACCCATGAGGGCATGTTCATAAGCGATGCCTTCAGCGGAAGAGACCTTCCATCCGCAACAGCCAATTCGGCCTCTCCAAGAAACGTTTGTCCAGACAGCGAGCCCAGCAGCAGCGACTCCGTATCTGAGTCTGAATGTGCCACCGATTCATCCTCAAGCAAGGAACAGACATCGTTGGGTATTACTCCTGTTGGAATTGAGACCATGTACGTAGTCAAGATCCTGAACTCAGATCTTGGTCCGAACATCTGGAGACCAGAAAACAAACACAGCACTGAAACCATGATAACAAATATATGAAGATTATATTAATACCATCTATCACCTATTAAAGAGCCAGCGTGGTGTAGTGGTTAAGAGCGGTGGTTTGGAGCAGTGGAGTCTGATCTGGAGAACCAGATTTGATTCCCCACTCCTCCACATGAGCGGTGGAGGCTAATCTGGTGAACTGGATTTGTTTCCCCACTCCTACACACGAAGCCAGATGGGTGTCCTTGGGCAAGTTACAGCTCCGTTAGAGCTCTCTCAGCCCCACCTACCTCACAGGGTGTCTGTTGGGAGGAGAAGGGAAGGTGATTGTAAGCCAGTTTGAGTCTCCCTTAAGTTGTAGAGAAAGTCGGCATATAAAAACCAACTCTTCTTCTTCTATTAAATATCATAGGCAGGGAAGTGTTACAAAAATTAGACTCAGGAAACATATGGCAATCAGAACGTAACACTATATAGAAGCCTCATTATACAAAACCCTACTATACAAATATGCACCATATACAACAACTCCGATGTTCAAAGACCTCCTGCAGTCAGTAATTGCAGCCAACAGGCCAAAAGGTGTCAGATGGAAACCTGAGCTCCATAAGGCTGCATCCCATGTCTCATAAAACTCAAGCAGGGATAGTCCAAAAACAGCTGTGTAAAGATCGTAATCAAGGGTGTGAATGAAGCCAGTGATCTGATCCGTCAGTGAAGGATGACAGATGTCCTGGATCAAGTCGTTTCATGCAGAAGCACTTCTTCAGCTCCTGTGTAAACTAACAATGTGCCAAAATGGCTACAACTCTAGCAGGACATGATACGTGCATATTTGTATATTAGGGGTTTGTATAATGAGGCTTCTATATAATGTTAAGTTCTGATTGTGATAACGTTTCCTGAGTAATTTTTGTAACACTTACCTACCTATGATATTTAATAGGTGATTGATGGCATTTATATAATCTTCATATATTTGTTATCTTGGTTTCAGTGCTGTGTTTTTTGGTCTGTACTGTGTTTCAGCACTGGTTGCTTATTTCACGTTGGTTCCGAACATCTGGAGAGCATCCCAGCAGTATAAACGGGAGCCGAAACTAATCTAGCAATAGGGACCAACAAGATTTTCGTGGTATAAGCTTTCGAGATACTTTGACTCTCAAAAGCTTATACCTCTAAAACAGTGGTTCCCAACCTTTTTTTGACCAGGGACCACTAGGACTTTTTTGTTCGGTGCAGGGACCCCAAGGTTCAAAATAAAAATTCTGAGAATTTGAAAATTAATCATAACTGTTAGTTAAACATTAAACTTAGAATAATATTTGAATATATTTTATAATAGAGAACTTTTAATTGAAAATATTAATTTATTATGGGTTTATAACTTTGTTTCGCGGACCTTAATTTAGTTCTTGCGGACCCCTGGGGGTCCATGGACCCCTGGTTGGGAACCAGTGCTCTAAAAGGTCTGGTTTTCGGCTCAGTCCGGATATCGGATGTCCAAATAAGGGATACTCAACCTGTAATGTTAAAAGGCTCTTAAAACACAATTAAAAACACGTAAACGCTTTTACAATATCCATTTAAAATAGTTTAGCCTTTAGATACCACTCCGGCCTGCATTTTCTTGACTGCCAAGGCGAATTGTACCACTCTATTAACGACATACTGATCCAAATTAGAAAGAAGGAAAATTAGTTTCTCCTTCACAGGAGAAGAGTTTATACCCTTTAGAATATCAGCAGGAAATGTATTTCTGGGCTCTGCATACAAAGGACAAAACAAAATATAATGTGGAAAGTCCTCTGGGACCAAGGTTTCACAAATACACAGATGAGCTGGGACCAAGGCTTCACAAATACACAGATGAGTGTTTTTACACCTAGCAACCTTCCAAAATGGCAGAAGGCATAGTTTGAAATCACACAGATATTAAAGGCATTCTAAGATTGGGGAGATAATTCACAGTGGGTAGCCGTGTTAGTCTGTCTGCAGTAGTAGAAAAGGGCAAGAGTCCAGTAGCACCTTAAAGACTAACAAAAATATTTTCTGGTAGGGTATGAGCTTTCGTGAGCCACAGCTGACTTCTTCAGAAGAAGTGAGCTGTGGCTCACGAAAGCTCATACCAGAAAATATTTTTTTAGTCTATAAGGTGCTACTGGACTCTTGCCCTTTTCTACTACTAAGATTGGGGAGAGTAATACTGGACAGATAGGAAGCTCTGTCCACAGGCCTTCTAAATAAGCTGTCTTGACTCTGCTAGCAGGGTTCACGTTAGTGTGTGGGGCTTCACAAACTCTAGTTTGCCTGGAGGCCAGCGTGGAGATACCAGTGGGTTCAAGGCTTCCCAAATCCAAAAAGCCGTCAGCCATGCTCTGCACACAACCTGAGGAGGGAGGGCGAAGAGTAACAAACTTGTGTTCATGCCCGTCACAGACAGATCTTCTTGTTCGTTGTGCCTGAATGCAGCCCTTGTCCACAAGAAGGAATGCATATATGCATAGAGGTGTGACCGAATCCTCTTCTTCCATGGTGCCGGGCTGTCTCTGCAGATATATCACGAGTAAAAAGAACCTTCTTTGTGTTTCTTTCAGGATTGGGGAGGACATGAAATTGTCTGAACTGGAACTGGTGAGGTTAGCGAATAACATACAAGAGCTCCTTTACAGCGCTTCTGATATTTGCCATGATCGTTCAGTCAAGTTCCTTATGGCTAGAGCAAAAGTAAGTTGATGGCCTGTTTACGGTTTCCATGGACCCCCCCAGGTAAAGACTTCCCTCAGGAGGCTGGCAGACATCATCTCGATAAGGGCCCCCCAACCTTTTTGACCCTGTGGGCACCTTTGGAATTCTGACAAAGTGTGGTGGGCGCAGCCACAAAATGGCTGCTGCAGGAGGCAGAGCCCACCACGAAATGGCTGCTGCAGGAGGCGGAGCCAGCCACAAAATTTCAGCCGCAGCTTGCATTCCGTTACACAGTAAAGATCCCTGTGTGGTGGTGGCAGCTGCTGCCCAAGCAATGTTTTAAAAAATCTGCACAGCCAATCAAATTGCCAGTGGCCAGTCAGAAATTTTGCTGGGCAAAAGCCCCACCTGACCCTCACCCACTTTCTAAAAACACTTGGTGGGTGCCAGGTAGGGCTACCAGGTCCCTCTTCGCCACTGGCAGGAGGTTTTAGGGCCAGAGCCTGAGGAGGGCGGGGTTTGGGGAGAGGAGGGACTAAAATGCCATACAGTCCAGTTGCCAAAGCAGCCATTTTCTCCAGGCAAACTGATCTCTATTGGCTGGAGATCTCCTGCCACTACCTGGAGGTTGGCAACCCTAGTGCCAGGAAAGGTGTCTGCAGGCACCATGGCACCTGCGGGCACCACATTGGGGACCCCTGATCTAGGGCCACCCTAAACATTGTATGAAAACAAATTGTATGAGTTGCCCATCTTCATGGGCTCCTGGGAAATTACCCCCTAGCGTCCTCCAGATTAGGAGACACAGTGATGAGAAAGAACCTTGTCTCCTTTTTTTCCCCCAAATAATTGAGACAACTATTTTGTCATCATTGCCTTTCCCTGTAGGATGGATTCCTGGAGAAACTGAATTCTACAGAGTTTGTTGCTCTTTCCCGACTTATGGAAACTTTCATCTTGGACACAGAGCATATCTGTGGTAGGAAGAGCATGTCACTCCGTGGTGCTCTTCAGGGTCAAGCTAACAAATTTGTAAATAGATTCCATGAGGAGAGAAAAACAAAACTCAGGTATCTTTCTGTATATGTATTACAATACAAAGCAGAATTTATAATCCTCCCTTCTAAAAAGTAAAACTGATTATACATTGTTTTGGTGCAAAGGCGCTCATTTGACAGATGCTGTCATGCCTAGAGAAAATGGTTTGGTTTCTAACATAAATTAGATGAAAGTTCTGTTTTGTGTTAGATTATTTGTTTATTAAATTTATACCCCGCCCTCCCCAGCATTGCCGGGCTCAGGGCGGCTTCTGACATAACAGATACAATTATTCATAAAATACGTCCCTATTAACACACTGAAAAGAAAATTTAAAACTTTAATCTACTGAATACAGACGGCACCCAACTCAACAATGACTTCCATGATTAAATGCCTCACCAAGGAGGTTGGCCAAGATACAAACACACGAACACATGAAACTGCCTTATACTGAGTCAGACCCCCTTGGTCCAACAAAGTCAGTATCATCTAGTCAGACCGGCAGCGGCTCTCCAGGGTCTCAGGCAGAGGTCTTTCACATCACCTACCTGCCTAGTCCCTTTAACTGGAGATATCGGGGATTGAACCTGGGACCTTCTGCACGCCAAGCAGATGCTCTACCGCTGAGCCACAGCCCCTCCCCAAGAAGGGGAGTAACCCCCCCAGGGCCCAACCCCTCTTTATAAAAGCTTTACCTACATGCATTGTGAATTCTCGATGTAAGTCACACGTCCTGTAATTCTGAGGAAGGGAGCTTTGACTCTCGAAAGCTCATACTCCAAAAATCTTGTTGGTCCCTAAGGTGCTATAGGACTCAGATCTAACTCTCCCACTGCAGACCAGCATGGCTACCCCCTGAAATTATCCTGTAAATATTATTTTTATATTTGGTTGTGCTGAATAATGTACCATTGAGTCGCAGCCGAATTACGGTGACCCCATAGGGTTTTGAAGGCAAGAGATGAGCAGAGGTGGTTTGCTGTTGCCTGCCTCTGTGTAGCAACCGGGGCTTCCTTGGCAGTCTCCCATCCAAGTACTAACCAGGGCCAACCCTCTTAGCTTCCAGATCTGATGTGATTGGGCTAGTCTGGGCTATCCAGGTCAAGGCAGAGGTGGTTTGCCATTGCCTGCCTCTGTATAGCAGCCCTGGACTTTCTTGGTGGTCTCCAATGGTTTCCCACCTCTGATGAGTTTGGGCAAAGCTGGGCTATTCAGGCATCTGTATTTGGCTGTACAGATGTCTTATATGTCCTTAAGCAAGGAGAGCCTAAACATATGCTGGGAGAACCCATTGTGTTACTGATCTTTCCCCCCTTCCTTCTGCAGCCCGCCAAGCCCCTCTAGATGCTGGTCCTAAGAGACAGGGTACCCTCAGTAACAGCACTGGAGGAAAGCAGAGAAAGGTTGTTGTAGGGTTGACAGACCCCTGTTGGGGGCGGGGGGCCCCTGCTTTGGGCCTCACCCCTCCTGCGCCATCCAGTTGGCCGGCGGGGGTCTTACCAGGCAACCAGCAGGTGAGGGGGTGGTCTTACCAGGCTTAAAATGAGGCCTAGGCCTTGATGTCGCCAGTGGGATGATGTCAGTTCCTGAAAGGACCTGTAGGGATTTGGTAAACTGTCATTTATTCTGTATACATTAATACACTCTTCCAGAATCCCTTAGAACACGTCCAAAAGTCACACTTTAAATCTGCATGTCGGTTTCTGCAACGGTGAAATAGTCATCATTAGCAATTTGGTTTATTAGTTTCAATCTGTACTGTGTTAGATACCACTGACAGTTGAAGAAGAAGAAAAAGCCTCTTGAAAGCCTATCATTTTCCCAGTGCACTTTGGCAAGCGGTGCTTTCGCTTGACTAGGTTGTCTAGGTTTTATTGCACAATGCTGCCTTTCACTGGGGCCAGTCTGTTAGGCTCCTTGACATAGAAGCACTGGAGTCGACAGCTGTATCTGAAGCCCAGTTCACACATGTGGGATTGCCCATGTGGGGGTGGGGGGAGCTGCTTAAAATGTCAGCTGCATTGCGAAATAGAAGAGCATGGAGTGGCCTCTGGTACGGCTCAGTCAGTTTCGACCTCACAATTGCAGCTTCCCCGACAAGCATGGTTTGTGGTGGTATAGCTGAAATGGGTCCAGATTAGGGTTGCCAGCTCAAGGTTGGGAAATACCTGGAGATTTTGAGGGTGGAGCCTGAGGAGGGTGGGGTTTGGAGAGGGGAGGGACTTCAGTGCCATAGAGGCCAATTTCCAGAGTGGCCATTTTCTCCAGGGGAACTGATCTCTGTCACCTGGAGATCAGTTGTAATAGCAGGAGATGGCTAGATGGCCATCTGACAGCAATGCTGATTTTATGATTTTAGGCAGATCATGAGAGGGAGGATATCTTGGTCATATTCTGGGTATGGAGTAGGGGTCGCTGTGGGTGTGGGGAGGGGAAGGTAGTTGTGAATTTCCTGCATTGTGAAGGGGGTTGGACTAGATGATCCAGGTGGTCCCTTCCAACTCTACGATTCTATGATCATCGAATCTGGCCCGCGGGCCTTATGTTTGACACCCCTGGCATGCACGTTTTGCAGCAGAACTTAAATGGCATCGAAGTTCAATGTCCCAAATCCTTTGCTTGATTTCAGGATTTGCTTTGGAATAGCCTGAGGCTGTTAGGCAACTGACCATTCCAGCTCCTTCATGTTCCCATCGACTTCCAAAAGGCTTTTGCTGCTGGAGCTGTCTTGAGAATTCGCCTGCCGCTAGTTAATGTTTGCAGCAATTGCATATATATATATTTTATTTTTTATTGACTTTTTGAGATAAAAAAATTACAGGGGGTAAAAAGAAAGAAAGAAAAAAGATTTTAAGCAAAATTAAAACAAGTTAACAGAAATAACAAAAAATAATATAGAATTAAAAGTAAAAGTCCCCTTCCCTCCCTCGTGTTATGTGCCCACCCACCCCCCATTGTGACTTCTGGAGAAGTACCCCTTAACTTTATATCATCCACTATATATTTAGTTTCCCTTTACTACAATATTTTATTTACAACTCTTTCACAATCTTCATAAAATCAATCTTTGCCGTGTTAGCCCAGTGTACAAAGGCCTTATGCCAGTCTTTTTTAAACTCTTCTACATCATTTCCATGTAGACTATTGGTTAATTTGGCCATTTGTACAAAATATATTACTTTGGCTCTCCAATCCTTTAAAAGAAGCCTAGTTTCTCCCTTCCAGGTTTTAGATAGTATTATTCTTGCAGCCGCAAAACTATAATGACAGATCATCATATCTGCTTTCTCCATTTCTTTTGGTAATAGGCCTAATAGGCAGGATTCCGGTTTCCTTTTTATGTTCCCCGTAAATCAAATTGTTAGTTTCTGTTAAAACCTTTTTCCAAAAACTTTTAACTAAATTGCAGGTCCACCAGGCATGGAAAAATGTGCCTTTTTGTTCTTTACATCTCCAATTGCATATTTTGTGACTCCGTGCCTCTTGTGATAAATTCTGAATCAGCGAGTGCCAGGGGAGGACTTCAAGGCAGCCCATTTTGCGTTTGTAACCGCCTTTCCCTTTGTGTTTTATAAATAGCCTCCTGTTAGACAACGAGCGCTGGAAACAAGCCGAGGTTCCAGCAGAATTCCAGGATCTTGTGGATTCTATATCAGAAGGCAAAATTGCTTTACCGGAGAAAAAACCCGGAGGTGGGTCTTTTGGGTCTCACTCTCTCTCGAGTGTTCTAGTGGTACTGTGAGGACACGTCGCGGCAAAACGTTGGCAGACAAATTTTGTTGTTGTAGCTGGTTCTTCTGTCTTTGAATTCGCCAAGGCTGAAGCTGTTTGCGTTCATAGCGGGGCAGCCAAAAGGGAATATGCTGAACTGGAATTGGGGGTTGCTGGTTTGAAACATTGCTTGTTCCTACCCTGAATAGTCATGCCGCTATTTTGTTTGACCTTTTGAGTGTATGTTGATATGTCTTCCTGCCACGTGTTCTGGAGCTCCTGCGTGCTTGGCCTGAACAGAGACACATCTGGAGAGACTGAAAGGAAAGTTTGTTTTTAGTTCTAGATTTTTTTCTTTCTTGAACACATGAACACATGAAGCTGCTTTATACTGAATTAGACCCTTGGCCCATCCAAGTCAATATTGTCCATTTAGAGTGGCAGCGACTCTCCAGGGTCTCAGGCAGGGGTCTTTCCCATCACCTACTTGCCTAGTCCCTTTAATTGTAGATGCAGGGGATTGAACCTGGGACCTTCTGCACGCCAAGCAGATGCTCTACCACTGAGCCACAGCCCCTCCCCATAGGATCAGAATGTAACAGAGGATCACAATGCATAGGATCAGAATGTAACAGAGGAAAGGAGATACCTGAATTCTCAATGAAGTTAGTTTATTCTTATCTTTCATTGTTCAGCTCCTGAAGAAAGAAAGCCGATGGAGTTCCTTGTTGTTGATGGTCAAAAATATGCTGTAGTTGGGTAAGATAGTGCTAGCTATTTTTTCCCCTTCACTGGGATTGAGTTCTGAATTATCATTTTGGTTATTCGAAGATAGAATCATAGAGTTGGAAGGGGCCACACGGGCCATCTAGTCCAACCCCCTGCTCAATGCAGGATCAGCCTAGAGCATCCCTGACAAGTGCTTGTCCAGCCTCTGCTCAAAGACCACCAGTGAGGGGGAGCTCACCACCTCTCTAAGGTAGCCGATTCCACTGTCAAACAACTCTTACTGTAAAAACTTTTTTCCTAATATCCAACCAGTACCTTTCCGCCCGCAATTTAAACTCATTCTTGTGAGTCCTATCCTCTGCTGCCAACAGGAACAGCTCCCTGCCCTCCTCTAAGTGACAGCCCTTCAAATACTTAAAGGGAGCAATCATGGCCCCCGTCAACCTCCTCCACACTAAACATTCCCAACTCCCTCAGCCTTTCCTCATAGGGTTTGGTCTCCAGGTAACTTCATCTAGACCTCTTGCGTGTATCATTAACTTTTCAAAGGACCCTTCTGCACAGAATGTCATAGTACGGGGGCGTAACAGCAAGAAAAAAGGGTTTGGGTGAAATTGTCCCTTCTGGTTGTTTCATTGGATGAAGCAAACTCTGTACCTAGTGTAAGGTGTGTGTGTTGGAAGGATGCTTTCGTAGCAAAATTAGACTATGAGGAGATAATACACTTTTTGAGACGTCATTTTGGTGCTACTGGGCTGCTGTATAGTCTAAAATGGGGTGTTTACTCTTTTCTGTTGCAGGACGGTGTTGTTGCTGATTAGAATCATCCTGGAGTACTGCCAGTGTGTGGATAACATTCCTTCCATAGCTACTGACATGCTCACTCGTCTCTCTGATTTGCTGAAGGTACAGCTCCCCTCCCACAAAGATCCATTGTACAATGCAGGGGATGGCAGGGACCCAGTAACGCAGTGTTGCGGATTATTTTCAGCTTGCTTCTTGTGAACCCTTAAATTCATCCCTGTGTGGATTAAGGTGCCCTGACCTGGATAGCCCAGGCTGGCCCAATCTCATCAGATTTCCAAATCTAAGCAGTGTCAGTCCTGGTTAGTACTTGGATGGGAGACCGCCAAGGCAATCCAAGGTTGTTATGCAGAGGCAGGCAATGGGAAACTACCTCTGCCCTAACCTGGATGGCCAGGTTAGTCCAATCTCCTTAGATCTAGGCTGCTAAGTACAGTTGCCTCTGGTTAGTACTTGGATGGGAGGCCACCAAGGAAGTCATGGGGTGACGTCACATCCCAGTGTTTATTAGGCAGACGATGTTTATGGGGTGGTTTGTCATTGCCTTCCTCAGTCGTCTACTCTTTACCGTCAGCAAGCATTTTTCCAACCTCGGAAGGATGGAAGGCTGAGTCAACCTTGAGTTGGCTACATGAAACCAACTTCCATCGGGATCAAACTCAGGTCGTGAGCAGAGCTTCGACTGCAGTAGTGCAGCTGACCACTCTGCGCCACAGGGCAGAAATCAGGTGAAGTCCTGATGTGCCTCCCCCCAGGCACAAATATGCTCTTCCAGCTCAAAAGAGAAGAGAGAGAGAAAATACTCTCCTCCTCCTCAACTTATGGCGACCCCACAGTGTTTTCAAGGCAAGAGATGTTCAGAGGTGGTTTGCCATTGCCTGCCTCTACGTAGAGACCCCAGACTTCTTTGGTGGTCTCCCATCCAAATGCTAACCAAGGCCGACCCTGCTTAGCCTTCCGAGATCTGGGCCATCCAGGTCAGGGCAAGTGATGCAGCTTTTGTTAATGGGTAGTTGTGGGCCCCGGGGGTGGGGGGAGGCTCCAGCTGTGGTAGACTGTTGCTAACAACGCCAGGAAATACTATAGAGCCGTGTTGGCGAACCTATGGCACGGGTGCCACTTCCGGCACGCGTAGCCCTTTCTGCCGGCACTCACGGTTCCTCCAAGCCGCTGGCCTTTCCGGCTCTGCCCCACCCCGGATGGGGGAGGCTGTAGCCCAGGGGTGGGGAACCTCCGACATCATTGGCGGTGGCCCCCGGACTCTCCCACAGAAGCTGCCGCCATTGCTGCCGCTGCAGCGTGCGCGGCCAGCCAGGCGGGTGGGAGAGCGGGGAACAGAAGCCGAGCGCCCACACTCGGCATGGCTGGCGGCTTCTCCGGCGCCCTCTGGGCCTGTGCGGGCGGAGGGGCATGGCTGGTCGGTGGGTGCGAAGGAGGCGCCCTCTGCCCCACCCTGCTCGCCTCTCACAAGCCTGCTGCCGCGCCCCACCGAGTGGCAAATCCAAGGCAAAACCTCCCATGCATAAATGGCCTCTTTCTTTTTCTGTCTCCCTCTGTCCTTTTCTTTCTCTCCCTTGCTCCATTTCTTTCTCCCTTTCTCTCTCTTTTTCTTTCTTTCTTTCTCTCCCTCCCTTCCTTCCCTTTCCCCCTCCCTTCCCTTCTTTCCTTCCTTCCTTCTTTCCCTCCAGCGGCTTCTCCAGCACCCTCTGGGTCTGTGCGGGCGGAGGGGCGTGCAGTCCTATTCCACCTTTGAAGTGCCCACAAGCTATCCTCCAAACACCTTTCCATTTGTCTTGATATGTAGAGAGAAAACACTAAGGAACTAGTTGCCAATCTCCAGGTACTAGCTGGAGATCTGCTATTACAGGTGATCTCCAACCAATAGAGATCAGTTCCCCTGGAAAAAATTGCCACTTTGGCAATTGGACTCTATGGCACTGAAGTCCTTCCCCAAACCCTGCCCTCCTCAGGCGCCACCCCAAAAACCTCCCACTCATGGCGAAGAGGAACTTGGCAACCCTAGCCTCTCCCTCTGGGCCCCCTCTGGGGGTGGTATTCAGGTTAAATTGCCGCATTGGCACTCAGCAATAAATAAGTGGGTTTTTGGTTGCAGTTTGGGCACTCGGTCTCTAAAAGGTTCGCCATCACTGCTATAGAGGCATGTCTGGCTCTTAGTGGTCTGTGTAGTGGTCTGTGGCTGGTCGTCAAACACTGCAGGGCTTTTGCAGCTTGTTAGCATGTCTGTATTACCTGTTTATTGCCTGTGTATTACCTTTCAAGGCAAACCGTTTATGCAAGTGGAGGAAAAAAATGCTTGGACAAATCGTTCATTCTCCCCTTTGCACGTTGATCTCACGTGACTGTTTTGCTCTCTTCCTTTCCCATCTAGTATTTCAACTCCCGAAGTTGTCAGCTGGTGCTGGGAGCCGGCGCTTTGCAGGTGGTTGGCTTGAAAACGATAACGACAAAAAATTTAGGTATGGATTGAGTTTTCACATTTTCCTTTGGAGCGGCGGACTCTAATCTGGAGAACCGGGTTTGAATTCCCCACTCCTCCACATGAGTGGTGGACGCTAATCGAGTGAACCGGGTTGGTTTCCCCACTCCTCCACATGAAGCCAGCTGGGTGACCTTGGGCTAGTCACACTCTCTTAGAGCTCTCTCAGTCCCACCTACCTCACAGGGTATCTGTTGTGAGGAGGGAAGGGACAGTGATTGTAAGCCGGTTTGATTCTTCCTTAAGTGGTAGAGAAAGTCAGCATTTAAAAACCAACTCTTCTTCTTCTTCAATGAATTCCCAGCCCACAACCCACTTTCAAGGGCTCGTGACCAACATTTGGGTCCCGACCCACACTGCTTTAAAGGACAAAGTCAAGAGGACTGGAAGAAAATTCTTCCTGTCTGTCATATTTTGTCAGGTTTTCCTCAACTCAACAAGTTGAGACATCCAGTAAACAGCGCAAAGGGGGTTTGCATTGCAGAAATATGAAACAGAGCTTGCAACAAAGCTAACCCTCCATTCCTGAGCCCAGTTTAGGCGTCTTCCAGAAATGCAATTACTTATCATTGTTTAAAGCCCTCGGGGACTTGGGACCGGAGCATCTGAAGGATTGTCTTCTCCCGTATGTCCCTGCTTTGTGACTTGTTTTTTCGTCCTGACCCACAGGTTGGGGAGATACTGTTATAGGTGACCTTCTGAAACAGAAGGGATATTATCCAAGCTGTTGCATTGACCGCTATATGTCTTTTCTTCTTTGGTTGCGAGCGTCCTCGATGGGAAAGCCTCTCTTTGGGTAACCGCGGCTCTTGTGTTGTTATCTCTTTCCGCTTTTTCCTCTCTGTCCACAGCCCTCTCGTCCCGCTGCCTGCAGCTCATTGTACACTACATTCCCATGATCCGAGTGCACTTTGAATCCCGTCTGCAGCCCAAGCAGTTCAGCATGCTTAGGCATTTCGATCACATTACCAAGGTATGTCTCAATCCGTTTCTCTGGTTTGAAATGTCTCCGTCCTGTCTCTTGGTTCTGGCGTAAGACAAGCGCTTGCTTGTCAGTGTGATGAGCCAGTGTGGTGTAGTGGTTAAGAGCGGTGGTTTGGAGAGGCGTACTCTAATCTGAGAACCGTTGGTTTCCCCACTCGTACACGTGAGCAGCGGACTCTTAATCTGGAGAACCGGGTTCGATTCCCCACTCCTCCACATGAGCAGTGGACTCTAATCTGGTGAACCGGGTTGGTTTCCCTGCCCCTCCACATGAGCGGCAGATGTAATCTTGGTCCATGACTTCTCGGCATGATCAGAAGCACAGTATATGAGAATCTTTGCACTGAATAATAAATACTTGTGTTTTTTTTATTCCAGGATTATCATGACCACATAGCTGAAATTGCAGCCAAACTTGTAGCCATAATGGATGGCTTATTTGATAAGCTGCTAGCAAAGGTAACCATTGTAGGATATAATTATGTTTTTTAAGCAGCATGAATGCTTAGAATTCTTTATGCAGAATTCTAAGCAGGCACACGTACAGAATGTCTGTAATTTCTCAACAATGTATTCCAGAGAATGCGGCTTATTTTTAGAAAATAATTGCTTGTGTGCTATGAGTTAATACACAAGAGTATTGATTTGTGGCAGTAATGCAGAGAGCCAGTGAGGTGGTTAGGAGCGGCGGACTCTAATCTGGTGAACTGAGTTGTTTTCCCTACTCCTCCACATGAAGCCTGCTGGGTGACCTTGGGCCAGTCACGGTTCTCTCCGAACACTCTCAGCCCCACCTACCTCACAAGGTGTCTGTTGTGGGGAGAGGAAGAGAAGGAGATTGTAAGCCACTTTGAATCTTCTTAAAAGGTAGAGAAAATCAACATATAAAAATGAACTATTCTTCTTCCTCTTCTTCTTCTTGTTGGCCACAAAAATAAACAGTGTAAAATAGGTAATGTATTTTATTAGACCAGCTTCCAGAGGCATGCAGGTATTGTTTTGTAGAAAATACTTCATTGGGTAGGATGAGGAATTAACTAGATCTGAAGTATATGTAATGCAAGACTGATTTCAGATGCAAATGCTTTTGTAGCTAGGGTAGCGAAGTCATAAAAATGTTCATATTTCTGTGGAAGAAGGGAGTACAAATTATTCATAAGCCAAAAGCACATAGGACTTCAAGCAGTGCTTAGCAAATTGTCCAGTCTTGAAAGCCCTGTATGAGCAATTATCACAGTAATTCTTACTAGACTTGGTAGCTGGAGATCTCCCGCTATTACAACTGATCTTCAGGCAACAGAGATCCGTTCACCTGGAGAAAATGGCCGCTTTGGAAGGCGGACTATGTGGCGTTCTACCCCATTGAAGTGCCTCCCCCCCAACCCTGCCTTCCTCAGGCTCCACCCACAAAATCTCTAGGTATTACCCAACCCAATGTAGTATTAAAATCCACCCCTGCTAAAGGAACCCTCAATTTTCCAGTTCACAAGCAGATTCTCAGATAAAAGGCTTTATCCATCTGTCTCTCGCTTCACTGAGCAGGTTGCAGCTAAGCAAGGAATGCTGAGGAGTGTCTGTTGGCCAGAACCACATTGGGAATTCAGAGGGAACTGAGAGGGCCAGGGCACACCCAGCAGGCTTCATGTGGAGGAGTGGGGAATCAGACCCGGTTCACCAGATTAGAGCCTGTCGCTCTTAACCACTACGCCACGCTGGCTCTCAAAAGCTCATACCCTAAAAATCTTGTCAGTCTCTCAGGTGCTGCTGGATTTGAATCTTGCTCTTCTACTGCAGAGCTACAAGGCCACCCTCTGAAACTCGGTTCTGTGTAGATATTCCCCCTGCCCTAGCCACAGCTGCTGAAAAGGAAGGGTGACAGGCGAGCAGAGTGAATATAATTTCATGTATTACTGTCTTGTTAAAGGCATGATGAATGAAATAAATTGAATCCACACATTAGCGAGGTCATAAAGGACTAAAGAAGACAAGCTCCTCTGCCAAAGGAAATCAGATTACACATTCTGCCTTCTGAAGTGTTTCTCTGGCCATTTTTAATTAGTTGTTCTTCCAAAGTAGAATTGAGTATACATCTTTTTTCTAAACTAGGTTATCTCAGTTCAGTGCATTTTATAATGCTTGGTTTGCTACAGTTCCTTCCTGCCTCCTCAATCACGAACTGGGAGAAGTTTTCAGTTCTGGAAATGCAGTTTAGGGCAGGAGGCAACTAGTCAGGGAACAGGAGAGATGATAGGGCATGTATAATCTTATGCCTTTGAGCTGTTTTGACGCCCTTAGAAAGCCAGGAATCTGAGATCTTGTAGAGTGTTTGAAAGAATGACAGCACATATATTGTCAGAAAAACAAGAAGGTATACTAGGTTCGTCATATCCCAATCACGGGAAGTAGCTGGGTCGAATCCAGTTTGCTTTTGGACGGATACATGCAAGCCGTTCTGCGTTCGCCTCCAAAGCCAACAGCTAAGACAGGCACCTGCATTTGAAAAGGCTAGAAGGGACTTTCCTTTGTCTCTCTCTTGGCAAGCAGGAAAAGACACGAAAATGCCTTTTACTGAATCAAACCGTCAGTCCATCAAAGTCAGTATTTCCTACTCTGACTGGCAGTGGCCCTCCAGGGTCTCGGGCAGGGGTCTTTCACGTCACCTGCAGCCTGGGTCCTTTTAACTGGGAGATGCCAGGGACTGAATCTGGACTGAATTCTGGACCTCCTCTCTTGGTACACCCCATGAAGAGCATTACGCTCTACTGATAATAATTTGTTGGTAGTCCTCGGCCTGAGGAGTGTGCGGCTGTCCTCGACTAGGGCCAGGGCCATTTTGGCCCTGGCTCCGGCCTGGTAGAATGCTCTGCCCAGTAACATCAGGGCCCTGCGGGACATGAAAGAGTTCTGCAGGGCCTGTAAGACAGAGCTTTTCTGCCGGGTCTACAGTTGAGGACAGCCGCAGATAAGATCAGTACTGGCCTCCCTACTCCCCCCCCCTTTTAAGTCTACAATCAACTTATTGGGGATGGATAGCCGACCCAGTTTTGAGGTGTTTTGTTTTGGGGTTTGCTCTAGTAGGCACTATAGCGACCATCTTTTTAATAATTGAGGAATGGTTTTATTGTTACATAGTAAAATTTTAATGCTGTCACCTGCCCTGAGCACAGCCTGGCCGAGGGAGGGCGGGTTAGAAGTATGAAAAACAAACAAATAAATAAACCTGACCATGCTCGCTCTTGAGTTGCGAATGAGTGCAGGTTGAGTATCCCTTATCCGGACTGCTTCGGACCAGAAGTAGTCCGTATTTCGGACCTTTCCGTATTTTGGAATATTTGCATATATTCCGTATTTTGGAATATTTGCGTAATGAGATACCTTAGGGATGGGACTAAACTGTCTAAACACGAAATTCAGTTACCGTATGTTTTAGGTATGTTTATATACATTTTATACGCATAGCCTGAATGTAATTTTAAACAATATTTAAAAATTTTTGTGTGCATTGAACCATCAGAAATCAAATTGGCGTGCTGCTGAGGGCCCGTGAGTAATGCCTGCATGCCGTTTCAAAAAGGCCAGTTTTTGGGTCAGTCTGGGCATCGGATGTCCAGATAAGGGATACTCAGCCTGTAGGCAAATGGGCTGGTGAAGTTTCATGTGCCAATTTTCTCTTACAGCCCTGGCCATCTAATAAATGCTTGCAGGTGGAATTACATTTCAAAATATATTTTATTGCTAGCAAGAAAAAGAAGAAAGAGGGGGTGAGAAAAAATACAAAACCAACACTCCTGACAAAGTTTAAAAAAACAGAAGACAAAAAACAAAACCGTTGTTAACCTAGTTATTCCATGACATAAACAAAGCCCATCTCAGGCTTTTTGATTTAGACGTTTAGTTTGACATGTCATTTTAGATATGAGAGCCTTTTTCCATGTTCCCGTAATCTGGTTGATAATATTATGGACTACAGAGGATTTCCAGCAAGACTTAACACCTTGTCTTGCAGCCGTTAAAAAGCTTTTGATAAGCTCTCTGAGGTAGATGCCTGATCTTTAACGTAACGTAATAGAGCAACTACAGGGCCAAATGGTAAATCATGGCTCGTTAATTCTAAAATGTACGACGAGATTTGGTGCCAGAAAGATTCCGTTTGTCCCTAAAGGACGTGTAACAAATTTGTCCGAGTCGAGTGACATCTCTAGCATAAATCGTGGTAGCGAGTAGAATTATGTTTTATATTGATTTGTGTAAGTAACCATGCTCTGGAGGGATAGTACAAAGGGGGTGGGTGGGAATACTACCACTGAAAGATAGTTTTTGGTAATTTAGGAAGACAGTTTTTTGTTTGTTATGGCTTCAGAAAGATAGAACTCTAGGCTGGCATCTGCAAAGTGTGAAGAGTTTGGGGTATATCAACTTTGAGAGCTCCCTTCCCAGCAAACGTCTAGCACTCCTCTGATTTAAATCTTCGCTTATGCTAATAACTGCATCGTACTAGGACAGCACGGTCTGTTCTGCAAATTGTAGTGTAGAATTGAGTCAGCAGGAAAGAGAGAACATTGAAAGGCTTCTGTTTTTTTCTGTCCAAATGCACGCGGGCTGTGCAAATGAAGCAAAACAAACAAAAATTAAAATAGCGGCCAAGTGTCAGTTTTTACAACCATCTTTCCTTTGTTTCCAGTATGAGGTGAAAGCCCCCGTTCCTTCTGCCTGCTTCAGGAACATCTGTAAACAGATGGCAAAGATGCACGAAGCAATATACGAGCTGCTTCCTGAGGAGCAAACACAGGTGAGCCATCCAGAGTAGCTTCTCTCGCGCTCGCCAGCACGGCTGAATTCAGTGAGCAACTGCGCTCCTCGGGACTGATCTTCTATAATTCTGTATAATGAATTTATTACAGACAAAAATCAGCCGCTTGTACATGGCCCTACTATAGCCTCTATATTTCTATTATAAATATGAACATAAAACACAATTAGACACAAAATTACAGCCAGACAATTAGACCAAAACTAAGACCAAATGCGTTTTGGCCATGTGGCCTTCTTCAGTGGACTAAATCCATTAAAATCCAGAATGCAGTTATACTATTATACAGGTATACAAATATATGTATACAGATACATTATACAGATATACAAATATAAAGATGACATCTTGATGACTGGGAAACCTTGATCAGTGCACTGTAGTAGGCAAGATATCCAACATCTCCCCATTCAAGAGGGTTTTAGAAAAGGAAATAAATTTTCAGATTTATTGAAGCCTAAAAATTGAAAAGGAAAACCTGTATGGTGCTCATACAAGTGGACTTCTTATTTTGTAAACATCACTTTTGCTAAGTAATAAAGATTGTAACACTGACTTTTCTCAAGAGGAAGACTGCTGAGGGGAGGGGAAGTCAGGGAAGATCCTCGGCCCTTGTGTTCATATAGATCAGGGTGTTTGTGTGGTACACACTGTTTGTGTGGTACTAAAAGTGCAGATGTAG
The DNA here is from genome assembly GCF_029931775.1 of Euleptes europaea. Classification (NCBI taxonomy): domain Eukaryota; kingdom Metazoa; phylum Chordata; class Lepidosauria; order Squamata; family Sphaerodactylidae; genus Euleptes; species Euleptes europaea. The sequence goes on from NC_079321.1 coordinate 6,735,870, forward strand.
ATTTCTTGCATTGCCAAATCTACCTTGAGAGATAGCCTGCATGGTGTACTGGTGGGAGGGTAGGTCGGATTCTTGGAGATCCAAGTTTAAATCCCCGCTCTGCAGCAGAAGCTCCCTGGGTGACCTTGGGCCAGGCACACACACTCAGCCTAACCTGCCTCACAAGGTTGTTGTGAGGATTAAACGGAGGCAAGGAGAGCAATGTGAGCCTCTGTGGATCCCCCATTGGGGAGAAAAGCAGGGTGTAAACGAAGCACATCAATAAAAGTGTTAGGTAGCAGGATGAATAGAGAAGAGGCAAAATCCTTGAGTCAGAACTTGAGACCAATTCAGTCATTATGACCCCCATGTATCGATTGCTGGAAACTGCTTCCAGGTGGCAGCACTCAAATTAGGACTGTAACATCTTTAATGTTCTCTGTGCCCACATGGTATAGTCTAGCTCAGGGGTGTCAAACTCAATTGTTACAAAGGCTGGATACGACATAGATGTCACTTGGTCAGTCCGGGCCATGCCTCACCAGCCCAGATCGGGGGGTGGGGTGGCTGGCTCACGGGCCGGATAAGAGGTCTCAAGGGGCCGGATCAGGCCTGTGGGCCTTATGTTTGACACCCCTGGTGTAGCTAGCGTCTGGAAAAGAAACAGAGCAGTTCTTCAGTGGAACAGTCTTCCTCGGGAGGTGGTAAGCTTTCCTTCCCTGGAGGTTTTTAAGAAGAGGCTAGATGGCCAACTGTCAGCAATGCTGATTCTATAACCTTAGGCAGATCATGAGAGGGAGGGCACCTTGGCCATCTTCTGGGCATGAAGTATGGGTCACGGGGTGTGGGGGGAGGTAGTTGTGAATTTCCTGCATTATGCAGAGGTTGGACTAGATGACCCTGGTGGTCCCAACTCTATGATTCTATAAAAGCACACACAGATGCTGCTGCTCTTATCTGAAGCAATTTTCACTAAACTTTCTGATGGGCCTGTTACTGATGAAGCGGCCCTTATTTTCTGTGCAAACTCCTGGCCAGCAGATGGGGGGAAAGTGGATTAAAATGTGTATTCCGCATTCTTCAAGGGAATAAGATCTTCAGCAGTTTACGGTCTCTGTGTTGTCACAGTGTGGCATAGTGGTTAAGAGCGGTGGTTTGGAGCGGTGGACTCTGATCTGGAGAACTGGGTTTGATTTCCCACGCCGTCACATGAGCAGCAGGCGCTAATCTGATGAACTGGATTTGTTTCCCCACTCCTACACACGAAGCCAGCAGGGTGACCTTGGGCTAGTCACAGCTCTCTCAGCCCCACCTACCTCACAGGGTGTCTGTTGTGGGGAGGGGAAGGGAAGGTGATCGTAAGCCGGTTTGATTCTCCCTTAAATGGTAGAGAAAGCCGGCATATAAAAACGAACTCTTCTTCTTCTAGATGCTGTTTTTACGAATAAATGCCAGCTACAAGCTCCATTTGAAGAGGCAGTTAGCCCACTTAAACGTCGTCAATGATGGAGGACCTCAAAATGGGTATGCTACGTAATGACTTGTGTGTTTATTTTTCTGTTAAACCTCTGGGTTTCCAGAAAGCAGCAGCGTGTCCTGTCTACTGGCAATGGTGCTGTCTGCCAAATGGGTCCATTTAATTATAGGATGCAGATTAAATTAGCTAACCGTATCTGAACTTGAATGTTACCGTACCTGAAGTGAAGGAGGGATAGTGAGGCAGAACAAAGAAAGAAGCCGCACGTAGACATAGAAGTTGGTGAGCCAGAATCTGCAGAGGGACAGGCCAAGGACCTAAGGCACAGTAATATTGTACAGCTAGTCCACTTGGGTTAATTCTTTGCAGAAAGTTATATTCAAGAAAGCAGCTGTTCAGATTTTACAGAATGTGCCAGTACGGAACAGGTACAGTGGTTAGTGGGATGCTGTTTGTCTCTGTTTCTCCCATCCCCCCCAATTATTGTTTGGGGAGGGGAGGTCCAAGGGCCTACATGGATGAACAGCCACGTGGGTCAGAGAACGGCAGTTAGTGGGGGGAAGGAAGATTTTGCTCCATCAGGGTCCCCAGGAAACCCCCACTTAAAACTGTTTGGTACAACCTTTCTGGCCACTGAGCAAAACCCAGACCATCTGATTGGCTCAAGTCTGGTTGACACCTTAAGACTCCCTGCCCCAGGATGTGGTGATGGCTGCCAACTTGGAAGGCTTGAAGAGGGGAGCGGACATGTTCATGGAGGAGGGGGCTATCTACCCATGGCTACTAGTCAAAATGGATACTAGTCATGATACATACCTATTCTCTCCAGGATCACAGGAGCATGCCTGTTATATTAGGTGCTGTGGAACACAGGCAGGATACTGCTGCTGCAGTCATCTTGTTTGTGGGCTTCCTAGAAGCATTTGGTTGGCCACTGGGTGAACAGACTGCTGGACTTGATGGGCCTGATCCAGCATGTTTGAATCAAAATTCCCAGCATCCCTGATTGTCACTTCTCATGTGACAAAATTAGTTAATTTAGGAAGGCATCGGCAGGTTTCTCTCCTACATCCCTTATTTTAATTAAGTATTCCTCTCTAGTAAACTGCTCTGAAGTACTGCCTGGCAACCCTATCTACCTTATAATCTGCAGAGTATAACCCCTATAAAATTTGCTTTACCCACTGTGTTCCTGAACAGTCGTGAAGTTCAAAAACCAACAAGTGCCCCCCCCCCCGGAAGATGATGACTACCCCACCCGATTTTATTTGTGGGTCGGAGCCTGGTTTGTTCCACATTCAAGGGCAAGGCAGGGGGATGCAATTTAGCTTAATGTCCCCCTTCTCACTGCAGCCCCAATCGTCAGCAAAGGCTTTCCAGGAGACTGCTGGGGGAGAGTTGACGGAGATCACTTTCTACATACTTTGTGCTAATTTATAAATTCAGTCAACCTGAGAGTAATGAACTCACTGGACATGCTAATGAAACAGAGCTGATTCATCAGATGGTTTGGCGTTCTTTTCCGCGAGTCTCCTGACTTTGCGCTTTTTTCTTACATTTCAAATAGGTTGGTTACAGCTGACGTAGCTTTTTACACTGGAAACCTCCAAGCTTTGAAAGGGCTTCAAACCCTGGACTTAAACATGGCTGAGATCTGGGAACAGAAGAGGTGATAATTCGGCAGCGCAGTGGGTTTTCCCCTCGGCATGGGGTAGCTGCTGCTTCTCAGAAGGTGAACAGGTGGAAGCTAGAAGAGGAAATTCCCTCGAAGTCTGGTGAAAACCTGGGTCCAGGAGTGATCCTGGGAGACTTCTTTAGCAAGGGGGGAAAAGGAGCGATCAAGTTCTGTTGGTGGAATTTCTTCATGCTGTTCGGAACCAGGCTCAGGTTTCTTTGGACCAAATCCAAATGAATACATAGCTGTAACACAGCTGCCGTTGTCTAGAGAGTGCTTTGTAAGTCTTTATATTAAAAAGATGCTCCGCATTTCTTCTAGTGCAATGGAATTCACACGGTGTCTCTCTCACCTTTATTTAAGTGACGGTACAGTTTGGGAAACCTTGCAAAATTCTATAAAATGTTTTCACTTATACAACTGTTCTAAGGTTATTTTTTTTACAGATGTTTCTATAGTCTTGATTTAACCTGCACAGAGTGTTAGGGTGCATTCGGACGTAGTTCTAGGAGCTGTACTCTGAAGACAAGACCTTGAAAGTGAAGCTGTAGCAATGACACGCCTCATTCCTCCAGGACAAGCGGTCAGCTCCTAAGAGCATGTCTTAGAATGGGTATGGTTTCCAGACATTAATCATATCAGAAGCTGGGTTTTAATTTGCCCATTTCTACATATCCCATATTTCCTGCTCTCTCTACCTTCCCATCCAGTTAACATTATCTTTAAAATGTAAGTATGGTTCATCCTACACTGCAAGAGTATTCTCTCCAGTATCAGAGGCGCATGCCTATTATGTTAGGTGCTATGGAACACAGGCAGGACATTGCTGCTGCAGTCATGTTGCTTGTGGGCTTCCTAGAGGCACCTGGTCGGCCACTGTGTGAACAGACTGCTGGACTTGATGGGCCTCGGTCTGATCTGGCATGGCTTTTCTTATGTTCTTAATGCAACGCTAGATGCGATGCAACTAAACTTATATGAAGGGTTGAGTTGTTGTTTTTTAAACGCTGTATTTCAGGCTGGTACCTGCCTGCCCAGAGTAATTTAAGTGCCTGTGCATTCCACCTCATCCGACACGAACCTCATGAGAGAGTGCCTATTCTAGTAACAATTGTGTTGCAATGATGCAGTGTTTGTGTGCTGCCTCTGGTTTCAACAGACAAGGCATGCCTCTCTGTTAAACATTAGCAGAAGTCGTTTGTCAATCAAAATAAAGCTGTAAAACGAGCTGTTTAAGAGACCCCTTCTTTGATGGTAGGCGCCTGGTGTTAATACCTACATCTCACACACACAATACACACACACATAAACACATGAAGTTGCCTTACACTGAATCAGAGCCTTGGTCCATCAAAGTCAGTATTGTCTACTCTGACCCGCAGCGGCTCTCCAGGGTCTCAGGCAGAGGTCTTTCCCATCACCTATTTGCCTAGTCCCTTGAACTGGAGATGCCGGGGATTGAACCTGGGACCTTCTGCATGCCAAGCAGATGCTCTACCACTGAGCCACAGGCCCCTCCCCACACACACAAAAAACACTCACTTTCCAGACAAGGGCTCGATATTTATTTCAGTACCTGTATGGATATGATGATGTTTTTGAATCTATAATTGTCAAGACACGATCCGACTGTGTGAACGTTACACTGAAGAGGAGGCTCGTTCTGTATTTAAAAGCAGAATGGAGCATGTGGCGGTATACCATGAGAGAGAAGCGAGAAGAAGGGCGATGAAGACAGAAGTAACAATTCCGACACTTCCGTCGTATCAAGTGTCTTTTCTTTGGGTAAATATACAAGACCGCTACCACCACCTTCAGAGCAGAATCAAACGTGAGGTATTGAACTTTGCCAGAGTAGCGGAGCTTGAAGTAAGTATAGGGTAGGTGAAGTCATCAGGTTAACAATTTCAGTACTAGGCTTTTTTAAACCGCTTACTTGCTTCAGTGGCAAAATGTCTGGTTTTTATTTTTTTTTAATCGAGGGTGCCTGTTTACACTTCAAGAAGTAGTTGCGATTAATAAGTCAACGGCGTATTGCTTCACAGCTTTTCAGTTTACAAGCAGAACTCGTGGAACATCAGCATGTTAAACACCTTAACGCAAGAGCTGCCTGCCTTTTCTTAAGACAAATAATATTGCACTTTCGGTTATATTCTGAGTTAAATCATTTTAGAAACTGGCTTTCTGCCTCTTCCAGAAATTACAGGAAAATCTACTTGGAAATAATACTGGAGGGTACAGTAAGTGGGTAACTAATTATAGAGGGCTCTCTGAGCACACACCATCGGGTGTCCAGCAGGTTCTTCCGGTTTCTGGAGCAGCTGCTGATCAGTGATCCAGGATCCGAAGATTGCCAGAGACTATTTTGTTCTCCAAAACTGCTCCCGGTGGTATATCTATCCTGTCTCCATGGTTTGCGATAATGATGACAGTGCCCTAGATAGCAAACAAAAGTCAATGTTTAGCTGATTAATAACCTTCAGCTGTAGCAGCCAAATGAGCAGTCACAAGAACAAAAAATTAAGATATGCAACAGGTGGGTCCTCCTTCAACATGTTCCCACTCCCCAACCGTTTATTCCTGAGTAAGCCGCACAGACTTTAAATCTGACTACTCTGGAATACAATCACAGAGTTCAAAGAGCAAGGAGTCATCCAGTCTGAGCTGATCTTAACTCAAGATCAAAGTGCAGATAAAGCCAGACAGGATCAAGTAAGTGACTTCTTGCAGCATAAGTTTTCGTAGACTCAAACTCTGACTGCATCAGATGCTGCACAAAGTACGACCTGATATATACACAGAGGCACAGAACAAATAGCAGTGTGACCAAAACTGAGAGAAACAAATCACCAGGAGTAGATGGGATATCAATAGAGCTGTTCCAGCACACAGAAACAGAGTTTATCAAAATCGTAAGACTGCCAACAAATATGGAAAATAAAACAATGGCTCACAGACTGGAAACGCTCAATCTACATCCCAATTCCGAAAAAGGAAACATCAAAGACTACGGCAACTAATGGACCATCACATAAATTTCTTGCATGAGTAAAGTAATGCTCAAAACCTTATAACGAACACTTATCATAAATGGAATGGGAACCTCCAAATATTCAAGCTGAATTTAGAAAAGGAAGAGGCATTAGAGATCATAATCTATACAAAGCACAGCAGTTCTTAACAATGGCAGGAGGTGTTGGAAAGTTAGATTTAAGTCTAGGATACTGGTTCTGAAACCCTAGAAATAGGAATTACTTCTAACCTACTCTACTTTCCAGGACTCCTTTGCAAAATAACAGTATACTATTTGTCCTCCTCCTGGACATAAAATGCAGGAAACATCAGTTAACACTGAATGTTTATATTTTCCATGTTTAGTATTTATAAATATATAGCATTATTATTGAACAACACAGACATTTTACACATTATGGCAGAGGCAAATCCAAATTTGGCATCCAACTTCCCATGCCCTCCTCTCCCACCTCACTCTGTTCCACATCCCCCACCGGTGAAAGAGAATCATGACCCTCTCTTGGTTCCAGTTTGAGAAGCATTAAGTTGATAAGTGCTATAACGTCACAGCCAACTTACAGTGACCCCAGCAAGGGGCTTTCAAGGCAAGTGAAAAGCAGAGCTCCCTCTTGCACACTACATTTGAATCGTCTTGTTTCAGGTATCCATATTATGGTACCTGAAACTATAGCTTCTATGGGTTTTCTCAGACAGATGCTGCATTTCCAGTCACACAGTATGCCCTTTCAGCTGTAGACATTCATCTCTATACTGAAAAGCATGACCATGTTTAAACTTAAGGCCAGTTGCCAAACTCTGGATTCCTTCCGCCGCCCCCCCCACCACCGCATTCGTACAAGCAAAAGCAAAGAATTCCATCCTGTGTACACAGGGAGTTGCTTCACCAACCTTTAATGCAACGTTCTTGCCAAACGTGACATCTCCTGAAACTGTAAGATGATCCAGCTCAAGCATATCAGGTATACTCTCAAACCGCCTCAGGTAATCTTGAACCTTTTTAAAAAGGAGAGAAGCAAGTTGGCCGATAACATTTCCAAGCACTGAAGCGTCATCGTGATCTCTGGGTTTCTTTATAGCGTCACCCCAAATCATTCAATACTGGGGATTTCCCCCCCAAAGGACTTGCCTTTCCAAAGTCAACCTCATTCAGGGCTAGCAGTTCAAAAGGCCACCAGTATACCATCAGAAGAAGAGTTGGTTTTTATAACCCACTTTTCTCTACCTTTTAACAAGTCTCAAACCAGCTTATAATCATCTTCCCTTCCTCTCCCAACAGACACCTTGTGAGGTAGGTGGGGCTGAGAGTTTGGAGACAGCTGTGACTAGCCCAAGGTCACCCAGCAGGCTTCATGTGGAGGAGTGGGGAAACAAACCAGGTTCACCAGATTACAGTCAGCTGCTCCTAACCGCTACACCACGCTAGCTTTCCATTAGTCTATGACCGAGTGTGTTCACACTTATTTACAATAATTGTCTTTACGTTTCATTTTACTGGATGAGCAATGAATTTCCCCCTAATCCCATACAACCAAAGAAAACCATCTCCAATAAACTTGTACTGTGACACAAAAGGTTGTATGGTTGATGTATAGGAACCTGAAGTGATTAGTAAAGTGAGTTTATGCGAGTGGAGATCCTAACTATGGAAATCAACAGGTGTTCTCCATTCCACCTGCATACAACTTAAAGGTATATGTGGATAGAAGAGTTGGTTTTTATATGCCGACTTTCTCTCCCACTTATGGAAGAATCAAACCGGCTTACAATCGCTTTCCCCTCTCCACAACAGACACCCAAGAGACAGCAAGTGAAGCTCGCGTATGCCAGTTTTGTGTCATGGGAAAATGAGAAAGAGGAGAGGGGTATTCATGGTTACTAGTCAAAATGGATACTAGTCATGATGCATGCCTATTCTCTCCAGGATCAGAGGCGCAGACCTATTATCTTAGAGGCTGTGGAGCACAGGCAGGATAATGCTGCAGCAGACATCTTGCTTGTGGGCTTCCTAGAAGCACCTGGTTGGCCAGACTGCTGGACTTGATGGGCCTTGGTCTGATCCAGCATGTCCTGTCTTATGTTCTCCCCTCATGGGATGGGGGACTCCTGTCTCCAGTCATTAGAGAGTTCTGTGTGAACAGATTGCTAGACTTGATGGGCCTTGGTCTGATCCAGCAGGGCCTTTCTTATGTTCTTAACATTTTTGCAAAACCGAACAAATCAGGCACACATGACGAATACACGAAACGGCCTTATAGTGAATCAGATCATTGGTTCATCAAGGTCAGAACTGTCTCCTCAGACTGGCAGCAGCTCTCCAGGGTTTCAGGTGGCAGTTTTTTCACATCCCCTCCTACCTGATCCTGAACTGGAGATGCCAGGAACTGAACCTGGGACCTTCTGCATGCCAAATATATGCTCTACCACTGAGCCATGACACTTCAGTGTATATCAATATAGGAAAACACTGAGTAAATAACTGAAAAATGGGGCACGGTGTTCAGTCTTCCCTTAAACAGCTGCCGTAGTACCCTTCCCACTCTAAGAGAAAGTGAAGTGCTTCATTAATGGCAGTCAGAGACCAAGATTTCTAAGGAGACAGTAAATTAATCCACAAATCAGTTAAACCACTCTGCTTTAAAATGTAACCCCACCGAAGTGTGTTTATTAAAATGTTTATACCCTGCCTTTCCTAGTGGCCCAATTTGGCTTACAAATGGAACTGAAAACATGCGGAATAAAATAAGGCCTCAAATAACCCCGCTAAAGCAAAGCTTCTAAAACTGTGACTGTAACTGAATGTGGGGGGGGGGGGTTCGCGAAAAATCTGGCAACAGTAAAAGGTTTCTTTATGATTTATTATCAGTAAATGTTTTATTCGTATACCTATTTTATATACCCGGGGTCGCGTAAAGATTTCTTGGGCAAAAATGGGTCGCGAGTGGAAAAAGTTTAATAAGCCCTGCTCTAAAGGATACCTATACCCCATTAAAAGCCCCGGAAAGTAGAATGGACTTGCAGGGCCTTGTAAACATTTTTAGAGGTAGTGCCTCCCCATCTGTTCCACAAAGTATGAGCTGAAATAGAAAAAGGGGCCCCCAACTTGGTGCCATGGCGCCCACCAACACCTCTCCTGGTGCCTCAGAAGTGTTTTTAGAAAGTGGGCGGGGTTTCTGCCCAGCAAGGCTTCTGATTGGCTGTGCAGGTTGTTGTTTTTTTAAAATGTTGCTTTTGCAGCAACTGCCACCACAAGACAAGGATCTTCACTGTGTGACTATAGGTAAGCTGAGGCAGCATAGTTCAATTGTGGAACTCCCTGCCCCAGGATGTGGTGATGGCTGCCAACTTGGAAGGCTTTAAGAGGGTAGTGGACATGTTCATGGAGGAGAGGGCTATCCATGGCTACTAGTCAAAGTGGATACCAGTCATGATGCATGCCTATTCTCTCCAGGATCAGAGGAGCATGCCTATGATATCAGGTACTGTTGCACACAGGCAGGAGAATGGCTGCTGCAGTCGTCTTGTTTGTGGGCTTCCTAGAGGCCCCTGGTTGGCCACCATGTGAACAGACTGCTGGACTTGATGGGCTTTGATCGGACCCAGCATGGCCTTTCTTATGGTCTTACCTTGTGCCTGCACCCACCACGCTATGTCAGAACTCCAAAGGTGCCCACAGGCTCAAAAAGATGGGGGACCCCTCACTTAGATGACGTTAGAGGGGCTACACTAACAAAAACCAGCAGTTGGCAACCTGAAAATCACAATGGTGACAAATGGGGTCACAGGGGAAGAGACTGTCCTTTAGACTGCTGGAAGCTGGAATAGTAACCTCAACCTAAGAGCCGGCAATCCAAAGTAGATATGTTATACAGGACTATACTGGGTGGCTGGGGAAGGGGTAAAGTTTAGCTGCATAGCAACAAGTCTACTTAGCGTTGCCAACGCCAGGTTGGGAAACACCTGCAGATTTTGGGGGTGGAGCCTGAGGATGGCAGGGTTAGGAGAGGGGAGGGACTTCAATGCCATAGAGTCCAATTGCCAAAGCGGCCATTTTCTCCAGGGGAACTGATCTCTATCGTCTGGAGATCAGTTACAATAGTGGGAGATCTCCAGCCACCACCTGGAGGTTGACATCCTTAAGTCTTCTGCTGCGTTTTGCAAACCTTATCCCTCTCTCCACCAGCATTTAATGATGTTGGAGAAGAAGAAGAGCTGGTTTTTATATGCCGACTTTCTCTGCCACTTAAGGCAGAATCAAACCGGCTTACAATCACCTTCCCTTCCCTACAACAGACACCCTGTGAGGTAGGTGGGGCTGAGAGAGCTCTATCAGAGCTGTGACTGGCCCAAGGTCACCCAGCTGGCTTCGTGTGTAGGAGTGGGGGAAACAAATCCAGTTCACCAGATTAGCCTCTGCCGCTCATGTGGAGGAGTGGGGAATCGAACCCAGTTCTCCAGATCAGAGTCCACCGCTCCAAACCACCGCTCTTAACCACTACACCACGCTGGCTCTCAAGGATGTTGCAACGGTGTTTCCAGTAATGCAGCGGAGCAGAACTACAGACCTTCTTATGCATCAGACTGATCCTTATGTCAAGAACCGCTGCAGTGAACATTTCATCTCTATACTATGCATGTGTGTTTTTTATTTATTTTTAAAAATTCAACGGTGACGCTTACCTTAGTGAAAGAGCTTCCCAGTTTAACTAGCGGCACAGTAGGGAACTCTCTTTTCTCACTCATTGTTAAAGATCCAGCGTTAAGGCTATAGAGGTTAGACATCACCAGGAGAAGATCAGAGGTGGTCTTGACAGGCAGGAAACGACTACGAGGGACGTTGATCCCCAGAGAATTCTCAAAGCTTTTGACGGCGGCACCAACGGCGGTCTCCAGCTGAATGACATTTAAGCCACCATCCAAAGTCTGCAAGAGAAAAGCTGAATCAATATGGTAGTTAACTCCTCAACCTCATTAGCCCATATTGGTAACATCAGACATCAGGGTTTTTCAGCTTCTGAATCCACGAAGCTCAGCAACTGTGGAAATTGTCTTCAAATTAAGTCTGAAAAAGAAATATTATTCGATACCACACTTAAGCATTAAGGGCAACCCTAAATCATATGATATTAAGAGCAATTTAAATATATATGTTAATAAACAATGGTGTAGTTATGGTGGCTTATTCACCATGGCCTCAGTACCTCTACACAAGAAGAGTTGGTTTTTATACCCTGTTTTTCTCTACCTTTAAGGAGTTTCAAAGCAGCTTACAAACGCCTTCCCCTGCCCACAACAGACATCTTGTGAGGTAGGTGAGGCTGAGAAAGCTCTAAGAGAACTGTGACTGGCTCAAGGTCACCCAGGAGGCTTCATGTGGAGGAGTGGGGAACTGAACCCAATTCACCAGATTATCGTCTGCCGCTCATGTGGAGGAGTGGTGAAATCAACCCGGTTCACCAGATTATAGAGTCCATTGCTGACGTAGAGGAGTGAGGAATCAAACCCGATTCTCCAGGCTAGAGTCCACCACTCTTAACCACTAAGCATGCCCTCACAGTGGGTTCCCCACGCTGGCTCTCACAAAGGGTTCCTCACAAGGCTAAGTCTTCACTTCATCCCCTCCCACGCACAACTACCCAGCAATCCATGTCCCATCCAGCTAATCTCCTCACCTCCACATGGTCCAGGGACACAAGCTTGGAGCTTGCCCTCATCAACAGAGAGGAAAGAGCAGATAGGATACAGAAGATGGTCCCCTAATAACTTGGTGTGGTACCCATGTGGGTCTCCGTACACAAGCAGTGAGCTCATAGTTGCCGGGAATTGGCACCCCCATAGGCTGAGGGCAGCTTACACAACGATTTCAACATCTTTTCTAACATCCAAATAGATGCACAGCCCAAGTAATAGAACCTGACAGCTTGAGGAAACGGACAGCCTGAGGCCTCCCCTGGTCACCGGTGGGGGATGGGGGGTAGGGTTGCCAGATCCAGGTTGGGAAACTCCTGGAGATTTGGAGATGGCACCTGGGGAGGACAGGGACCTCAGTGGGATACAATGCCACAAAGTCTACCCTCCAAAAGCAGGCATTTTCTCTAGGGGAACTGATCTCAGTAGTCTGGAGATGATCTGTAATTCCGGGGGATCCCCAGGGCCCACCTAGAGGCTGGCATCCATTGAGGAAACCACGATGGGCAAACTAAATAATACACATTTTCATTCACAGAATCACAGAATCATAGAGTTGGAAGGAACCACCAGGGTCATCTATTCCAACCCCCTGCACAATGCAGGAAACTCATAGCTACTTCCTCCCCACACCCCCAGTGACCCCCCCCCAGTCCATGCCCAGAAGATGGCCAAGATACCCTCCCTCTCATGATCTGCCTAAGGTCATAGAATCATCATGGCTGACAGATGGCCATCTAGCCTCTGCTTAAAAACCTCCAGGGAAGGAGAGCTCACCACCTCCAGAGGAAGCCTGTCCCACTGAGGAACCACCCTGTTAGAAAATTCTTCCTAATTTCTCATACTGCGTCAGCGTGCCACTCTGGGGAAGTGGAGAAATACAATTCCGTTGACTGCACACAAGCCAAACAGCTTATCACTATGGCTGTGTTTCTGATTCGAGTCGTAGTCATTCATAAGTAGACGGAATTCACCAGAACTCTTGAGGCCCTAAATACTCCCGTTTCACCCAAACATAACTTGGTGGCAGCAGAAAGCGCCATCAAGACACAGCCAACTCATGGCAACCCCCATAGGGCTTTCGATGCAAGAGATGGACGGAGGTAGGTTGCCACTGCCCGCCTCTGTGTAGGGACCCTGCAGTTCCTGGGTGATCTCCCATCCAAGGACTAACCAGAGCCGACCCTGCTTAGATTCTAAGATCTGACGAGACTAGGTTAGCCTGGGCCATCCAGGTCAGGGCTCTGCTGGATATAAATACTCTCAAATACTTCTTTTTGGGATGAGTAGGAAAGGTATTTCGGAACATATTTTCAATGTTTGTCCCACTTCCAAGTCTTTCAGATTAGGGTGAATTGTTTACCCCCTTCAAGCTTCTGGCCTTCCTTACCTTTGGATTAACAATAATTTCCATATCAATCGCGTTCTGTTCCTGCAGCCGCTTAATCGCAGTTAATGAAACCCACAAGTTGTTTGTGTTGAAGATTTTGAATTTGGAAACAGACTTGAACTCGTCGACATGTGGTTTTGGCACTTGAGCTATTTCCACCAGCCTCAGTTTGTTCTCATACTGCGTGAGCGTGCCACCCTGGGGAAGTGGAGAAATACAATTCCGTTGACTGCACACAAGCCAAATAGCTTATCACTATGGCTGTGTTTCTAATTCAAGTCGTAGTCATTCATAAGTAAGGACCAGACAGGAGCTGTGGATCTGAAGGCTGGGAGAAGGGATGCTGGGGAAAAGGTGTTTTAATCCCCCTGCTTCTTTCGAGGTTTAAACATCTCTTCCAAAACTGCAATTAGCACTATGGTTGGGAGATGAAAGATCCCAAATGTGTTCCGCATGCTTTAAAACAGGTACCTGGAACTGCTAATTGGTTTTTCAAAACCTCAATGCAACTGAAGCTACTTATGAATAACCTATGCTATCTGTTTCAAGGGAACCCGTCACAATTAAATTTAGCTGGACAGAGGCCACTAATGCGTCATGGCAGAATTCCCTTAGAATGCTGTCATGGATTCCATATTTATGTACTTGTGAACATAAATAATTTGCTTTATTTAAAAATAAAAAGAAATTTTCAGTGGGTTCCCCACCATTACAGATGACTCAAGATTGGGATGCTGTGGTGTAAGAAAGCCTTTCACTTCATATGCGTAACAGCGGATGTTTTATCTTGATCACATTTTATTTGTACATTGCCTTAGATACGGTCTCCTGGAAAGGAGACAAACTCTAAAAACAAATAAATGAAAATGGAGATCTCCTCAGCCTAACAAAAAAATCTATGATTCTAATTAAAAAAGAAAAATTAAAAAAGCAAAATGATTTTAATTACAAACTGTAATTCTAATCTTTTTAAAAAAATACTGTGGAAGGCTTTCACTGAGAGACACTGTCCTTCAGTGTTACTCCTCTGAAGATGCCTGCCACAGCTGCTGGCGAAAAATTAGGAAAGAAAATACCAAGACCACGGTCACACAGCCCAGATAACCTACAAGAACCAATTTTTAAAAAGACTTTTTAGGAAAGCATTTTCAGATGGATTAGAATAGACCCTTCCCAAATCATCTTATGATTTCTGCCCTTAATAGTTACGACTCAGGTCTCTGAAGAGCTGTGTATTTCACAGCTACTTTGATATTGCAACTGGACCACGCAAGCGGGATTAGAGCTGGGGGTCTACAACCTTTTTGTGCACGCAGCTATATTTAGAATCCTGACGCAGCTTGGTGGGCACCGCCACAAAATGGCTGCCACAAAATGGCTGCCGCAGGAGGTGGAGCCAGCCACAAAATGGCTGCCACAGCTTAGCTTCAGTCACACAGCGCAGATCCCAGTGCTGTGGTGTCAGCGGCTGCCAAAGCAACATTTAAAAAAAAATCTACATCTCCAGCAGTCACAATCAGAAGTCTTGCTGGGCAAAAGCCCTGCCTGGCCCCACCCACTTCCTAAAAACACTTGACGGGTGCCAGGAAAGGTGTCTTGTGGGCACCATGGCGCTTGCAGACAAAATGTTGGAGACCCCAAGCCTACAGAATATAATGGGAATATCAGCATGTGACTGACTTTTCAACGTTATAAAACAGTCTTCAGATTCTAACTGGGGTGGGGGGGAGAGGACGGCAGAAATGTTTCTTCAGGCAAACCTTTGTACTTACCTTAACATCTGCCCTAGTTTTATTTGTGACTTCCATAACAAACTCACACCGTTTTCCATTCGGCGGGTTCATGAGGTGATTGAGAATGTAGAGATCCACTGTGGCGCCCAGGTTGTCGATGTTAGACACAAAAATATATTCCTTCCCCTCGCTGATAAATTTATCCAGCAATCCAGAATTGTAGAAACTTGCATAGATGTCCCCGTGGCCTGGAGGATACCACGCCTCCGTGTTCTCTCCTGAATAAGACACGTCTTTTGCTATTGGTAGCAAAGACTCTTTATTAATTCGTGGATACCTACAAAACAAATATTTTAAAGGAACCAGATGGTTATGGATAACATCTGAAATACAGAGAGGTGCTGATGCACCTTTTCTTGGAAATATTTGAGGCATGAGAGGATTGTGTAATGTAATGTAATATAATAGGGAAAAAGTAGATTCCTCTGAAATGTGGTGTTGGAGGAGAGTGTTACGGATACGGTGGACCGCCAAAAAAACAAATCAGCGGGTTAAAGATCAAATCAAGCCTGAACTGACCCTAGAAGCTAAAATGACTAAACTGAGGCTGTCGTACTTTGGTCCCATTATGAGAAGACAAGAGTCACTGAAAAAGACCATCATGCTAGGAAAAGTTGAGGGCAGCAGGAAAAGAGGAAGACCCAACAAGAGATGGATTGACTCAATAAAGGAAGCCACGGCCCTCAATTTGTAAGATCTGAGCAAGGCTGTCAAAGATAGGACATTTTGAAGGACTCTGATTCATAGGGTCGCCATGAGGCAGAAACGACTTGACAGCACTTAACTAACATAACATAACATAACATAACAGCTGCATATATTATATTAGCTGGCCTCCCTATCCCCCCCTTCTTGTGTGTGTGTGTGTGTGTGTGTGTGTGTGTGTGTGTGTGTGTGTGTGTAAAGTGCCTTCAAGTCGCAGCCAACTTATGGCAACCCCTTTTGGGGTTTTCATGGCAAGACACTAACAGAAGTGGTTTGCCAGTGCCTTCCCTCTGCGCAACAACCCTGGTGTTCCTTGGTGGTCTCCCATCCAAATACTAACCAGAGCTGACCCTGCTTAGCTTCTGAGATCTGACGAGATCAGGCTAGCCTGGGCCATCCAGGTCTGCCCCCCCCCCCATTCTTAACTTACATTAATTCCCCATTTTTTACTTTGTACATTTAAATAGGCTTTTTTTAGCCTTTTGGCGGTTGGGGAACCTTTTTGGAGGTGCCACGGCAGCACCTTGGCTACACCATCCCCAGTCACTGCAACGCTCAGGAATAAGCTGTCTGCCACATAACGTTTAAGACTTGAAGTAAACTGGCAACCCATACCTGCTCTGGTTGAAAGTGTAGATTTTCACACGGCTGTGGCTGTACTTCTGCAAGATTTTCTTCGTGTCTTCATCAGTGTTGAATGAATTCATTAGTACCAGAGGAACATCTGTATTGTAGCTTTTATTTAGATGCTAAGGAGAAAAGGCATTCAGATAAGCACTATTTAATTTTTTAAAAAATGCAGTTATTTATTTATTGAATTCACTGAAAGCACCTTTCTCCCTGACGGTGCTCAAGGCAGATTACAATACAAATAAAATAAATAAAAACGACATACTTAAAAATTCATAAAACCAACATTTAGAATAACAATTTAGGAGGGTTTTATTCAAATGCAAATGGGGAGGGGCTGTGGCTCAGTGGTAGAGTCTCTGCTTGGCATGCAGAAGGTCCCAGGTTCGATCCCTGGCATCTCCAGTTAAAGGGACTAGGCAAGGAGGTGATGAGCACATGAAGCTGCCTTATACTGAATCAGACCCTTGGTCCATCAAAAGTCAGTATTGTCTACTCAGACCGGCAGCAGCTCTCCAGGGTCTCAGGCAGAGGTCCTTCACATCATCTACTTGCCTAGTCCCTTTAAGTGGAGATGCCAGGGATTGAACCTGGGACCTTCTGCATGCCAAGCAGATGGTCTGCCACTGAGCCACGGCCCCTCCCCACAGTTCCATAAACATCCATGACAGAGGAGAGAGGACCCAAGCAAGTTACTCACCTCAATCTGCTGAACCGTGAGATCCAAGAAGGTGTTTTCGTTCCGCACCCCAATAAGGCTTTTGGGGCCTTTACAGCCCATACTGGTGCCCAAACCCCCATTGAGTTTCACTACAACGAGCTTGTTTAAAACGGAAGCAACGCTATCAGGAAGACCCCTCGCTTTGATCTTCTCATAGGGCTGAATCTGTAAGGAAGACAGTGGTTTTAAGAATTATTCCCAGATTACTGAAGCATCTTGTATCCTTTACTCGAGTAAACCTAGAGGCAAAAATTAAAAGATTTTCAATAGTACGGCAAAAAATTAAAGTTTTCCTCGGTCCATGGTTTTTCCAGTTCCGAGAAATATGGTTTGTATTGCTGAAAAGCATCTCAAGACGCGTTACTTTTGTAAAGCAGAAGAATTTGCCTTAGCAAACCCCTCCACAGGACGTTTCAGGCAAGAGGCAAGCAGAGGTGGTTTGCTATCGCCTTTTTCCACACAGCAACCCCGGCCTTCCTGGGTGGGCTCCCACCCAAACACTAAATGTGGCTGACCCCACTTAGCTTACAAATTCTGACAAGCTCAGGCTAAACTGGGCTATTCCTGCCATTAATTCTGGAAGGGGTTCTAAAATACAAAAAATTTAGTTGTACCTCCCACAAGTTCTTGTGCTTTCTTCTTTCCATCATATTGTAGTGGTTAAGAGCGGTGGTTTGGAGAGGTGGAGTCTGATCTGGAGAACTGGGTTTGATTCCCCACTCCTCCACATGAAGCCAGCTGGGTGACCTTGGGCTAGTCACAGCTCTCTTTGAGCTCTCTCAGCCCCACCTATCTCACAGGGTGTCTGTTGTGGGGAGGGGAAGGGAAGGTGATTGTAAGCCAGTTTGATTCTTCCTTAAGTGACAGAGAAAGTCGGCATATAAAAACCAGCTCTTCTTCTTTCTGCCTTTCCAGTATATCATTTTCCATTCGCATGGAGAGCCTAGCAGCTCTAGGATAGCCAAGCGTTTAACTGCGAGTTAATTATTGTTCAGGTACAGTAACAGACCTGTTGCTGTTCGATACGTACCATGTCCATTTCATTTAGGCTTTATTAATTTTACTACCACAATGATGGCATTGTGGGGGCGTCTTCCTTACCTCATTCCACCAGGTGGAGGCCTCCAAGAGAATGCTCAGGTATGGGCAGCTGCTCGTCTTACTGAGAGCCCAGTTCCTCAGATGTGTGAGACTGGTTGACAATACCATGCATTCAGTAGTATTGAAGATGCCACAAAACTCTGATTTAAATGTACTTATTATGGATGGCCCAGGCTAGCCTTATCTCGTCAGATCTCAGAAGCTAAGCAGGGTGGGCCCTGGTTAGTATTTGGATGGGAGACCACCAAGGAAGACCAGGGTTGCTGTGCAGAGGAAGGCACTGGCAAACCACCTCTGTTAGTCTCTTGCCATGAAAACCCAAAAAAGGGGTCGCCATAAATCGGCTGCGACTTGACGGCACTTCACACACACACACACATTATTTTAATATAATTAAATTTAATATTTTAAAATAGATTCCTTTGAAATGTGGTGTTGGAGGAGAGTGTTACGGATACTGTGGACTGCCAAAATAACAAATCAGTGGGTTATCGATCAAATCAAGCCTGAACTGACCCTAGAAGCTAAAATGACTAAACTGAGGCTATCGTATTTTGGTCACATCATGGGAAGACCAGTGTCCCTGGAAAAGACAATCATGCTAGGAAAAGTTGAGGGCAGCAGGAAAAGAGGAAGACCCAACAAGAGATGGGTTCACGCAATAAAGGAAGCCACAGCCCTCAATTTGCAAGACCTGAGCAAAGCTGTCAAAGACAGGACATTTTGGAGGACACTGATTCATAGGGTCGCCATGAGTCGGAAGTGACTTGACGGCACTTAACATACACACATTATTTTAATATATGTAAGAGACGTAATATAGGAAAATAGAACACAACTTTGTGCCAGCATATGCAAGCTGTGTTTCCAAATAGGTACACACAAATCATAATTATAATTTAGAGGGAAATGCACCAGGGCGTTACGTGGCAAGTTCTTTCGTTGTATTTGCAGTACTTAATATGCATTCAAGGAGAGAATTCAATTCTAATCCATGCGATGGTCACCTCCAGGCTAGACTACTGTAACTCGCTCTAAGCAGGGCTGCCCTTAAGACCGCTCCAGAAACTTCAACTGACTCAGAACACAACGGCAAGGGTCCTTACAGGGACCCCATGGAGTACACACATTCAGCTAGGGCTCCGCCAGCTGCACTGGCTCGAGATTTAATACCGGATCAGGTTTATAGTTCTGCAAGCACCGGGTCATTGATGACCCACAGGGTGGTGTCACACCCTGACGTTTACTAGACAGACTGTTTACGGGGTGGTTTGCCATGGCCTTCCCCAGTCATCTACACTTTACCCCCAGCAAGCCAGGTACTCGTTTTACCGACCTCGGAAGGATGAAAGACTGAATTGACCTTGAGCCGGCTACCTGAAACCGACTTCCGTCGGGATCAAACTCAGGTCGTGAGCAGAGCTTTTGACTGCAGCTTACCACTCTGCACCACAGGGCTAGTCCTACGGTTCTGGTACTAACCTTTAAAGCCCTAAATGGTCTGGGACCATCGTACCTGCGGGACTGACTCTCTAAATACACCCCTCAGAGAGCTTTACACACATCTAGTAACAACTTGTTAGTGGTCCCCGACCCGAGAAGCATCTAGCTGTCCTCAACCAGGGCAAGAGCCTTTTCGGGTCTGGCTCAAGACTGGTGGAACGCTCTGTAGATTGAGACCTGGGCCCTGCGGGAACTTATTCACTTCCGCAGGGCCTGTAAGACAGAGATGATCTGCCAGACCTACAGCTGAGGGCAGCAACGGTTCCATCATGGCTAGCCTCCTTGTACCATCTGTATTTTTGTATCATCTGTATTATTTTTTCCATCCTTGATTCACTTTTGCTCACCTCGCCTTTCTCTCCTGACTAGTTGGATATCTTTACACTGAATGGTGCCTATGGATCGGGGCAATATGTAAGTTTTAAAGATTTTACTAAAGTTTTAACAGAGCCGCTGTTTTATTATTCTGTTATTGTTTTAAACAGATTGGATGTGTTTATTGTGATTTTGCAGGGTGTGAGCCGCCACAAGCCCGATCTTGATCGAGGAGAAGCGGGATACAAATCAAATCAATTATTTCTTTTCCCTAGATCCATCAACCACTTCCACAGTTTAAAAAGGGGAGATAAAATTTAATTTTTCCTTGACACTATAAAGAGAAGAGTGGCCACATCTCTCATGCAATTGACTGATCTATTTGACAGAAGATAATGCAGTATCAGATTCTCAGAAAGCATCTTTATGCTGTTTTATCCAGGGAGTGATATATTTATATTGTGCAATATTAATTTGAGGATATGCTAAAACAATGTGGGCTAGGGAGTCTATTTGATCCGGACAAAATGGGCATTTTTGTTCTGCAATAATTTTATTGTATTGCCCTTGTGTCTCGGCTGAGTCTAAGAGCATTACATCTCGCCAGTAAGAAAGCTCATCAGAACTTATGAATTTCTAACCAGCGGAAACAGTCTAGCAAGGAGAAGGTTCTGTTGAAGGGTATCTGGAAGAAGCGAGGTGAATCAATCAATAAAATAAATAATATACACTTTATGCTATTTCTGCTGCAGGGAGGAAATTAGCAAGTCAACGGCACCATCATTTTAGACCTGTTTTTATATACGTTTTAAGACCTGTTTTTGGGATCATATCAAATTGTAATGAAATTGTTTGTTCCCGTATTTTGTTAGTCCATTGTGTTTTATTCTTTATGTAAGCCGCCCTGAGCCCTGCTTTGGCAAGGGGGGAGGGCAGGATATAAACATGACTAATAAATAAATATGCTGCAGTTTCCACCCCTTGGCACAACTATCAAATTCCAGGGAAGAGACGTCAGGTACTTTCATTGTCTTAAATCAGCTTCATTTCATGCCCCACGCAAGCAGGAAGGGATTACACTTTCTCCATAAACTGAGTTAGTGAGGCAATGTATACTGCATGCTATTAGTGGAGGTTTGTCCAAGGAGTGCCTTAGCTCTACCCACAGAAATTATTTACTTCCGTCAGCAATTTACCAGGAACACAAAGTGCAGTAACTATTTAAACTACAAGGGTGTTGGGTGCCTGATAAGATGAAAGGCGTGGGAAGAAGAAAATAAAAAGAGGAGAGCTAAATCTGCCAAATTTGAGATTTACATCAGAAGACATTCAAAGCCACAATATCCGATAAAGGCCATTTGCTGATCACGGTGTTCACATACTTTTCTACAACCGGACAATTTCTAGGGAAGTCAATATGCAACAAAATACGTATTTTTCTTCTCCAAAGATTTGCAAAAAATAAAACAAATGCATGAAACCTTTCCTGATAGTTATGGCTATAGACAGACTGCCTAAGCTGGTGGCACACCAAAGCACAGTCTCCTGTATTGTGACTTAAAAACATATAGAAACTGGGACACGTAGTTCCTTAGGAGACATATTGGCATCCACGCCTACTGACTTGGCCGCCCCCAATGAGTCATGGCTTTGAAGATCAGGGAAGGGGCCATGGCTCAGTGGAAGAGCATCTGCTTGGCATGCAGAAGGTCCCAGGTTCAATCCCCGGCATCTCCAGTTCAAGGGACTAGGCAAGAAGGTGATGTGAAAGACCACTGCCTGAGACCCTGGAGAGCTGCTGCCAGACTGAGTAGACAATACTGACTGTGATGGACCAAGGCTCTGATTCAGTATAAGGCAGCTTCATGTGTTCAAGGGTTTGGATGTGGAGCACAGGAATAATTATAGAGATAGAAATTATGGAACCCTTTGTGTCCTTTGGTTTTCAGTTTTATTCAGGAAATCCCAGCAGCAACAATAATAATGGCACAATATAGTACACATATGAAGTTATACAGAATCAGACTCTTGGTCCACTGAGGTCAGGATTGCCTACTCAGACCAACAGCAGCTCTCCAGGGTCTCAGGCTGAGGTCTTTCCATCACCTACTGCCTGGTCCTTTTAACTGGAAATGCTGGGGATTGAACCTGGGACCTTCTGCATGTGAAGCAGAGGCTCTTCCACGGACCCACAGCCCAAAAGTAGGTGGAGCCGGCCATGCATGTTGTAAATCTGGTAGCGGAAGCCTGTGGTCATGCACCATTGATGCTACACCTAGGCCAGGACTGGTTGTGTGAGAAACTTGGCTGGCTTTTCAACAGCGATGGACTACAACCACCCATACCTCTCCTATTATCACTAAAGTGTTACTCAGTGTCTTCCTGTTGGCCAATTATTGCTTCATACTACCAGGCACAATCAACTTGTTCCTAAGTGTTAAACTAGTCATAAGATCATTTTTTTTTAAGTGGAAGACTTAAGGGTTTGATTGCAACAGACGTTTACTGTAAATCAAAACCAAATGTCAACCACTTCACATGTTCACCTAACCTGAACTATGCACACGGAAACATGTAACGCTGTCATAAGAGCTTGTACATCAACCGTTGCTGAACAGGGAAGAACTCACTACATAAATGATTTGCTACAGAATAAATTTTTCTACATCTATTTTCTACACCAGCATGGTGCAGTGGTTAAGAGCGGTGGTTCGGAGCGGCAGACTCTGATCTGGAGAACTGGGTTTGAGTTGGAGGCTAATCTGGAGAAGCGAGTTGGTTTCCCCACTCCTCCACACGAAGCCTAGTCACACTCTCTCAGCCCCACCTACCTCACAGGGTGTCTGTTGTGGGGAGGGGAAGGAGATTGTAAGCAGCTTTGATTCTCCCTTAAGTGGTAGAGAAAGTCAGCATATAAAAACCAACTCTTCTTCTTCTACGACTATTCAAGGGGGGGGGGGGCTGGCTGTTCTTTCCGAGTTGGCCAGATTCTGTGTGCCAAATTTTGGGCGCCCTCTGTTTTGATTATAACTGATTTTAACTGAGAATTACTGGTTTAAAATTAATACTGTTTGAAACTGAATGTTTTTACTGTATATTATGATACTGCTGGTTTGACCCACCCTGAGCCTGGCTTCAACTGGGATTGAGGGTGGGATATAAATACAATAAATAAAAATAAATAAAATAAATTTCTGGGAATCTCATGCTCACAACTGGGTTTGGATGCGCGAGTCAAATAATGTGCAAAGTGCCATCAGGCAACTTACGGTGACCCCAGCAAGGGGGGGTTCGCCATGGCCTGCCTCTGTAGAGTCTTCCTTGCTGGTCTCCCTTCCAATATTGACCCTGCTCAGCTTCCTAGATCTCACAGGATCAGACTGTCTCGTGCCGCCAGCGTGGCGTAGTGGTTAAGAGCGGTGGTTTGGAGTGGTGGAATCTGATTTGGAGAACTGTTATGTCTGTTGAATAACGCCTCCACACTTAAGTTCCAAGTTTCTTTAAGGTTTCTTTATTTCAGTCTGATAAGCAACTTAAAACACATCCAAACTGCTGCACGCCTCTCCCACAATCTACATACTCTTATATATAATTATCTTACACTTCTCTTAAAGAGACATACACATGTCTATACCACATTTCCCCCTTTCTTAACCCATAACATAGTCCTTCGTCCAAACAGGTGGTTGTCTTATCCTTCCTCTCCTCTCAATCTCTACAGTCGATGGTAGTAGTGTCTCTTGAGGCATCTCTAAAGATCTTGACTGAAGGCCTTCATTGCTTCCATCCTGAGTCGGTCCAACCTCATTCTGAATTGCTGGCAACAAAAAGGAATTATCCGACTCAAAACTCATTATGTCCCCACTAGAGTGCACAGGCACCAAATGAGAAGCATTCCATACACGACCATCTGACAATCTATAAGTATATGGTCCTTTCTTCTCCACAATCTTAAGAGGTGAAGTAAATTTACATTCTCCCTTACGCAAGATCCCAGGTCTTCTTACTCTAACAAATGAACCACATTCAAGTTTAACATCCTTAGCACCCCTACGTTGATCTGTATAAGCCTTATACTTCTCTTGCTTCTGACCCACTCTTTTTCTCAAATCAGCTTCTAACAATGCATCCGGCTTTGCCTTTAGGACTCCAGTAACATTTAATTTAGTATGCATCTCTCTGCCATGCAATAATTCTGCTGGTGATCTTTGCGTTGTAGCATGCCTTGTTGCCCTATATGCTTGCAGGAAATCAGTAGTAAAAGCAACCCATGCCTTTCCTTCCAATTTAGCTGTTTGCAAACTATCTTTCAAACTTCTATTGAACCGTTCAATTTCTCCATTTGCTTGTGGATAATACACTGATGACCTCCTGTGTTTAATATTTCGTTCCGCAAGAAAGGTTTCAAACTCCAAAGAAGTAAATTGGGCACCATTATCCGAAATTAACTCTTTTGGATCCCCTTCCCTACTGAAAACTACAGCCAAAAACTTGATCACAGCAGCAGAAGTAGCTTGTGATGTAAATGCTATCTCTGGCCACTTACTAAAATAATCTATTAAGGTAATAGCGTAACGACACTCCATAGGGGCACTATCAAAAGGTCCCACAATATCAATTGCAACCTTTTCCCAAGCAGAGTGTGGGAATGGGACTGGCTGTAATGGTGCTGGGTGTGTTACCGCTGTCTTATCATGTGATTGACAGGTGACACAAGCCTTAATGGCTGTTTCCACTTCAGAATCCATCCCAGGCCACCAATATAAGTCCCGTAATCGTTGTTTAGTCCGTACAATTCCTTGATGCGTATCATGGGCAAGTTGTATAAACGTAGGCCGCAACTCTTCTGGGACAAGCAATCGATGTGTACCTCGTAAAATACAATCACTCTGTAGTGATAGCTCATCACGTACTTTAAAGTAAGGCAACAGTTCTAAATCAATTCCCTTTTCCTTATTTGGCCATTTAGTCATCAAGAATTCCCTTAGTCTCTGCTGGATTGGGCATGCCAAACATGCATCTTGGAATCTCTCCTGTGTAACTGCAGCTGGGATACTTGAAAGAAGTGCAACAACTTCTATATCCTCCTCTGACAATGTGTCTGAAGATGGCAAGGGCAGTCGAGATAAACAATCAGCTGTTACATTTTCTACTCCTGGCTTATATTCCATTTCATAAGTAAACGAAAGCAACCGTGCTGACCATCTCGCAATTCGATTCCCTGCTCTACCCAATCCTTTTGATGTCAACAATGTCGTCAGGGGACAATGATCAGTACGTAGTTTAAATGCATGGCCCCACAAATAAGTCCTCCACTTTTCCGTAGCCCAAACACATGCAAGGGCTTCCTTTTCAACAACAGAATACTTTCTCTCAGCCTGAGTCAATGTTCTTGATGCAAATGCAACTGTCTTTTCCACCTTACCCTCATGGAGCTGAGTCAACACAGCTCCCAATCCGTATTCAGAAGCATCTGTTGTTACAATTGTAGGCAATGATGGATCAAATAATGCCAAAGCTGGACTATGAGCAATCAGCTCTTTTACAGCATCAAAACTGGCCTGGGCCACAGGTGACCATACCAATTGTACACTTCCACGCAGTAACTCTCTAAGTGGTTCAATGACTGAAGCATAATTAGGAATAAACTTCGCATACCATGAAGTCAACCCCAAAAAAGAACGCAACCCTTTTAAATCAGTTGGAGGTGGTGCCTGCAAAACTGCTTCAACTTGGTCTGAATCTGGTTTCAACCCAGCTGAAGACACTCTATGTCCCAAAAAGAAAAGTTCTGTCTTTCTAAGTTTACATTTTGTCATATTAAGTCTCAGTCCAGTTGCACTAACACTCCTCAATACAGATTGTAAATTACTCTCATGTTCTTCAAGGGTCTTTCCATATACAATAATATCATCTAAATAACACTGAACTCCTTTCTGACCCTTAAGTATTACAGACATCATCTTCTGAAAAGCAGCCGGGGCTGAGGCTAAACCATATGGGACACGTTTAAATCGAAACAATCCATCATGTGTAATAAATGCTGTAAGATCTCTGCTTTGTTCATGTAATACAACTTGATGATATGCACTCTGTAAGTCTAAAGTAGAGAACATTTTTGACCCTGCCAATTCAGAAAACATTTCTTCCATATGTGGCAATGGGTGGCTATCAATCACAATAGCTTTGTTTGGTTCTCTTAGATCTACACAGAGTCGTATACTCCCATCTTTCTTCCTTGCCACCACTATGGGTGAAACCCATTCTGATGAATCAACCTCTTCAATAATATCATCCTGCACCAATTTCTTAAGTTCCTCTGACACAGCATCTCTTACAGCAAAAGGCAATCGTCGTAACTTCTGTCGCACAGGAGCCACATAAGGCCTCACTTTAACCTTATGAACAAATCCCTTCGCACAACCAACTTCCTGTATTGAATTATCCCCACTCACAGCTGAAGCAACCCTCTGTGATGATTCAGAATCTAATTGAGGAGCCATAATACATCCATCCACTACCATCAGTTTTAATGCTGCAAACAAATCCCTGCCAAGGATAGGAGTGCCATTAGGCACAATATAAAATTCTATTGGTGCACAACATGTACCAAAACTCACTTCAGCAGGTAAACAACCACATAAAGGTATTTGGTTCTTTAAATAGCATACCAACTGCAATTTTGGTTCTACCAATGGCACGTTCTTAAAATACTGCAAGTAAAGTGCCTCAGATAATATAGAGACTGCTGAGCCAGTATCTAACATCAGCTCAACATCCTGACCCTTCCCTAAGGAAGTAACAAATATCTTAACAGTACACATAATTCTTTTTGCTGCTGACACAGGTCTACTCCAGTCCACATTCAACACGTTTACGTCAGGCACTTGAATTGCGTGCACCTGCTGATTATTCTGTCGACCTTGACACATTTTAGCCAAATGTCCAGTCTTCTTGCAATAATTACATTGTACTCCTTTCGCAGGGCACTTAGAAAAGCTTGCAAGATGTTGTAAAGAGCCACAGCGAAAACATTTTTTTGTTGATGTTCTACTTCGCTGACTCACTAGCTTTTCAGTATCCTTTGTAACATCTTGAGTTGATATTGGAACTTTCTGCAACATATCCACTTTTTGTACTCCTTCTCCAGTGCCAAAACTCATCATTTTCATTTCATTCAAAGCTGCCTCGGTTTGACTTGCTATTGTTATAGCTTTTTCCAACGTAAGTTCTGGTTCTAAAAGTAGCCGTTCTCTTACACGAGGCATATTTGTCTTTTCAACCAACTGGTCTCTAATCATCTCATCAGCCAACACTCCAAACCCACAGGAGCCAATTAAGTCTCTCAAAGCTGCAATATATTGTAAAGTTGACTCCCCCGGCTTCTGTTCCCGCTGACGAAATTTATAACGATTAGCAACCACATTAACTTTGGGCACAAAGAAATTCTTCAATGCAGCAAAAGCAGTCTCATATTTCTCATCAGCAAGAGGAAATGTGTAGAAAATACGTTGTCCTTCTACTCCCAAGGAGTGGATAAGCAGCGCCAGTTTTCTCTCTTCAGACACCTCTGTGTCACTAATTGCAAGCAGATAATTATCAAAGATACGAATCCATGAAGTAAAAGCAATTGGAGGCTCACCTGGACTTTGTAAAAAAGGTGCTGGTGGATTCAAAGGCAAAAAGGCCATCCCACCTTCGTCGCCAATTTGTTATGTCTGTTGAATAACGCCTCCACACTTAAGTTCCAAGTTTCTTTAAGGTTTCTTTATTTCAGTCTGATAAGCAACTTAAAACACATCCAAACTGCTGCACGCCTCTCCCACAATCTACATACTCTTATATATAATTATCTTACACTTCTCTTAAAGAGACATACACATGTCTATACCACAAGAACCGGGTTTGATTCCCCACTTCTCCACGTGAGCGGTGGAGGCTAATCTGGCGAACTGGATTTGTTTCCCCGCTCCTACACATGAAACCAGCTGGGTGACCTTGGGCAAGTCACAGTTCTATTAAGAGCTCTCTCAGCCCCACCTACCTCACAGGGTGTCTGTTGTGGGGAGAGGAAGGGAAGGTGATTGTAAGCCTGTATGATTCTACCTTAAGTGGTAGAGAAAGTCGGCATATAAAAACCAACTCTTCTTCTCCTCCTGAGTCGAATAACACTGCTTGATTAACCTAATGTTAAATGGATCTAAAGAATGACATAATTCATGGCTCCAGCACTCTCTACACTAGGATTCCTCTCTCTGTTGTCCCAGTACTAGGGTATATATACACATTAATGACACATTTAAAAAAAAATTTTAAAGGGTGTTTCCCCCCCCCCCAATCACGCTGCAACTTACAGAATCTTCTGGAGGTCTCTGGATCTTCCCCCAATCCACAGAAGGTCCCTTTTCTTGTAAGAATCTGTGGAACAGCTTCTTAAAACCTTCCAGGTCCTTCTTAGTGTGCTGAAAGAGAGATGTGATAGATTCCTATTTTGAAAACCTGCACCAGACAAAGCAATTCTCTTCAGGATCAGAGGAGCATGACACAGACAGGATGGTGCTGCCACAGTCGTCTTGTTTGGGGGCTTCCTAGAGGCACCTGGTTGGCCACTGTGTAAACAGACTGTTGGACTTGATGGGACTTGGCCTGAGCCAGCAGGGCTTTTGTTATGTTTTTAACACAGGCAGGATAATGCTGCTGCAGACATTTATGGTGAGTTTTCCTACATAAACACAGCCAAATATACCAGGGGTGCCAAACATACGGCCCAAGAGCCGGATCCAGCCCATTTAGAGCTCTTATGCGGCCCGTGAGCCAGCCAAGGCAGCCACCCTCTCCACTCGATGTGGGCAGGCAAGGCATGGCCCGGCCAAGTGACATTTATATCATATCTGGCCCTCTTAACAATTGAGTTCAACACCCCTGAAACAGACCTTTTCTGCACCCGTGTAAATTATGACTGTTTCCCCCTAAACTACATCACTTTCCACATATTTACACTGACTCTGTTGACAAACTGGTGTTCAGCTACAAGATTATTCTATCGTACTTTACTGTTCACCACTGTCCCATGGATTTATGTATGTGTGTCTATAAGGACCCTATACAGATCCTCAGAGGAGGGGAGAAGACTTCTATTCCTTAGAGGTATTACTAATCAATGCACTTAAATCAATGTTCTGGTTTCTTAAATTGTGCTTTACTACCGTATGAAGTTCTACGAGCCAAATTTAAGGGCTCGGCTTCCTGTTTCTATCGCCATTACTTCATTTGTTCTTGAGGTTCAGACCTTGACACGCTTCTATGTTCCAAGCGATCACGTGAAGACATTCTCAAAATTTAACATCACTTCTCTTCGGTCCCTACCTCTATCTCATTCTGTGGTGCGGTTGAAAGTATCTTGTCCAGTTCTACCTTCATAGAAAATTCCAGTTCTTGTCTGATCGCCTCCTGGAACTGGGAAGTGCCAGCTTGAGACATTGCTTTGCTAAAATCTTGGTTTAAAAAAAAGAAGAGAGAGTTTTAGTAGGCACATATTTAGAAATCCAGCGGCACCTTAATAATATTAACTCAAGAAGCAGCCTTCGTTAGTCAGAGCTCACTTCTTTAGATGCAATGAAGAAGAAATCATATTGCACATTTTTGTAGGGAAAACAACCACGGTTTGAAGGTAGAGTAGGGTTGCCAGCCTCCAGGTGGTAGCAAAACAGTTCACAGTGCGATACAAGTTGGCTAAGCAAAAATAATCAACACTAGGCTCAATTCTACACATATATTCTAAGTGAGAAGTCAATAAAAAAGTAGTGCAAGCAATATCTACAAGTGAGCGATAGTCAAACAGGAGAACACAGTACAACGAATATCAATTAACAAGGTCAAGGAACATATATACAAAAAAATCTATGTCTAATGTTTCTCTCTGAGTCTAAAGACTTTCCAGTTATAATATCAGTCTTTGTAAGAGCTGGTCCAAGTGATGAAGAGGATTCCTGTAGATTTTTTGATGAAGTCCGTATGTTAGGCAAAGACACCAGTTTCACCAGCTCTTCTCTCATGATGTCACCAACAGCATAACGCAAAATTACTGCTAGCCTTGCATGATTATTTACATCTGTGCTTTCATCCAAGCACATGGAGTAACAGGCTGCCTTTTGTAAGTCAGTGGTGAGCTGCTGACTAACATCACTTGCCATGCGCTAGACTCGATCTTTAACAGTATTTCTGCTAAGTGGCATCTCAGAGATGCGTTGAATAATTTTATCCTTGTTTGGGAAATCACGAAAAAGGGAATTACTCCCAGACAACACGGCTGTTTTGATAATATCCCATCAGAGAGAGGCTTACCATGTTTTGCTATGCACTGTGAAATTTGAAAACTGGCAGCTGTCAGATGATTTGTTCTAGAAAGATAGTTGGAAAAACTAAGATACTGGGAATGATAATTCCTCAATTTCCCTTCAAGAAACTCTTTTCTTTCAGTTTCACCAAGTTCGGCAACACTTTTGTGGTTGGTGTCAAAGTGCCGTCTGACACTTGATGTGCGACACACAACACTTTCATTACACAGAATACATAACGCTTTCCCATTGCGTTCAATCACTCCAAATGACTCTGTCCAGGCCTCTTGGAATGATCTTCCACTATCTGTTTTTGCTTTTTTTGCTGTACTCATTTTTGGGTGTTCAAAACTTGGAGTCTACAAAAAGAGAAAATTTAAAAAAAAATGAAGCACCCAATACAAACCTATCCCTATACCAAAAATAGCACACACTTAATAGTTAACACTAAAGAAATGGATATTCCCTTCTTGGGGAATTTGCATAAATAAGATGCAAATCCCAGTACAATGAGTGCCATGTCTGTCTTGTCCTCTCATATAGCACACACACAGGCCATAGAGGACCTGGCGTCATGGCCAGGAAGGGAGGAGCCAGATGCCTTCCCTTCCCTGCATTTTAAGAACATAAGAACATAAGAAAGGCCCTGCTGGATCAGGCCAAGGCCCATCAAGTCCAGCAGTCTGTTCACACAGCGGCCAACCAGGGGCCTCCAGGAAGCCCCCAAACAAGACAACTGCAGCAGCATCGCCCTGCCTGTGTTCCGCAGCACCTAATATAACAGCCCTGCTCATCTGATCCTGGAGAGAACAGGTGTGCATCATGACTAGTATCCTTTTGGACTAGTAGCCATGGATAGCCCTCTCCTCCATGAGTATGTCCACTCCCCTCTTAAAGCCCTCCAAGCTGGCAGCCATCACCACATCCTGGGGCAGGGAGTTCCACAATTTAACTATGCGTTGTATGAAAAAATACTTCCTTTTATCTGTTTTGAATCTCTCGCCCTCCAGCTTTAGCAGATGACCCCGTGTTCTAGTATTACGGGAGAGGGAGAAAAGCTTCTCCCTGTCCACTCTCTCCAAACCATGAATAATTTTATAGACCTCTATCATGTCTCCCCTCAGCCGCCTTCTTTCCAAGCTAGACAGCCCTAAGCGTCTTAACCGCTTCCCATAGGACAGTTGCTCTAGACTTGTCCTCTTATCCCGTGACTATGACGTTTGCTTAGCAGTCTTTGGTGGGGGACTTTGTCAAAAGCTTTTTGGAAATCCAACTACACAATATCCACAGGCTCATTCCTGTCCACATGCTTATTGACGCTTTCCAAAAACTCTAATTTCCCACCCCTCCTAATTATGAAAGATCATTTCATTAGGCAGAGGTGTTAACCCTCTTCACATGTTACAGTGAATGTATGTACAACCTTCATGTACAGGCGTACACCTGTTTGTAAGAAGAAGCCACTGCATGTTCACTTCCCAAATGAACCAGTACCTGAATAAACGTGGGGTTTTACTCATACACTCAACCACGCACACCGAAGTAATTGAAGAGATGCTCTAGAGATGCTCTCTAGATGTCTACACTCTGCGGTGGCGAAGGAAGGACCGAGGGTTGGAAGACGCCCCTTTCGGCAGGAAGAGCCGTTGCCGGGCAAGAAACGGGCGAGGGGGAGAAATTTCTCCGTGGCTGGCCTGCGCCTGCGCAGATCCCATGTGGGACTGCACAGAGGCCGCGAAGATGCACACATGCATTCATTGCAACCTGCGAACAGAGCTATTGTCTCTAGCAGGGCCGGATCTTGGAGGGGTTTGGTGGGGGCACTTGCCCCGGGTGCAAGGAGAGCGTGGGCATGGGGAGAAGGAGCACCGCCCTCAGCGCCCTCACCGCGGCAATACGGCACAACCCGAGGCAGAGGCAACGGCTCCCCGCGCGTGCTCACAGAGAGGGCTCTGCATGCCCAATCCGGCACGCGTGCCATGGGTTCGCCAACACGGCTATATGGAATCAGACTATAATCCGCCGGCCATGTGCTGCGGGTAAGTCAAACGAGGACCAAACTGACACTTAATATCAAAAGGAAATATCTTCCAGGTAATAGACGCTTTCACCAAAGATGGCTTCTTCAGCCTTGTTATTTTCTTAATGCTACATAGTAGTCTAGAAGTTGATTCTTGTCTGTGTAATGGTCACCCCAGCACAACGGTCAGCACAAAGTCATCTTAACAACAACTTCTGTTTTGAGAGGTTTTTTTGGCCTCGGTTGGAACCACATCATTTTCCATCGCTGCCCCGTCACACCCGGCACTCAGCTGTCCTGCACCAAGGTTTGCTGAGAAACCGGGATGGGGGGGGGGGGTATCTGGTGGCCACCAATATTAGAATTCCCCCTCCTCCCATTTATGGTTTTTTCCTGGCTCTCTTGTACACCCAAAGTTGCGGGAAAGGCTTTGGGGGCTTCTGTTTCCCCCACTTCTCTTCCTCAGCCAGCGCCAACTCCTTCAGCACTAGATCCCGGTAAGAATAAACAGGGCAGCCAGGGCGAAATTGGGCAGGATGGCTAAGCAGACAGTTTGCACCAAAGTTCTTTAGTGAAACACAGAAACAGAGTTGGAAGGGACCACCAGGGTCATCTAGTCCAACCCCCTGAACAATGCAGGAATTTCACAACTACCTCCCCTCCACACACACCCAGCGACCCCTACTCCAAGGCCAAGATGCCCTCCCTCTCATGAACTGCCTACGGTCATAGAATCAGCATTGCTGACAGATGGCCATCTAGCCTCTGCTTCAAAACCTCCAGGGAAGGAGAGCCCACCACCTCCCGAGGAAGCCTGTTCCACTGAGGAACCGCTCTAACTGTTGGAAGATTCTTCCTAATGTCTAGATGGAAAATCTGTTGATTTAATTTCAACCAGTTCGTTCTGGTCCGACCATCTGGGGCAACAGAAAACATCTTTAATAACTAAAAACAGATAGTTTCAGGAAGAATACTGAAACATGAAAAAGGTAACCTGCTTACTAATCCTGTAATTACAAAGAGCCTCGACATACCCCTTCCTGGAAATGGGCCCAAGACAGAGCACCTTCTTGGCTCAGCCAGGCAGGGCCTGTCTGTGATATAAGAGTCGTCTCAGACAACTCCAATACAGGCTAATTTTATAGATGGAATCACAGAGTTGAAAGGGACCACGAGGGTCATCTAGTCCAACCCCCAGCACAATGCAGGAAATTCACAACTACATTCCTCCAACATACATCCAGTGACCCCTACTCCATGCCCAGAAGATGGCCTGTGTTATGGGATTCTCCTACCACCTGCAAGTACCTTTTTAAACTCGAAAAAGGATGAAGGGGTACAGGTGCAACGTTTCTCTCCAAGCCTGCCCTCAGGAACTAAACATTTCAAAAGTCTTGAGGGGAAAGTCAGTAGCAATCCATCACACCTTGGCAGCCATGCCAACGGGTGCAAATTGAAGCGGAGATTCAGTTTCCTTGCCCGGCTCAACGGATCACTCTCAACACGTCTCTCTTCTTCCCAGGATGTAATTTTATGATTTAATTGCTCCCTTCCCCACAGATAAAGCTGTGTTATTCTAAGGACACATTTATCCTTTCATTACAGTCCCTGCTTTTGTAGAGTGGGTTGCTGGAGGAGACATGTGAAAAACCTTCTCTGGTCAAATTCAGGAAGCTGTTCGAGGTTGTATCGTACCTGCAGGTCACTGGGAAATATCAGTAATGCTCATCAGATCTTGGAAGCTCATGTGGAGGAGCGGGGAATCAAAGTTATTCCTGCCTGAATCTAGAAATGGCCCTGACCTGGATGGCCCAGGCTAGCCCAATCTGGTCAGATCTGGGGTGCTAAGCAGGGTCGGCCCTGGTTGGTATTTGGATGGGCGACCACCAAGGAAGTCCAAGGGTGTTACGCAGAGTCAGGCAACGGCAAACCACCTCTACCCTGACCTGGATGGCTCAGCCTAGCTTTATCCCATCCGATCTTGTGAAGCTAAGTAGGGTCAACCACGGTTAGTATCTGGATGGGCGACCACCAAGGAAGTCCAGGGTTGTTACGCAGAGGGAGCCATAGCAAACTGCCTATGTTTGCCTCTTGCCTTGAAAACCTCATGGGATCACCATAAGTCAGCGGCGACTGGATAGGACTTTCCAACAGCAAATCCACTGAGATCAATGGTTCGTGACCGGAGTTATTCTGCACAGGTTTACATATTAAGTCCCACAGAACAGAGTGGGACCTGCTTCCGAGTAAACATTCATAAGATTAAAACTGCAAGAACAAAAATAGGCCACGAACCGAACATGCTGCCTGCAGTCAGTTCCAGTACTTTGCCTGATTCACTCATCTCCCTCAAGAGCATTTTTGTATCCAGACATTTAAGCCATTACTAGGCAACACGATGAATGAATTGCTCTAACGCTCTAATCCGTATTTACTTTGGTTTTCAAAAGCCATTTATTTCATCCAAGCAGAGATAACGAAGCAAGCAAGAACCAAGCATCATGAGGTTTGCGAGGGCAGACCACACCGTATCATGGTGAGCAATGCAGACTATTTAATTCTGGCATTAGTTCGAAAACCAACGAATGCTTCGAACTTGTTGGCAGTCTCCAGAAAACGGGGGTTCATTTCGTAAGATTGCTCTCAAAAGCTGAAGAGTTCCACGTAAGTAATATTTTGAAATATTCGGCATGTTTTTTGTAACAGAAAAATTGTGAGCAAAGAATGAAACTCTCCCCGAGGGGGAAACTGAACGCTCAATATGCAAACTTTGCTTTTTGTTTTACAACACTGCCAATTCTGTAGAAGGGCAGTTCTATCTTTCGCAAGAATCGCCCGGAGCATTTTCATTTTACGTGCAAGGAGTTGTAACTTGCTCAACAACTTTTAATTCTGCATGTAGCATTTTCTAACCCAGTTCCTCTCGGAAGCCTGCCCTGATCATTTCCTTGACGGTTCTGTCTTACAGGTAGGCAGAATGCTGTAATGCACACATTACGTCACAGTACAAAAAGAAAGACTGTGATATTCAAAAACTACGCTTAAAGAAAGCAAGTACTTTCATCATGGAGAGCCAGCGTGGTGTAGTGGTTTGGAGCGGTGGTTTGGAGCAGTGGACTTTAATCTGGAGAACCGGGTTTGATTCCCCACTCCTCCACATGAGTGGCGGAGGCTAATCTGGTGAACTGGGTTGGTTTCCCCGCTCCTACACATAAGGCCAGCAGGGTGACCTTGGGCTCGTCACAGCTCTCTCAGCCCCACCTACCTCACAGGGTGTCTGTTGTGGGGAAGGAGATTGTAAGCCAGTTTGAGTCTCCCTTAAGTGGTAGAGAAAGTCGGCATATAAAAACCAACTCTTCTTCTTCTAGTGTGGTGTAGTGGTTAGAGTGTTGAACTAGGATCTTGGAGACTCAGGTTCGAATCCCCACTCATGCCATGGAAGCTTGCTGGGTGACCTTGGGCCAGTCACACGCTCTCAGCCTACAATGTAAGATGCTTTGGGTCTTCATTTGGGAATACGGTGGGGTATAAATGAAATAAACAAACAATATTGACCCTTGGGGGGAATGAGAACTTAATACTTTATAACTACTCCAGACTTTGAGACTATGGCTATGAGATGTTATATTTCAGCCATACATAAAATTGTCAACATCTCATTTAAGAGGGAAATACAAACGGGGATTCATTTCCCATATGTATGGAAGCCTAAGCAGATGAGGAAATCTTGCAGTTTTAGATATATTAACTGTTATCCTGCAAACACAGCATAACTACAGTCATCAAGACCTTTAGAAAGTTAAGTACATTTTTAGTCTGCAACTGTGATTATTTTGACCACTGAAGAAGGCCATTTGGCCGAAGCGCGTTTGGTCAGTCTAATTTTGTGATTTTACGTCTTTTTGTGTTGTAGGTTTACATGAGCATGTTGGTTTGGTAGTAGAGTTGCCAGGTCCGTCTTCGCCACCAGCGGGAGTTTTTTGGGGCGGAGCCTGAGGAGGGCGGGGTTAGGGGAGGGGAGAGACTTCAATGCCATAGAGTCCAATGGCCAAAGTGGCCATTTTCTCCAGGGGAACTGATCTCTGCCGGCTGGGGATCAGTTGTAATAGCAGGAGATCTCCAGCTAGTACCTGGAGGCTGGCAACCCTATTTAGTAGGCTATTGCAGGGCCTTATATATGTTATTGATTTTAGCCTGTAATAAATATATACATATTTTGTACAGACAAACTTTTATATTGTATAACTTTTGGCCTTGGATGTTGATTTTTTCTTGGTCTTTGGGAATGAGACATGTACACAGACAGGTCTCAAGAAACAAATTCTAACTATATCTGCTATTTGTCAGATTATCTGGATATTTTATCTATATTTGATTAAAAAAAGGCAAGATAACATAAAACTAGCAGGGCTCAGAGTTATATAAACATTATATCTACTGCTACAGAAGGCAGCTGTGTTTTGTTGTAAGCTCTGCACACTGTAGTTCACGGGCAAATAATGCCTTCACATCATAGATATAAAATTCATTTGATTGTGCACTATTTACTTTGTGTTTTTTAATCGGTGGAACTTAGAAATACTTCACTCTTCTTCACTGAAATAAGGAAGTATTTTATTTGCCAGGTGTCCTGGTCTTTTTTGGTCTAGGTCTTTTTTTGTTCGTTTGCTTTGTAAAAACAGACTAGTCTAGAAATGTATAATAAACTAACTTAAACTTTTGTCATAGACAAATGGGGGTTCCTTTTTCGGCACCAACCATAGCTAAACAGTTTGGAAAATTGTTTTGAAATCTTCAGTACAAACATAACATTAATACCCAAAGTAATCAGTTGCAGTTATAAGAAGCAAGTTACTAAAAAAATATTTTTTGTCTATACGTACTACACCATATCCCAGGGTTTTGCAACTTTTTGAACCTGTGGGCACATTCTGAATTCTGACATGGCATGGCTGTTGCAGCTTAACTTCAAGTAACGCAGTGCAGATGCTTATGCTGTGGTGGCAAAGCAACATTTAAAAAAATCCGCACAGCCAGTTAAATCTCCAATAGTCAATTGGAAGCCTTGCTGGGCAAAAGGCCTACTTGGCCCCACTTTCTAAAAAACACTTGGTGGGTGCCAGGAAAGCTGCCAGTGGGCACCATGGCACCCACAGGCACCACACTGGGGACACCTGCCATAACCTATAAACAAAAGCTATGCAATACCTTTCATTAGGACTAACCAAAATGACAGAGCATTGCGCAAGCTTTTGAATTCTCCAGAACTCTTGAACGCATGAAGCTGCCTTCTACTGAATCAGACCCTCGGTCCATCAAAGTCAGTATTGTCTACTCAGACCGGCAGCGGCTCACCAGGGTCTCAGGCAGAGGCCTTTCCCATCACCTACTTGCCTATTCCCTTTAACTGGAGATGCCAGGGATTAAACTCAGGACCTTCAGCATGCCAAGCAGATGCTCCACCACTGAGCCACAGCCCCTCCCCGAATGCTTGCGTCCTATGTATTTTGAACACATGAAGCTGCCTTATACTGAATCAGACCCTTGGTCCATCAAAGTCAGTATTGTCTACTCACACCGGCATGCCAAGCAGATGCTCTACAAACTGAGCCTTATACTGAATCAGACCCTGGGTCAATCAAAGTCAGTATTGTCTACTCAGACCGGCATGCCAAGCAGATGCTCTACAAACTGAGCCTTGTACTGAATCAGACCCTGGGTCAATCAAAGTCAGTACTGCCTATTCAGACTGGCAGCAGCTCTCCAGGGTCTCAGGCGGAGGTCTTTCCCATCACCTACCTGCCTAGTCCCTTTAACTGGATATGCCGGGGATTGAACCTGGGACCTTCTGCATGCCAAGCAGATGCTCTACCACTCAGCCACGGCCCTTACACTTCATCAGGCTGTTTTAAAGGGGGGGGAAGAGATGGGATGTTTCCAACCTGGTCTTGCCAGCTTCCTTGTGTGAAATGTCAAGAGGGTATACAGTGTTAGCGCCACAGGGCACCAGCATCCTTCTGGGAAGAACTAACAAAACATGGAGGCCTCCACTGCAATATATCGTATCCTGTTCCTGTCAACAGATCAGCCCACACGCCTATTATCTCATTAAGTCGCCGTTTACGGCATGAAAGGCGCGATAAAAATGCCCTAATAATGGCATTTCTGGATACACAAAAGGGAAAAATCATGCTTTGAAAATTGTTTACTGCTACGTTTTGTCTACGCTGTTCTCCTGTCTGCTCCAAAACCTGCCTTCCAACTAAACAGCTACATTTGGCATCCAGGCCTGCCCTGAGCAATTGAATTCTGAAAGAAATTACACATAATTGCTGCAAGGGAAGCCCCCCCACCCCCTCACACACACAAGATTGCGTTGTCACAATCTGGAATCACAAGAGTCTCACAACCCATTTATTAAAACATAATAAAACAAATAGATTAGAGAGCACATTTCACTATGCTACGATGCCCTGAAAGCGCAGAATTCTGCTGTAATGGATGGTACAACAGGGGAGGAGGAGGAGAGGAAGAGGAAGACAGAAGAGATGGTTTTTATATGCTGACTTCCTCTACCACTCAAGGAAGGATCAAACCAGCTTACAATCACCTTCCCTTCCCCTCCCCACAACAGACACCCTGTGAGGTAGGTGAGGCTGAGAGAGCTCTAAGAGAGCTGCGACTAGCCCAAGGTCACCCAGATGGCTTCACGTGGAGGAGTGGGGAAACCAACCCGGTTCACAAGATTAGAGTCAGCCACTCATGTGGAGGAGTGGGGAATCAAACCTGGTTCTCCAAATCAGACTCCACCACTCCAAACCACTACACCACGCTGGCTCTCTATATAGAATTCATGGCACGAGGAAAACAAATGAGAACCTGACTTGTATATTATGTTAAAACCTGCGCAGAACTATAACTCGAAGTTAATCTATGCATAGTCAAGATCTTCCCTAGATTAAGGTGTGCATGCATAAAGTGCTGTCAAGTTGTAGTTGACTTACGTTGACCCCGTGGGGTTTTCAAGGCAAGAGACATTCAGAGGTGGTTTGCCATTGCTTCCCTCTGCATTGCAACCCTGGACTTCCAGGGGAGGGGGGGAATCTCCCTTCCAAGTACTAACCAGGGTTGACCCTGCTTAGCAGCTGGAGATCTGTTGAGATCGGGCTAGCCTGTGCCTCCCAGGTCAGGGCTGGATTAAGGTAGGAAAGGACAAACACAAATCAGATCCAAAGAGCTACTTAACGCATGACCGAGGGCTAGAGTGTTCCCGGTGGGTTTTTTGAGAACTGACCCCTGAACGGTACTATATACAGCTTTTGAACTTCATCTAATTTTTAAGCGAGTTGCAAGTGTTCAAGAGACATCCAAGGTCTCCTTGGGCAGGGAAAATTAAGAGAGCCAGCGAGGTGTAGTGGTTAAGAGCGGTGGTTTGGAGCGGTGGACTCTGATCTGGAGAACCGGGTTTGATTCCCCACTCCTCCATATGAGCAGCGGAGGCTAATCTGGTGAACTGGATTTGTTTCCCTACGCGTGAAGCCTGCTGGGTGACCTTGGGCCAGTCACATTCTCTCAGCCCCACCGACCTCACAGG
This sequence comes from Euleptes europaea, assembly GCF_029931775.1. Lineage (NCBI taxonomy): Eukaryota > Metazoa > Chordata > Lepidosauria > Squamata > Sphaerodactylidae > Euleptes > Euleptes europaea. The sequence continues at coordinate 6,775,831 of NC_079321.1, forward strand.
GTGTCTGTTGTGGGGAGAGGAATGGAAGGGGATTGTAAGCCAGTTTGAGTCTCCCTTAAGTAGTAGAGAAAGTCAGCATATAGAAACCAACTCTTCATCTTCTTCATATGCATCTTTTCCTCTAGTTTTATAAGCATACTATATTGTTTCAGAGGAAGGCAATTGCAAACCACTTCTGTTAGTCTCTTGCCTTTGTGGGAAACACTGCAAGCCAAAATACGTTCATACTTGTTAAAAACTATCTTAACAGGATTTGGACTGTGCCCATTATACCAACTGCTACAAGCCCATTGCCACCAATGCACAATCGCAGCGAGATTTTCATTGGGCAAAGGGATACAAAACACAGGTTTTTCTCCCAGGGGAAACCCAGCAAGAAGCTGCACAGCCAACAGCTGCTACCTTTGCCCATTACAATAAATAACGCTAATCACAAGTTATCTCCAGATCACCATTGGGGAATATAGACCAGCAGATAGACTCTTGGACTTAGGATAACTGGATTTAAATGCTTGCTCAATTATCAACCTATTACCCGGTTTCCGGCACGTTGCTGGCACTCCTTATCCATTCACCACTTGTAAAATGTTGATTTCGACTTCCTTTGCCAGATTTTTACTACTCGTAGCAAAGACAAATGAGAAGGAAAACTCACTTTAACCTCACAAACAAAGCTGTGTATCTTCAGCACTTTTGCTATCCAGTTCCACTTTTTATAAAGATAGGATGTGTGATTATGTGTGTATTTTAACAATTACTTTAAATGCTGTTTTAATGTTCAAATGTTTTCATGTTTTGCCACCTTGGGGGACCCTATTTGGATGGAAAGGCAGAGTAAAAATGTTTTAAATAAATAAATAGAGCATTAGTCCATTAACATCAACTGCTAGGACCTATAAGCACCCCCTGATTCTATGCACTTGAGGGAGAAAAACAACAATTATGACTCTTGGCAGTATTTAGGGTTAAGCAGCTAGCATCTTCATTAAATGGCCTTGTGAAGGATACCTGCTTATCCATTTTTACAGAATACGTAGGAGTATTTGAACACATGAAGCTGCCTTCTACTGAATCAGACCCTTGGTCCATCAAAGTCAGTACTGTCTACTCAGACCGGCAGCGGCTCTCCAGGGTCTCAGGCAGGGGTCTTTCACATCACCTACTTGCCTGGTCCCTTTAACTGGAGAGGCCAGGGATTGAACCTGGGACCTTCTGCATGCTAAGCAGATGCTGCACCACTGAGCCAGTTGCGTGTGTGTGTGCAAATTGCCGTCAACTCACAGCCAGCTTCTGGGTACCCCTTAAGAGGTTTTCAAGACAAGAGACTAACAGAGGTGGTTTGCCATTGCCTGCCTCTGCATGGCAACCCTGGTATTCCTTGGTGGTCTCCCATCCAAGTACTAACCAGGGCTGACCCTGCTTATCTTCTGAAATCCGACAAGATCGGGCTATACCATGCTGCCTTCCCTCCTGTTCGCCAGATAGAAGCAGTTAAAAAAGAAGCAGTTACTTGCCAAATTAACTTAACAGCTTGGGCCATGGCTCAGTGGCAGAGCCTCTGCTTGGCGTGCAGAAGGTCCCAGGTTCAATCCCCAGCATCTCCAGTTCAAGGGACTAGGCAAGTGGGTGATGTGAAAGACCCCTGCCTGAGACCCTGGAGAGCAGCTGCCGGTCTGAGTAGACAATAGTGACTTTGATGGACCGAGGGTCTGATTCAGTGTAAGGCAGCTTCATGTGTTCACAATTCTGTAATTGTGAGTGTATTGACAGAATCCGGCTTGGTCATGCATATAGCATTTAAAAGCCAAGTGCAAGAAACCAAAGGGAACAGGCTTTTCTCTCTTTTTCGACGGCATGAACTTGGTTAACGGAAGCCCAAACGTTCGTATTAACTGCATTCTGGCCCTGCATTTGGCTAACACATTTCGAAGTCACACTGATGTGAGCTATGGCTTGAACAGCTGTCTGGGGAAGCAGCCCATTTAGAAAATGACTAATGTCATCTGGCTACGAATTTGGAAGAAATTCAGCACAGTCCGCCCAGAGTTGAGCACGTCTTCTAAAGGAAAACTTAAGCATGTGCTTAGCGCATGAATACAGAATGTGAAAGAAATGAAGCACAATCCAGCCAGAGTTAAGCGCTTCTTCCAAAGAAAAATGTAAGCATATGCGCTCTCTCAAGGGTCAATATGTTCACGTTCCACTGAGTTCAGCAGAACTTATTCCTAAGTAATTGTCCATGGGATTGTTCAAGTGCCTCTCTCTGGTTGCAGGTCCATTGTGTTTGGTGGAAACTGCTCTGTGAGGCGCCTTATGAGGATATTTTAAACATGTCACAGAACACCTTCAAACATCTTTGGAATTTCTGTCCACAAATTGTGGAATCAATGAGATTTCTGCTATTTAATTCTAGGGCCGGCACAATTTCACCCTCCCATGATGAGAAAAACCTTGAAGTTTTGATTGACAATAACTGACAGTACAAATTTCTTGGTCTAAACTAATTTAAATCATTCAGAAATGTGACGCTTGAAATAATACCGTAGCCCTCGCCAAAAGACAACAAACGCAGGCAACACTAAAAAAATCACGATGGTACAAGAATACCCTGAATATGCTTCAGCAGAAACAAAAAAATAAAAATCCAAAGTGGTTCAATATTTAATATATATGTAGAAACAGGATACAAAAGTATAGGAAGGAGTTATGATGTAAGTTTTTTTTTAATTGTGCATTTATAGAACTTACTTCATAACCAAGTAATCCCAAATGGCTGAAACCTCATACAAAGTATAGTTCTGCAGCCAGCACAAGATTTAAGCATGCTTTAATGACTACACAATGAATGTCTAAAACATACATCTGGCCCACAGGTATCATAGGAATAGAGGATTCTAAAAACCTGTATTTAGAAATTCCATGTTCTCAAACAGCAGATATTTTTTAAAAAGATTTTGGGTGAGACGGGAAAGGACACACTGTTCCGTACCCATGGCGCTCTTGTCTCCAGTTCCCTTAAATTGATAAAACTGTCATTTTAGCATATTCTACATCGTAGCCTACTTAAAACTGCCTTGCAGTAGCACCTATTCAACAGAGATCTGTTCTGCATTTTAAATGACAGCAAAACCCAGCATACCATGGAAGCCATTTTGTCTAAGCTAACACTTTTAAACAATTTGGCTAATAGTAAAAAAAAAAAAAAAGTCCAGCTGTTTAGGTGTGGACACCTCAACTTCTAAGCCTAGGGCTGAAATTTACGAGAAGCCTGGGAAATTCCACTCCAAGCTGCCAGGAAAGAAAAGGACACCGCAAAGTGTCAAACGGTTTACAATTTTAGTATATATTTGGACTCCACGACTATTCCAGCCCCTATAATTTATTTGCAATCTTATACAACTGGCAGCTTGTGAAAAAAATGTAAGTGGCACAATTTTTATGCAAAATGGCCTCCTCCACTATTGGGTTTAAAAATTTGCAACACACACATGTAAAGAAAAAAAATATATTGGCTGAAAGTCACAATCAACTGAAAGTGATCGAGCTGTAACTGGGGTTGTGCAATTTAGTACATAACAATCCTGTCGCGCCCGCCTTTCGGAGTGCCCCAGAACAGAAAGATCAAAGTATTCAGGGCAATGTACATGCAGATACTGAAAACCTGATCCAGGTTGGCCGGCTAGCCCAACTATTACCAAAAATACTTCCATTAACAAGTCCTTTTTTGGCAGCAGAGGGCAAAGAGAGGACCCATTCATTTAATAGAACAACATGCTTGGAAGAACCCTTCCCCTGAATTGCAGGGGTGGGGGTGGGAGAAATGCCATAGCTATGCATCCAAGCCATGACTTCTCCGGGGCTATTCCCAAATTTCGCAAGAGAGGTTTCTGAAAGTCAAATCACGTACACACACAGAGAAAAAATGCAAGGCGACAGACACAACCTGCCAAAACACCACTGCAAGCTAAAACTGACCTAAACCTATTCCAGGCAGAGGTAGGATTGTCAAATACCCAAAAACTGTTAGCCGGAGAGGCCAGGAGAGAGGCTGTGGGCTTATAACTGGCCAGACCCCTTCTGTAAATTGCCCTATGCAAGGCCAGCAATTGCACAACCCCCCTTAGGTTTCAGAGTCTATGCTTTTATAAGCATGTGCAAATGCACTTTAAAAGTCCAGCTGGTGCGTACCTGGTTGGTACCTAAGATGGTAAAAAATAAGGAACATTTGTGCTAGCAAACCAAAACCCTACCCGGTTTTAAGCCCCCTCTTTCCACCAGCGGCCCTCCACCAGGGCATGCTCTGACAGCCAGATCTGGTTCATCGCAGCATTATGGTTTTAAAAAAATAATAATAAGTCACAGACATCAATCAGCTTTAAGCCCTTTCAGAAACCAAGCAGACCTTACCTTTTGCAAACGACGACATTTTGGATCTGTACGAAAATAAATACTCTTGCTCTATAAATATAGAAAATTTAAGACACCTCTACTCCCCCCCAACAGGAAAAAAATAATAATACAAGAAAATCTCCAGAAGACAGATGGGGTGGGGGTTTTTCCCCCCTACTCTTCCGGGTAAAAAAAACAACAACAGATGTTTCTCCAGCTGTCGTTCAACAGCTATATTGCAGGATTAAAAAGGTATGCAATTAATTTTTATTTTTTGCAAAAAACCCGCCTAGAGCAAAAAGCAGCCCGCTCGCTCCACTCCAAAAAAAAAAAGCCACCAAAGGAATCCAGCGCGTTTTCTTTGCACCCGATCTCTTCCCCGATCCTTCCCACATCTGCCCTCGGAAATAAATGAGCCGGGCAGAGGGTGGCTGGGGATGCAAAAAAAAAAAAAGCCACAAGAATGCAAATTTCATCAATGGGAGAGGCGTGGCGTTTTTGCACGGAGGGGGGCGGCTCACACCGTCCCCACAATCCCCTCCCTTCCCTACAAGCCTCCTTCCAATGGCAGGAGCCCCAGAGAAACACCCCCCACCCCCAGCAAATTGCTGCAAGAAGCAGCTGCTGGCGCTGCGCTTTGGAGCCGGATGGCGCCCAGGGGCGGCTCTCTTCCGCCCCCCTCCCCAAGCCGACTCTGCACCGACGCCTCTGGTTTTACGGGCTGCCCTCCCCGTTTTGGAGAGGCGGGGGGGATGAATAGGCGTGGATCCCCTGCTGCTCCCCGCCCCCTAGTTCCAGAGAAACCCCACAACAGCCCGTTTTTTGTGCTGGATCGATTATTTTCCCAGTTATACATTTTCTTTTCTGGGCCTATTAAAGCTGCAATCCTCGTGTATTGGATCCTAGACTTTAAGCTGCAATCCCCATGCATTGAATGGTAGACTTAAAGCTACAATCCCCATGCACTGGATCCTAGACTTGAAGCTGCAATCCCCATGCATTGGATCCTAGACTTGAAGCTGCAATCCTCATGCATTGAATGGTAGACTTAAAGCTACAATCCCCATGCATTGGATCCTAGACTTGAAGCTGCAATCCCCATGCATTGGATCCTAGACTTGAAGCTGCAATCCCCATGCATTGGATCCTAGACTTGAGGCTACAATCCCCATGCATTGGATCCTAGACTTGAGGCTGCAATCCCCATGCATTGGATCCTAGACTTAAAGCTGCAATCCTCATGCATTGAATGGTAGACTTAAAGCTACAATCCCCATGCATTGGATCCTAGACTTGAAGCTGCAATCCCCATGCATTGGATCCTAGACTTGAAGCTGCAATCCCCATGCATTGGATCCTAGACTTAAAGCTGCAATCCCCATGCATTGGATCCTAGACTTGAGGCTGCAATCCCCATGCATTGGGTCCAAGACTTGAAGCTGCAATCCCCATGCATTGGATCCTAGACTTGAAGCTGCAATCCCCATACATTGGATCCTAGACTTGAGGCTGCAATCCCCATGCATTGGGTCCAAGACTTGAAGCTGCAATCCTCATGCATTCAATGGTAGACTTAAAGCTGCAATCCCCATGCATTGGATCCTAGACTTAAAGCTACAATCCCCATGCATTGGATCCTAGACTTGAAGCTGCAATCCTCATGCATTGGATCCTAGACTTAAAGCTGCAATCCCCATGCATTGGATCCTAGACTTAAAGCTGCAATCCTCATGCATTGGATCCTAGACTTAAAGCTGCAATCCCCATGCATTGGATCCTAGACTTAAAGCTGCAATCCTCATGCATCGGATCCTAGACTTAAAGCTGCAATCTTACAACACGGAGACAGACTCCCCTAATGGTGCTCGCATCTGAATAAACCGGCCTTGCACAGGATCAAAAAGTCATTCCCCTGAAGTCGGTAGTTTCAGGTTAATTAGTATCGAATATATTTATATTGCTTTGAGAATGAGCTTTACTACAATAGTTAGCATTTGGCTATTAGTTATTAATTAATTGCTTCCAATTCTTTCATATTAAATGTGTTCCTTAGAAACTGGGCAAGTTATTGATTAAGGTTAGAAACTATTTAATCTAAGTCTAAAATTGGTGACGGGGGTAAGAATGTATTATGATATGGAGGCTTGAGCACAGACATGTTGATATTTTGTTTTCCCCCTTATATCTCCCCCCTTTTTTCTATATCTTTATATAAAAAAATAAAAATTATTTTTAAAAAAGGTCATTCCCCTACCCATCCAGATGTGAAAACTGTTTTATTTTGGCCAGGGGGTAGGAAATACTAGAGCAGCAGAGGGGTTTAAACAGTGCAATCCTACAACCCCAGATTAAACCCAACGGAGTAGTTCTGCACAGGACTATACTGTTTTGGAGTCAAAAGGCTGAAAATCAGGATGATTCCTTTTAAAAACACACCTCTACCTCCAGCGCAAATCTTATACTAAAGGCTTCCTCTTTTATTTTGAAGCCCATGTCCTCCATGGGGAGAAGAGGAATAATTAAATAGTGGAAATCAGTGTTAATGGACATAGCCATGGCCACAAAGCAGAAGTGGCGTTAAAAACATAGATTCTTGGAGGAAAGTTACTTCGATGGCTACCTGCTAAGGTAAGTAAATGGAACCTCCACAATCAGTGGCAGTAAATTTCTGCATACCAGTGCTGGGTAGCAACACCAGGGGAAGGCCTCAACCTCTATGCACGGTTTGTTGGCCCTGTGGGCAACTGGGCAACTCCTAGACCCTAATAATAATCAAGTTGCAATTGATTTATGATGACCCTGCGAGATCAGACCCCACAGAGTGAAAGAGGATGCTGGACTAGATGGGGTCTGATCTTGCAGAGTCATCATAAATCAATTGCAACTTGATTATTATTAGGATCTAGGAGGCCCCAGGTTCAGGTCCCCTCTCCGTCACGGAAGCCCGCTGCGCAACATTGAACCCGTCGTTCTCAGCCTAACCTACCTCGCTGGGTTCTTGTGAAGATTAAATGGGGGAGAAACCTTTGAGGCGACCTTGGTGAGAAAAGCAGGGGATAAAGATCTCAAAATAAGTAAGGTTCTTAAGGAAATGAGGGAGGAGGGATCTGTGAGGGGAAACCAACCCCATGTTGGGTATGCTGGGATTTAAGACAAGGGTCTCCTGACAGGCTTGGATTTTAATGTCAGGGTGTAGTGTGCTCCCCCCCCCCAATGTCATGGCCCTTTCCCATTTTCATACTCATGTCTCATACTTAGACTGGAGTAACTCTGTGTAGGATTGTACTGTTTGTGAGGACAAACAGTGTACAATCCTACACAGAGTTACTCCAGCCCATTTTTTGTGCTGGATCTATTATTTTCCCAGATGTTTTATTTTCTGGGCCTATTCTAGTTGCACTCCCCTGCACTGAATCCTAGACTTAAAGCTGCAATCCTACAACCTGGAGACAAAACTCCCCCCACACACACACACACGCATGCAATTTCAGGGCCCTTTCCCATTTTCACACCCATGTCTTCTCACAAACAGCACAACCCTACAAGAGCAAGAGTCCAGTAGCACCTTAAAGACTGACAACAATATTTTCTGGCAGGGTGTGAGCTTTCGGGAGCCACAGCTCACTTCTTCCGATCCCTGTGAATTAACCCTACAAGAGTTACTCCAGCCTAAGCCCACCGAAATCAAGGGGTTCAGACCCTCTCAAAAAGATCCCATTTCTGGTCCTTGCAGTCTCAAGCATGGGGCTTGCATAACATGCAGGAAATGTCTGCTAAGGGTATAGTAGCTAAAACTTGCCTGAACTAGATTTGCAATAGTCTGGGAAGTGGGACAACTTTGCCAACTTTTGTTAGGATTGCCCTGAAAATGGCTGAGCTGGTGGATAAGGAGACGAAAAGGGGGGCAGGCACCTGCACCCTTCACACCTCACTGATAACCCCAATGAAGGGCTTACTTCGACCCCCACCCATTTATGAAAGGTCAAATTATTTGAGGAGGGGTCTGTCTCTCTCTCTCTCTCTGCCGGAGTCAAAGACACAGGGCTCTTTTCACCCATGCCAAATAATGCACTTTCAACCCACTTTCAATGCACTTTGTAACTGTGTGCATTGCAAAGGGGATGGAAAGTGCATTACTCAGCACGTGCGAACGGGCCCACACGTCTCCTTCCCGCCCCCCAAACTGCAGAAAAGAGCGCCGCATCTGGCCCGAGGCGTGCAATGCACCCCCCACTTGCTCTTTTGCACTCCCCCAGCCCCAAAGGACCCACCCTCCCCCTCCCCCCAAGCCAGGAAGCTGCTTGTCCTTTAAATGCAAACTCCGCCTGTTGGCAGGCGGACATGGGGGGAGGAGGAGGTCAGGCCGGGGAAGCAGCTGCTGTTTGCAAACGCCAGCGCTTGCCGGGAGGAGGGGGGGGGCTCTCTTCCACGCCCCACAAGTCCAGGAAGCCAAGGTGACCCCACCCCCCTGGTGCTTTTCTGTCCCACGGGCTGCTGCAATGCAATGCAATGCAATGCACCTTCACCCGCGTGACCCCCCCCCCGCCCCGAGTCCCAGGGCCCGCAGCCGCGGTGCAAAACCGAAAGGGCTCCTCCCTGCCTTTGCAAGCCCGGGCGCCACGCGCACCCCGCGAGGAAGGCTCCCCCTCCCCTGCTCCTTGCAAAGCTCTTACCCACCTATTTCCTCGGGCACTGGGGCGGGGCGGGGGGGCCGGGAAAGGGGGGGCTTGCTCTCTCTTTTTTTTTGCAACGGGGTCTATTGCACAAGAGGCCGGCCGGCTGCCTCCTCCCGCCCCCGGCTCAGGGCTGCAAGCAGCTGCCCTCCCCGGCTGGCTGCGACGGAAGTGCCGCCTGATGCCTAGAAGGACGGCCGCGGCTCCTTGCAGCGCCGCGCAGGGAGCGCCTGGCGCCGTGCAAAGGGGCTGCGACGAGGCCCGGAGCCCCCCGGGCTTGCTGCTTGCTCGGGGGCCGGCCGGGGAGCGCACGCGCTGCAATCACTCCAATGCAAGACTTATTCAATTGCAAACTGTTCTCGGGCAATTGCAAACTGCTCTCGGGCAATTGCAAACTGTTCTGGGGCGCTGGGATGAGAAGGCAAGAGTAGAAAAGGGCGAGAGTCCAGTAGCACCTTCAAGACTAACAAACAATATTTTCTGGTCTGGGGGGCCGGCCGGGGAGCTCACGCGCTGCATCCACTCCAATGCAAGACTGATTTAATTGCAAACTGCTCTCGGGCAATTGCAAACTGTTCCAGGGCGCTGGGATGAGAAGGCAAGAGTAGAAAAGGGCCAGAGTCCAGTAGCACCTTCAAGACTAACAAACAATATTTTCTGGTAGGGTCGGAGTTTTTGTGAGTCACAGCTCACTTCTTCAGATACAGCTAGAATGTGAATCCATCTGTCTTTAAGTAGAGGAGAGTGAATTCAGACAAGCATCACTCTCCTCTACTTAAAGGCAGATGGGTTCACATGCTAGCTGTATCTGAAGAAGTCAGCTGTGGCTCACGAAAGCTCCTACCCGACCAGAAAATATTTTTTGTTAGTCTTTAAGGTGCTACTGGACTCTCGCCCTTTTTGACTACTGCAAACAGACTTAACACGGCTACCCGCTGAGAAGGCAAGAGTCACTGGAGAAGACAGTCGTGCTAGGAAAAGAGGAAGACTGAACAAGAAATGCATGGATTCAATAAGTGAGAGGGAGTAGAAAAGGGCAAGAGTCCAGTAGCACCTGAAAGACTAACAACAATATTTTCTGGCAGGGTAGGAGCTTCTGTGAGCCACAGCTCACTTTTTCAGATACAGCTGAGAATGTGAATCCATCTCCTTTAAGTAGAGGAGAGTGAATTCAGACAAGCATTAGTATGTAAACATTTACATACTGTTAACATTTACATACGAATGCTTGTCTGAATTCACTCTCCTCTGCTTAAAGACAGATGGATTCACATGATAGCTGTATCTGAAGAAGTGAGCTGTGGCTCACGAAAGCTCCTACCCTGCCAGAAAATATTTTTTGTTAGTCTTGAAGGTGCTACTGGACTCTCGCCCTTTTCTACTGCTGCAGACAGACTTAACACGGCTACCTGCTGAGAAGGTAAGAGTCGCTGGAGAAGACAGTCGTGCTAGGAAAAGAGGAAGACCCAACAAGAAATGCATGGACTCAAGTGAGAGGGAGTAGAAAAGGGCCACAGTCCAGTAGCGCCTTAAAGACTATCAAAAATATTTTCTGGCAGGGTAGGAGCTTTCGGGAGCCGCAGCTCACTTCTTCAGATACAGCGAGAATGTGAATCCATCTGAATCGGAGAGTGAATTCAGACAAGCATTTGTATGTAAATGTTAACAGTATGTAAATGTGAATAGCAGGCGTGATGGGATTAGGTGTGGTCTGCAGAAGAGTCTGTGATGTCCAGGGGAGAGGTGGGTGTGGAGAAATCAGCATTGGTCATGAGCCATGAATGCGAGGTCTTTATTCAGCCCAGGTAAATGCATTGACTAGTTGGAATATTAACTGTAATTCAGCAGTTTCTCTTTCCAATCTCCCTTTGAAATTCCTTTGTAAGAGAACTGCTACTCTTAAATCTGCAACAGAATGTCCTGGAAGGTTGAAATGTTCTCCCACTGGTTTTTGAATATTGTGGTTTCTGATGTCAGACTTATGTCCATTTAATCTTTGTCTAAGAGACTGACCTGTTCGTCCAATGTAGATTGTGGAAGGGCATTGCTGGCATGTAAGAGGGAGGGCATCTTGGCCATCTTCTGGTCACTAGGGGTGTGGAGGGAGGAGGTAGTTGTGAATTTACTGCATCGTGCAGGGGGTTGTGCTTGATGGCCCTGGTGGTCCCTTCCAACTCTATGATTCTATAAAGGAAGCCACCGCAGCCCTTAATTTGCAAGACCTGAGCAAGGCTGTCAAAGATAGGACGTCTTGGAGGACTTTGATTCGTTGGGTCACCATGAGTTGGAGGCGACTTGACGGCACTTAACACACACACACATAATGATCTAGTTCCAGATTTTAATGGGTGAGATTGAAGTTGAGGAATGAATGTATTACTTTGTAAAGCTTGAACACAGGCATGTGTCTTTTTTCTTATTTTCTGTTTCTGTATAAAATAAAAATTATAATAATAAAAAAGACTATTTAAAAAACAGGTTTGCAATAAAATAAAAAGAGGCCCTACGCTGGCATCCGTGCCAGTTTGTACGGTGCAAGTGGCATGGACACTGGTGTAGGGGTCATGCCAGCTCCTAAGAGCATTGGGGGGGGGGCTTCAAGATTGCACAGTTAGAGAGTCAAAAATGTCTTTATCAGATAACCCAAGAGAGAACAGCTGGTGCGTAAGGGAGACTTCCAACAGAGTTTCTGATGTGTTCCTACAATGGAAAGGAGATTTGGAGGGGAAACCACCACCACCACCATTTGCTTGTGCTAACAAGAAGTTGGCGAACGTAGCGTGAGCTGCATAAAAAATGGTACTCAACATGGAAAGCTGTGCTGGGGCAAATAGTGTCCGATAAGGCCCGCCAGCTTCCAGTTGCCTATTCCTCGTTGACTTCTGAATTTTTGTTTTTTAAAAAACAAATTCCCTTGTGTATGATGTCATAGTCTGTGTTCATCCTCATACAGTTTTGGGAAAAACAAGCCAAAATAGTTCAGAATGTTTAATGCCAACCAAAACCCTCAGTTGACGTTCCTGGGCGTTGGAAAATGTTTTCTATATTATTTTTTAAAAGTGACAATCTCATTTGTTTTTATGATGGCACACTTCCTGTTCAGATGGGAATAAGTCATTTTCACAGAAGGGAGCCAAAGAAATGTATCATGCTCCATTTAAATACTCTCGTTTACATCTAAAATTTCATATATATTTTTAAACTTAAAAATAGAAATGTGTAGAACAGTCATTTCTGTGATTGTATACTAGATTTATGGCCACAAATTCCAAAGATTTTTATTTGTAACTCAAAAGCTTCCTGCAGCTCTTTGATTCCCAGGAATTTTGGAATAAATCACTTTATCCCTCATGTGACCTGGTCAGAAACAAGAATCACACAATCTAGAAGGAAATTAGTGTGTGCAGACTCACATAAGAAGGGCTTTTGCTCCTGGTCACAGATCATGTGAAAACTACAGGAAGAAGCAATATAATATAACCACAGGATGAAGAGCCAAAAAAGAAAAAGACATTTCAGATAGATTCATGCTATTCAAAACAAATACACAGGCTTGAGACATATGTACAAATTCTAGCATTTCTCTAATGTAGAAACGTATTTAAATAGCTCTTCTAAAGAACTTCAAAATTGCCGCAACATCACAAAGGATTTCTTGCAAGGTGATCGGCCAAAACAGTTGTTACGTCACCCATCTGGAAATAATTTGGGGGCAAGGATGCATTCCCCACAACGTCATTTTAATAGCACGTCTCTGATTGCCAGCAAATGCAACAACAGAAAACGCCAACGCTATGAACGATTCATTCAAACGGATTTCATCAAGGTCGGAAAGTGATTCATCTTCATGGATGACCCGAATCTGTTTCTCAGGAGCAGGAAGAGAGTACCAGCGCTCTAGATAAGCAAGGATGGAACCGACAAGGAAGAAGTCTAGTTAAGAGGCCAGGGACAGAATGACTGGGGGGATGACTAGGTATGGGTTTGTGCAACGTCCTTGCAAATAATTCTGGTTCCTTGTCATCTTGGTAAGCTGCAGTGCTCTAACCTTGAGCATTCTACCCCTCCTGGAAGCTTCCAACTACTTCAACAAAGATACTCACTGCGCAGTCCTAAGGGCTGGTGGTTAAGAAGCGCCCGGGTACGGCGCAGCTGCCTAACCTGAACAGATTGCAGCTGAGCACAGCAAGCCGAAAATGCCTTTTTCAAGAAAACCCCATATTATGTATCATACATAATACATAACACCCCGTGAAACTCTGTATTGAATTCCATGGGGCTACGCCTGCATTTTGGAGTGGGGAATCAAACCCGGTTTTATATCATAATTTATTGCGGTCCTTGACCAGTATTACAAAGTTAAAACATTAAAACAACAATAGTTCAGTACAACAACAAAAAATAGCTGCATGAACATTTGAGCTAGTCAAACGGGTTTAAAACTCTGCATCAGCTTTAATATAATTTCCCCATGTCCTACATATCCCTAGATAGAATTTAGCTACTTGTCTAGATACCCAGTGGTTTCTATCAGACAACAGATATTCCAGTTTAGCTGCATCAGATTCATCAAGAAGTCCAACTAACACTGGCTGGAGATATTTTGATCTGGCCTCCTTGTAATATGGACATCTCAGAAGCATGTGCTCTGTAGTTTCCATCTCCCCCATCGAGCATAAACATGAACACATGAAGCTGCCTTATACTGAATCAGACCCTTGGTCCATCAAAGTCAGTATTGTCTACTCAGACCTGCAGCGGCTCTCCAGGGTCTCAGGCTGAGGTCTTTCACATCACCTACTTGCCTAATCCCTTGAACTGGAGATGCCGGGGATTGAACCTGGGACCTTCTGCATGCCAAGCAGAAGCTATACTACTGAGCCACGACCCCTCCCCACTATGAACACATGAAGCTGCCTTATACTGAGTCAGACCTTTGGTCCAGCAAAGTCAGTATTGTCTGCTCTGACCAGCAGTGGCTCTCCAGGGTCTCAGGCTGAGGTCTTTCACAGCACCTACTTGCCTAGTCCCTTTAACTGGAGATGCCGGGGGCTGAACCTGGGACCTTCTGCATGCCAAGCAGATGCTCTACCACTGAGCCATGGCCCCTCCCCTAAATCTGTGTATGGGGTCTTTTTGAATCTCCCTACCAGCATAGCAGTAGAAAGTGCCACGCACCTTGCCAAGGTAAACGCTCTTCTGCTGTTGGGTCAAACCCGGTTCTCCAGATTAGAGGCCACTGCTCCAAACCACCGCTCTTAACCACTATACCACGCTGGCATGTGTGTGTGTGTGTTTGAGTATACACACACATATTCATCCACTACAACATATCTCCCTTTGTTGCAAACAATGAAACTCTAAAGGGTACCTCGGTTTCAGACTTTGCTACCTTACCTTTCTATTTCTTAACATGTAACATGGCTGCGTGTTCCTGAATAGCAGCTGCCACGTGATAAAATTCCTTCTGATAATTACAACCTCCACTGTGCCGCTTTATCAAGATAGTGGCAATTGCAGTGATTGCCGTGAGAGTTTGGATGGGAGGACATTTTGCTTTGGTAACTTAATACAAAAGCTTGAGTTAATTTGTGGCAAATTACTAAGTTTCTCTCCCTGAGGCCCTTTTCCATAGCAGGCGTTTAAAAAATGCAAGTATAGATACTCAGCCGCACAACGTCACTACACCGTGCCCGAAAAGCTCCGAAAACAGAAGGCCAGGTACAACTTCCTTATATTTTCACATCTTAGTTGTCACTAAGCTAGTTTCCAGATGTTGATGAGTTGTTCCATGGGTTTTTTTTGGTCCTGACTGAGGAGAAAGGAGACGAAGAAGAGTTGGTTTTTATATGCCGACTTTCTCTACCACTTAAGGAAGAATCAAACCAGCTTACAATGCCCTTCCCTTCCTCTCCCCACAACAGACACCCTGTGAGGTCGGTGGGGCTGAGAGAATGTGACTGGCCCAAGGTCACCCAGCTGGCTTCACGCGTAGGGAAACAAATCCAGTTCACCAGATTAGCCTCCGCGGCTCATATGGAGGCGTGGGGAATCAAACCCGGTTCTCCAGATCAGAGTCCACCGCTCCAAACCACCGCCCTTAACCACTACACCATGCTGGCTCTCAGGATATAAAGAAAGTAAGTAAATAAATAAAAATAAATGCTACATTTCTATGGTGGAAGATTGAATCTTGCTCCTTTAAAAAAATAAAACACAACTGCAGAATATGCGTGTGCACACGAGTGCACACCAGCTGGTGTAAAATTGGATCAGGACTACAGCACTAGGAGAACCCTTTCTCTGTGCTGTGTTCCCAGTTTAATTCACCCTAATGAAGCTGCCATGTCTGCCTGCTCATTTAGGGTATTTTTTATCCCACTCTTCTTTCCGAGGAGCTTGGACTGCTATTACAACTGATCTCCAGCCGGTAGGGATCAGTTCACCTGGAGAAAAATGGCCACTTTGGCAATTGGACTCTACGGCATTGAAGTCCCCCCCTCCACAAACCCCCCCTCCTCAGGCTCCGCCCCAAAAGCATCCCACTGTTGGGGGACCTGGCAACCCTACCTGGAGAAAATGGCCACTTTGGAAGGTGGACTCTATGGCATTATAACCCACCCTAAACCCCACCCTCCTCAGGCTCCACCCCCAAAATCTCCAGGTGTTTTCCAATCTGGTGCTGGCAACCCTATTGATTGTGCTGGTGATTTAAAGCTGGCGTTCATGTTTTCCTTTCTGGTTTAACTGGGGGCAGGTTGCCTTCCGATATACACGCCAAAACTTTAAAGATGCTTCGAGCTTGTTCAGTGGAGGCATGGATGAACTTCACCATGCAAGGTAGGATTGCCAGCCTCCAGGTACTAGGTGGAGATCTCCTGCCATTACAACTGATCTCCAGGCGATAAAGATCAGTTCACCTGGAGAAAATGGCTGCTTTGGCAATTGGACTCTATGGCATTGAAGTCGCTCCCCTCCCCAAACCCTTCCCTCCTCAGGCTCCGCCCCAAAAACCTCCCGCCGCTGGCAAAGAGGGACCTGGCGACCCCTGGGCTCACTGCCGAGGCAACAGGAAAGCTTGTCTGGAAGAGAGAAAGTTGGAGATGGGCGCTTTGCACTCTGGCCTTGCGGCTCCAGCATTTCAAAGCTCGACACGAACGTGCAGCCGAAGTTCCCATGCAGAGGGATCTTCTTTGTTTTTCTCCTGAGCCCTTGAAATATTAAACAACTCACCACTTTGCTTTTAACTTTCGCCTTAGTCAAAATGCAATCTTCCCAGTCAGTGGAGATAAGGTTTGTGTCCACACCCAGTTCTTATTGACCTCGGTGGGGTTTCTTGGAACTTACTGTCCGTGAAGTATGCGGCGATAAAGCCTATTCCTAATTGACTCAGGACTAGTAAATCCTGCCTGCTTAAATGGGGGCAAAACCTCCAAGCAAGTGTTGACTGTACGGCGACCTTAAATATCTCAACTATCTCCCAGCTTCATACAGCGATACTGAGTCTTAAGAGTTTGTCTGCACAAAGAGCTGAAACTCAAATTAATGCATCAATCCATAACCTCAGCTGGTGGCAGCAGAACAGGGCTGCCAACTGCAGCTTGGGAGACGCCTGGTGATTTGGAAGAGCTGCCAGGGGAGGGCTGCGGTTGCCAACCTCCGGGTACTAGCTGGAGATCTCCTGCTATTACAACTGATCTCCAGACGATGGAGATCAGTTCCCCTGGAGAAAATGTCGGCTTTGGCAATTGGACTCTATGGCATTGAAGTCCCTCCCCTCCCCAAACCCCGCACTCCTCAGGCTCCGCCCCAAAAACCTCCAGGTATTTCCCAGCCCAGAGTTGGCAACCCTAGGGGAGGGCAGAGTCCAGAGAGGGAGCTCAGCTGGGTATAATGCCTTAGAGTCCACCCTCCTAAACAGCCATTTCCTCTAGGGAAGCTGATCGTTGTAGTCTGGAGATCAGTTGTAATTCCGGGAGAACTCCAGCCCCCACCTTGAGATTGGCAACCCTATCTCTGCTCTGGTTAGACCTCACCTAGAGTATTGAAGCCACAGCCTTCAATTTGCAAGATCTGAGCAAGGCTGTCAAAGATAGGACATTTTGGAGGACTTTCATTCATAGGGTCGCCATGAGTCGGAAGCGACTTGACGGCACTTAACACACACACACACAGAGTATTGGGTTCCGTTTTGGGCACCACAATTTAAGAAAGATGTAGGTAAGCTGGAACGTGTCCAGAGGAGGGCAACAAAGATGGTGAGGGGTCTGGAGACCAAGTCCTATGAGGAAAGGCTGATGGAGCTGGGTATGTTTAGCCTGGAGAGAAGACTGAGAGGAGATATGATAACCATCTTCAAGTACTTGAAGGGCTGTCCTATAGAGGAGGGTGCCGAGTTGTTTTCTGTTGCCCCAGGAGGTCGGACCAGAACCAACGGGTTGAAATTAAATCAGAAGAGTTTCCATCTAGACATTAGAAAGAATTTTCTAACAGAGCGGTTCCTCAGTGGAACAGGCTTCCTCGGGAGGTGGTGAGCTCTCATTCCCTGGATGTTTTTAAGCAGAGGCTAGATGGCCATCTGGCAGCAATGCTGATTCGTGACCTTAGGCAGATGATGAGAGGGAGGGCATCTTGGCCATCTTCTGGTCACTAGGGGTGTGTGGGGGGGAGGTAGTTGTGAAATTCCTGCATTGTGCAGGGGGTTGGACTAGATGACCCTGGTGGTCCCTTCCAACTCTATGATTCTATCAAGGGGTATGGGAATGGGCAGGAAAGGGATCCATATTCCTCTGTTCCCCGTGCATTCACTGCTGCAGCCCCCACTCCTCCTAGAGATGCCAGCCTCCAGGTGGGATCTGGGGATCCCCCGGAATTACAGCTCATCTCCAGACTACAGAGATCAGTTCGCCTGGAGAGCTGTTTTGAAGGGTGGACTGTATGGGATTATACCCCACTGAGGTCCCTGTCCTCTCCCGGCTCCATCCCCAAATCTCGAGGAGTTTTGCATCCTATTTCTGGCAACCTTACATCCTCTGCACCCCTTGAAGAGACATAGAAGGGTGTTACACTATGCTTAAGGCTGCCACATATTACAGCTGTGTGAACATGTCCTTGTTCTTACACTCACAGCTATGGATGTATGAAGTATATGGATGTATGAGGTATACTGTTATTTCTGTTTCATTTACTGGACCACATTGTTTCGCAAGGCGGCCTGATGGGAAAATAAGTTCCATTCAAGGAGACTCGGAGCAGGAGGACTGGAATATGGTGTTGTTTGTGTGTTCATTAAGTGCTGTCAAGTCGCTTCCGACTCATGGCGACCCTATGAATGATGGTGTGGTGATGGCTGCCAACTTGGAAGGCTTTGAGAGGGGAGTGGACATGTTCATGGAGGAGAGGGCTATCCATGGCTACTAGTCATGAGGCATCCCTATTCTCTCCAGGATCAGAGGCGCATGCCTGTTATATTAGGCAGGATAATGCTGCTGCATGGGCAGGATAATGCTGCTGCAGTCGTCTTGTTTGTGGGCTTCCTGGAGGCACCTGGTTGGGCACTGTGTGAACAGACTGCTGGACTTGATGGAACTTGGTCTGATCCAGCATGGCTTTTTTATGTTCTTATGAATCAACGTCCTCCAAAACATCCTATCTTTAACAGCCTTGCTCAGGTCTTACAAACTGAGGGCCGTGGCTTCCTTTATAGAGTCAATCCATCTCTTGTTGGGTCTTCCTCTTTTCCTAGCATGATTGTCTTTTCCAGTGACTCTTGTCTTCTCATAATGTGGCCAAGGTACAATAGCCTCATTTCAGTCATTTTAGCTTCTAGGGTCAGTTCAGGCTTGATTTGATCTATAACCCACTGATTTGGGGTTGTTGTTGTTTTGGCAGTCCACGGAACCCGTAACCCTCTCCTTCAACACCACATTTAAAAGGAATCTACTTTCTTCCTATCAGCTTTCTTCATTGTCCAGCTTTCACACCCATACATAGTAATAGGGAATACGATGGCATGAATTAACCTGATCTTGGTGGCCAGTGACACACCCTTACACTTCAGAATCTTTTCTAGCTCCTTCATGGCTGCCCTTCAACCTCCTTCTGATTTCTTGGCTGCAGTCTCCCTTTTGGCTGATGATGGAGTCAAGAGATAGAAAGTCGTGAACAATTTCAATTTCCTCTTTGTCAGCTCAGTGATTTTGTGCGCTCAAGTCATGTTGCCAATGGAAGTGGGTTCTCTACGCAGCAAGCTCAAGCATGTAGTATGTTTGTTAATAAAGGGAACAAAACAGGCTGGTTGCGAGGAAGGCTTGTTAAAATCTAGGCACACATCCTTCTAATTTACATTAACGTCTGGCTGATAATTAAATCCAGAGAGCGCACGGGTGTGGTTTCTTCTCCTTCTCCCAAAGGCTCAGATAGTGCTTTCAGAGCCTGGTGTGGAAGCGGGCCAAAAACCCCGTAACAGGCTACACATTCCTACACAGTGAGGCAGGGAGAATGATCTCCGGTTTGCCTGCGTGAAATTCGTCTGACGCGGGGCGGGGCGTTGACTCTTTCCTCCCACATGATTTCGGTAATCAAATCAACTGTAACATGCATCTTCATATGAATTATATAGTTTGTAGCAGAGTTTGAGAAGTAAGATTTGATGTATGTTTGTTTTTTGTGTAACGTATGATTGTGGGACTTCTGCAGTGGATTTGAACATGGTAAATTGATCACCACATAGGCTGGGCATATGTACAATATATATTACAAGCATACCTTGGAGATGTCACAATAAAGCAAGTCATACAAATTTTTTGGTTTCCCAGTAGAGGAGGAGGAAGAAGAGGAAGAAGAAGAGTTCTTGCCAGGGTCCTAGTACTTGGCGATTCCCACAGTATGGGAATCTATGAAGACTAAACACAGGGCATAGACTGGCCTTGGACAGAACAGCACAACAGCACCTGGAAGCAGCACAATCGCACTACCGCATACCATCCTCATGGCCTGCTCCTGACAGTTGCCAACCTCCAGGTACTAGCTGGAGATCTCCTGCTATTACGTCTGATCTTCAGCCGATAGAGATCAGTTCCCCTGGAGAAAATGGCCACTTTGGCCATTGGACTCTATGGCATTGAAGTCCCCTCCCCTCCACAAACCCCACCTTCCTCAGGCTCCGCCCCAAAAACCTCCCGCCGTTGGCAAAGAGGGACCTGGCAACCTAGGTAAAACTCCCATGCATAAAAGACCAGAGAGAGAGAGAGAGGTCAGCAAGAAGTTTGAGAACTGAAGACTTAATTCTTGCCAGAGACTAATGCTTATTTGCATTAAGGAAAATTCTTAATGCAAACAATGATGTTCTTCTTATACAAGGGCAGTTTCCCGCTCCAGCACTTGGTTTGATTTTATGTTCCTGAGAAAGTTCTCCTTGGAGACATAAAATAGTACAAAGAGCACCCAAAGACAAGCAGGTAACCGTTTACAGCTAGGTTGGCGAACCATCCAAAATCCATTCCATTGACTTAAAAAGCATGACAATTAATAATTAAAGGTGGGCCTAAGTGCTATGCAAAGCATCATGTTTGAATATGCAAGTGGAAAGCCGGGGGAAAGCTCACGATGTCTCTCTTTAAAAATACACAGCCTCTAATGTTCTCTGCTCTGTTTTAAAAGCCAGCCTCCACAAGCATCCGCTAAATTAAGTGAGAGCATATTTTACTTTTTAGAAATTGCACCATCTGCTCGGCAGACCTAAAAATATCCATAAGCACAAACAGGTCTTTGAGGCAGCATTCAGAAAGCCGTCTATTTCGGCATTCCCAAGTACAATTGCACCAATTTTACTTCATAATAGGGCAATCTGACTTTCCCCAGGGAATATTCACGCAAGGCTGAAAGCAGTTCTTGCTTCAGTGGGTATGTAATATAATTAAATCAATGCAGTCAATACCAATTTGATCACTTAAATATACTGCGTCGGTCACTCTGTTCTGCTTTCTTTTCCATGTTAACCATCGAAAATAAATAAAAGCCTAGTGGTGAAGAAGAAGAAGAAGAGTTGGTTTTTATATGCTGACTTTACCATAGAATCATAGATTTGGAAGGGACCCCCAGGGTCATCTAGTCCAACCCCCTGCACAATGCAGGAAATTTCGAACTACCCCCCACACCCCCAGTGACGCCGACTCCATGCCCAGAAGATGGCCAAGATGCCCTCCCTCTCATGATCTGCCTGAGGTCATAGAATCAGCATTGCTGACAGATGGCCATCTAACCTCTTCTTAAAAACCTCCAGGGAAGGAGAGCTCACCACCTCCCGAGGAAGCCTGTTCCACTGAGGAACCGCTCTGACTGTTGGAAAGTTCTTCCTAATGTCTAGACGGAAACTCTTTTGATTTAATTTCAACCCGTTGGTTATGGTCCGACCTTCTGGAGCAACAAAAAACAACTCTGCACCCTCCTCTCTATGACAGCCCTTCAAGTACTTGAAGATGGTTATCATATCCTCTCTCAGTCTTCTCTTTTTCAGGCTAAACATACCCAGCTCCTTCAACCTTTCCTCATAGGACTTGGTATCCAGACCCCTCACCATCTTTGTTGCCCTCCTCTGGACACGTTCCAGCTTGTCTAAACCTTAAGGAAGAATCAAAACGACTCACAATCACCTTCCCTTCCTCGCCCCACAACAGACACCCTGTGAGGTAGGTGGGTCTGAGAGAGCTCTAAGAGAGCTGTGACTAGCCCAAGGTCACCCAGCTGGCTTCATGTGGAGGAGTGGGGAAACCAACCTGGTTCACCAGATTAGCATCCGGCACTCATGTGGAGGAGAGGGGAATCAAACCCTGTCCACTAGCTTAGAGTCCACCGTTCCAAACCACTGCTCTTAACCACTATACCACGCTGACTCGCTATGCTGGTGGAAAATGTTGTCAACTCGCAGCCCTTTTATGGCGACCCTGTAGGGTTTTCAAGGCAAGAGACATTCAGAGGTGGTTTGTCATTGCCTGCCTCTGCGTTGCAACCCTGAATTTGGACCTGGGCTGTCCAGGTCAGTAGGATTGCCAGGTCCCTGTTTGCCACCAGCGGGAGGTTTTTTGGGTGGAGCCTGAGGAGGGCGTGGTTTGGGGAGGGGAAGGGCTTCAATGCCGTAGAGTCCAATTGCCAAAGCGGCCATTTTCTCCAGGTGAACTGATCTCTATCGGCTGGAGATCAGTTGTAATAGCAGGAGATCTCCAGCTAGTACCTGGAGGTTGGCAACCCTACCAGTCAGGGTAAATAAAGTTTACTGCCACCTTAAACACTAACAAGGTTTTATTCCAGCATAAGATCTCGGCCTTTTATGCAGAGACGTTTCCCACGGTCACTCCTGCCGACTGCTTCGGGGCTTTCTTTTGATTTTGCATGGCTTTTCCACCTGTCAGAGGTCGCCTCACACCTCCCCGCACCCCATGTTTTGTCTGTATTTTCCAGGTGCTGTTTTAGCCAGAATCTGGAAAATGCAGGCAAAACGCGCTGGGAGAGCAAGGTGACCTCTGACGGGCAGAAAAGGCATGCACGATCAAAAGGAAGCCCCGAAGCAGTCGGCGGGGGTGACCGCGGGGAAACATCACTGCATAAAAGGCCTTGGTTGTGGGTGCAAAAGGCCCCAAAGTACCATAATAGACAGCTCTATAGGAGGCATTACTCGCGTATCAAATCTTACGGTACGTCATGGTTAAAAATTTAAGTAAGCGTTTAGCTAAATTGGAGTGGACCACTAAGGAACAGAGAAATATCTAAAAGGGTGCCAATAATTCAGCGTGGCTCCAGAGAAAGGAATATTCAAAATAATTGTAAATTCAACTGTAAATTGGTAGTATTCAAAAACACAGATGTAGGCTAATAATTCACTTATATCAATATTTTTATATGTATATAATCTTGTAAGGTTGCACTATTACTTCATAGCACCTTTTCAACCAATAGGATTGAATATACAGAATTGTATATACAACAAGGCAATAAAAATAGTAAAGTTCAAAAGAATTCAGCAAAGCTTGTAGTGTCTTTTTTTCATGAATTATGAAATATGATGACCATAATTGTCCTTAATTCCAGTTGGGTAGAACAGGATTCCGGTATCTTTGCCTGTTTCAATATTTCTTCAGCTACCTTGAAGGACATATGTTTAAAGGGGTGCCAATAATTCAGCGAAGCTCCAGAGAAAGGAAGGCATATGAAAACTGTAACATGAATCAGTTGGTCTTAGCAGGGCCGGCAGGAAAGAAGGAGCCGTTTGTCAGAGCCGTGCTACTTTGAAATGAACTCCTATGGAGGGATGAAGTCAATATTTGTAGATCAATTCCGTCCTCCGGGGAGTTGTTTTATAGAATAAAACTGAAGTGTGCAATGTATTTCGCACCAGGGTTAGGTAGTGGAAAAGTCATTCCATCCCCACCCCCCTCCAATTCTATCAGCCTCTGGTTTCTCAGTTATGTTATGACAACCGGACCAAAATAAAGTGGGTTAAAAGTTGCTTTGACACAGACATGTTCACAGTGAGAGTTAACATGCCTGTGGCAAGTGGGAATACATATGAACATGAAAAATGACCGATACTTCTTTTTCCAAAGTTCAAGTTGTTCACTCTGATACAAAGCAGAGACCCCAAAAAAATAATAATACCTGGAATGGAAAGGTTAAGCTTTGGAAACAACAGGTTTGTGGGAAGGAAGTCGAATTGCTTTTAACAAAGGAATAGGTTTTACATAGGATAATTAGGATATTTAGGAGCCCCGTGGTGCAGAGTGGTAAGCTGCAGTACTGCAGTCCAAGCTCTGCTCACGACCTGAGTTCGTTTCCGACGGAAGTTGGTTGCAGGTAGCCGGCTTAAGGTTGACTCAGCCTTCCATCCTTGCAAGGTTGGTAAAATGAGTACCCAACTTGCTGGGGGTAAAGTGTAGATGACTGGGGAAGGCGATGGCAAACCACCCCGTAAAACATAATCTGCCTAGTAAACGTCGGGATGTGATGTCACCCCATGGGTCAGGAATGGCTCGGTGCCTGCAGAGGGGACCTTTACCTTTTTTTAAAATTAAGATATTTAATGTCCCATGATTAATTTTGTTCATATATCTGTTCCTGACCTCTTTTGTTACAATAGATCTGGACTGTCTCTTTTAAAAATCATGAGAGCAATTCTGACAGATTGATCTCTTTTTTTTTTTTTTTTGCCGTTAAATCACAGCAGATGTATGGCGACCCCTCACGGGGTTTTCAAGGCAAGAGACGTTCAGAGATGGTTTGCCATTGCCTGCCTCCGTGCCATGCCCCTGGTATTTCGTGAAGGTCTCCCATCCAAATACTTGTCAGGGTACTAATTAGGGTTGCCAGCCTCCAGGTACTAGCAGGAGATCGCCTGCTTTTACATCTGATCTCCAGCCTATAGACATGAGTTCACCTGGAAAAAATGGCCACTTTGGCCATTGGACTCTATGGCATTGAAGTCCCTCCCTTCCCCAAACCCCACCCTCCTCAGGCTCCGCATGGTGGCAAAGAGGGACCTGGCAACCTTAGTAGTAGTAGTAGTAGTAGTATTTAATGCCTTTCGATTTTTATAGAATCATAAAGTTGGAAGGGACCACCAGGGTCATCTAGTCCAACCCCCTGCACAATGCAGGAATTTCACAACTACCTCCCCCCACACCCCCAGTGACCCCTACTCCATGCCCAGAAGATGACCAAGATGTCCTCTCTCTCATGATCTGCCTAAGGTAATAGAATCAGCATTGCTGACAGATGGCCATCTAGCCTCTGCTTAAAAACCTCTGCTTAAAAAAAGGAGATTTTAAAGAAGAGGTTAGATGGCCATCTGTCAGCAATGCTGATTATTTATTTATTTATTATTTTTATTTGGTAAGCTGCCTTAGGCAGGTTCCTATAGAGCTGGCATAAAAATGTTCAAAATGCATAAATAAATAATATTATTCAGCTAGGTACCGTCCCCCCCCCCCCGTCCACGCCTCATGATCTCATATACCAGAGGCACAGGCCTAAATGTATTCTACTAAATAGAACACTCACATTTCCAAGTGTTTATTTGATGGCAAAAAAGGAGGTTTTGGGTTTTTAGGGGGGGGTTATTTCCTCCAAGAAATACTATTCCTTGATCGTATAACACTTTGGCTAACCTCTTCCAGTCCTGCTGAACTCATACGGTCGAGTCCCTCTAACAAACGTCATTCTTTTTATTTCTGTGTTTAAAATTCGCAAGGAAATCTAGAGCCTCAGTACCAGCTGCATTAAAGTTGAGAGATCTGTCTGATGAAGCTGTTACGAAAGGTCAGTGCAACACTATCCTCACACCAAGTGACCGGAGGATTACTGGACTTGTGACCATTGTAATATTTTTGGAACTGTGTGTAGCGCAGTGATTTAAAAGAAAACCCGACACCTCTTTCAAAACGCCTTTTTAAAATCAGTTTAGATCCATTGCAGAGCTCCAAAGATGGAACAGCAGCTTTATTTCTTCCAGTATTTATGCATTCAGAAATGACTTTTATTATGTTCTCAGAGACTGTACTTTGGGACGAAGGTAGGGTTGCCAGGTTCCTCTTCGCCACCAGCGGGAGTTTTTTTGGGCGGAGCCTGAGGAGGGGAGGGTTTGGGGAGGGGAGGGACTTCAATGCCATAGAGTCCAATTGTCAAAGTGGCCATTTTCTCCAGGTGGACTGATCTCTATTGGCTGGAGATCAGTTATAATAGCAGGAGATCTCCTGCCACCACCTGGAGGTTGTGCAACCCTAAGGAAATAATCTCAATGCACTACCACAACTTCTCCTTTTAAATATATTTCTTTCTTTCAAAGTTTCTTGAACACCTGGAGGTTGGCAACCCTACATAGAGTCCAGTTGCCAAAGAGGCCACTTTCCCCAGATGATCTGATCTCTGTCGGCTGGAAATCAGTTGTAAAAGCAGGAGATCTCCAGCTACTACCTGGAGGTTGGCAACCCTAACAATAGGCTTGCCAGGCCCCCCCCCCTCTCCTCCAGCAGGAGGTTTTGGGGGCGGAGGTGAGGCGAGATCACGAGTGTGTGTGGCTGCGCCGACGCGATCGCATCACTTCTGGTTTACACCCGGAAATGCCGCATCGCAAGCAGCCCGTTGCAAATGCCGCATCGCAAGGGGTAAAAGGCCGTTGCAATGCAGCACTTCCGGGTGTAAACGCATCGCAAGGGGCTGTTTGAGTCCCAGTTTGAGTGGCAAAAGGCCCCTTGCGATGCATTTACACCCAGAAGTGCCGCATCGCAAGGAGTCTTTTACCATTCAAGCTGGGACTTTGAGTGGTAAACAGCCCCTTGCAATGCGGCCCTTCCAGGTGTAAACCAGAAGGGACGTGGCTCCGCAGGCAGGCATGCGTGCATGCGTTGCCCGCCGACCCTCAGCTGGTCGGCGGGCAGCCAGGTGGATTGGCGGGGGTTTGCCCGCCACCACCTGGCACTTGGAAACCCTACCTAACAATGATGCAAGCAGAGCACAGTCTCAGCAAATAAACTGTTCTTAGGTAAACCCTGCGCTCGACACTGACTCAGTTGATCAGGGACGGCCATTTAGTAACGGTTGCCAAGGGCAGGAACAGAGCGGACGCCATCCTCCACGTTAAAGTTGTCCATCAGTTAACTATGCGCATACGTTACCCGAGAGCCGGTCCTGTCCAAATCCGTGCCACCGCGTATGTTAGGCATGTTAACATTTCGGAAAGCGTGTTCGGCACTGCCCGGAGACGGCGCAAGTCACTCTGCTTATTTCGATCCCTTTAATCAGATTGCCGGCTCTAATTAACCGAGCTAATGACTCTCTCAGGAAGACAAAACCTCCAGGAAATCAGTTACAACCCTTTGCAGGTGTACTCTTGTCATTTAAGAACTCTTTATTTTATTTTATTTAAAGAGACTGGCTTGTTCACTTGGAATGGATATGTCGTTCAGAGATGTGTTTTTCTTCCTGGAGCCTCCGCAGATCGCTGTTCAGGGCCTTAGAATGGAGGCCCCCGATCTAATCTGATCAGCAGCGTCTCTAAGGCAGCTTTAAGGGATCGAATTGCTTTGGCCGTCTGGCTGCGTGCGCGCACAGACCGCCCTTTATATTCCTTGAAAGGGAGTACCAAATGAAATAATCACTTTTGCTAATTTTGCTGGTCTCCTCCCACCCCTCACCCCGATTTAGTGAAATGGTGCCTAGCTTGAAAGAGAGAAAAGGAATCTACAAATGCCATCCGGAGTCCTTTCTGGTTTGGATTTCTCAACACCAAGTTATCTCGAGGGAGGAATTATACTGACTGCACATAATTCCATTAAAAACTATAATAAAGGCCCTGGCAAGAAAGAGATCTTAAATTGTGCCAATTCATATTGGAATAGCAAATGTTTAGATCTCATCTCCTTAAAACGTGCTGATTTTAAAAAAATCAGATTTTCCTCATTGTTCTTCCAGGGGTCGGGTGGGTAAGTAATTACTATTTTATTGGTCAAAAGGTATAGTATCAATGCCATAGAGTATCAATGCCATAGAGTCCACCTATGGGGAGGGGCTGTGGCACAGTGGCAGAGCCTCTGCTTGGCATGCAGAAGGTCCCAGGTTCAATCCCCGGCATCTCCAGTTAAAAGGACTAGGCAAGTAGGTGATGTGAAAGACCCCTGCCTGAGACCCTGGAGAGCTGCTGCCAGTCTGAGTAGACAATACTGACTTTGATGGAGCAAGGGTCTGATTCAATATAAGGCTCAGTTTGTAGAGCATCTGCTTGTCATGCGGAAGGTCCCAGGTTCAATCCCCGGCATCTTCAGTTAAAGGGACTAGGCAAATAGGTGATGTGAAAGACCTCTGCCTGAGACCCTGGAGACTTTGATGGACCAAGGGTCTGAATGGGTGAAAACGCATGGTCGCTTTATCCCCCTTTAATCCCTGTTTCAGCCAGGATTCAGCCAGGATCGAACACATGCGTTTCACTTAATGTGCGTTCGATCCTGGCTAAAACAGGGATTAAAGGAGGATAAAGCAACCATGCGTTTTCGCCCAATCAGTATTTGGCAGCTTCATGTTTTGGTGAAGGGCCGTGCCGGATACTTTAACTGGAGATGCCAGGGATTGAACCTGGGACCTTCTGAATGCCTCGCAGACACTTTACTGTTGAGCCACAGCCCCTCTCCACATTAGGCTCAGTGACAGGCTCAAGGTCACCCTGTGTGTTTCCATGGCAGAGTGGGGATTTTCACCTAGATTCCACTGGTTGTAGTCTGACACTTTAACCACTATACCACACTGCCTGTCGTCATAGGACTGCTCAGTTGAATGAACCAAGGACAATAAATATGCGCTCAGCTGAAAGTCAGTCCTAGGCAGAACCACACCTTTCTGAGCTCATTTATGCAGGGCTGTTTCTTCACTGTCACCCCACCAACTACTTCAAGGCTTTGCTTTGATTATACTTGCATTTGCCAACCCTCAGAGGTCGCCTCGCGCTCCCTGCGCATTTCCGCATGTTTTGCCCATTTTTTCTGGATTTGTGTTTAGCCAGCATCCAGAAGACAAAGGGAGACCGTGCGGGGAGAGCGAGGTGACCTCTGACAGTCGGGAAATGCAAGCATAAAGCCCCGAAATAGTTGGTGGGGTGACCACGAGGAAACAGCCATGCATAAATGGCCACAGACTTATTTCATCAACGCCTTTTATTTTAACAGAGCCAACCGTTTAAAGCAACGCTATTGCTTTCCCCTTAGCTTAGAGGACAGTGCAAAATAAGCCCTCCGCATTCAGAAAGGCTTTCTCCGATAAAGTATTAAGTTCTCTTTTGGTATTGTGGCGCGTTCCACGATGCTTCCAACTGATTTCACAGTTCAACGTAAAGACAGTTTATTGATCTCTGAAAGCGCTCTACTGACAACGATATCTTTCCACACTGATGCTCGACTGCTTCCAGTATCGGTACCTTGCAAGCCTTGGCCCTGGCCAGGAAAAGCACATTTAAAACCAACGGCCACTTCTGTTGAGGCAGTAAAAAAAAGGGGGGGGTGATCTGTGCCTTCGAGACAGTGCAAGAACGAGCGCATATCTTCTGCTTGCCTACAGTTCAGACTTAGCAAATATTTCTCAAACAAGCTGATGGCTTTTCTACAACCCTGAAGACAACCTTTTGACACACCGATTCAATTCGGTTGTGCAAAGCAGTATCCATGATTACAGAAGGCAGTGCTTTCTGGGAAAAGTCAACATGTGGCTTTTTAATTAGCCGTTTCCTATTGATATATAAATGTACCATTGTGTTCCTTGTAAAATTGGAGGCCTTTTAGATTTTCCCAAGCATGAGAGAGGGGGATACCTTTTACTCCCTCGTCTCAAAACATATGTTTTGAGCCAAATCTGAGCGAAATACATGCGCTTGTATTTATGAGTTAAAAGAGGAAAATGACGCTTGTATGTTAATGAATACATTGTTAAACGTGAACGTATATCAATTTGCAAAGCTGTAAATGTAAAGGATATCGAATTGGAGGAATATACTGAATACTGTCGGAAAAGCACGTTTGAAATTGTTGCTATTATATATATTAAAATAAAAATGAAGGACTTGGAAAATCTGCTTTTTTCTCTATAATTTTGCTCTGCTCCTGTCCAATCACCACATCTTAATTGGCACACTTCATGCATAAGTACCGTGGGAACAGTATCAGGACGCCACATCATAATTGGTGAGTAGGGTTGCCAACCTCCAGGTACTGAGTCTGAGAAAAATATGCACAAGTACTACTGGGATAGTAGTGAAAATATAGTACTAGGCTCAAACCAATTAATTTAAATAATACACAAGCAAACTATGCAAACATCTATTGTGAACAATGTGTAACATCTACAGACAAGTGAAAACAGCAGTGATAGTATGTACAAGCAAATCTAAGATGGAAAGTCTTTTTCAAGGTAAGTAAGAGTCTTATCTCTAGGTTGTTTTCTTCAAAAAGCAACACGAGGAAGGCTGAAAAAGTCCACAGTAACACGGTCCGGATGCACACTAGCGTTTTCACTGCAAAATTGCAGCTTCATCAGCTGGAATCTTCATAGATATTAATTGGTTTGTCTTTGTAGATGCAATAATAGCAATCTAATACAGAGAGAATAGTTCAGTCTTGTTGCACCAAAAAAGCTGCTCAAAATGGCTATGACTGTTCAGAGGCTAAGCTAAAACTACTTGCCTTGGCAGACCAAAGATTGCAGATCGAGTCTTTCTTTCTACCAGGCAGTCTGCCAGAAGACCAATTCACACAGGGGGGGCTGGCACAGCAGAGGCTTGATTTCCACAAGGCTGCATGAGGAGAGCCTGCTGCCAATCTGAGCGGCAATACTAACCTTGCTGGACCAATAATCTGATTCAGTATAAATTAGGTTCAAGTGTTCAATCCCCCTCTCTGCCAGTGATCAAGGTCTTTGGTTTCTAGAAAGAGCTTTCCCCCCACTAAAAGCCTAATCTAAGCAGGACGAACAGATAATTAGGAAGCATTTTACAGCAAAGGATGAATATAGCAGGACTGGTTGGAGAACAAACACACAGTAATGCCCGGAGAACCGGGTTTGATTCCCCACTCCTCCACATGAGTGGCAGACGCTAATCTGGTGAACCAGGTTGGTTTCCCCACTTCTACACGTGAAGCCTGCTGGTGACCTTGGGCTACTCACAGCTCTCTCAGAACTCTCTCAGCCCCACCTAACTCACAGGGTGTCTTTTGTGGGGCGGGGAAGGGAAGGTGATTGTAATCCGGTTTGATTCTTCCTTACATAGTAGAGAAAGTCAGCATATAAAAACCAACTCTTCTTCTTCTTCGTCTTCTCGCTTCCATTCTTCAAAACATCCCGGTTTCATGCCATTTAGGAGCTGGATAGTCCCTGCCCCTCTCAGAATAAATTTGC
This sequence comes from Euleptes europaea, assembly GCF_029931775.1. NCBI lineage: Eukaryota > Metazoa > Chordata > Lepidosauria > Squamata > Sphaerodactylidae > Euleptes > Euleptes europaea. The sequence continues at coordinate 6,806,814 of NC_079321.1, forward strand.
TGAGGTTTATCCCCCACTCTCCCAAGTTTCCAAGACTGGACAAGGATAAAAAAACTAGACAGAAGGTCATGTAATTTTATTTATTTATTTATTTATTTATATTCTCCCTTTCTCCCCCAGTGGAGACCCAAAGCAGCTTACATTGTTCTCCTCTCCTCCATTGTTATCCTCGCAACAATCCTGAAAACCCCTTGAGGATTCGCCGTAAGTCGGCTGGGCCTCGACAGCACTTTCCACCACCAGGAGATTCAGGGCAGGTGGACAGCCAACAAAGAAGGAGAAGAGTTGGTTTTTATATGCTGACTTTCTCTGCCACTTAAGGAAGAATCAAACCGGCTTACAATCACTTTACCTTCTCCTCCCCACATCAGACACCCTGTGAGGGAGCTGGGGCTGAGAGAGCTGTGACTAGCCCAAGGTCACCCAGCTGGCTTTGTGTGTAGGAGTGGGGAAACAAATCCAGTTCACCAGATTAGCCTCTGCTGCTCATGTAGAGGAGTGGGGAATCAAATCTGGTTCTCCAGATCAGAGTCCACCGTTCCAAACCACTGCTTTTAACCACTACACCACACAGGCTCTCTTTGCAGAAGCAAAGGAGTGAGCGGAGTGCCTGCGGGGGACGAGTCACCCCACAGGCACTAGTTGATGCCAGGTAGAGCTACCTTTACTGAGGGAACACCCAGAAAGTGGCAAGTCCGAGACTATAGCCATTAACCTTGGTATAGCAGTAGGGTTGCCAGCCTCCAGGTAGCGGCTGGAGATCTCCAGCTATTACAACTGATCTCCAGCCGATAGAGATCAGTTCACCTGGAGATAATGGCCGCTCTGGCAATTGGACTCTATGGCATGGAAGTCCCCTCCCCAAGCCCCGCCTCCCTCAGGCTCCGCTCCCAAAAGCTCCAGGTATTTCCCAACCCGGAGCTGGTATAGCAGTAGGGTTGTCAACCTCCAGGTAATAGCAGAAGATCTCCTGCTATTACAACTGATCTCCAGGCGACAGAAATCAGTTCACCTGGAGAAAATACCGCTGTGGCAATTGGACTCTATGGCATTGAAGTCCCTCCCCTCCCCAAACCCCACCCTCTTCGGGCTCCGCCCCAAAAACCTCCTGCCAGTAGTGAAGTGGGATCAGGCAACCCTATATAGCAGCCACTAGTATATAGTGAGGACATTGGCTTGGCTTGTGTGTCCTTGTACTGAGTTTTGTTTGTTTGTTTAATACATATCGCAGTTGGAATTATCAGCTATTTAACCGGAATCTCTTGCGGCTTGTATTGAAGGTCCGTATCAAAACAAAAATAAGAAATTCTTTAAGTATATTAGGAGTAGGAAACCAGCTAGGGAAGCGGTTGGACCACTGGATGACAATGGGAGTAAAGGAACTGTAAGGGAGGATAAAGCGATTGCTGAAAAACTAAATGAATTATTCTCATCTGTCTTCACTGTTGAAGATACAGGGCAGATTCCTTCTCCTGAACAGAGATTTTGGAGAGAGGAAAATGAGGAACTTGGGCAAATAGTGGTAACAAGGCAGGAAGTCCTAGAATGTCTAGACAAACTGCAAAATACCAGACGGTATTCATCCTAGAGTTCTTCAAGAACTCAAATGGGAAATTGCTGAACTTCTAACAAAGATATGTAATATGTCCCTTCAATTAGCCTCTGTACCAGAGGACTGGAGAATGGCCAAAGTAACACCCATTTATAAAAAAGGTTCCAGGGGGGACCTAGGAAATTACAGGCCAGTTAGCTTAACGTCTGTTCCGGGTAAATTAGTGGAAAGCATTATTAAAGATCGAATTGTCAAGCATATAGAAGGGCAAGGTCTGCTGGGCAAAACCCAACATGGCTTCTGTAAGGGTAGGTCCTGTCTCACTAACCTATTAGAGTTTTTTGAAAGCGTCAATAAGCCTGTGGACAGGAATGAGCCTGTGGATATTGTGTATTTGGATTTCCAAAAAGCTTTTGACAAAGTCCCCCACCAAAGACTGCTAAGCAAACTTCATAGTCATGGGATAAGAGGACAAATCCTCTTATGGATTGAGAGCTGGCTGAAAAATAGGAAGCAAAGAGTAGGAATCAATGGTCAGTTCTCCCAATGGCGGGATGTGAGCAGTGGGGTGCCTCAGGGATCTGTGTTGGGACCGGTGCTTTTCAGCCTGTTCATCAATGACCAGGAGTTGGGGTTAAACAGTGAAGTGGCCAAGTTTGCAGATGACACCAAATTATTTAGGGTGGTTAAAACAAAATTGGACTGTGAAGAGCTCCAGAAGGATCTCTGCATACTGGAAGAATGGGCATTAAAATGGCAAATGAGAGTCAATGTGAGTAAATGTAAAATGATGCATATTGGGACAAAAAATCCCAACTTCACATATACACTGATGGGATCTGTGCTGGCAGCAACAGACCAAGAAAGGGATCTTGGGGTGGTAGTGGATAGCTCAATGAAGATGTCAACCCAGTGTGTGGCTGCTGTTAGAAAGGCAAATTCTATGCTGGCCATAATTAGAAGAGGAATGGAGAATAAAACTGCTGATATCATACTGCCCTTGTACAAATGTATGGTGAGACCACACTTGGAATACTGTGTACAGTTCTGGTCGCCACACCTAAAAAAGGATATTACAGAGCTTGAGAAGGTGCAGAAAAGAGCAACCAAAATGATTAGGGGACTAGAGCAACTGTCCTATGGGAAGCGTTTAGGACGCTTAGGGCTGTTTAGCTTGGAAAGAAGGCGGCTGAGGGGAGACATGATAGAGGTCTATAAAATTATGCATGGTTTGGAGAGAGTGGACAGGGAGAGGTTTTTCTCCCTCTCCCATAATACTAGAACACGGGGTCATCTGCTGAAGCTGGAGGGCGAGAGATTCAAAACAGATAAAAGGAAGGTATTTCTTCACACAACGCATAGTTAAATTGTGAAACTCCCTGCCCCAGGATGTGGTGATGGCTGCCAGCCTGGAGGGCTTTAAGAGGGGAGTGGACATATTCATGGAGGAGAGGGGTATTCCTGGCTGTTAGTTAGAATGGATACTGGTCATGCTGCATACCTATTCTCTCTAGTATCAGAGGAGCATGCCTATTATTTTGGGTGCGGTGCGGTGGAACACAGGCAGGATGGTGCTGCTGCAATTGTCTTGTTTGTGGGCTTCCTAGGGGCACCTGGTTGGCCGTGTGAACAGATTGCTGGACTTGATGGGCCTTGGTGTGATCCAGCAGGGCCTTTCTTATGTTCTTATGTATTTTACAGTATCAGTAATCTGACCGTGTAGTTCAGTGATAACAGCGTTAGTGATACGCACATAATGAATGTGTTTCAGCAGGAATCGTACAGGGCAAAGCAAAGCAATCCAGTGGAGCTGCCTGCTGGAGTTTTGACGTGTCTCGTCATAAATGCATCTATAAATACAAATAAGCCTTAAACGGGTGTTGTGCAAACCATCTGCTGTTGCTAGGCGATGTAAAAGCTCTTTTTGTGCACGTCAACGATAAACTTTGCTTAGGAGAGACAAGGGGAATTGTGTTAGATTAGGGCAGAGGAAGGTTCCTTCTGGTGGATAGATCTGTCAGATATAATTTATTGGGAAGGGATATTTGTTATGTAAACTGCACAGCTGGGAGAAAATTGTCAGAGGATCGTAGGCTTGGATTTCTCTCCCCTCCCCTTTCAGATTGCTCCGTTTTTTGTTTTTTGTTCTTAAAATGCTTTTTTGTGTAGCAATTGGGTTTTTTGGGGGGGATTTTCTCTCACAGTAAACTCTACAAAGTAAGCCAATTACAAAGCAGCATTTAAAGGGGCGGGGACTTGATCTGAGCTTGGAGACTGCTGGTGCAGAGATTCCCAACAGGAAAGTGTGGGTCCAGCCAGCAACGAACCTCAGGTGAAATTCCCATGCATAAATGACCTTGGTCTGAATCACTCCGTAGCATGCTTCCTTTTAAGAAACAGGGGGAGACTGCAGCTAATGTATTTTTGGTAGATGTAGGGTGGTGATTCAATTTACTTTCATGGGCCTGAAAAACCCTGAAGCACAAATTCCAATCCAAACACAGCTATGGTTAACTCAGATGTACAAATATTTAGAGATGTTTCCTTGTTGGATTTAAGCCAACAAGGCTTAAACATTAAACAGAAACATTAAACCATTCTGCTGAACAAATGGAAGCATTTTTCTATCTTGGTAGAGTAATTAAGAAAGCGATAATAGAAGGTGTGATCGCTTAACACGATTACTAGAATCATAGAGTTGGAAGGGATCACCAGGGTCATCTAGTCCAACCCCCTGTACAATGCAGGAAATTCACAACTACCTCCCCCACACACACCCAGTGACCCCTACTCCATGCCCAGAAGATGCCCAAGATGCCCTCCCTCTCATGATTTGCCTACGGTCATAGAATCAGCATTGCTGACAGATGGCCATCTAACCTCTTCTTAAAAACCTCCAGGGAAGGAGAGCTCACCACCTCCCGAGGAAGCCTGTTCCACCGAGGAACCGCTCTAACAGTTACAAAATTCTTCCTAATGTCTAGATGGAAACTCCTTTGATTTAATTTCAACCTGTTGGTTCTGGTCCAACTTTCTGAGGCAACAGAAAACAACTCGGCACCATCCTCTATAGGGAGAGGAGGAAGTATTTCCATTCCTTTCCCATCAAGGTAGAGTTTGGGAACGACATTTGGTTAGCCTTGTCTTCAGGGAGTCCTGCTATGTATGGTGAGGTTTTTCTGGTGGCCAGGTGGTTGTTTTAGATGTGTCCAGGCTAGGGTGGGGTCAAAGAGATCATTCTTCCACCCTCTTGCATTGCTCGATTCCTTCTGTGCAGAACTAAAGTTATGGCATCCTGGGCAGGTAGTGGCCGAATTGTCATGGATGTGGAAGTCAGCGTTGCTATACTGTCTCTTTATTTGTTTTGTTTACTTTCCTACACTAGAAGCGCATAGAGTTGCCAACCTCCAGGCAGTAACAACCTAAAAGGGGTGGAACTCCAGCTGCTTAATATATGATATCAACAAAAAACAAAGCAGCTCAGGCAATTGCAACAGTAACTAAACTTTCATAAAGAGAAATTCATTAAGCTCTTGCAGTGTTTCCACAAACATAAATACACCAACAAAGGTCACAGGTGACACACAAATACAAATATCTCCATATGCAACCACTTAGGGCATGTTCACAGAGAAAAGAACCTATTCCATGTGGTAAAAGGTAAGTATCCAGTTATTTAACACATAAGTACATAGAATCATAGAGTTGGACCCCTCGCCATCTTTGTTGCCCTCCTCTGGACATGTTCCAGCTTGTCTGCATCTTTCTTAATTTGCGGTGCCCAAAACTGAACACAATCCTCTAGGTGAGGTCTAACCAGAGCAGAGTAAAGCGATACCAGCACTTCGCGTGACCTGGACACGATACTTCTGTTGATGCAACCCAAGATCGCATTTGCCTTTTAAGCTACCGCATCACACTGCTGACTCATGTTCAGTGATTGGTCTACTAAGACCCCAAGATCCTTTTATCACACACTACTGCTCAGACAAGTCTCCCCCATCCTATTTATCCATTTGATTTTTCCTAACTAAATGTGGAACGTTACATTTGTGTTGAAGGGCATTTTATTAGTTTTAGCCCATGCTTCATGCTCCTTAACAGGTCTCCAGTAGAATTTATCCTGTTTCAATAATTCGTCTTCGTCAGAAGATTCCCATGGACGTTGTACCAAAGTAAACTTGCTTAATTGAGCACTGCTCCTTCATGGCACTGCCATGGAAAACCACGCTTCCTAACCGTGGTGCATATGGATGCATGGCAGTAAACGGCCAGCCAATGCAGCAGGACCATAGAATAGGGTTGCCTATATCAATTCCAGTGGCATATGTCCAACCATGCCCTAGACCTGGATGGGCCAGGCTAGCCCGATCTCGTCAGATCTCAGAAACTAAGTGGGGTCAGCTCTGGTTACTACTTGGGTGGGAGACCACCAAGGAAGTCTAGGGTTGCTCCGCAGAGGCAGGCAATGGCAGACCACCCCTGCTCATCTCTGCCCTGCCCTAGATATCCTAGGCTAGCCCGATCTCGTCAGATCTCTGAAGCTAAGGAGGGTCAGCTCTGGTTAGTACTTGGGTGGGAGACCACCGAGGAAGTCCAGGGTTGCTCCGCAGAGGCAGGCAACGGCAGACCACTCTGAACAACTCTTGTCTTGAAAACCCTACAGGGTCGCCGTAAGTCAGCTGTGACTTGATGGCAATAAAATAAAATAATCCAACCATTCTTGGATTTCACATCTATGGAGTTCTCCCCCCAACCCCGCCGCTCAGTGGACACTTAGCTCCCACCCACCCCCCAAATCTTGGTCCTGGGGCTCAGCAGGGAGTCTGAAGGGAGAGGGAGGTATCAGTGGAGATCAACCACCTCCTCTTCCACAAATGGAAATGTCATTCCATTGGAGGAACCGCATGGCTGGATACAGGCCAGTATCTTATGAGTTGTGGCAGGACACGGAAAGATAATGTTGGTTTAGCAGATATAAATCAATATGTAAAAGGAAGCTTTTTAAAAAAAGATATTTTATTAACATTTTCAGAAAGAAAACACACAAATTACATATACACACATTCACACAGTTTGTACTCCTTCGGGGAGTCTGTCTCTTCATTTCAAATATCCTATACATTATTCTTATAGTCTACGTTTTTTTTTAATAAGTAACTTCTATCCTATATAGTAAGTTTTATAAACTAATCTTTATCTCTAACAATCTATCTTTTCTGTTTAACATATTCAAAATAGCATTCCCATTTTTTTTGAAGTCTTCAGTCGTCTTCTCTTTTATCAAACTTTTATAAAAGGAACTTATTCCTTTTTATATTCCTTATTCCTTTTTATATTCTCTTTTATAAAAGGAAGCATTCTTGTTGCTCTCTTATAAGCTTTCCAAAGCATGCATTGGGATAGTTTTCATTTGTACATTTTTTTTAGCAATAAGTTTATATAACAGAGTGCAGTATGGCTAGAGGGCAGGTCATTCATCTCCTGGGGGAAAAAAAACACTGGAATGGCATTATTTCATTACCTGATAAGAAATCTTTTCCGCGCTTCGTCTTTCATTGCTTGATCTCACTTAGCATTTCTTAATCCGCTGCTCGGTGTCTCGTCCTCTCTCTCCTTGTCCCTTTGCCCGGTCACTCAAGTATCCTTTTGAACCGTTGGTTCGAAACACAAAGAGAGACTCAGAGATTACTTGGTGGCTTCTCCCCCATCCCCTTGCCATGTTTTAACATCTAATGAAATAAGGCGAAACCGTTAAGGAACAGAACAGGGACCCTGCGAACAATGGCGTCGTTCTTGTTTCCTGGATTCTAATTTTCACATCATTTTCTCAGCCCTTCGCATCTACAGAGACGGTACTGTATATAGTAGGGTTTCCAACCTCCAGGTACTAGCTGGCGATCTCCTGCTATTACAACTGATCTCTAGCCGATAGAGATCAGTTCCCCTGGAGAAAAAGGCCGCTTTGGCGATTGGACTCTATGGCATTGAAGTCCCTCCCATACCCAAGCCACTCCCTCCTCAGGCTCTGCCCCCAAAATCTCCAGGTATTTCCCAACCCGGACCTGGCAATCCTAGTATAAAGTAATAAATATGGTTTCAGGTATTGTCGAAGGCTTTCACGGTCAGAGTTCATCGGTTCTTGTAGGTTATCCGGGCTGTGTGACCGTGGTTTTGGTATTTTCTTTCCTGACGTTTTGCCCGCAGCTGTGGCAGGCATCTTCAGAGGAGTAACACTGAAGGACAGTGTCTCTCAGTGTCAAGAGTGTAGGAAGAGTAATATATAGTCAGAAAGGGGTTGGGTTGAGCTGAGTCATTGTCCTGCAAAAAGTATCAAAAGTAGTGTGCTAATCATTGTCCTGTAAGTATTGTAATGTCCAGATATATGGGCTGGTTTAGAACACTATGTATTCATACGCACACACATGGAAGCTTTGGGAACGTTGGCATCCACAACTATAAGAGGCCAACAGATTACATTGGTTGCCTGGTACAGCCTTTCACCAGTAGAGAAAACAGTGTCTTTGAATTACCTTCATCCTTAGGAATGTGGTTTCTAGTTACTAAGATCACAAGACCTAGCACTTGCTTAGAGACGCCTTCGGGCAATATAGGCTATGCTAATTAATGTGGAGTAGACACCTAATGTCTATTGGTGCTTTTGTGTATCAATGTTCTTGTCAGCAGCTATGGGCCTGCCCCATCCGAATGCATAAATGATACTGACCTTCCTTTGTTCTCTGTTGAGTAACTCTGCATCTTATTTGTGGGTTATTTCACCCCAGGTCTGTGTTTAGCTAAATAAAGAACTGTTGCTTTTAACCTCCTCCTTGTTGTCTTTATTGGACTCTATAAGACAACCAGGCACTTCAGTATCAAGATAATGTGCTAATGAGGGTGTGGTATGTTAATGTGGAACCATTGTATCCTGAAGTGATCTGTTAACATGTGGCTTGAGGAGGGTGGGGTATGGGGGGGGGAGGGACTTCAATGCCATAGAGTCCAATTGCCAAAGTGGCCATTTTTCTCCAGGGGAACTGATCTCTATCGGCTGGAGATAAGTTCTAATTGCAGGAGATCTCCAGCTAATAGCTGGAGGATGAACAATCAAAATATACACCACCACACTATTACACACAGTCAGGAACTTAGTATGGATTCGGCTAGTTAATTTCAAGTCAATCACAGACACAAAGTAATCCAGAACTTGACAATTTATCACATAGGTGCAAAAGTGCAAATGTGCAGTGAAAGACTTACAACATACAATTCTATATACAATCCTATGTTCTCAATCCTATAAGGTAACAATCTTCACAATTTTCTCTTGAGTAGTTTTCACAAAGGTAACTGGAGAGCAAAATTCAAAAAGTCCCGTGAGGGTAAGGTTTCAATAGTATTTCTAGAAGAATGAAGAGGGGGACAATCGTTTCAGTTCTTCTTCAGCCCCTTTTCAGTTTAATTCAATTGTATATGTTCACAACTTATCTCCATTTTTCCATTCAGGATAAAGCTGCAGCCACGTACTGTATATATTTTTTCAAAGTTCCCACTCAGGGTATATCATTTCACATACGTGGTTGCTCAGATGCTGTTACCTGTTCCCAAAGGGACAGAAAGTGCCTGGAGGATGGCAACCCTGCCTCTGATGGTCAGGAAAGGCATGCATAATCAGAACGAAGCAACGGAGCAGTTGTCAGGGGTGACCGTGGGGAAGCAGCGCTGCATAAATGGCCCTAGCCTTAAAAACCTGTAACAGGAAGCTTTTAACTGGATCTCTTGTGTGCTGCAGGCAAACAGTGAAAGGCCTTGTTTACACTTCCTTATGGGGATGACCTTGGTAAAAAAAAAAAAAAATGCCGATGACCCTACCCTTTGCTTCGTCACTGATGCCTTGCAAGCCGCCAGTGTGTCTGGTTTATCTGCCACAGATCTGTTAAGGAATCTTGGGACGTCATGTAAGAGACGCCAATAGCCAATGGTGCAATTCTCGGAGAAGGCATGATTATAGTGTTGTGCCTGAGTAATCATGCCTGCATCATTATTCAGATAGACACGCAAGCTACACGCAGAAGCTGCTTACAAGCAAAACCACAGAAGCCGCTTCCCAGTGCCCCCCCCCTTTCCTTTAGCACCAAGCACGTAGGCACACACCCATTCCAATGTCTGATAAGGAACGCTCCGGCGTTTCCCCCCGCTCCCCTTCAGTAACTTTCGCTTCGCTCTGCAAAAGGACACTGTGAGCTTTCTCAAGGAAACAGGCTCCATTCATCAAGGCTCACGCACGCGCTGTAGAAACTAATGACGTTGCAATGACAAGCTAACATCGGATGTTAAGAAACTGTGTCGTTGTTGTATTGGAATGTCAAACGTCTATGGGCGAAAACGCATGGTTGCTTTATCCTCCTTTAATCCCTGTTTCAGCCAGGATTCAGCCTGGATCGAACACATGCGTTTCGCTTAATGTGCGTTCGATCCTGGCTAAAACAGGGATTAAAGGAGGATAAAGCAACCATGCATTTTTGCCCTATAAAACCTCTTGCATTTGCCCTGCCTCGGGGTGACAGGGTCACAGAGCTGTTTGTCTGTATCGTGGCTCACCCAGTTACGACTTCTTGGCCAATAAAGCAAGCTGTAAGCTCAAACCAACCTCCTTGCCCTCATTTGCTCTCATTGGACTCTATGAGAATGGGGGGAGCATATCTATAGGAGGGGCTGAAATATCCTGTCCACTTCAACAAAGTGACTTGCCCCAACCTGTTGATAAAGTCTGTGCCGTCTCTTAAACTGCTGTTTGAGTCAGTCAAGAAATGGTGGTGGTAGAAAGTGCTGTAGGGTTGCCAACCTCCAGCTGGCAGTAGTCAAAACCGGCTACAAGTGCTACTCAGGTGGTTTGAATTCAAAGTGCAAGCACCAGCAAAAATAAACCCACAGTAAGGTAACTACAATGCACAATTGCTGTTTAGAAAAATATATTGAGAATAATTTCTCACTGACACAACCTCAGTTGAGCAAACAGGAAATTTACAAATAGTCCAAAATAGACTTAATATAATGTCTTACTTTGCCGTCCATGCATACAAGGAAGGCACACTCCTTCATATATTGACTGAATTGTGCACTAAAGGACTAAGAGCTTGAAAAAGTTTCATATGAAGTGGAATTATACTGGATTTCCATTGCACAACGTCTTGACTCCGTTGCCTGTATGTTGCAATTTATATGTATGGACTTGGAATGAACTGAGCAATTTTGCCTAAGTTTACCATTGTGTAACGCCTTTGCGCCATTATATTAAGTCTATTTTGGACTATTTGTAAATTTTCTGTTTGCTCAACTGAGGTTGTGTCAGTGAGAAATTATTCTCAATATATTTTTCTAAACAGCAATTGTGCATTGTAGTTACCTTACTGTGGGTTTATTTTTGCTGGTGCTTGCACTTTGAATTCAAACCTCCAGCTGGCGGCTGGAGATCTCCTGCTATTACAACGGATCTCCAGGCAACAGAGATCAGTTCACCTGGAGAAAATGGCAGCTTTGGCAATTGGACTCTATGGCATTGAAGTCCCTCCTCTCCCCCCAAACCCCTCCATCCTCAGGCTGCCCTCCAAAACCTCTCACCGGTGGTGAAGAGGGACCTGGCAACCCTCACTCTATGGCATTGAAGTCCCTCCCCTCCCCAACCCCAACCCCCCAGTCTCTATCCCCAAAATCTTCAGGTATTTCCCAACCTGGAGCTGGCAACTCTGAAGTGCTGACAAGTCTCAGCGGACACACCATAAATATTTGAATTAGCCGAACTACAAATGGCAAGTTAAATATTGTAACGCCTAGTCAGGCCTGCGTGGAAGGGACCTCAAGGGTCATCCAGTCCAACCCCCTGGACTATACAGGAAATTAATAGGTACCTCCCCCCCTCACTCCCTTGTGACCCCTGCTCTATGCCTAGAGGAAGGCAAAAAAACCCCAACCCTCTAGGATCCCTGGCCAATCTGGCCTGGGGGAAGATTCCTTTCTGACTCCAAAGTGATGACCGGCATTAACCTGGGCATGTAAGAAAGGGCCAGAAGAGCCAAACACTGATGCAACCCTTCCTGCCCTCCCTCTCACCATCTGCCTAAGTTCACAGAATCAGCATTGCTGACAGATGGAGATCTAGCTTAAAAAAGGGCTGGTCTTTTAATGTTCCATTTTATCACCGTTTGTCCTTTTATATGTAGGGTTGCCAGCTCCAGTTTGGGAAATACCTGGAGATTTTGGGGGTGGAGCCGGAGTAAGGTGGGGTTTGGGGAGGGGAGGGACTTCAGTGGTCCACCTTCCAAAGTGGCCATTTTCTCAGGGCGAACTGATCTCTGTCGCCTGGAGATCAGTTGTAATAGCAGGAGATCTCCAGCCACCTCCTGGAGGTTGACAACCCTATTTAGATGTCTTTTAAGAAGCGAGATGCTGTTTCAGCGTGGGAACTGTACCGTGAGCTCTGCAAAGGGTTATCGTAACACACTCTTACGTCATTACTCTTAAGATATTCCTCTGATAAAGGCCCCTACACTTGAAGAGCGTTGGGACCAGTATTATAATTGCTTTCCTGCATCCACGGAATCATTATCTCAGCTACTGTATGACTAAAATAACAATAGTGGGGGGAAATGTGAATTGGGGCAGAATAGGTTGCCGCCCTGTGGCTGCAGTACTGCAGTCAAAAGCTCCGCTCACAACCTGAGTTCGATCCCGACGGAAGTCAGTTTCAGGTAGCCGGCTCAAGGTCAACTCAGCCTTCCATCCTTCCGAGGTTGGTAAAATGAGGACCCAGCTTGCTGGGGGCAAAGTGTAGACAACTGGGGAAGGCCATGGCAAACCACCCCATAAACATGGTCTGCCTGGTAAACTTCAGGATGTGATGTCACCCCAAGGGTCAGGAATGACCCGGTGCTTGCACCTTTACCTTTATTGAACTGTAAGACCAGGGGGTGAGGAACTGTCCTCGCCGTGGAACCCTGTCCTCTTCCAAGCTGACTACGACCATCCACCCTCCAGGTGAGCTGTGAAATGCCAACCCCTGCAACAAAGAATGTCTCCTATGTTTTCAGGTCTGGCTTTCTGAAAGAATCAGTCTGCTTGTCAGAGATGCTATTTTAGGAATTCTGTTCCATTATCGCCCATTATATTTGGAGCATGTTCCACGGCACACACACAATCGAGTCGAAGTGCTGACATTTTCCATCTCTCGGCACCTCTGTTACTTTAAAAATCCTGCATTCTTTCTCCAGCACAGGGAGCCATTTCCATGATGATCATTTCGGAGGCCAAAATGAAAGCACCTTGTATAGTGGATCCTGTTGAAAAGTCAGAAGTGCGTAGGGATAAAGACTGGTGAGAGACTTTTCAGGAAATCTGGGAAGTCTGATACAATACCTGCATTTATAAAAAAGAAGAAGAAGAACAACAACGTACACCTTTCATCAGCCACTACTGCAGAAGCTCAGATGTCTTATTGATCTGATTCTTTTCTCTCATAATTTGAGTTTGCTTAAATTACATGAGTAGATTTTCAAGAGACAACCACATCAAACATCCTGCAGTTTCTTTTAAAAATATATTCTCAGAATGTTGAATAGATAGATAGATAGATAGATAGATAGATAGATAGATAGATAGATAGATAGACAGACAGACAGACAGACAGACAGACACAGACAGACAGACAGGGATGGATAGATAGATAGATAGATAGATAGATAGATAGATAGATAGATAGATAGATAGATAGATAGATAGATAGATAGATAGATAGATAGACAGACAGACAGGGATGGATGGATGGATGGATGGATGGATGGATGGATAGATAGATAGATAGATAGATAGATAGATAGATAGATAGATAGATAGATAGATAGATAGATAGACGTAAAAGACCCTTTGTTTCCAGAAATATTTTGATAGGACAACCCATGTTATTTATAATTTTTATTGTATGAACACATTTATAGCCCACCTTTCCTCAATGGTTCAAGGCGGCTTACAACAATAGTCAAAAACATTTTCAGCTAAAATAAATAAAGAAATAGCAGACCTCCAATCTCGCCCTCCTCCATTCTTCCCTGCCGTATTGCACATATTTTGCAGTTCCTTTAAAACTGAAAAACTGGACAGAACTTATTTGGAAAAATTACATATAATTCGTCATTACCGCTAACAAGATGCTACCTAACACTGCTACCCTCAGTTAGGACCTGAACGCAGATTACGGCCGATTATGCATGCTCACTTTACCCTTCTTTATTCCCCGTTTCAGCCAGGATCAAAGTAACCTGGCTTGGGTATGCATGGCCTTGAATGATCAGGGAATAAACTGTGTGCAAATCGGGTGCATGAATACAGGCAAGCAATCTCCCAAATTCAAATCAAGCCCCGCCCCTTTAATTGCTGGTCTGTGATTGGCTCACAGAGCCATTTGAAAGAAGGGGGGGCAAATCCAAGCCTTATTTTTTTTTTTTAAAGCCTTTCTTTCTCTTAGAAAGAGCTCCCAGGAAGCAGGAAGCAATTGAATCCCTGCCTCTTCGTGATGGGAATTAATACCCTTGTCAGAGGAAATGGATCGTTGAATATTAATGGTATGAGCGGTAGAAGCTAATTAAGGCTGCACGCACACAATAAAGACTCGCAGTCTGTTCTCTTAGCAAAAATCAACTTTACTTACTAACATCAGAGAAGGGTAACTTGAGTTTAAATGCTAAGCAAAGAAGAAGCTCCTAATATGCAACTGTCCTGTTTAACCAATAGCTAGTTGACACATACTGTAGATCACATCACCTTTTGATCTGGTCAGCTTGGTTACAAACAATGTAACCCTTGACTGTCTGAAATACAATGAAACTCGCTACCTAAGACCCAACACTTCGTGATTGGCTGTGAGAGATGCCAAAATGTTCGCTGCTTCCCTGTATGGCTATCAGCAAACAGAACAGAAGAGGGGTTTGGAAAGTTGGGGGAGGGAAGCTCAACCCGAGGCAGGCATATGCACGCTCTTGCAATCCGGCTTGAGCCAGGAAAGGCGGTTTGACTCGGGTAAGAAGAGGAATGGGAAAAGCCGGGTTCGTTCAAGGTTGAAACGGGGTTGAGCCGGAAAGGAATGAGGTAACGTGCATTTCCAAAAACTTGATCCTGGCTGAAACAGGGAATGAAGGAGGCTAAACCGACCATGCATAAGTGACCTATGTTCCCTGTGCCCCTTTATCATACCCCCAAGATTAACATAAGTGTTCCCCACCCCCTCCATATGCGCTATTTTTTCCTTCTGGTTCCTTAGCTGACTCGCCCGTTCCTCTGTGAAATATGACCCGGTTTTACTTTTTTGTTGATGATTTTCATCCATTGTTTTAATTTCAGGCCTAACCGCGGACATTTGCACATCTCTTCCGATCGCTTGTCGTTGCTCCCCGGGCCGTTTTGAAAGCCTGGGAGTTCTGCGCCATCGAGACGACCGCGCTCGATTTGCATTTCTCTTTGAAGGTGAAAAACGAGGAGACCTCGGTTCGCTCCAACTCAAACTATGAGTCAAACTCCTGGAGCTTAAGGTCGGGAATCTTAAAACTCTGGCTTCGCCATGTGATTGGAGACGGCCTTCGTTCCCCCAGATGGCCGGGAAGAACCGTCCATCAACTGGTAGCATTTAAGATTGAAAGAGCCAACAAACAATTGAAAGCCCCACCTTGGAGCTGGACCAAGGGACCTAGCAGGACGCTACCATTTCCTCCACCAATTTTGATGGATTCCCGTCATTTCCCAGTTCCTTATTCACATTTCCTAGCTCCTGAATAACCATGCAACCCCTCAGAGGGCACAGTTTCCCTGAATGTGGGGGTGTATGATATGTGGTGGTCCAAACTTTATTTTGGGGTGCAGAACTTTTAAATTGTCCTCACTATCATTCAGGAACTAGGAAACGTGAATAAGGAACTGGGAACGAACAAGGGTTGCCAGCTCCGGGTTGGGAAATACCTGGATATTTTGGGGGTGGAGCCTGGGGAGGGCGGGGTATGTGGAGGGGAGGGACTTCAATGCCATGGAGTCCAATTGCCAAAGCAGCCATTTTCTCCAGGGGGACTGATCTCTGTCACCTGGAGATCAGTTGTAATAGCAGGAGGTCTCCAGCTAGTACCTGGTTGGGTTGCCAGATCCCCCCTCCCCTCTGGCGGGAGGTTTTTGGGGCAGAGGTGAGGGAAAGATTCTGCGCGCGGCCGCGCCAACATGATTGCGTCACTTCCGGTTTACACCCGGAAGTGCTGCATGATCGCAAGGGTCCTTTACCACTCAAACTGGGATGTAAAGCCCTAGAATCCACCTTCCAAAGTGGCCATTTTATCCCGGTGATCTGATCTCTATTGGCTAGAGATAGGGTTGCCAGCTCCAGGTTGGGAAATACCTGGAGATTTTGGGAGTTTGAGTGGTAAAAAGGCCATTGTGATGCGGCACTTCCGGGTGTAAACCAGAAGTGACGTGGCGTGGCAGCCAGGTGGATTGGCGGGGGTTTGCCCGCCACCACGTGGCACTTGGCAACCCTAGAACGAACTGGGAAGTGGGAACCAACTTCAGCCTCCTCCCTTGTATGCAAGTGTGAGAAAACTGGCGGCTCAAGAGGCAGAGCAAACGTTCTTTGTTTAACCTGATAGCCACCGGACTTTCATGCGCTTCCTGCCAGGGTGGCTTCTGAATGGCATTAGCAGCTGATGCCACAAAGTGCAGAGCCTTCAGGGGCTTATTAGGAATGGAAAGGGAGGCGTGTGAGTGAAGGCCAGAAGCCTGCGCATGACAGAACGACTTTCCGGCTTTACACTTGACATTATCCTTTTCTCGCTTGACCTTTTACGTGTCCTTTTACTCCACTTCCTGAGCCAGCAATTTCAGGGTTTGGCTCTGCTCCCCATGGATACGGTTGCCAGCCTCCAGGTACTAGCAGATTTCCTGCTATTACAACTGATCTCCAGCCGATAGAGATCAGTTCCCCTGGAGAAAAAGGCCGCTTTGGCCATTGTACTCTATGGCATTGAAGTCCCTCCCTTCTCCAAACCCTGTCCTCCTCAGACTCTACCCCCAAAATCTCCAGGTATTTCCCAACCTGGAGCTGGCAACCCTATCTCTAGCCAATAGAGATCAGATCACCGGGAGAAAATGGCCACTTTGGAAGGTGGATTCTATGGCGTTATACCACATTGAAGTCTCTCCCCTCCCCAAACCCTGCCCTCTTCAGGCTCTGCCCCAAAAATCTCCAGGTATTTCCCAACTGGGAGCTGGCAACTCTACCCACAGAAGCCATTTTGTGGTGACACTCTCCACTAGGGTTGCCAACCTCCCGGTACTAGCTGGAAATCTCCCACTGTTACAACTGATCTCCAGCGGATAGAGATCAGTTCTCCTGGAGAAAATGGCTGCTTTGGCAATTGGACTCTATGTCATTGGAGTCCCTCCCGTCTCCAAACCCCACTCTCCTCAGGCTGTGCCCCAAAAACCTCCCGCTGGTGGCAAAGTGGGGCCTGGCAACCCTACTTGGCTGGCACCAGGAAAGCTGTCGGCGGACGCCATGGTGCCCATGGGTACTTCATTAGGGACCCCAGTTCTAAAGTGACCTTGTGAATCCTGAGACAAATCCTGCCCTCTTGGCCCTAGTTCGTACAGTGCTTGAATCCATGTGTACAAAGTCTCAGAATCACGGGCCAGTTTGCTGCTCTTGGCAACACACAGATATTTGAACCAGGATGAAATTCGAGCTTAGTGCCTCCTTTCTGCACATTCGAGGGGACGAGGGAAGGTTATCAGTAGAGGGCACAACTGAAAAGCAAGTAAATGTGTTGCAATGCGCAGTTAATATGTGTTTTTGTTACAGCTATCGGGAGGACGATTTTCTCGTCAATCTTGTGCAACAGGACTTTGGTCAGTTGCGGGGACCCAGAGCAGGCAAGTGAGCAAGAGGTAGAGTTATGCGCAGAATAACCTGCTGGCGCTGTGAACAGCGTCAGAATCCTCTTTCACGAGGCGCACCGAGTCATCTGAGGACAAGAAACAAATAACTTATTGTAAGACGTTATGCAGTGCCAAGATAAACGCTGTGCTATTTCTGGCAACACGGAAGGGTAGAATCCAGCGGGACAACTCTCAGGAACAGCCCGGATGGGCAAATTGGGATTGTGCGGTGGGAAGGGGGAATCAGCAGACGTTGCCACCCCTTGAGAGCCAGCGTGGTGTAGTGGTTAAGAGCGGTGGTTTGGAGCGGTGGACGCTGATCTGGAGAACCGGGTTTGATTCCCCACTCCTCCGCAAGAGCGGCGGAGGCTAATCTGGTGAATTGGGTTGGTTTTCCCACTCCTACACACAAAGCCAGCTGGGTGACCTTGGGCTAGTCACACTCTCTCAGCCCCATCTGCCTCACAGGGTGTCTGTTGTGGTAGGGTTGCCAACCTCCAGGTACTAGCTGGAGATCTCCTGCTATTACAACTGATCTCCAGCCGATAGAGATCAGTTCACCTAGAGAAAATGACCGCTTTGTCAATTGGACTCTATGGCATTGAAGTTCCTTCCCTCCCAAAACCCCTCCTCAGGCTCCTCCCCAAAAACCTCCCGCCAATGGCACAGAGGGACCTGGCAACCCTATGTTGTGGGGAGGGGAAGGGAAAGTGATTGTAAGCCAGGTTGATTCTTCCTTAAGTGGTAGAGAAAGTCAGCATATAAAAAACAACTATTCTTCTTCTTCTATTAGCAGAAAAAAATTATTCTGGAGACAACTAGGGTTGCCAGGTCCCCCCTCTCCTCTGGCAGAATATTTTGGGGGCAGGAATCGCATGCATGTGGCTGCGAGCAACACAATCCCATCACTTGCGGTTAGGGTTGTCAGCTCCGGGTTGGGAAATACCTGGAGATTTTAGGGGCGGAGCCTGAGGAGGGCGGGGTTTGGGGAGGGGAAGGACTTCAATGCCATAGAGTCCAATTGCCAAAGCGGCCATTTTCTTCAGGTGAACTGATTGGCTGGAGATCAGTTGTAATAGCGGGAGATCTCCAGCTACTACCTGGAGGTTGCCAACCCTGCTTCCGGTTTACTTCCGGAAGCACCGCAGCACATCGGGACAATTTACCATTCAAACCCCCATTTGAGTGGTAAATCGTCCAATCACGCTGCAACTTTCCAGAAGGAAACCAGAAGTGACGGGATCGCATTGCTCGCAGCCATGCGCGCATGCAATCCTTCCTGTCAGCCAGCGGATGGATTGGTGGGCAGTTGCCCACCATTCCAAGCCACCTGGCAACCCTAGATGCGACCCAGGTGTTCTTTAAAAGACACCTGGCAGTATGGGCTGCACAAGGTGGCGTAAGGGGACAGTTTCCCATTTCTTTCTTTTTACTGCGGGCAACTTGTTCAGAACCAGTGTAGTGAAATGTAATCTTAATTAAGGGGTTGGAACAGGAGAGGAGCAACTAAAAAGGAAACGGGAAGTTAGAAGGAGACTAGGGAAGAAAGACAAGCCGGCGCTAGGGAGGAACTGTTGACCTTTTCTTTGTATTGTAGAAGTTCAACAAATGGCTTGTTATAGCAATAACTCAAGTCCCTGGCATTAATAAGACAACCAGGGCACTCTTTCTTCATGGGCCTTTGTCTCAATTAATATCCTCCAGTTACATCCCTCTCTTCAAGGAAAAAGACACAAAGACCTTATATCTGTTCCTCTGTGGGCTGCATAGAGGCAGTCAGTGATTCAGAATTGGGGGTGGGGGAAGCTGCCGAGAATAAGGTTAAGGATTCCCCCTTCGCACACACACTGCCCATCGCTGCGCCGATAAAACCTGCAGTTCTTGCAGCTGTATTTCAGTAAAACAAATATTTTTAAAGCCTTTGGAAGAGGAGGAGGAGGAGGAGAAGAAGAAGAGTTGGTTTTTATATGCCGGCTTTCTCTACCACTTAAGGGAGAATCAAACCGGTTTACAATCCCCTTCCCTTCCCCTCCCCACAACAGACACCCTGTGAGGTCAGTGGGGCTGAGAGAGCTCTAAGAGAGCTGCGACTAGTCCAAGGTCACCCAGCTGGCTTCATGTGTAGGAATGGGGAAACAAATCCAGTTCACCAGATTAGCCTCCGCCGCTCATGTGGAGGAGTGGGGAATCAAACCCGGTTCTCCGGATCAGACTCCAAGAAGAAGAGTTAGTTTTTATATGCTGACTTTCTCTACCTTTCTCTACCTTTCAAGGAGTCTCAAAGCGGCTTATTGCCTCCTTCCCTTCCCCCCCCCCCACATCAGACACCTTGCAAGGTCGGTGAGGCTGGGAGAGTTCAGAGAGAACTGTGACTGGCCCAAGGTCACCCATCAGGCTTCATGTGGAGGAGTGTGGAAACCGACCCAGTTCACCAGATTAGAGTCTGCCATGCGGAGGAGTGGGGAATCAAACCTGGTTCTCCAGATTAGAGCCCACCGCTCTTAACCACTACACCACGCTGGCTCTTGTGTTCTGCTTTCCTGCCCCTAGTCTCTGGCAACATTTATGAAAAAGAAGCTATGGGGCTCTAGCAAAAATGAATGGAAGTTAGCTGGGGCCTTTCCCCTACTGGGAAAGACTTTCATTGCCGTTTGCTTGCCATGTAAGGCTACAGTACTTGGGAACCAAGCCATGGCCCACAGGACTGACCTTGACTTAATGGGCTGGATCCAGCCGACTTTTTCAGTCAACCTTACCCAATTCTTCTCCTCCATATAGCTCCTACCCCAGATGGCTTTGGTCCATGCCGACTCCCATGATCCCCAGCATGGTTTTTTCGGTGGACAAAAGGGACCCCTTCTCCCTTTTTCATCAGTGGGAAAACTCGCTGGATCCAACCCAATATTTAATGGCCGTTCCATGAGTATGCATATAAATGTGACAAAGTTCCTCTCCAAATGTTCCAGATAGGGTTGCCAGCTCCGGGCTGGGAAATACCTAGAAATTTTGGGGGTGGAGCCTGAGGAGGGTGGGGTTTTGAGAGGGGAGGGACTTCAATACTGTAGAGTCCAATTGCCAAAGCGGCCATTTTCTCCAGGGGAACTGATCTCTGTTGCCTGGAGATCAGTTGTAATAGTGGGAGATCTCCAGCTAGTACCTGGAGGTTGGCAACCCTGGTTCCAGAGAGAGTCCAATGAACATATTCTTGTCTTTTTCACAGTGCCCACAGGATTCTCCCTGACTTTAACTAATGCACAGAGTCCTCCCCTCCAAAGCGGCCATTTTCTCCAGGGGAACTGATCTCTGTAGTCTGGAGATCAATTGTAATTCCAGGAGATCTTCAGCCAATGCCTGAAAGTTGGCAGCCCGAACCGGCCATGTTGCTGTATTAACAAGCAAACAAACCAACAAAAAGAAATTTGATGTTCGAAGTGCCCATTTTAGGGAGAAGCAATTACCGTATTTTTCACTCCATAAGATGCACTTTTTTCCTCCTCAAAAGTGAGCGGAAATGTCCATGTGTCTTATGGAGCGAATGCCGGCTGGGCGTGTGCACATCGGGAGCCAGAGTTCCCCGCCCCGACGGCCAGCTGGGAGGCGGGTAGGGCGCACAGAGCCGGCTGGGTGCGTGCATGTCGGGACGGCGCGAGCCGGCATTCCGCACCCCGACGGCCAGCTGGGAGGCGGGCGGGGCCGCACAGAGTCGGCTGGGTGCGTGCACCGGCTCGCTCTGTGCGGCCCCGCCCGCCTCCCAGCTGGCCATCGGGGCGGGGAACGCCGGCTTGCGCTGTCCCGACGCGCACGCGCCCAGCCGGCATTCGCTCCATAAGACAAGTTTTTAGAGGAGGAAAACAAGATTTTTTCTTGTTTTCCTCCTCTAAAAACTAGGTGCGTCTTATGGAAAGGTGCGTCCTATGGAGCGAAAAATACGGTACCTATTTAAGATACATAAATGGGGTGCTAAAAAGACAAGACTCCCCCCCCAAGTTCCAAAGAGCACTAAAAAGATGATTCAGCATTAATAGTTATGGCCGTACTTTCGGGTTAATGGATAAAAGATACACATTAGCAGAGGATTTTGAAAGACGTTGGTGGTGGTGGGGGGAAGATGGCTGAAACATGTTAAACGATAACTTACCTGGAATATTTGCTCATGCTCCAAGCAGCTATTTAAAACATTGATGACAGAGACAGGAATATTGGTGGAGGCTTTTATTTCAGATTAATTGAAGAGTAAAAACAGTAATCTGGATGCTCTAAGAACAGAAGGCATTAAGAATCTGTAGTAATAATTATAGGGAGTCTCCAGTAACACAGAACAAAAGGACACAGAGAGCCAGTGTGGTGCCGTGGTTTTGAGACTAGCATCTGGGAGACCCAGGTTTGAATCCCCACTCTGCCATGGAAGCTCGCTGGGTGACCTTGGGCCAGTCATACACTCTCAGTCATACACGTACCTCACAGGGTTGTTGTGAGAATAACATGGAGAAGAGGAGAAAGTTGTAAGCTCAGCTGCTTTGGGTCCCCCTTCGAGAGAAAGGCAGGATACAAATGTATTAAGTGGAATGAATGAAATGAACACTGAGTCGGTGCTTCCCTTAGGGTTGGTTGCATCCCACGGAGAATTTCTGTGGGGGAGGGACAGTTTTCATCAATTCTCCCCTCCTGTTCCTCCCGCCCCCTTCTGCTTTCCTGGAGGGTCCCCTGTCCAGGGGGCATTTGGAGCTGTAATGGAAGGGGTGCGAAAAAGTCATGTTCTACAGATGGAAATCTAAAATATGGGGCTTTTCTGCCCTCTTATTTTTGTCACTTGTGTGCCCATATTGCATCGGGTTTTTTCCCCCTTTTCCACATGTGTTCTGCTCCCTCTAGTGGTTGCTTCGATATTTTGTCGCTGTATCTCCAGCTTATTTCCCTGCAAGAAATCAGCCAGAGATACAGCGGTGTAGTATTGAAGCAAAAACTAGAGGGAGCAAAAGACACGTGGAAAAGAAAAGTAAAACTCACACAATATGGGCACAACGAAAATAAAAGTGTGGAAAAGCCTGTGTAATGAGGAAAATATACATCTGAGGGCTTATCCTTTGGAGTCAGCAATAGGGATGATTTATCTCATGAGCTTTGAGACTCCTTTCGGTAGAGAAAAGCGGATATGAAAACCAACTCTTCTTCTTCTTTTAAAATGTTTTCTTTCATATACAAAGCTTATCAGAAGCCTGCTGGGCAAAAGCCCCACCCACTTTTAAAAACACTTGATGGGTGCCAGGAAAGGTGTCAGTGGGCACCACGAATAGGGTTGCCAGGTCCGGGTTGGGAAATACCTGGAGATTTTGGGGCAGAGCCTGAAGAGGGCGGGGTTTGGGGAGGGGAGGGACTTCAATGCCATAAAGTCCACCCTCCAAAGTAGCCATTTCCTTCAGGGGAACTGATCAGTTGTAATCCCATGAGATCTCCAGCCACTACCAGGAGGTTGGCAACCCTACCTGGAGGGCTTCTTTGCCGCAGTGTGCAGACCCAACTGTTAGATGTCATCAGGGTGAAGCCTAGAATATCCATTGATTTGGGGGTGTTTGTATTCCGGCCAACTTACGCAGGTCTACTCTGAATCCCTCTCAAGTTTGTTCGGTGAGATTTGTTTCCAGGGAAATAGGGTTGCAACCTCCGGTTTGGGAAATACCAGGAGATTTTGGAGGGTGGGGTTTAAGAACATAAGAAAAGCCATGCTGGACCAGACCAAGGCCCACCAAGTCCAGCAGTCTGTTCACACAGTGGCCACCCAGGTGCCTCTAAGAAGCCCACAAGAGAGACGACTGCAGCATCCTCCTCCTGCCTGTGTTCCACAGCACCTAATAAGATAGGCCTGCTCCTCTGATTCTGGAGAGAATAGGTATGCATCGTGACTAGTATCCATTTTTACTAGTAGCCATGAATAGCCCACTCCTCCATGAACATGTCCACTATTCCTATTTCAATGGGGTATAATGCCATAGAGTCCAATTGCCAAAGTGGCCATTTTCTCCAGGGGAACTGATCTCTGTCACCTGGAGATCAGTCGTAATAGTGGGAGATCTCCAGCTAGTTCCTGGAGGTTGGCAACCCTAACCATAGGGCCCACGGGCACCAAGAGTGGGGATCCTTGTTTTAAACTGTCCTTATTTCTTTCTCAGATTTTATTTTGAATGTCACCAATGTCATTTTAGTGTGACCCTTAAAATGTTTGCATGTTTGAACCAGGGTTGGTTGTTTGCACATTTTCTTCCTCAGACTGTGGCTTCTGCTCTTTGTTCTCCTCTGTGTTTGTCAACTGTGGCCTATATTTGCAATTTATCCTCTTACCCCAGCATGTTGATGAATAACATTTTGGCTCGTCTCCTTCTATACTCCTTGGAGTTCTGCTCTTTTCCAGAAGCCTTTCTCATTTTTCTAGGTCGCCCCCCAAACTCATTCCCTGTGACGGTTGCTCAGATGACGTCAAACAGAGCTAAACCACACCTTACTTTCTAAATGGACGAGAAAGAATATTACAGATACTGGTATTCTGTGACTGAGAAAATTCCTTAGACCTTAAAGAATAGGATCATCCAGAAATACAAGGAGGGGGATATAAAGAACACTCTACACTCAGTTCCAAAAAGAATCACTAGTGCCCAAGTCCAGTGTGGTAAGAGTGCTGGATTTGGATCTCGGGAGACCCAGGTGCGAATCTCCACTTTGCCATGGAAGCTTGCTGGGTGACCTTGGGCCAGTCACACACTCTCAGCTTAACCTACCTCACAGGATTGTTGTGAGGATAAAATGCAGAAGGGGAGAATGATGTCAGCCGCTTGGGACCCCACTGGAGAGAAAGGCGGGGAATAAATGAAGTTAAAAAAAAAGGGTAAAGGTAGTCCCCTGTGCAAGCACTGGGTCATTCCTCACCCATGGGGTGATGTCTCATTCTGACATTTCCTAGGCAGACTTTGTTTATGGGGTGGTTTGCCGTTGCCTTCCCCAGTCGTCTACACTTTACCCCCAGCAAGCTGGGTCCTCATTTTACCGACCTCGGAAGGATGGAAGGCTGAGTCGACCTTGAGCCGGCTACCTGAAACCGACCTCCGTAAGGCTCGAACTCAGGTCGTGAGCAGAGCTTTTGACTATAGCACTGTAGCTTACCACTCTGCGCCACCGGGCGCTTCAAATGAAGTAAAGAAAAGAATAAATGTGGATATAGTTATAGGGCACATATGGTCTTATGGTTTCCTGTGTTTCTCTGAATCTGTTGTGTGAGGTTGTGCCACAACCTTCATAGACTCGAGAAATTCCTTAGTAGTCCCTGCCACCAACTACAGATGTTGTAGGACAGGTTGTGCTAGGCCAACGAATAATCCCCCTGCGGATATGGCAGATTTTATCCCAAAATGGGAGCTTCTCTGCTCCCCAGAGATTCAGCCCCAGCCTCTTGGTTTTGCCTGCTGGGCACCAATTTTCCCACTCAAAGTAGTAAAGCCAGCATGGTGTAGTGGTTAAGAGTGGCGGACTCTAATCCGGAGAACTGGGCTCGATTCCCCACTCCTCCACATGAAGCCTGCTGGGCGACCTTGTGCCAGTCACGGTTCTCTCCAAACTCTCAGCTGACGCGGAGGCAGGCAATGGCAAACCACCTCCGAACGCCTCTTGCCTTGAAAACCCTACGGGGTCGCCGTCAGTCAGCCATGACTTGACCGCACTTTCCACCACACAAAGTATTAGGGCTAACGTTTCAAAAACTATTTTGATAGATTTGCCAAATGATGGGAAGTGTGGAATAAAAATAAGTATAATATTTCTGTGGGAAAAAACAAGTGATAAATCCTTCGTGTTCTAGCCAAGTCTGGCCTGGCAGTACGCCTTGGAGTTCACAAGAACTGGACGCTTAATTGTCAACATTTATCCAACACCTAACACTCCTAAATGAGTAATGGAAAGAGGCAAACAGAGTGTAGACTGTCTCATTCACTGGACTCGGCTGTATCAAGCAGAAGGGAAGTATGGAATCTATTTTCTCCTGCTTTAATTCTCACGCTCTTTGCAAGAGCTAGACGTCTGGGCAGGGATTTTGTCTGAAGCTACTGCAGCATCCTAACGCGGCTGGCTTTTAGACATGCACTGACATTTTCTGAAAGTGACCCGATCGCACTGGATTTATAGGCTTGTGCGTGCACGTTATTAATATATACTCAGGTCTGCCTGCAAACCCGGTTCTCCAGATTACAGTCTGCCGCTGATGTGGAGGAGTGGGGAAACCAACCCGGTTCTCCAGATTAGAGTCCACCGCTCATGTGGAAGAGTGGGGAATCAAACCCCGTTCTCCAGATTAGAGTACACCTCTCATGTGGAGGAGTGGGGAAACCAACCTGGTCCTCCAGATTAGAGTACACCACTCTTAACCACTATACCACACTGGCATTTGGGTTTCATTTTAGCTGGCCGGTGGGCAGCCCCGTGGAGCCAGCATGGTGTAGCGGTTAAGAACTGTGGTTTGAAGTGGTGGAGTCTGATCTGGAGAACTGGGTTTGATTCCCCACTCCTCCACATGAGCGGCGAAGGCTAATCTGGTGAACTGGATTTGTTTCCCTGCTCCTACACACGAAGCCAGCTGGGTGTCCTTGGGCAAGTCATTCTCTCTGCCTCACCGACCTCACAGGGTGTCTGTTGTGGGGAGGGGAAGGGAAGGTGACTGTAAGGCGGTTTGGTTCTCCCTTAAGTGGCAGAGAAAGTCGGCATATAAAAACCAACTCTTCTTCTTTTTACCCGCCACCACCGGGCACTTGGCAACCCTATATGGCTTTGATGTCCCTCCCCTCCCCAAATTCCACTCTCCTCAGGCTCCGCCCAAAAAACTCCTGCCAGTGGCAAAGAGGGACCTGGCAACCCTGTATTTTCCTGTTGACGTGTAAATGGTCCAGACTTCAGCATTCCATTTACAGGAAGGATACTAACTAGGTATTATGAAAAGCGGAGAGTACCTGTGCATTATGTATAAACTGCCTGTTTTAAGGGTCTGCTTGGCTCTTTGATCTGTCTCCATCTGTTCCTGCATCATTAGAAACTTGGCCTGTATAAGGAATAAAGTGTATGATCTGGGTTTGTTGTTTTTTTGCAACTCACTTAGCATAAAATTGCTGAGCGCAGAGATTTTACAGGCCTAAATATATTGTATCAAAGTTAATGGTTTTGCCCTGTACAGGTCTAGGTATTCATAACGCAACCTACACATAGAATCATAGAATCAGAGTTGGAAAGGACTACCAGGGTCATCAAGTCCAACCCCCTGCACAATGCAGTAATTTCACAACTACCTCCCCCCCCCACACCCCTAGTGACCAGAAGATGGCCAAGATGCCCTCCCTCTCATCATCTGCCTAAGGTCACGAATCAGCATTGTTGCCAGATGGCCATCTAGCCTCTGCTTAAAAACCTCCAGGGAAGGAGAGCTCACCACCTCCCGAGGAAGCTTGTTCCACATCCTTGCAAGTCCTACACAATATAGGACTAAGACAAAATGGGGTGTGCACGTGCGCCTGTGTGTGCCTTTCATACACTAAAAACTTGCTTCCTGTTCAATGTGGCCTCCTATTTTGAAGAGAATTTGGGGTGCCTGAAAAACGGAGTCCAAATGTTCTCTCGTTCAAAATAGGTGCAGGAAGCCTTATTCTCGCTCCTTGTTAGGGTTGCCAACCTCCAGGTACTAGCTGGAGATATCCTACTATTACAACTGATCTCCAACTGATAGAGATCAGTTCCCCTGGAGAAAAGGGCCGCTTTGGCCATTGGACTCTATGGCATTGAAGTCCCTCCCCCTCCCCCAACCCCACCCTCCTCAGGCTCTGCCCCCATAAACCTCTCACCGGTGGTGAAGAGGGACCTGGCAACCTTACTCCTTGCGGTGTTGTGACATTGCCGAAATCTGATTGGCTGACATTGCCGAAATCTGTTCGGCTACATGGTGCTAGGATGTACTCAACTACCAGCTGTATGACATTTGATTAACGTCATCATATAGCAAGCAGGAAGAAACCGAGGGTAGCCAAGTCTGGGTTGGGAAGTTCCTGGAGATTTGGGGGTGGAGAAACCTCTGAGGGGTACAATGCCGTCGAGTCCGCCCTCCATAGTGGCCATTTTCTCCAGGGAAACGGATCTCTAGTCCGGGATCCCTGGCTTGGTTATTACTTTAAAGTTAACAATTAAAACGGGAAAGGAGTATGTTATACTGCAGTAAGAGCACGGACATCGGACTAGAAGCGATGTTATGACATCGTGGTCATGAGAGGGAGGGCAGGAATGGTTGCGTCAGTGCTTGGCTCTCGTGGCCCTTTCTTACCTGCTCAGGGTAATGACGACCCCAACCACTTTGGGGTCGGGAAGCAATTTTCCTCCAGGCCAGATTGATAGGGCTGCCAGGTCCCCCCTCTCCTCCGGAGGGAGGCTTTGGAGGCAGAGCTCAAAAGATCGCGTGCGTGATTCATATGTTCATATGTCAATGAAGATAAAGGCCTCTGCTAGGATTGCCAGCTTCGAGCTGGGAAATACCTGGAGATTTTGGGGGCAGAGCCTGAGGAGGGCGGGTTTGGAGAGGGGAGGGACTTCAATGCCATAGAGTCCAATTGCCACAGCGGCCATTTTCTCCAGAGGAACTGATTTCTGTCGCCCGGAGATCAGTTGTAATAGCAGATCTCCAGCCACCATCTGGAGGTTGGCAACCCTACCCCCTGTAGGCACAACATTTGAAATCCTCAGCTATGGCAATGCATTCTTCCTGTACTAGAGTCCAACCAAAGCAGGTCCATCAGAGGTAAGCCCTATTTTATTCAATGGGGCTTACTCCCAGGAAAATGTTCTTAGGATAATTAAATAGTAAAATAGTTCTTAGGATAGTTAAATTGTGAAATAGTTAAACTGTGGAACTCCCTGCCCCAGGATGTGGTGATGGCTGCCAACTTGAAAGGCTTTAAGAGGGGAATGGACATGTTCATGGAGAAGAGGTCTATCCATGGTTACTAGTCAAAATGGATACTAGTCATGATGCATACCTATTCTCTCCAGGATCAGAGGAGCATGCCTATTGTCTTAGGTGCTGTGGAACACAGGCAGGATAATACTGCTGCAGTTGTCTTTCTTGTGGGCTTCCTAGAGGCACCTAGTTGGCCACTGTGTGAACAGACAGCTGGACTTGCTTGGTCCGATCCAGCAGGGCCTTTCCTATGTTCTTATGATGGCAGCCGTAATTCCAGTCCTGAGTGATATCTGGAAAGACACTACAGGGGGAGAGTATTTTGGCCTTCCGACTCTAAGGTTGAGCTGTTCTTCCTTCTCCCCTGGTTCTCTGGACTGCCTTTCCACCAGCTTCCTCTCTTCCGGCTCCACCTGCAGGCTGAACAGAGACTTTGCAATGGTTTGGAGGAAAGGTGCGGAAAATTGCAGCAAGTTTACCATGCTGTCAGTTCACAATTAGACGGCTTGATCCAATGCAAGCCAAATATGTAAGTGGGATATTCCCCCCCCTTTAACGACTACATTTTCTTATCAATCAATAGTTCATCAATTAAATTAGCAACTGTGTTATAGTGCAGATTGGAATTTTTACAGCGATGGTCTGGCAAATGTCAAACTGAGCGCCGTGTGTCTGTCTGTTTGGTATCGCCAAAGGGTGGGGGCATTACACCCCCTCACCCTTACTTATGTGTTTATTGAGTGTATTTTTCACCCTGTAACAAGATAATATGCTCTCACAAACCTGGGCCAATTAGTTCCCTAAGAATTTTGTTTTAACTAGGGGTCCCCAACACGGTGCATGTGGGTGGGGCCAAGTAGGGCTTTTGCCCAGCAAGGCTTCTTTGATTGACTATTGGAGATTTGATAGGCTGTGCAGATATTTTTTTTTAAATGTTGTTTTGGCAGCAGCTGCCGCCACAGCACAAGGATCTGCACAGTGGTACGGAAGTTAAACTGTGGGAGCCGTTTTGTGGCATCCATTTTGTAGCTATGTCCACCATGCTTCGTCAGAATTTCAAATGTGACCGCAGGCTCAAGAAAACCCTACCCTGTTTTTCTCTACCTTTAAGGAGTCTCGTAACGGTTTACAATCGCCTTCCCTTCCTCTCCCCATGACAGACACCTTGTGAGGTGGGTGGGGCTGAGAGTAGGGTTGCCAACCTCCAGATACTAGCTGGAGATCTCCTGCTATTACAACTGATCTCCAGCAGATAGAGATCAGTTCCCCTGGAGAAAATGGCCACTTTGTCAATTGGACTCTAAGGCATTGAAGTCCCTCCCCTCCCCAAACCCCGCCCTCCTCAGGCTCCTCCTCAAAACCTCCCGCTGATGGCGAAGAGGGACCTGGCAACCCTAGCTGAGAGTTCAGAGCCAGCGGAGGAGTGGGGAAACCAACCCGGTTCACCAGATTAGAGTCCGCTGCTCCATGGAGGAGTGGGGAAACAAACCTGGTTCCCCAGGTCAGAGTCCACCGCTCTGAACCACTACACCATGCTGGCTCTACTAGAGTGGGAGAATCTCTGGTGCCCAGCAGGCAAAACCAAGCAGCTGGGGCTGAGTCTCTTGTGAGCAGAGAAGCTCTCATTTTGGAATAAAATCTTCCATATCCAGGTTCAACTCCCCACTCTGTAAACCCTGAAACTCTTGCCGGTCTCAAGGTGCTACTGGACTCAAACCTAACTGCAGAACAGTCAAATTCTACTGCAGACCAACATGGCTACCTTCTGAAACTGTCCCATAGACCTAACCCCTCCATATTATAAAACCAGAGGATACTGCCCAGCCAGAATACATCTGTTCCTGGACGGTTCAGCTAGAGATGGGTATTTTCTAATCAGCCTAAAACCATTTGGTTTATTTCTTATTGTCACCATGACATAAGAACATGAGAAAGGCTCTGCTGGATCAGACCAAGGCCCATCAAGTCCAGCAGTCTGTTCACACAGTGGCCAACTGGGTGCCTCTAGGAAGCCACAAACAAGACATCTGGGTCAGGACTTAAATCACAATCTAGTTAAAGAAGAAGAAGAAGTCGGTTTTTATATGCCGACTTTCTCTCCCACTTAAGGATCAAACCAGCTTACAATCACCTTCCCTTCCCCTCCCCACAACAGACACCCTGTGAGGTAGGTGGGATTGAGAGAGTTCACCAGATTAGCATCCGCTGCTCATGTGGAGGAGCGGGGAATCAAACCTGGTTCTCCCGATCACAGTCCACTGCTCCAAATTTAGGATTGGTGTGGAATGTGTCTGTTTTATTTATTTCCCCCAGACAGCTATAAGTCTTCAAGCCACTTTTGTGTCCAGTATTGCTTTATTTCATAACTTCATGTGGTCGGTTTTCTGGTAAGGATTTTTTATTTTACATACCTTACTGAAAGCAGATGAAGAAAGTTTACAGAAGGCTGACACAGGGAAAATAAGACAAGTGCTCACTCGGCATTTCATACCATTTCTAGAAATATTTCCCCGATGGCCAATGCATCGACATTGCCATATTCCAGACTACATTTCCAACTTCAGTTTTAATCGAGGAAGGAAATCCAATGCTCCGTTGTTCTTTTGTAGAAAGTCCCCTGGTACATTCAATTTTTTACTTTGTTTAATCTAGTGCGAGAGCCCACTGTATACAAATCACTTTTTAGTTTTGTGCGGATGGCTTTGGCGTCACTCGCATTGAAAGACTGCTACCCTTTCAGCTGCTGAGGCAAAGAAGTCTTATGTAACTACGCAACACCTGAAGCAAACGGTACTAAGCAGAGAAGATTTGGTCAAGTCTGAAAACTACTGCTTTTTGTTTTTTTAAGAATGGCTTGTGCAATCATATATTTACTAAGAGCACTCGATAATAGGCACGAATAACTTGTTACAACGAATGGATCAGACACGAGAAAAAACAGCTGACAAGGTAATAGCATTGGAGCTAGTTTCAGAGACGACTTCTAGACTCCTCGGGATTGAAGTCATCTCCCGTGTCCTGGCGAGTGCCTAGTCACGCACTGGACAAAAACTCCACAGCCAACTCCTTTTCCTCCGTCAACTCCTTAGCGGTCAAATCCATCTTCTCGCGAGAGAAGTCATTGATAGGAAGGCCTTCGACAAACTTCCAGGACTTACCCTGTTTGAGAATAAGGTTGGTAAGATTCATATGAAACATAGGGGTGCAACAGCATAGGTAAAACAATTTGATGTGTTATAGGCACGTGTTATTTTAGCCTAAAAGGACATATATTTATGCAACATCTGCTAATTAAACGCTAAATTTCATGTTAGTAACTGGCCAGCAGAAGACATGCTTTAGTTCCTCCATGCTTTAGTTTCAGAACTGGCTAGAAGCAGAAGAGGGCAAGCCGCCAAAGGCCTTCACTGTAATGTCAACATCCAGATAAGAAAAGTTTTGTTCCTTTTAAATTCTGGTCGCCTGCCTAAAAGTGGAGGTAATTGAAATACCCTGTATGGAAGGTTTTCTACCTTGGTTCCCATATTCTTTAACTTTCTCGCCATAAATGGTGTGATGGGATTGACATTGATGACCTGATTATTTCGGTAGACCTTACATCTGGTCTTTGACAACCTTGGAAACAGGTGGAAGAAATTAACTGAAGATCTATAAAAAAAACCTTATAAGGTATAATCCTTATAAGATGAAAGCCTTATACGGAGAATACATCAAGGTTTAACATTGTTTTGAAAAAGTAATAAAAAGATTAGCTTTCGATAAAGGGAACACCAACTCAAGCTACTTTGACTCTAACCAGTGAGGGGATGGGCTGTAGCTTAGAGGTAGAGCATCTGCTTGGCATGCAGAAGGTCCCAAGTTCAATCCCCGGCATCTCCAGTTGAAAGTATCAGGTAGGAGATGGTGTGAAAGACCTCTGCCTGAGACCCAGGAGAGCCACTGCCAGTCTGAGTAGACAATGCTGACCGTGAGTGACCAGTGGTCTGACTCTGTACAAGGTAGCGCCATGTGTTCAAGTATCCTTATTTTGGGGAGGAGCTGTGGCTCAGTGGTAGCGCATCTGCTCGGCATGCAGAAGGTCCCAGGTTCAATCCCCGGAATCTCCAGTTGGCTGGGAGAGGCAGCGTTGTGTAGTGATTAGAGTGTCTGACTTAGAGTAGGTGCTGTGACTCAATGGTGGAGCCTCTCCTTGGCATGCAGAAGGTCCCAGGTTCAATCCCTGGCATCTCCAGTTAAAAGGATCAGGTAGGGGGTGATGTGAAAGGCCTCTGCCTGAGACCTTGGAGAGCTGCTGCCAGTCTGAGTAGGCAATTTTGACCTTGATGGACTAGTAGTCTAACTCAACGTAAGGCAGCTTCATGTGTTCATCAGTCCCTCTTTACTGGGATCCTGAGAATACCTTACACCCCTTCACCAAATTAGAATTCGCAAGGATTTTTTTTTTTGTGTGTGGGGGGGCACAAAAATTAAACTCATTTAAAGCCAGTGCAAGCACAACCCAGATAAATGATTGCACATCCTAACTATATTTGTGGAAGGGAAGAGGAATTTTTTTGCTGATTCCCCACTCCCATTATAAACTCCCATTTTGCTCCCCCCGTGCTGTTACTGGGGAGGTGTCCACCAATCCCTGAAAGATGTATGTAATGGGCCACTACAGGCTGCCAAGTAGGGGGGCAGGGTTGGAAAGTTTCCTTCCACAAGCTATACTGATGGTGTAAAGGATCCTAGCTCTTAGAATCATAGAGTTCGATGGGACCACCAGGGTCATCTAGTCCAACCCCCTGCACAATGCAGGAAATTCACAACTACCTCCCCCACACACCCCCAGTGACCCCTACTCCATGCCCAGAAGATGGCCAAGGTGCCCTCCCTCTCATGATCTGCCTAAGGTTATAGAATCAGCATTGCTGACAGATGGCCATCTAGCCTCTGCTTAAAAACCTCCAGGGAAGGAGAGCTCACCACCTCCCGAGGAAGCCTGTTCCACTGAGGAACCGCTCTGTTAGAAAATTTGCCCTAATGTCTAGACGGAAACTCTTTTGATTTAATTTCAGCGCGTTGGTTCTGGTCCGACCTTCTGGGGCAACAGAAAACAACTCGGCACCCTCCTCTATATGACAGCCCTTCAAGTACGAAGATGGTTCCCAGAAGAGTATCCAAATCCAATCCCTTGTCTTAGAAATAGCAATATATTTGCTTTTGTCCTTGCAGTTGACTCTTTAATAATGCTTTATTGTTTGTAAGGAGTGGTTCATAATAAGCCTGCTGGTATGAACTGACCCTGAGGAGTTCAGCCTGCACTCTGGTAGATTAACAGGCTCTGAATGATGTAGTATCAAAATTGGAAGAGGAGTTCACATTATGAAGGTTTCCTAAACTAGGAAGATACTGGATGCTTCCCATGACATCAATATGACCAACAAAAAGCACAACCAACAAATCTGAACTTAACACAGCACTCTTATCCACTTAACTGGTGTTTCAGATACGTGTTTCTTTCATACCTTTATGACAACTGGAAAGGAGTAGATCAGATCCTCGGGGACACCATATGAATTTCCATCAGAAATTACTCCCATAGACACAAATTCACCCTTCAAAGGGAAGAAAGACTGGCTCGTTTTGTACAGTTGTGAGAATTTATGCACAAACATTCCAGAAGAAAGACTCTACATGTTGCTATAGAATCACAGAATCATAGAGTTGGAGGGGGCCCTACAGGCCATCTAGTCCAACCCCCTGCTCAATGCTGGATCAGCCTGAGCAACCCTGACAAGTGCTTGTCCAGCCTCTGCTTAAAGACTGCCAGTGAGGGAGAGCTCACCACCTCCACAGGTAGCTGATTCCACTGCTGAACAACTCTTACTGTAAAAAACTTTTTTCCTAATATCCAGCTGGGTACTTTTCCAGCCTCGATTTAAACCCATTATTGCGAGTCCTATTCTCTGTTGCCCACAGGAACAGCTCCCTACCCTCCTCTAGGTGACAGCCCTTCAAATACTTAAAGAGAGCAATCGTGGCCCCCTCAACCTCCTCTTCTCCAGACTAAACATTCCCAACTCCTTCAGTCTTTCCTCATAGGGCTTAGTCTCTATGTTGGATTGCAATCTAGTACATCAACAGAAGATCACGCTGTTGACGGTTCTCTCCCATTTTTATCCCTCTCTATCAAGGAGTTCATGAAAGGGTCCATCAATTGTTGACGCCCGGCATAAAGAATAGCCACATCGAGGCTGACATCTTTCTAGTCCACGGCAGCTCTTACCTCTGGTGTGCCAAACCAGATGTCCCTCACGTGATCACAGATGGCTTTGGCTGCTGACATTGCGCTCGAGAGTTTCCTGGCCTTAATCACCGCCGCACCCCGCTGCTGAACCGTCTGTGGTATTGACAGAAGGAAATGAACTGGGATTATTCAGAAGTCCTGACCTGGATGGCCCAGGCTAGCCCAATCTTCCAAGCCAAGGGAGTCAGTGTGGTGTGGTGGTTAAGGGCGGTGGTTTTGATCACCATAGCTGATAAGAAGATTTAGGGGCAACCAGGGGAGGACCTGCCCTGCCCTGGATAGCCCCAGGCTAGCCTGATCTAGTCAGAGCTCAGAAGCTAAGCAGGGTCAGCCCTGGTTAATACATGGATGGGAGACAACCACCGACGTCCACGGTTGCTCTGCAGAGGCAGGCAATGGCAAACCACCACTGAATGTCTCTTGCCTTGAAAACCCTATGGCAGGGGTGCTGAGCTCATTTGTTATGAGGGCTGGATATGACATAAATGTCACTTGGTCAGGCTGGGCCAGGTGTTCCATAAAATTTAATGCCAGGCACCAGAGATAAAAATTTTTTATAGAAGACACAAGCAAAACTAATTAATGATTTTTTTTTACTTAAAATGCAAACATGCTTAAAACCATAACACTCTTAGGCCATTTATGCTTGGTAATTAGCAGCACCTTCCAGGCTGAAGTGCCCCGCATAGTTTTTTTACGTTTTTAACACTGAACCGTCATTCAGGAAGTGACTGCGAAGCCGGCGCATACCTGCTTTGCATTTCTTAAGAGCCCCTTTAACGCGACCTTTTGTGTTTGCTCTGCCCCTGCCTTGAAGAATCCCCCCAAGGAAGCATGCAAAATCACAGCCGCACCTTAGCTATGCAAACAACGGTTGCTTATGGAAGGAACAAAGGAGCAGGCGAGTGGGGTGTGTGGAATTTCTCCTTTCGCATTTTAGGCATTTTAAAGGTCGCATTTTAAAAAAGAGCTTTGAGCGAGCATCAAAATTGACCCTGCATAAATGGCCTTACAGTCTTTTATTTAACTGTACTTGATCATTGACACCTTGGGAGCAGAGGTGCGGCTGCCTCGGTTGGCTCGCAGGCCGGATAAGAGCTCTCAAGGGGCCGGATTTGGCCCCTGGGCCTTACATTTGACACCCCTGCCCTAGGGGGTCGCCGTGAGTCGGCTGTGGCTTGACGGCAAAAAAAAGGGGGGGAACCTAACAGTTCCATAAGATTTTATGAAAGCCTCTGAAACTTTGTCTAGAGGAGTCTGCTGTGAGTCACGGAAGAAGTGTAGAGAGAGGCTGAGAGAGTTCGGAGAGCACTGTGACTAGCCCAAGGTCACCCAGCAGCTTCGCGTGGAAGAGGGGGGAAATCAAACCCTGTTCTCCAGATTAGAGTCTGCAGCTGTTAACCACTACACCACGCTGGCTCTCCTCTTGCTCTGCGACATCTGCTTGCGTGGTGGGGCGTGGGTGGGAATGCCCAGAATGACAGCTTACCGCAATGAAATCTCCCTTAAGCCAGTTGTCATTCTTCACAGCTTCATAGACGCCGATTTCTTTGCCCTGCACTTTGACCTTGGCGTGGTTGACGTCGGGATATTGAGTGGAAGAGTGATTCCCCCAGATGATGCAGTTCTTCACATCCTTAGCAGTCACGCCAAGTTTCAGAGCAATCTAGACCAGGGAAAAGGAGGGAGAGGAAAAGAAATGGGTACGGTTCTCAGCCTCGCCGCTTGCAAGACGCTGCTTTGAAGAACACAGTCTGTTCTAGGTCACACACAGCAAATGCTCCCCAGGACCTAGAAGACCAGTTTGTACCTGGGATTTAGCTCTGTTGTGGTCCAGGCGAGTCAAGCAACTGAAGTTCTCTTTCGGTATGGATGGAGCAGATTTTGATGCAGTCAAGCAGTTAGTATTTGCTGGATTGCCTACCACAATGACCTGTGGGAGTGTGGGAGAAGGATGATAAGCATGTTTATGCTGTCTGTTGATGGATCAAATCGACTAAACTTCTTTAATTGCCTGCAAACTGCATCAGTTAAAGAGGTTATCTGCTGAAAATGGAACCTGTCCAGAGATACTGAATAGAGATATTGCCATAAGTGAACTTAAAATAATCTGCTAAGCAACAGTTATTAATAGGAAGGACGGTCTTCAGTATTTTTTTTTTCATGTGGTATTACAGGGGCACACCAGAAACCAAGAAAAGTACATACACTGCTCTGGGCTCTTTAGTTAAAAGGTGGGATAAACCCAAGAACATACAAACATAAGAAAAGCCATGCTGGATCAGGCCAAGGCCCATAAAGCCCAGCAGTCTGTTCACACAGTGGCCAACCAGGGGTCTCTAGGAAGCCCACAAGCAAGACGACTGCAGCACCATCCTGTCTGTGTTCGACAGCATCTAATAAAATAGGCATGCTCCTCTGATCCTGGAGAGAATAGGTATGAATCATGCATTCCATGGTATCATGCATGGCATCACGCATCATGACTAGTATCCATTTTGACTAGTAGCCATGGATAGCCCTCTTCTCCATGAACATGTCCACACCCCTCTTAAAGCCTTCCAAATTGGCAGCCATCACCACATCCTAGGGTTACCAACCCCAAGTTGGGAAATTCCTGGATATTCTGGGGGGGGGAGCCTGGGGAGGTGCTCTGGCTCAGTGGTAGAGCATCTGCTTGGTGCACAGAAGACCCCAGGTTCAATCTCCAGCATCTCCAGTTAAAGGGACTAGGCAAGCAGGTGTTGTGAAAGACCTCCGCCTGAGACCCTGGAGAGCTGCTGCCAGTCTGAGTAGACATTACTGACTTTGATGAACCAAGGGTCTGATTCAGTATAAGGCAGCTTCATGGGTTCATCTCCAACCTTTTTGAGCCTGCAGGCACCTTTAGAATTCTGACATGCCATGGTGGGCACAGCCCTAATATGGCTGCCACAAAATGGCTACTGCAAGAGGCGGAGCCTACTACAAAATGGCTGCTGCAGCTGACATTCAGTCACACAGTGTGTTGTGACTGTGTTGTGGTGGCAGCTGCTGCCAAAGCAATGCTTTTAAAAATCTGCACAGCCAATCAAATCTCCAACAGCCTTGCTGGGCAAAAGCACCACCTGGCCCTGCCCACTTTCTAAAAACCCTTGGTGGGTGCCAGGAAAGATGTCGGCAGGTACCATGACGCCCAGAGGCTCAACGTTAGGGAACCCCTGCTGTACAGAACAATTAGGTATTTCAATAATAGTGACACTTATAAAAAGAGAGAGAGCAACAAGCACATGTTGGGGATGCTCTAGGCTGATCCTGCATTAAGCAGTGGGTTGGACTAGATGGCCTGTATGGCCCCTTCCAACTCTATTATTCTATGCAGGTCAAAGTTCAGAAGGTCACTCTCAATTAATGGTAGCTCAACTTTGTTTTGATCCTACCTGCCGTTTATGCAGTACTTTCATTGTTCCAAGCGCTTCATATACAATGATTACAATCATCCTTGCAAGAGCCCTTTAAAGTCGGCTGGTCTTAACATCTTCATTTTGCAAAGCGGGGAGGGGTGCAGGGGCTGAAGCTGAGAGGATACAGCTTGCATACGGCCACTTCATGAGCTGATTGTCAAACTGAGCAATATGGACCAGTGAGTTCACAGCCCACACCTTGGTTATATCCTAGACGCACTCACCTTAACAGTTTTCTTAGCGTACTTATCCAAAGCCGTGCCTTGGGACTTGAAGATTTTCACGTTGGCCTTGAGTAAATCTTTCCGTTCCATGCCCTCTTTCCTTGGCATGGAGCCAACCAGAATGGCCACGTCGAGGTTTTTAAATGCAACATCTTCTTTGTCTGTCGCAATGACCTCTACAAAGCAGAAAGGAAGAGATCAGTGACAGTATCAGAAGGCTGATCCAAGGACAGATATCATAACAAAGCCAGTTTGAATACAGCTTTGATCAAAATCCCAGTGCGAGTCAGAAGTGCGGCACTCCCTGAAGATGAATAAGAATACAACTGGACACTATTGGAAATGTAAGGAAACAGATCAGCTATAGTGAAGTCCATGGAAGAACTGTTTAAATACATGATCATGGCTGCAAGAGCACCGATTGGCAGGCACACCAGCCAAAGCTGGGCAAATTCACTTCTTATGCAAGCTCAACACCTTTTCTGTTTCCATAGTGGCAGCGTGACCCTCAGCCTATACCCATAATACTGAACAACTATGCTATCCTAGCAATAAGACATCTTGTACTGTCCCAGTAGACCTCCAGTCTCAACATCTGCAGACCTCACTGCTTCTTCGCACCAAACCAAAAGTTAGCAGTTGATTTTTTGAGGGGGTCACCTCTTAACAGTGGAAGAGCGCAATCTTGCAGTTCCATAACCACACCGTCCAACACAGTCATCATAGGAGTGATATCCAACAGTATAAGAACAAGAGGCTGCGAAGAAACAAAACAAAACAGTAAAGTTGTGCAAAATTACTTAGTTCAACAAACATCGACCATAGTTAGGCAGATTAAGATTCTCTTTGACCTGTGATGAAAAAGACATTCACTTCATTTATAGCCCACCTTTCTCATAGAGACACAAGGCAGCCTACAACCGTTAAAAGTCAATAATACACCAAGAAGCATAAATATGATTTTTAAAAAACTATCCAGAAAAAATGTCCACGGACGTTACAAGTTTTGTGTCACCAGGTCCATGAGGCAAATGGACAAACAAACATGCAGGCGGTCAGATTCTATTTGACAGTTCTGTGACAGAAACATACTCTGCAGAGAACAACTGTAACGGAAACCACATTTCCCACAATGCAACATCTGTCTACTCCACTCTAAGGGCCCATTCCTGAAAGGGGGGGGGAAGCTTCTTAGGAGCTGGCATAACCCTGCACCTGCATAGGTACCACCTTATCACGGAATAAGGTGGCACCTTCACCGGCGGGGGAGAAAACATGCTGGCGTCCATGAGCTGCCAGCCCCTGCCGCCAGCGCAGCCACACCGGCAGGGCTTTCCTGGAGGGGAAAGCTGGCATGGCAGGGGGCGTTCCCGGGGGAGGAGCTGCCATTAATCAGCTTCCTCACCCCTTTCGCCCCAGGAATGCTCCCTTGTGCTGCGGTGGTGCTGGGCCACCTTTTTTAGTAGTGCAGCCCCATTGGAGGCAATGAGAGATTCCCCACCCTTTTTGATTTATTTCTTAAACTTATTTTTTTGCCTCCATGGCAGCTGGAAAGCCTTTGAGAAGGTGGCGCGCTTGCGCCGCTCCCGGCCACCGTGGATCTGTCCACCCCCTTTAGGATTGGGCTGCCTGAAACCCAAGCCAAGTAGGAATCCAGAGAGCTTTCGTCTTGATTTTAGAAGCTTGATACCAACTGGAAAGCCAGCCTTTAGGCTCCTCATTACTATTTATGGGTATAATAAAATTCCCTTTATTCGTTACCTGATCTTTGCCAAAAACATCCCCCTTAGCGATGCTGTAGAGCAGAGAGTAGGCTATCTGCCCCGCGGCTCCGGTCACCAGGATTCTGATCGGTTCAGACTGCAAGACAGAAAGATATTTGCGGACATCAGTATTGAGAACCAGGGCAACACATCCTCTCTCGTTGTAGAGCTAATAAGCACTTCCGAAGCCAGGACTGTACAGTGAAGATCTATAACAGGGCTGTCAAACATAAGGCCCGCGGGCCAGATCCAGCCCCTTGAGAGCTCTTATCCAGCCCGTGAGCCAGCCGAGGCAGCCACCCTCCCACTCTCGATCTGGGCTGGCGAGGCATGGCCCAACCAAGTGACATTTTTGTCATATCCGGCCCTTGTAACAACTGAGTTTGACACTCTTGACTATAATGATTAATAGTCCAGTAGCTCCTTAAAGACTAACAAAAATTCAGCGCCGCCAGAATTATTCTTGCAAGAAGATGGAAACAATCATCTCTGCCAAATGTAGAAGAATGGAGAGACAAGATGATGGAGTATGTGACCATGGCTAAGACGACTCACATGATGAACGCAACGGATGAGGAGACTGTTGATCAATTTAATGATAAATGGAAACTGTTTTATAAATATATGGAGGTTGAAGTTTAAGTTAGGTAATTAAGAAGAAAAAAGTAGAAAAT
This sequence comes from Euleptes europaea, assembly GCF_029931775.1. Taxonomy (NCBI): domain Eukaryota; kingdom Metazoa; phylum Chordata; class Lepidosauria; order Squamata; family Sphaerodactylidae; genus Euleptes; species Euleptes europaea. Next base: position 6,847,688 of record NC_079321.1, read on the forward strand.
TGTATATTTAGTCACAAATACCTAGGATATTTATTTTTGACACATACTAAAATTTTAGTAAAGTTAAACCACTAAGTGACAATACGCAACTTGCTCGAGTGACTTATAAGATTCGTTATGATGTTAATGTTGTTTTTCTTTTTGTAATTGATTTGTCTGCAGACGGATGTACCCCTGTTTATCCATTCCCCTTTTTTCCTTTTGTACCCTTTATTAAACTTGATAACAACAATAATAAAAAAAGACTAACAAAATTTCTGGCAGGGTATGTATGAGCCTTTGTGAGCCACAGCTCCTGGACTCTTGCTCTTTTCTACTACTAGTGACAGACTAACATGGCTACCCATCGCAATCTATAACAATTAATGTGTCTTCTTGGCCAGTTATTAGCACCAGCTTTAGGAAATGGGAGTTCTGCTGACTTCCGACAGAAAGCTATCTGTAGGCAGCCAGGAAGTAACAGTTCAGCACTGAGACAGCCAGAACTTACTGGACTTGCTTCCATTCCACCTATAATTTTAATGGCCCCAACACCACAAGCCTGTATTCTACCCCCTCCACTGAACCAAGCTGGAAGCCTTCCTCTAACAGAAGTGGCCATTCCTCCAACGGAACAGCCGAACGCTGGAGGAAACCTCCTTCACTTGGAGAAACTTCTCCCAGCCTAAGATAGGAAAACATATTTATTTGAGGAAAGTATTTTTTGTTTAAGAAAATACTTTAAATTAAATAAAGACCTTTCTATGATGATTCCAAAAGAGAAGAACCAAAGTTACAAATTACATTACAGTCGAAATTGAGCATAAGAACATAAGAAAAGCCATGCTGGATCAGGCCAAGGCCCATCAAGTCCAGCAGTCTGTTCACACAGTGGTCAACCAGGTGCCTCTAGGAAGCCCACAAACAGGACGACTGCAGCAGCATTGTCCTGCCTGTGTTCCAAAGCATCTAATATAATAGGCATGCTCCTCTGATCCTGGAGACAACAGGTATGCATCATGACTAGTAGCCATGAAAAGCTCACTCTTCCATGAACATGTCCACTCCCTTCTTCAAGCCTTCCAAGTTGGCAGCCATCACCACATCCTGGGGCAGGCAGTTCCACCATTTAATTATGTTTTGTGAGAAGAAATACTTCCTTCTATCATTTTGGAATCTGTCACTCTTTGCAATACAAAGTACAAATTATTAAAAAAGGTTAATTGTTCAGTTTTCAACAAGTACAGTTATAACTACTTCGACTGGCAGTGTCTCTCCAAGGTCTCAGGTTGAGGTCTTTCACATCACCTATTTCTTGGTTCTTTAGCTGGAGATGGCAGAGATTCAACCATGCTTTATCACTGACCCTTGGCCTCTCCCAAAAACCACTTCCTGCTGTTTTGGTTTAGATCAAGTGTGGTGTAGTTACAACTATTCAACCCACCATTCTACATCTGCCTAAACTGAAGAGTGATTGTTCAGGAATGGCACAATTGTGGAAATGGGGAAGGTTGTTGTTAAAATGGAAGCTGAAATGCTTGGAGGCTTCATAATATATAAGTCACGTCTCGGCCGTCAGATAATCATCTAACAAGAACAAAGAGTAACAGCTTTCTGCAGTCCAGGATCTGCACAAAATTGACATAATACCTGAGGAGATCAAAAGCCGATGGTGCAACAGAAAATACAAAAAGCAATTTGGCACCCCTCCTGTTAAAGGTCTAATTGTAGACAGAGAAGAAGCAGCGCTCCGGAAAGCGTGCACAATAGGCTCCCTTTTCAAAATCGGTCACCTAAGGCTTGCCTTTCTAAAAAACCAGGTATTAGTTACACTTGTTTTAAGAAATGCGGCACAAAGGCATTTCAGTCAGCGGCCTAAAATTAAACACTAACGAAACAACGCAGATCCTTCTTCGGGGCTGTTCGGCTTTTCAGAACAAGAGAGATTAACTTCACGGCAGTTAGGCTAAAAAACCTTGAACGACGCGGACCCAGAAAGGCCTAATTAAAAACAAGGTAAGTTCAAGAAAAATCTGCTTGTTACCTTGTTCTTAATACCCTACCTTCCACTTAGTTTCAACCAGGCTTTGCATGTTATATAAAGCTGAACGGCAGCTGTTCGGAAGCCGCTATTAGCTACCAGCTCCGTCACGGTTTTCCTTCAGGTCTGCAAGCGGCAGAGGCAATTAGCACCGAACAGGACTGGTCGAAACCAGAAAAGCGCAAGCCAAGCTATACGTTGCGGACTTTTCCTGCTGAGGAATTTGCACCGGGCACGAGCGACAAGATTACGTATCCTACTGGAGAAGGAGGGGCGAAAGTTCAGTTCTTGCTAGAAACATGTTGTCAGTGTATATGTACTTAAAAAAAATAAGCTGGGTACCCCAGGTTGGGTGGGATGATTAACAAATAAATAAATAATGAAAATGTAATTTATTAGAAGCGCTAGGTCAAGATTAAAATTATTTACAAACGTTAGAACAGCACAATGGCATTTCCTAAGGTTATCTCTAACCACATGCCATTGTGCTGTTTTAACGTTTTTAAATAATTTTAATCTTGACATAGCGCTTCTAATAAATTATATTTTCATTATTTATATATTTTTTTCATCCCACCCAACCTTGGGTACCCAGCTTCTGTTTTCTAGGTTGGGTTTTATTCCCCTCTTTTTTCTTCTACTTTAAAAAAATAACAGGAGTTTTAAAAGATTCATGATGATGAAGAAGAAGAGTTGGTTTTTATATGCCGACTTTCTCTACCACTTAAGGAAGAATCAAACCGGCTTACAATCACCTTCCCCTCCCCACAACAGGCACCCTTTGAGGTAGGTGGGGCTGAGAGAGCTGTGACTAGCCCAAGGTCGCCCAGCTGGCTTCATGTGTAGGAGTGGGGAAACCAACCCGGTTCTCCAAATCAGAGTCCACCACTCCAAACCACCGCTCTTAACCACTACACCACGCTGGCTCGACTACACCACGCTGGGAATAGATCACGTACCCAAACACCAATGTTTAAAATGATACCATTAAAAATATTTGACGTAAGGCTTATGGACCTATTCATACCAACTAAATGGGATTCAAACGCCGAACTTTCCATGTGAAAATTTCATGAGACCATTTTGTTATTGACCATGAATGAGCTTGGAGATTTCCCTTTTGTTACATACAGTTTTGAGCAATGTGAAGGAAAAAAAGGAATTTGTGGCCTGCTGGCAAGGAATGGCATGGAACAGGGGTGTCGAACATACGGCCCACGGGCCAAATCCGGACCCTTGAGAGCTTTTATTTGGCCTGCTAGCAAGCTGAGGCAGCCACCACCCCCATTCTTGACCTAGGCTATCGAGGCCCGGCCCGGCCAAGGGACATTTATGTCATATCCGGCCCTCATAACAATTGAGTTCGACACCCCTGGCGTAGACGTTATTAGGCACCTGGAGGCGGGTGCGAAAGTTGGCATCGTCTGAAAAGCGTGTCAAGGCCATCTCGATTCAAACAGCCTGTTCCTGGTAGTTTGAGTCCCTCTGGCTACAATCCTAAGAACACTTTCCTAGCTAGGAGTAAGCCCCAGTGTATAAAATGGGACTTACTTCTATGTAGACATGCTTAGAATTGCCCCCTCTGTTTCTTTCTTTTTTAATAAATTTTTATTAGTTTTCATAAAAAACATAACAAATTATAAATCGCATAAACAAATAACTAAAAAGAAGAACAAAAATACAAAAACTACAAAAAGAGCATTTATACTACAGTTTTACATCTTCTATTATGATATTATAGAGTATACAGTGCCCAAATACCCACCACCCACCTTAAATGTGTATCCCACCACTACTGGACTTCCAGAGAAGTATTCTGACAGTATTTAAAATTACCTTATACTATCATTATATCAACTACATTACAATTTATCTATAATTCATTAACTATACTTGTAAAATTCATTTTTGCCAGTTCATCCCAAAATGCGATGGCCTTTAACCAAGTTTTTTTGAACTCTTCCATATCTTTACAATGTAAAGAATCTGTAAGTTTGGCCATCCGCATATACAACCACAATTTCTCTCTCCAGTCCTTAATTGAAGGTTTGAATTGCCCCCTCTGTTTCTGAACAGTTGGGCTTTATGATTTGCCACTGGTTAGTTCGTTTTTAACTAGTTATCGGGTGATTATGTTTGGTTTTTTGGTATCTTTGACAGCCACCGAGGCCTAGTTCACACATGCAGGAGAAGGAAACAGTAGAGCAGACTGTACCACCCCAGGAAGAAGGTGATAAGATTCCAGTGCTGGATATTCCTTTCAGAATTAAAAAGACTGCGTTCAAATAGAAAACAAGCAGATCGGGGAAAGAAATTCTAAGTTTCCTCATTGCTTGCTAACATTTCTTGTTATTTTTATCACATCTCAATGAAGGGAGGGGCTGTGGCTCAGTGGTAGAGCATCTGCTTGGCATGCAGAAGGTCCCAGGTTCAATCCCCAGCATCTCCAGTTAAAGGGACCAGGCAAGTAGGTGACGTGAAAGACCTCAGCCTGAGATCATGGCTCAGTGGTCAAGCATCTGCTTGGCATGCAGCAGGTCCCAAGTAGGTGATGTGAAAGACCGCTCTGCCTGAGTGAGACCCTGGAGAGCCGCTGCCGGTCTGAGTAGGCAATACTGACTTTGATGGACCAAGGGTCTGATTCAGTATAAGGCAGCTTCATGTGTACATGTGCTTGTTCTAAAGATGTGATCCCCCCACCCACCCCTGGCACTCTGAAATGCCATTCTACACTCTCAGGTCTCGGTCACCTCATTCTTCTGCTACATATAAACTAGGCTCATGTGTCAGCCACAGGAAACAAAGGAGAGGAGAAACTCAACACCCTGAAAGCTTAAGAGAATCTTGGAGAAGAGATTTGGCAATTGGCGGGGTGGAACGGGATTCCTACATTGCTTGCCTGCCCCCTTTTTTAATCCTTGCATTTCTCCAGCTTGTTCTCTGCTAATAGTAAACTTAATGGACCCATGTTTGTCAGTAGCGTGGTGTAATGGTTAAGAGCAGTGGCTTGGAGCGGTGGACTCTGATCTGGAGAACCGGGTTTGATTCCCCACTCCTCCACATGAGCGGCGGAGGCTAATCTAGTGAACTGGATTTGTGTCCCCACTCTTACACACGAAGCCAGCTGCGTGACCTTGGGCTAGTCACACTTCTCAGACCCACCTACCTCACAGGATGTCTGTTGTGGGGAGGGGAAGGTGCTTGTAAAACAATCTGATTCTCCCTTAAGTGATAGAGAAAGTCGGCACATATTAAAAATAACTCTTCTTCTTCTAGGGAAGTAGATTGGGACAAGAGAGGGGTTTCTACATACTCAGGGGACCTCCCAGGTCGGCAGAAAAATATTTAAGGCCAGGATAAAGCAGGATATAAATTTTAAAATAAATAAAAATAAATAAAAGATAAGGATTGAGAATGCTCATTAGTAACTAACAGCCACAGGATAGAGGGCAGTAGAGTATTGCGGGGGGGGGGGAGGAAAAGGGAGAGGGGAAATGTCAAGGGAGGAGGATGTGAATCATAAGGTGCACATTTCCAACCCTATTTTCCCCCACACAGTTCAGGAGGTGTAAAGCTTTACAGGGCTCAGATCTGTTTCTAACTAGGATGTGGGCAGAAATGAGTGGGTGCAGAGGAGAGCGATGAGGATGATCAGGGCCTGGAGACCAACCCCTACGAGGAAAGGCTGAGGAGGTTGGGAATGTTCAATCAGGTCCAGCAGTCTGTTCACACCTCTAGGACAGGGGTCGGCAAACTCATTAGTCAAAAGAGCCAAATATCAACAGTACAACGATTGAGATTTCTTTTGAGAGCCAAATTTCTTAAACTTAAACTATATAGGTAGGTACACTGTATATTAACTTAATAAATTTTAATTAAAGTTTTAAGTCTTAATTAAACTATAGGCACACTGAATAAAACTTGATATCATACTTAATAGTGATCTTATTTATTGATAAAAATTAAATTGTAAGTCCCTGCCATTTCCCCCTCCCCGTCCGGAGTCCTCGTCTGGAGGCCTGGCCTACTGCCATAAAAGCCTATTGGTAGACCTGGCCTCTGGCTGAGTCCCATTGGGAGGCCAAGTCTACCCACTGGCTTTCTTGGCAGTAGACCTGGCCTCCGGAGGCCCATAGAAGCCAATTGGTAGACCTGGCCTCTGAAGGGGGACTTTTCCCCCTCCTCGGAGTCCAGGTCTACTGCCAAGAAAGCCAGTGGGTAGACATGGCCTCCCAATGGGACTCAGCCAGAGGCCAGGTCTACCAAAGGAAGCCCGCCCCGCCCAACAGCTGATAGGTGGGGGGGGCAGGAACCAACGAGCTGCCCACCCAGCAATCGAGCGGCTAGAGGGGAGGGGAAGCTTTAGCCTCCCAACCATTGAGGGCAAGGGAAAGGGGGACCCGGCCATTCTCTACGGTGGGGGGGGGGAAGACAACACGCCCGCTCACCCACTCTCTCTCTCTCAGGCGCGCCGGCTCCGCAGCCCGGCTGCCAGTGCGAGCGGGCGCAAGATCAGGGGCTCCGAACCAAGTTCGGAGAGCCGCACTCAATGGGCCAAAGAGCCGCATGCGGCTCTGGAGCCGCAGTTTTGAGACCCCTGCTCTAGGAAGCCCCCAAACAAGACGACTGCAGCAGCATTATCCTGCCTGTGTCCCACAGCACCTAATGCAATCCTTAGCAATACCCAGGAGAAAAAAATCACTGTCTTCTATGATTACCAGCAATGGCAGTGGTTAACAAAATACCAGGGAATGCAAGTGTATTTCGCGTCGGCTGTTGATTACAGCTGTTTCCCCATAATCTCTATTTAATCCCAATGATGTCAAAGGCATTTTTCCTGGTCAACCCAGAAATAGTATAAAGGATACACATTTCAGATTACACAAGATAACACCACTTATTCCTGGAGAGAAGGCCAAACATTCAATTTGGGCCATGAGAGATAACCGTCCCGCCTGTTACCTAACAGAGAATTATGCACTGCAGCTACAGATCACGAGAGAAGCGTGTGCGTGCCCGTCTCTCTCAAACTGGGCCTCCCTGCCCTCTCTTCTCCTCCCAGGGATCGAGGAGATGTGCGGCAGCATGCTTCTAACACAAGAAGAATCAGCAAACGATCCGCACGCACCACCTAACAACCACCAGCAAGAGCCACCGAAGAATGTGCAGACTTGTGATCCAAGTCGAGCTTTTCATTTGGCAAATGAAACCTGCCAGGAATCAAGCGTGCGTCTGCTTCAAGAGCACCTTGAAAAGAATCACGAGACGTGCCAGCAATTCCTCCCCGATCATTCGGAGGGAGCTGCTGCGAGCCAAAAGAGGGCAAACGGAGGATTGTGATCAGGCCCCTAGTTGGCATGTCCTCCGGGCAGGTGCCCTTGAAAAAGCATGTCTCTAACACCCTTTTTACTAACAGTAACCAGCGACCACCAATTTTAAACTCTCCCCTTTGCTGCTGACCGGCAGTTTCCCTTTCTTTCTCCTCTGCTTCTGCCACTCGCAGGGACTTCAAGCTGCCCTGCTTGAAGGCGAAGGCCTTCCTCCAGTTCTGCCTACAGACCAATAAGGGGACTCGGTGCTTGCTCCATCCCTCCCCACGATCCACAGCCACTAAAGGTTCTCTTCCCCCCCCCAGCTCTAACAGCCCCCCAATCCTTCTCTCCTGCCCTTCAACCATTACCTGCTGCAGGCAATTTTCCTTCTCAGGCCTGACTGAAACTGGCAGGAATCATAGAATTGGAAGGGACCACCAGGGTGATCTAGTCCAACCCCCTGCACAATGCTGGAAATTCATAACTAACTCCCCCCCCCACACCCCCAGCCAGGGAAGGAGAGCTTACCACCTCCCGAGGAAGCCTGTTCCACTGAGGAACCGCTCTGTTAGAAAATTCTTCCTGACGTCTAGACGGAAACTCTTTTGATTTAATTTCAACCCGTTGGTTCTGGTCCGGCCTTCTGGACCAGAAGAACGATTGGGTAGTGCGGACTGCAGGGTGGCGGGTTCCAGTTCCGAACCCTCGTTGGCATAAAAACACTCCACGAAACTAGAGCAGGGGGGGAAGGTTCCAGCGCTCTTCCCTGGCTTGCTTTGCATTTGCAGGGAGTTTTGAAACGTGCGACCCTCCACCTGCAGTCCATTTGACAATGTCAACCGTTCACCACCTCATCCATATCTCCTTCCTGGGTGTGCATGAATCAGGCTTCAGACAAGGCATGAGTCGCTTAACGCCACTTTGGCTTTTGACTCCAAGGAGCTCTTCTGAGTCCTTACCAGATGCAAGTGGGGCCGCAAGCTGGCCTTAAGACTTCCTCCTCCTCAAGAAGAAAGGAAAATTCCTGCAAGAATCACAGCGACAAGAGATCTCCAACCCTTTTCGCTGTCCCTGGAGGTGTGCTATTCCTGCATAATATTGTCGAAGGCTTTCACGGTCAGAGTTCATTGGTTCTTGTAGGTTATCCGGGCTGTGTGACGGTGGTCACAAAAATACCAAAAATACCAAGACCACGGTCACACAGCCCGGATAACCTACAAGAACCTATTCCTGCATATTTCGTTCTCTCTTTCAGGGGTGGGGGGATAATTCTTAGCTCCTGCCAACTACAAAATAAACACACTTAGGTATTTTTTTCTGGCCTCCCCTTCTTGTTGAGGCATCCTTATCACCAATCCCAGAATCGCAGGTACAGGATCTCACCTTTGCCTTGCAAGGTGGCGGATTTTAGAGGCGTGGGTTCAAATCTCCGTTCCGTTATGCAGTTTACTGGATGACCTTAGGCCAGCTCTACTCTTTCTGCCTGATCTGCCTCACAGGGTTGTTGTGAGGGCTAAAAGGACATGGAAGAGGACCATGCAGCTTGGAAGAAGGGCATATGGGGAAAAAACGTGACAGATAGTTCCTCCCCGCCCCCTTCCCTGGAAAAGCGCTAAAAGACATTTACCCACCGAATTGGATTTAATGCATGTCGTTGTATTATTCATAAACGCTTCTTCTCCCCGTCCACCCCCCCCCTTTCAGATTCACTAACCATGATGATAATGGGAGAAATGACCACTTCTGCTCCTCGAGGTCACCTCTAAGCAAAACCGCACAGCTCCAGAATGAAAGGGAGAGAGAAAGAGAGCGACGCTGGGAAGAGAACCAAAAAGGGGTGGAGAAAGACTCTCTCCCCCGGCTCATTTTGCCCCCTGGTAATTGTAGTCCTCGGCTCTTCGACATTCCGCTATGCGAAGCGCAACCTCGGCGTCATAGAACTACAACTCCCAGCATGCATCGGAGACCGCCTCTCCCCCCCCCCCGCCCTCACGACAGATTTGACCGACGGGGCTACGCACAGACGAGCTATTCGGACCTGCGCATGCTCGTAACGTCTGGCGAAGGGGAGGAGAATCGGTTTGGGCTTTGACGTAGGGCTCACGCGCTTCTCGGTGAGGAGGGCGACGTTGACGAGCGCATGCGCTAGAAGGAGGCGGGACCGTCTCCTGTAGGATCTGTGGGAGGGCCGGAGCCCGGATCGCAGGGTTAGAGTCGGCTGCTCTTAGCCATGACGTCACGCAGGCTCTGGTGGTGACTTTTAACTTATTTTTAATGTGTTTGTAATTTAATTTGTGAACAAATCTAAAAAACGGGACAGGTTTAGTGGTGACTTTTTGAAGAGTTTATAAATTATTAATTTAAACTTCATATATATATATATATATATATATATATATATATATATGAAGTTTAAATTAATAATGTATGTATATATATATATATATAATTTCATAAATATTTCATAAAATAAAAATAAATATTTTTATTTATGATTGTACACTTTCTTTTCGTGCCCCCCGCGATGTCGTCTTACGAACATATATAAATTAAAAAATAATAAAATAAACAAATATTCAATACATATATATTAAATATATTACATATAATATACAATAATATTATATATATATAATATTCCTGCATATTATATATATATATAATATTCCTACATATATATATATATTTCCTGCACTGTGCAAGGGGTTGGACTAGATGGCACTGGTGGTCCCTTCTAACTCTGATTCTATCTATCTATCTATCTATCTATCTATCTAAAAACAAAAACAAAATATAGAATCAGAGTTAGAAGGGACCACCAGGGTCATCTATACGTTTTTGAAAAATAATTATATATATTCCGCTATTATTTTCCAAAAACGTATGCATCCGCGCTTTGCATCCTCATCGGGGCCACCAATGCGGTTGACGGGTTAAAACAAAAGAAACAGACCGGAAGTGCTACTCAGAGCCGCCTCTGGCGTCTATATTTGCCGCTCCCCGGCGGGTTTTCCCCGCGCACGCGCCAATCGAACCGCGAGGCGAAGCGGGCGGAGCCAGCTCGGCTCTTCCCTCAGAGCTCGACCGGATGCTTCGCCGGTTGCCAGGTGACGAGAGGAAAGCGCGCGCCTGACAGAGCCAAACGGCTGCTGGAGGGGAAAAGCGCCGCCGCCGGTGACCCGCAGTTGCTTGGCTGCCCCTCCGCTCCGACTGGTGAGCGCTCCGGGGCGGGGGCTGGAGAGGGGCTTTAATGCCGCGCCGGATCTACCCGTGTTAGATTTTGGGGGCGGGGCCTAAGAAGGGCGGGGCTTGGGGGGAGGAGGGACTTCAGTGCCATAGAGTCCAACTGCCGCCCCTTTTCTCCAGGGGAACTGATCTCTTGTCTCCTGGAGACCAGTTGTAATAGTGGGAGATCTCCAGCCTCCACCTGGAGGTTGGCCACCCTCTTTGCAATGGCTACAACTATAACAATAAAATACCAGGCACCTTCAGCAGGGGATAGTGCCAGAGAGTCCAGCAACTTTCTCCAGGGAAGCTGCTCTTTATTGGCTGGAGAACAGCTCCAATTCCAGGAGATCTCCAGGCCCCACCTGGAGGTTGGCAACCCTAGTGCTCGCCTGGCTGATGCAGGGGGAGGTTGTGTGTGTCTGTGTGTGTGTCAAAGCTGCCTTTATGGGGAGGGGGCGGCCGGCCTCTGCTGTCTGCCTCCATTCCTTTGGCTTTAAGTTTACTCCCTCTTCATCTGTCTCAAATAATCCACGTTACTCAGAAACCACATTTGCATTGGATTCAACGGGAATTTCCTTCCATGGGATATGTGTTTTGGGATTTTTTTCACCGCAAAACCCACTTGCAAACCATTCTGAAAGTGCATTATCCAATGAAGGGTTTCAGAGGGTGGCTGTGGTGCGCTGCAGTAGAACTGCTAGATTTGAGCCCACTAGCACCTTAGAGACCTACAAAAAAATGTGGGGGGGCCCCTGTGAACTTTCAGGTGGCAGTTATCTGACGGAGCTTTATTTATTTATTTAGATTTGTACCGCGCTCTTACCCCAGCCGAGTCTGGGCCCAGAGCGGCTCACAGCGTTTAAAATACATTACAATAAAATATCAAATGATAGAAATATAATCCAATAAAATCCCAATACTAAAACTAGTTGTCACATATCATTTGGTGTGCAGGTTCGCAACAAGTCTGGGCAGGCAATCAGTACCCCAGTCAGAGGCAAGTTGGTACCGAATAGTGAGAAGTGACTCTTGAAAATGTATACCCTGAAAATCTTGTTGCTAGACCGAGAAGGTGCTATTGGATTCAAATCTAGTTGCATTTTCCAATGTGGGTGAAAGCCTAGGAGTGAAAAGTGTCCGGCTGCCTTGGAGACTAGCGAGATCGAGAACGGACTAGGGAAGTAGTGGCCCCGGTGGCGCTGCAAGTGTTGCAGAAAGCGCTCAGCTCAGTAACACAAAGAAATGGGGAATTGGCTCATCCATTACTCCCTCCTGAAAACTGGCAGCAGTAGGGGGACAGGCAGTTGGTTAATTGGCATCAGTTGCCATTGCCAGTTAAGGGTCTGAGCCAAGCGGCCCCTGAGGTTCTGGCAGAGTTGCTAAGAGTTTGGTTATGCCGGTGACCCTCTAGAGCAGAGGTCTGGCTGGGAATTTTTTCTGTCAATTAAATGGCCTCTGATCAAGATTTGATTCTAGCCTAACAAAATTTATTCTAGTCAGTAAATCAAAATGAGCGAAGTTCTGATGGCTCGTTGCCGTGTGTGTTTATCGTCTAGCCTAACCTACCTTACAGAATTGTTGTGAGGAGAATGACGTAAACTGCTTTGGAGGAGGAGTAGTTGGTTTTTATATGCCGACTCTCTGTACCACTTCGTCAGGCCGGGCCATGTGTGCCATGAAATTTAATGCCCGGGTCTTTCCAGCTGCAGTCCAACACTGGGTTCATATGCCTCAGTTTACCAGGAAGAACTCTGGGTAACATCAGGCCAGTCATTAGCTCTCATTTTCTTCACACTGTTGTTGCGATAAAATGAAGGGGTGTGTGTGTGCCACGTATGCTCTTTGGAGCTCTTTGGAGGAATGGTGGGATAAAAATAAATGCTTTAAAAATATGTGTACAGTGTAGAGGCCTGACCTGGGTAGCTCAGGCTAGCCTGGACTCGTCAGATCTCCGAAGCTAAGCAGGGTTGACCCTGGCAAATATTTGGATGGGAGACATCTGAGGAATATCAGGGGCATAATGCGGAGGCAGGCAATGGCAAACCACCTCCGAACGTCTCTTGCCTTGAAAACCCTAGGGGCGGGGATCGCCATAAGTCAGCTGTGACTTGACAGCACAAAAAGTAATAGTGCTTAATTGAAATTGATCTTGGCCAGCGTGGTGTAGTGGTTAAGAGTGGTGGACTCTGATCTGGAGAGCTGGATTTGATCCCCCATTCCTCCTCATGAGCGGTGGAGGCTAATCTGGTGAACTGGATTTGTTTCCCCACTCCTACCCATGAAGCCAGCTGGGTGACCTTGGGCTAGTCACACTCTCTCAGCCCCACCTACCTCACAGGGTGTCTGTTGTGGGGAAAGAAAGGTGATTGTAAGCCGGCTTGATTCTCCCTTAAGTGGTAGAGAAAGTCGGCATTTAAAAACTCGTCTTCTTCTGTAGTTACAGCTTTTCCTTTTTTCTTCCTATTCCTTGTTTTAACTGCGTCTCTGTGAATTAGGGTTGTCCTTCAAACCTAGCAGCTTTCAGTGAGTTACTATACGGTGAAGTTACTTTTTAACATTGCCTTTTGGGAGATTGAATGAATAGCAAAAGACGGTGCCTCCCTGGTGCTTTAAGTGACTATTTATCCTGCATAATTGCTTGGGATTTGCATCACGAATTTTCATTAGGTGCAAAGGGGGTTGGCAAGAACCGAGGCTAGACAGAACTGGGAAGCCCAGTATTCTTTTGAGGAGATACTGGAAGGAGGCCAACATGGGATGGAGGCAGGGAAAGGATCTGTTTTAGAAAGCTAGCTGGTGGGCGCTTGTTTTACCAGCCTCTTAGCACAGTTGTAAGGCCAAGCCCCAGGGCCTTTTGCTTAGCGTCTTCCATAGTGTGAACAGCTGTGAATATAGGAACAAGATACTTTAATCCTCTGTTTCTGCATGAAACTTCCAAAACAGGTATACAGAGTGTGGTGTATACATAGGGAGGGGACATGGCTCAATGGTAGAGCATCTGCTTGGCATGCAGAAGGTCCCAGGTTCAATCCCCGGCATCTCTAGTTAAAGGGACCAGGCAAGAAGGTGACATGAAAGACCTCTGCCTGAGACCCTGGAGAGCTGCTGCCGGTCTGAGTAGACAATACTGACTTTGATGGACCAAGGGTAAGGTAAGGCAGCTTCATGTGTGTTGATGTGTGTACATGATGATGTGATATTTTTAAAGTATTGCATAAGTATAAATATATTGACGCAGCTTGGTGTAGTGGTTAAAAGTGGCGGACTCTAATCTGGTGAACTGGGTTTGATTCCCCACTCCTCCACATGAAGCCTGCTGGGTGACCTTGGGCCAGTCACAGTTCTCTCTGAACTCTCTCAGCTTCACCTAGGGGAGGGGAAGGGAAGGCGATTGTAAGCTGCTTTGAGACTCCTTAAAGGTAGAGAAAATCAGGGTATAAAAAACACCTCTTCCCCCCCCCCCACTGTGTGATCCTAAGTGACTTTATAATCCCCAGTGGGTTCAATAATACCTACTTCAAAAAAAATGTATATAGGATTGTAACCTTAGCTACTTAAGGATTCATTCACAAGGCCCATTCTCTTAATCAGAACATTTTGTTATGTGCAGTACATTCAGAAGTACAAATAAAACAATAGCTGAACATAAGGAGTATTGTCGTTGTTCGTTGTTATTTAGCGCTGATGGAACTTGGTGATTTCAGCCACTGTGTGTTAAGTGCCGTCAAGTCGCTTCCGACTCATGGTGACCCTATGAATCAAAGTCCTCCAAAATGTCCTATCTTTGACAGCCTTGCTCAGATCTTGCAAATTGAGGGTCGTGGCTTCCTTTATTAAGTCCATCTATCTCATGTTGCATCTTCCTCTTTTCCTGCTGCCCTCAACTTTTCCTAGCATGATTGTCTTTTCCAGTGACTCTTGTCTTCTCATAATGTGACCAAAGTATGATAGCCTCAGTTGAGTCATTTTAGCTTCTAGGGTCAGTTCAGGCTTGATTTGATCTAGAACCCACTGATTTGTTGTTTTTGGCAGTCCACGGTATCCGTAACGCTCTCCTCCAACACTATTTTATGCTAAAGTCAGGCACTATGACTTTCTTCTGTTCAAAGCTGGTAGGGTAACGTTATTAAATGCTGCTTGCATTTCCCCACCTATCTAGATTAGGACTGGCCTATACTGTAGCCCTCTCAACATTAGAAAAGCTAGACATATGCATCAGTTAAACCTGTGAATTTAGATCCGCAGGGGTTTTTTGAATTTATAGTTCCCAACTAGAAATTAATTCTGCTGAAGTTGGAAACAACAGGACACAAAACCAGAGAGCCAGTTTTTAGATACCTGCTGCAAGATTTTTGTGCTGCTCAGCACTATTGAGGTAATATTTAACTCAAATTGCAGGAAATACTTGAAATTCCATTCTAACAATATCCAGCAGAGCATATTAAACCAATATTAAGTTTCACATACCTGAAGCAAAATGCTCTCACAGCATCTTGGGTACTTGCATTTTGCTGGAACACGCGGAATTATAGACTAATATTTCATTTTACTCAGTCTACAATGAGAGCCCAATTTTAATTCTATCTCCAAAAATGTAGCATACTGCAGGGAAAAATAATACATTTGAATGTTGTGTTTTAATGTAGTCCAAACTTCGGCGTCTTCCCTTGTACTGCTAATACTATAGAATTTTCTAAACTTTTAAAAAAGACCTCCATGCACCCTAATGGAAATGGTATCAGGTTATATGGAATAGACGGGATTGGGTAGCTAGTAATTCCTTTTGCACTGGTGAAGTAAGTAAAAAATAGTGTGGTTACATAGTGAATCTACACTAGCATGTTATCATTAGGGTGTTGTTACACTGATGCTTATAAAGAAAAACCTTATGAAGAAGAAGAGTTGGTTTTTATATGCCGACTTTCTCTACGACTTAATGCAGAACTTCCAATGTGAAATCAATGGGCTTTGACAGGAGTAACTTCCTACAGTGGTGGCAGTTGCTGCCAAAGGAACTTTAAAAAATCTGTACAACCAATCAGATCTCCAAAGGGCTATCAGAAACTCTGCCGGGCAAAAGCCCTACTTGGCCCCGCCCACTTTCCAAAAACACTTTCCAATGACTACCAAGGGAATGTTTGTAGTTATGCCACCTATTTGGTTGGTGTAACTTGACACTGTCACAAGGGCATATGGGTGGGCAAAGGAGTCTCTGATGGAGTCTTACCAGCCAGGTGTAGTGGTTAAGAGAGGTGGTTTGGAGCAGCGGAGTCTGATCTGGAGAAGCAGGATTGATTCCCCGCTTCTCCACATGAGCGGCGGGGGCTAATTTGGTGAACCGGGTTTGATTCCCCACTCCTTACACATGAAGCCAGCTGGGTGACCTTGGGCTACTCACAGCTCTTAGAGCTCTCTCAGCCCCACCTACCTCACAGGGTGTCTGTTGTGGGGAGGGGAAGATGATTGTAAGGCACTTTGATTCCTCCTTAAGTGGTAGAGAAAGTCTGCATATAAAAACCAACTCTTCTTCTCTGCCCAATGACTTGCTGCACTAACAGCTCACCCAACCCTTGGATGACTTTCACTCTCACCCTTTGGTATGCTGCCACCAACTGGTTGTTTTAGGAATTACCTACCGAGAGGGCCAGTACTCCCAGCTTCACTTCCGGTGTTGCAGTTCTGAGGCTCTGCCTAGCGCCCATGTCTCCTGCTACCCAGCAGCCGGTTATCATGTGGGGAGCCTACCACACTAGTGCGTTGCCGAGGTCTTAGCAATTTAGGAGCTCACTGCCTCCCTTCTCCTGGTGCTCCTTACAAATAGTGTTCTCCAGTGGTGGAGGTTTATGTGGCATGGAGAACAACTACTAGCATCTATTTATTTTTGCCACCAAGTCACAGCTGACTTAAGGCAAGAGATGTTCAGAGGTGGTTTGCCATTGCCTGTCTCCGTGTCAGTGTGGTGTAGTGGTTAAGAGTGGTGGTTTGGAGCGGTGGACTCTGATCTGGAGAACCGGGTTTGATTCCCCACTAGCTCCACATGAGTGGCGGAGGCTAATCTGGTGAACTGGATTTGTTTCCTTACTCCTACACATGAAGCCAGCTGGGCGACCTTGGGCGCTAGTCACAGCTCTCTCAGCCTCACCTACCTCACAGGGTGTCTGTTGTGGGGAGGGGAAGGGAAGGTGATTGTAAGCCGTAATTCTTCCTTAAGTGGTAGAGAAAGTCAGCATATAAAAACCAACTCTTCTTCTTCATGACCCTTGGAGGTCTCCCATCCATATACTTGCCAGGGTCGACCCTACTTAGCTTCTGAGATCTGACAAGATCAGGCTAGCCTGGGCTAACCAGGTTAGGGCAGTTGCATCTATAATAGTAAAGAATGTGTTAAAAATAAAAAGTCTACTCTATACTCTGTGCAGCGATTTAGCAAAGTATACAAAAGACAGGTGTAAACATGCAATTTTCCTGTCCCTCCCTCTCTGTATATGCTGTAGCTGATCTTATTCTAAGCAGGGCTCTTTAATGTAGAAGTTGCTGTGTTCAAAAAGCTTCCTGCTACCTTGGTCTGCTCCACGCGGCAAAGGCGGCCATCAGGAGGGAACTGAAGCGTCAGAGTTCCCCCCTCCAGATGTTGTCGGCCAACATGGACCTGCCAAAATGGATGGTTTTTCTCTCTTCTGTATTTCTACCCCCTCGTGGGTCAAGGAATCTCCCTGAAACCTCCAGTAACGTTAACAGTCTAGCCCCGTGTTGGCGAACCTATGGCACGCGTGCCGGACTTGGCATGCCGAGCCCTCTCTGTGGGCACGCGTGGGTAAGTTGAGCAGCCGTTGCGTCTGCCTTCCCTGGACTCCCCGCCGCCCAGCTTAGGGGCTTTGAACAAACATTAATTGTTCAAAAGCATGCCAAATGCAAACTTTTACCTTTCAATAAAAAGTTGCTTGTATCATTGAAAGCTCTGTTATTGTGTTTTTCTTTTAAGGCAAAAGATGTTAATGTATGTGTTGTTTTTTCTAAACTAAAACCTCGGTATTCAGGTTAAATTTCCGTGTTGGCACTTTGCGATAAATAAGTGGGTTTTGGGTTGCAGTTTTGGCACTCGGTCTCTAAAAGGTTCGCCATCACTGGTCTAGCCCCTCCCGCCCCCTAGTCTCTTTGTCCCTTCCAGGTGTCAGTTTCTGGTCAATGTGTGAACTGACCATTTCATTGTCTCTGGCCAGGCTGGCCATTAGCATTTCCAAAGCTTTGGCAGGATGTTTTAGAGGTTACTAGTTAATTGGGTTGCCATAAGTCATAAGTGACTTAGCAGCATTTAACACACACACACACACACACACACACACACACGCACACATGGCAGAGCATCTTCTTGGCAGGCAGAAGGTCCCAGGCTTAATCCCGGCATCTCCAGTTAAAGGGACTAGGCAAGTAGGCAATGTGAAAGATCTCTGCCTGAGACCCTGGAGAGCCGCTGCCGGTCTGAGTAGACAATACTGACTTTGATGGGCCAAGGGTCTGATTCAGTATAAGGCAGCTTCATGTGTTCATACGGGCAAGACTTGAAAGCAATTGACTTCCCCCTTTCTGCCTGTCTTCTGCCAGGAGAGAGAAAAAATCGTGTAAAACTAAACATGGTGGGTTTTATCCAGCCCAAACCCTGAAATGAAATGCATTTCTTCTCCACAGGCCGTATTTAGTCAAGATTGGTTATGGCTCACGTAACTGTTTCAGTTGTACAACCCTGCAATACCCAGTAAGTGTAAATTGTTTGGGATTGGGGAGGGGGAAACATTTGCTGCAGTCCATGTTTGAGGCAAGGGGTCCCTCTCTCTTTCTTACCCATTAGATACCGCAAACATATGTTCCTACCCCAACTTGACTTCTTAAATTCTGAACCAAAATCCACTTGGTTTTACTGAAAAACTTATTCTGCAACTTTAAGAAGTTCATTATGTAACACAAACCTTTGGCATAGTTCGTTTGTTTTCCCTTTAGTAAAATTCTTCTCAAGTTGTGGGTGGTAATTAACCTTCAATGGACTGAACGGAGCTAGAATTTCACCTTAAATTTTATTTTTTAGCTCTAATACTTTTCTCCTTTATTCTCCTACTGTGATCAAAGAATTGCCATTATCTTGGAGAAGGGGAAATAACCAAATTTTTCCCTATGAGTTTGTACCTGAGATAATTTTTTCCCCTCTGCCACAATTCTGCTTTTATAAAACGTACTGAAAATTAATTGATAAACAGCCGTTATGCACTCTATTTTTTTAATGTTGATTCTTAGAATCTAAGTTTTGTTTCTGACTAGGCAATCATTAGGGCAAGTGTGTTTGAAGAAAGATCGGATCTCTCCCTTGGTCCATCAAAGTCAGTATTGTCTACTCAGACCGGCAGCAGCTCTCCAGGGTCTCAGGCAGAGGTCTTTCACATCACCTATTTGCCTAGTCCCTTTCATTGCAGATGCCGGGGATTGAACCTGGGACCTTCTGCATGCCAAGCAGATGCTCTACCACTGAGCCACAGCCCCTCTTGAGTACCACAAATTAAAGAGTAAATGTCATTTTTTCCCCTCCTAAAAAGTAAGGCATGTACAGGGAGAGTGTATTTTTAGCTTTATTAACATACATAATAGCCCTTCCAAAGATGTTGGTGTAAGAGTGTGTATCTGCAGTGGAATCAAGCCGTCTTGGGATAGATTTTGGGAGACCTGCAGGACCTTTTATGCTTGCAACTGAAGCAAAGACATTTTAAGTGACAGCAGAAAGATTGACTGCTTCATTCATAAGGCGAAGGATTTAAAAAGTTAGTCCGAAGTCATTACATTGAGGTAACCCAGTCACTGTCAGCTAAAGAATGTATCTTAGTAAAAGCTCAGATGTGCGAGGATGCCTGGGGCTATGAACTTGTTTTACTATTTCTCTATCTCTGAGCAATCAGCATGACTAACAATTGCAACTTATTTTTTATCATAGTCAAAGCTGGCGTGGTACAAAAATTTGTTTCATATTGCATTTAGACTCTTATGGAAACCTGCAGGTGTTCCAGAAATGTGTCATCTATGAAAATATGTATCATCTAGAAGGAAAACAGCATATCATGATTATCCGTGATTCTTTGTAGCGGCTATTAAACATAAGGGCCTTTGAATAAACCAGGGTTGGAACATGACCTGTCCAAAAATACTTGGACACCTGGTTGGACACACGAAGCTGCGTTATACTGAATCAGACCACTGGCCCCTCAATGTCGGTATTGCCCGCTCAGGCTGGCAGTGGCTCTCCAGGGTCGGTCTCTCACATCATCTGCTACCTGAGCCTTTTATAGCTAGATCACAATGGGTAGCCATGTTAGTCTGTCAAGAGTAGAAGAAAAGAGCAAGAGTCCAGTAGCACCTTAAAGACTAACAAAATTTCTGGCAGGGTATGAGCTTTCGTGAGCCACAGCTCACTTCTTCAGATAGAAGAAGTAGCTAGAGTTTTATAGCTAGAGTTTATAGTTTTATAGCTTTATAGCTAGAATTCACCCCAGCATGGGTGGTGATGGCTGCTAACTTGGAAGGCTCTAAGAGGGGAGTGGACATGTTCATGGAGTAGAGGGGTATCTATGGCTAGTAGTCAAAATGAATTCTAGTCATGATACATACCTGTTCTTTCCTGGATCAGAGGAGCATGCCCATTATATTAGGTGCTGTGGAACAGAGGCAGAATAATGCTGCTGCGGTTGCCTTGTTTTTGGGCTTCCTAGAGGCACCTGGTTGGCCACTGTGTGAACAGACTGCTGGACTTTATGGGCCTTTTATGTTTTTATATTCTTAGAGGTGTTGGGGATTGAACTACGCTGCATTCAGATGGGGAGGGGCTGTGGCTCAGTGGCAGAGCCTCTGTTCGGCATGCAGAAGGTCCCAGGTTCAATCCCCGGCATCTCCAGTTAAAGGGACTAGGCAAGTAGGTGATGTGAAAGACCCCTGTCTGAGACCCTGGAGAGCCGCTGCCGGTCTGAGTAGACAGTACTGACTTTGATGGACAAAGGGTCTGATTCAGTAAGGCAGCTTCCTGTGTTCATGTGAACTTGTACATGCCAAGCAGATGCGTTATCACTGAGCGATGCCCCCTCCCTAAGTTGATAAAGAATTGACCAGTTATTTAGAGCTCTAACCATCAAATGGTTTTGCTGGAGGTAGGGATGGCAAGCTCCCAAATATTACCCACATGTCCCCCTTGCATGAATGGAGTACCATCAACACACATTGTTTTCACAGGCATAGGATTGCCCTTAACTTTAATGGAAGGTGGGCCGTGTTCTCTGGTTACTAATGTTATTTGATAGGAGCCGCCTGCGCTACTCAAAATTAGAAAGCTGTGGGGGTTTTTTGGTGTTTTTTTTTTAAGGAAGCATCTCTTGATGCCAGTTAAATCTTCCTTAGATGTAAGTGTTGGAAACACCTGGTCAGGAAAAGAGGCCGTCGGCGGTATCTTTCTTCCTTGAATGGACTGAAGCATACTTCTTAGTGCAATTTAAAAGTCCCCTTAAGAAGTGTGAAAATTCTTTGTATAGTTCTTCCTTTCGAGCGGGAAAGTTCACTCCATCATGCGTCCAAAGTACCTCATCAGTTTCTTTGCCATTTGAAATGTAAAGGGGTCCTCTAATTGCATATTTTGTGCCTGTGGTGGTTCTATCCCGACTGCCTTCGATTTCTTGTAATTTGCCTTGGATTTTCCTAGAAAGCTAATTTTCTGTGCTGCGAGTGGGAATGAAGGCCTGAGGTTCTCTCTGATATTAAGAATGTAATCTGTGATTTTTATATATATATATATATATATATATATATATATATATATATATATATATATATATATATATATATATATATTACATGCACACAATCTGAAAGTCCATTCTCCTTTTCCTTGGGAAAGGCGGAAGTCGCCTGGAATGTGGTAATCCTTTAATTTAAGTAGATATGTCAAATGCTTGAAGATTAAGCTTTCCATGTAAAATGTGAATTTTTAATGAATTGAGCGGAATATGTTTCTCTCTTCTAGAGTTGGGAGTAATGGGAGTGGGGAAACTATCTTGCTGGAACAGCAGAATAACTGGAACATGCATACCTTTTGTCAAAGTGACCTTTTAAAGATGCAACTCTACTCCAAGGGTCCTCAATCTCTATGAGCCTGGTGGCACATTTGGAATTCTGACACAGTGTTGTGGGCGCATCCACAAAATGGCTGCCGCAAAATGGCTGCCGCAGGAGGCGGAGTCAACTAGAAAATGGCTGCTATGGCTTACCTTCAGTCACACAGTGAAAATCCTTGTGCTGTGGTGGCAGCTGCTGCCAAAGCAATTTTTAAAAAAAATCTGCACAGCCAATCAGATCTCCAATGGCCATCAGAAGCTGTGCTGGGCCAAAGCCCCACATGGGGCTGTCCCCTTTAAAAACACTTGGTGGGTGCCAGGAAAGGTTTCAGTGGGTGCCAGGGTGCCCAAGGACGCCATGTTGGGGACCCCTGCTCTACTCAGTTATGACTGAAAATCGCTGCCGGTATCCATTATTTCAGTGGATTCTTGTGTGAGAGAGTATGCTTAATTATACAGCTTGTCAAATTTGATTATAACATTCACACAATCCTAAGACAACCATCAACCATATCTGTTGGGTTGTATCGACCCACAAATGAGCCAGCACTCTTCCTGGAACTGAGCTCATATCTTAGAGGTAAAGCCTATGAGCTCAGTTCCAAGAAGAGTGCTGGCTCATTTGTGTTAATTTTGGACAATGGTATCATTTTCTGCATTCCTCGAATCTTAATTTAAAACAGAAAAAGTATGGCTGGGTGCTAATTAGCAGCTGTTAATTCCAGAGCAGCTTTATGAATACGGAGTGTAAAAGAGTCAAGTCGGTAAAAATGTGTTTGAAAGCAGTTAAAGTTTAATGGGTAGATACATAACTCTGAATTCTTCCAGAGTAAATATTATACAGGTTGAGTATGCCTTATCCAGACATCCGATATTTGGACTGACCCCAAAACCAGACTTTTTTGAGCCGGCATGCAGGCATTACTCACAGGCCCTCAGTAGTACGCCAGTTTGCCTTCTGATGGTTCAATGCACACAAAATTATTAAAAATATTGTTTAAAATTACACTTGGGCTATGTATATAAAGAGGAGGGGAGAGGCTGTGGCTCAGTGGTAGAGCATCTGCTTGGCATGCAGAAGGCCCCAGGTTCAATCCCCGGCATCTCCAGTTCAAGGGACCAGGCAAGTAGGTGATGTGAAAGACCCCTGCCTGAGACCCTGGAGATCCGCTGCTGGTCTGAGTAGACAGTAGACTTTGATGGACCAAGGGTCTGATTCAGTATAAGGCAGCTTTGTATGTTCATATGTATATAAAACATAAATTAATTTTGTTTTTAGACTTGGTTCCATTCCACAAGATATATCATTATAAATATGCAAATTTTCCAAAATATGGAAAGATCCGAAATATGGACCACTTCTGGTCCCAGGCAGTCCGGATAAGGGATATTCAACCTGTATATACATGTGTATATACAAGTAAATTGCATTTTGCCTGACTATATTTGTGCAGTCTGGACCCTTGCCATTCGTATAATAGAGTGTTCCTTTTGTAAGTCAGACGTGTTATTTCCACTGGAGGACTGTAAAGGCGAAAGTCGAGATCTACACTCCGAGTAAACACAACTGCGTAGCCATCTTCTTTGTCTGCAGTGGGGGATCTCAGAATAGGTATCTGTTTTCCTTTGATGTTCGTGCAAAACAGATAAAAATGCATAAATTGCTTATAATCAGAGATGAATTAAAGCCAAATAGCATCCCAGAGGACAAAGCACCCCAGGGCACCCATCGGCAGCCTAACCAAATGACAGACCGAGAGAAGAACTTCAAAGGTGCAAAATATAACTGCCAGGGACATCCACAAAGAATCTAGATGCTAATGGAAACCTAATTTTCACAGTTCTGAGATGTCCTGGTTTTCGCAAAAAAAGAAAGAAAAAAGAGAGATGCTACTCATAAACGCCTACTTTGTCAAATGTTCTGCTTTGTGGTTCTTTCAAGGAAACACATAGCAAGTTAATGTTCGATTAGGGAATAAAAGCTTCCAGCGGTATAAACATTGTCTAAGGAATACGTTGTTTGAAATGGGAATGTGCTACTTCAGCGTCAAAGGAATATTGTTGGGAATTTCTTCACTTTTGTAATCAGCGTAAAGTTGTACTCCGCTCCTCAAATTGTATAGATTCGAAAAAGGACTATTTATTGCATAGTGGGATTAAAGCAATATTTAAGCGGGGGCACATCTTATCCCTACAATGGCTGCTGATAATATAAGAATCGTTTTTCTTCCGACAGCGATCTCGTCCGGTTCATGCCTGTTTTGCCCACCTATTCAATTGCATAATTCGCTTAAGTTTTGAAATTTCAGTTTTTGCTTTTTTGGGTTAAACATTTAGTTAAATTTTTGTACAGTTGCTTTTTGCACAATGATATAACAGGTGGTTGTACCAGGAAGTGGTACAGGAAATGGTATTTTAGGGGAGAGATCTCTAAATTGGATGTTGCTCTTTAAAAAAAATGACCAGCAAGAATACGTATATTCTTATAAAGCAGTCATATCTGTATATTGTACTTTAGAGCTCACACAGATGAAAAGAGTGTGCATCTTGCCCTTTGTGTGAAAAACAGCTTTGTTGAGTTGTTACAGGTTTTTTAATTGAGATTTATTTGAGGATCTAAGAGTGCTGTAAGTATCCATGTGCGTTTAATATTTGTGTGTACTGTTCAAAGATGGAGATGATAAGTAAAATTTCATTATTATAGTTGGGAGGGGGAACTTTACTGGCAAAAGGCCAAGAGTACAGTCTTGTCAGATTACAAACATATTTATTTTCTGTCCATTAACATTCCTACGGGGCATAATTAATTAGACAAAAGTGTGTTTGTTACTGTTCTCTCCAGAATCCTTCTCCTAGAAATCACTTTTCTCAGCCTCTCTCAGGATATATATATTTTTAACCTCTTCAGGGAAGTCTTGGCCCAAAGTCTCAGTTTTGGCCTTACGGCATCCGGTGAGAAACCGCGTTTTCCCATCAAAAGCTGTCAAGTTCTCTCGTTAAAACCTGTCTTACTGAACAACGTGTTCAGAAATGTGTTCTACGCATATTTAAAATGGTTGCTCGTCTATTGCCAAAGTTGGAATAATAATATTTGAAGAACCAGATTTCACTACGAAGGGCATTCGAAAGGCTTTGTGTGTTCCATATAGGAAACTTTCAGATGTTCCCTTTCATTTGAGATGCAGGAACAATTGCATCCATAAACAAAAGTCTGCCTAGAAAACGTCGGGATTGACATCACCCCATGGGTCAGGAATGACCCGGTGCTTGCACAGGGGACCTTTACCTTTATAACCTGATTTAACTTTTTTAAAAATTTGTGTTTTGTAAAATTTAAAAGATAGATTGACTCTATAAAGGAAGCCACAGTCCTCAATTTGCAAGATCTGAGCAAGGCTGTCAAAGATAGGACATTTTGGAGGACATTAATTCATAGGGTCGCCATGAGTCGGAAGTGACTTGACGGCACTTAATACACACACGCACACACAATTTAAAGATTGCATCGTTCTAATTTTATGTCTCACTAGCAACAAATGCTTGAACTGAAATATTTGATTAGGAAAAATAAATCGTGTGGTTCAAATGTTATATTCAAACAAATCCAAAGCTCTACAAAAAAAAATATTTATTGGAATAATATTTGCAAACGTTGAAAGGCAACATAACATTGCACTTCCCTTTCACTGGGGAGTATTTCCCCCTTAAATTTAAACAAAGGCACTGAAAACTACTTGCATGCTAATTTTGCACCCCCAAAGAACTGTACATGGTATGCCAGGGATGTGGTTGTCTACTTGTTTGTTTAAACAGAATTTAACTCTTATCCATGGAGGTCACTGAGGCATCTCCGATCATATTATCACTTGTACTACTTATTATTTTTCATATCAGATTGGTGATTGCAGTGTGATGTAGGGGTTAGGAGCAGTGGACTCTAATCTGGAGAACTGGGTTTGATTCCCCACTCCTCCACATGAGCAGCAGACTCTAATCTGGTGAACCGGGTTGGTTTCCCCACTCCTACACACAAAGCCAGCTGGGTGACCTTGGGCTAATCACAGCTTTCTCCGAACTCTCTCAGCCCCACCTACCTCAGAAGGTGGCTGCTATGTGAAGGGAAGGGGACTGTAAGCCGGTATGATTCTCCTTAAAAGAGAAAGTTGCCATATAAAAAACAACTTTGGGCATGGAGTAGGGGTCACTGGGGGGTGGGAAGGAGGTAGTTGTGAATTTCCTGCATTGTGCATGGGGTTGGACTAGGTGTCCCTGGCGGTTCCTTCCAACTCTATGATTCTTCTTTCTTCTTCTAATATTGTATTGGTAAAACTGCTTATTTTATGAAACAAGGAATCTTTAGAAATGGAAAAATGTCCATCCCGCATCTCTGGATTAGTGCAGCGATTCCCACTATGGCGCCCATGAGTGCCGTGGTGTCCGTCAGTGTGATTCTTGGCACCTGCTTGCTTCCTAGGTATTGGTAGGGTTGCCAGGTCCCTCTCTGCCACCGGCGGGAGATTTTGGGGGCGGAGCCTAAGGAGGGCGGGGTTTGGGGAGGGAAGGGACTTCAGTGCCATAAAGTTCAATTGCCAAAGCAGCCATTTTTCTCCAGGTGATCTGATCTCTATCGGCTGAAGATCAGTTGAATTAGCAGGACATCTCCTGCTACTACCTGGCAGTTGGCAACCCTAGGTATTGGTGATAAAATCTAAAGGCTTTTGGCAGAATAAGGGAGAGACGGGGATCTTTTGAGTCACTCTCCACCAGCCACCCGATGAGCAAAGCACAAAGCTCGTCCCCGGCAGGCGCATCACAGCCTCGTGCTGACTGCGTGGCCGTAGACACAGGCTTTCTGATGTCTCTAGACTTGCCAGCCTCTCCCCGTGGTGATGCGGGGAGCAAACCCTCCCTTTCTTTGGAAACCAAAGACAAAACGGCACCCGGGCCGAGAGCAAACCATCGATCCTGGCTTCTCTCCAGCCCTTCAACGCAGGAGGTGCTTCAGAAAAGCCCAGGGAGGCATCACCTTTGCATCCGCAGAAAGCATTAATTTGGAAGCAGCTGCCTCTTTTGTAGGGCGGCGCTTGCCTTGGAGCCTCCTGGCATTTTGTGGCACCTCCCGAGCTCGTGCGACTGCTCCAGCAGCAGCCATTTTGTGCTGGAGTCCATGATCCTTTCTCAAAATTCCCCAAAGTTCCCACAAGCTCAACAAGGCTGGGGGCTACTGGCTTAGTGTAATTAGCTCTAGGTGAGATTAGAAGAGAGCAGCCGAAATAATCAGGGGGCTAGAGCGACTGCCCTATGAGAAGCGGTTAAAACGCTTAAGTGCTGTTTAGCTTGGAAAGAAGGTGGTTAAGGAGAGACATGCTAGAGGTCTATAAAACTATGCATGGTATGGAGAGAGTGGACAAGGAGAAGCTTTTCTCCCTTTCTCATATTACCAGAGCATGAGGTCCCTATTTTGAAAGTGTCAATACATCGGTTATATACAAATCCATACTTTGTGGTTTTCTTGGAGTACTGTTTGTTTGCTGTTTATATTTATATCCCACCCTCCCCTGTCTAGCAGGGCTCAGAGCGGCTCACAGCAAAACGATAGATCACAATGGGTAACCGTGTTAGCCTATCTATAGCAGTAGAAAAGAGCAAGAGTCCAGTAAGCACCTTAAAGACTAACAAAATTTCTGGCAGGGTATGAGCTTTTGTGAGTCAAAATACTTAAATATTAAGAAGGTTGGTTTTTATATGCCGATTTTCTCCACCTTTTCTCCACCGATTTTCTCCACCTTTTAAGGAGAATCAAACCGGCTTACAATCGCCTTCCCTTCCCCTCCCCACCACAGACACCTTGTGAGGTAGGCGTGGCTGAGAGAGTTCGGAGAGAACTATGACTAGCCCAAGATTACCCAGCTGGCTTCATGTGGAGGAGTGGGGAAACCAACCTGGTTCACCAGATTAGAGTCTGCCGCTCATGAGGAGGAGTGGGGAATCAAACCCAGTTGGAGCCCACCGCTCTTAACCACGACACTACGCTGGCTTAACCACTTACCCACTGCCACTGCACTGTCCTGCCCCTCCGAGGCATCTGGGCACCAGCAGCTGCCCAAATCTCCACCTGGCAACATGCCTCTCTCCCGGCTTTCCTGACACTTGGAGGGGTTTTCCCTCCCTCTTTTGGTACCGCTGCCCCCAAATGCACAGCATGTAGTTAAGGGAAGGACAATAGGTCATCGGGAAAGGTTATGAAAATGTCACGTTTCAACACTAGATGGCACTATTGTGTAAAGTGTGTATTGTGTCGTGGTAACTTTCGATAGTGAACCCCGCATGCCTTTTCAAGAGTCGGTGTTAGTTTTGAAAGTTATGGACAAGTTCTTAAAATTCTCTGTTTGCCTGGAAAACTCCCCAGAATGACCGCACGAGTCTTTCTTTCCCATGCATTAAGCAAGGAGTGTTCTGGGATCATTTAAGCTGCATAGTGCTACTAGTCTCTGCTACTTGCACTGTGTCAAAATTATTCACTACTTTGATTCCAAATGAGAGAGAAAAGAGAGAAGTCATTCAAGTAACTTTTTCTGCAAGATGGGGAGCTGGTAATTTCAGAGTCATCCTGTATATAGTAAAACAGACTTCCCTTGTATTGCTTCAGATACACCTTAAAATGCCTTAGGATTAAAGCAATTATGTGAAATACTATATTGCCTACATTTGAAGCTGGTGGTTGATTGGGTAAAAACATGAAATACAGCTCTCTCCTCCCTCCCCCCACCCACCAGAATAGTGAGTGTGGGTTGCCCCCGTCTGGTCTACCAAAATTATGCATTCTTCAAGTAATCCCACAATATTAAAATAATTAAATGGTGTATTCACAGTTTTAGTAATGCGCCATAATTGACGTTTGTAACTCTTTGATATTAAAATTAAAAAGACAAGACAACCGTCTTGCTGAGAATGCACAAATGCTTGCTCACATATCTTGGGTACTTGATTTAATTTGAATCTTGCCAAGTAAAGACTGTGTGTGTGTGTTAAGTGCCATCAAGTCTCTTCCGACTCAATGGCGACCCTAAGAATCAGTGTCCTCCAAAATGTCCTGTCTTTGACAGCGGTGCTCAGATCTTGCAAATTGAGGGCTGTGGCTTCCTTTATTGAGTCAGTCCACCTCTTGTTGGGTCTTCCTCTTTTCCTGCTGCCCTCAACTTTTCCTAATATGACTTGTCTTTTCCGGTGACTCTAGTCGTCTCACGATGTGACCAAAATACGATAGCCTCAGTTTAGTCATTTTAGCTTCTAGGGTCAGTTCAGGCTTGATTTGATCTATAACCCACCGATTTTGTTTTGTTTTTGGCAGTCCACGGTATCCGTAATACTCTCCTCCAACACCACATTTTAAAAGAATCCACTTTCTCACTCAGTAAAGATTGAGATCACTAATAAGGCTCTGCACCCCCAATGTATGTACCTTGTTGAGCAAATGTTTAAGAAGAAGAAGAGGGAGTTGGTTTTTATATGCCGATTTTCTCTACCACTTAAGGAAAAATCAAACCGGCTTACAATCACCTTCCCTTCCCCTCCCCACAACAGACACCCTGTGAGGGAGGTGGGGCTGAGAGAGCTGTGACTAGGCCAAGGTCACCCAGCTGGCTTCATGTGGAGGAGTGTAGAAACTAAGCCAGTTCACCAAATTAGCCTCCGCTGCTCATGTGGAGGAGTGGGGAATCAAACCCAGTTCTCCAGATTAGAGTCCGCCTCCTAACCACAGCTCTGAACCACTACACCACGCTGGCTGTCCTTGTAAGATGGGGGGGGGGATCTAAATTTAAATCTCTCTCTTCACTGCTTTAGATGTTTGGTTAACATATATGATTAAAGACTGCAATTTTCCTAAAAACTACGCATGAAACTTATTTGTCATAGATCACAGTATAAAGGTTTCATAATGTCAGCTTAGCTGTCCTGTATGCACTTTGTTATTCAAATGCATTGGCTACTTGACAGGACATAATAAGCGGGGATTTAAGTGACCTAGAAACCACCACCGAGTTGGCACTGGTTCCTAAAATGCAGGGTTGCCACTCTGAGGCTCGAGGCGACGTGCCAGCGCGAATAGCACCCGCTTAAGTAGACCTTCTGCCACCGGAGCCCTTTCAGGATCAGACTTTCATACCTCAAGAGTAATCTTCTCTTCACAGTTGCTTATTATATATGTTGCATGCGGTGCGAATGCTGGGCAAAGGGCACCTCTCCCATTTAATTACACAAACATGTTTTAAGTAATACGACTTGGTATTATTATCAAGTAGCCCAGGAACACACGTGTTTTGCAATCCTGAGAACTGGCAAGTCAAGTTACTGAACATCACACTTTTCAGTGGAAAAGCTGAGGTCGGTACTTTTTCACCAAAGGATCTCTCCAAAAGATGTACAAAGCAAATCAAGCTAATTGCTGGAAATGTTCCGAAATGGAAGGAACTTTTTATCATCAATGGTGGGCATGTAAAAAAAAAAAAAAAGTCAACAGTTTTGGAAGAGAATACATGAAGAAATTCAAGCCCATATTTCAGGTCAATTTCGAGTTCAATCCCAAATACATGTTGTTGGGTATAACACCCCCACAAGTGAACTCAGCTCATAAAGAGCTTTTTCAATATGCGACCACCACTGCCAGAATCTTATATGAAACCTATTGGAAATCCAGTCCGATCCCAGACATTGCTGAGTGGATTAACAAATTATTTGATTTTGCTTTGATGTCCAAATTAACATATTTGATGAAAGTGAACATAACAGATTATTTTAAGATAAAATGGCAGCCACTATATGATCATTACTCACATGCTCTAAACCTGGTTCTCTGTTATTTGCCCCCAAGAAGTGAGTGCAGTTTTCATGTGTGTACTTTCTACAAACCTTGTGCACATTTTAGGATTCTGAAACCAATTCCTCTTTTCTCCTGCCGCAGGGCTCTTCTAACCCATCCCGGCCTATATAACTTTTGTAGCAAGAGAACTTTGAAGGAACACGCTTTCCTTCTAAATGAGCAACAGAAGGATCGTATCTCAAGGGGCTTCCTCAGTGGAGAGTGGTTACTTATTTATGGTCGGCATTTGAAAAATAGATATTGGTTCAGCAACTACAGAGGAAATGGGAATGGATTCGGATGGTTGGAAGCATTTAACTGGAACATGACAAGGAAGTTGTTAAGAAGAAGAAGAGCTGGTTTTTATATGCCGACTTTCTCTATCTTTTAAGGAGTCTCAAACCAGCTTGCAATCTCCTTCTCTTAATCTCCCCACAATAGACCCCTGGTGAGGTAAGTGGGGCTGAGAGAGCTCAGAGAGAGCTGTGACTAGCCCAAGGTCACCCAGCAGGCTTCATGTGGAGGAGTGAGGAATCAAACCCGGTTCTCAAGATTAGAGGCCATCGTTCATAACCTCTACTCCATGCTGGCTCTGAAGAGCCATGCTGGATCAGACCAAAGGTCCATTAAGTCCAGCATTCTGTTCTCACCGTTCCCAACCAGCTACCTCTAGGAAGCCCACAAATGGAATGTTTTATTGTTTTGTTTTGATGTTTGCTTCACTGGGGATTCTGAATTTCAAGCTGGGTACCCAAGGTTGGGTGGGAAGAAAATATATATAAATAATGAAAATATAATTTATTAGAAGCGCTATGTCAAGATTAAAATTATTTAAAGACTTTAAAATATCACAATGGCATTTCCTAAGGCTGATATCTATAGCCACATGCCAGATGCATTTCGGCCTGTATGGCCTTCCTCAATGGTCTATTAGAACCCATGTAAAACATGCACGCATTCACAGGTATATATACATATACAGACAATATAAAACAGACCAGGCATGTAATAGGTTGTATAATATATTACCAATTGCATAAACATCTGGTAAGATTTTCTCAAGTTGTTATGCTGGGCTGTATATTATATTGTGAATGTGTGCATGTTTTACATGGGTTTCTAATAGACCACTGAGGAAGGCCATACAGGCCGAAACGCATCTGGCATGTGGTTATAGATATCAACCTTAGGAAATGCCATTGTGCTGTTTTAACGTCTTTAAATAATTTTAATCTTGACACAGCGCTTCTAATAAATTATATTTTCATTATTTATATATTTTTTCTTCCCACCCAACCTTGGGTACCCAGCTTATGTTTTCTGGGTTGGGTTTTATTCCCTTCTTTTTTCTTCTTCAATCCTGAATTTCAGACAAATAAATAAAAATATGACCTTTGGTCTAGAAATAGTGAGTGGAAATAGAAATTGCAGTTTGGAGACCTTCGGTCTGACGTTGTCACCTGCTTTTTCTCGCAGGAGGCAGCCCGCAGGCTGGTTCCGAAATTTTTGTATAGAAGTTCCAATTTCAGACATGGGTCTTTATCGGGGCAGATCTTTGGCAGGGCCTTCTGAAACCATCTAGTAGGCTTGTGTGAAATGTGTTGGTGGATCTACATAACACAATCCCTTCTATTGAAAAAGGTAGCTTATACTTTGTTGGCAGTATTAGATGTTCATTAATCAAAGCAACTGAACATTACCTTGAAATCCCAGTGAAGCCGAGGAGTCTTAAGGGTGTGCCCAGGGCCGGCTTAGCTACCAAGCAAACCAAATCAGTGCTCGGAGCAGCTGATCTTTGAGGGGGGGTGCAGGTGGCATTTACTCGGCTGTTCAGGATTACTGGCCCAGTTGGAAAGCACGCTCCAAATGCTTTTGTGGGACCACAGCCGTAAAAGAAGAAGAGTTGGTTTTATACCCTGTTGTTCTCTACCTTGAAGGAGTTTCAAAGCAGCTTACAATAGCCTTCCCTTCCTCTCCCCACAACAAACACCCTGTGAGGTAGGTGGGGCTGAGAGAGCTCAAAGAGAACTGTGACTAGCCCAAGGTCACCCAGCTGGCTTCTTGTAAAGGAGTGGGGAATCAAACCCAGTTCTCCTGATCAGATGCATAGAATCGTAGAGTTGGAAGGGACCACCAGGGTCATCTAGTCCAACCCTCTGCACAATGCAGGACATTCACAACTACCTCTCCCCCCACACCCCCAGTGACCCCTACTCCACGCCCAGAAGATGGCCAAGGTGCCCTCCCTCTCATCATCTGCTTAAGGTCATAGAATCAGCATTGCTGACAGATGGCCATCTAACCTCTGCTTAAAAACTTCCAGGGAAGTCCACCGCTCTTAACCACTACACCACACTGGCTCTCTTAGCTGAGACTTCAGAACGCTAGCCTCCATCCTGTCTCAGTCATGGCACCGGGTCGTTGCACACCACAGAGTTCTTCGGTAGACTACCACGAAGACCAAAAGGGCCCG
The DNA here is from genome assembly GCF_029931775.1 of Euleptes europaea. Lineage (NCBI taxonomy): Eukaryota > Metazoa > Chordata > Lepidosauria > Squamata > Sphaerodactylidae > Euleptes > Euleptes europaea. The sequence continues at coordinate 6,880,716 of NC_079321.1, forward strand.
CACTGTAGACTACCCACACAAGACTTTGGTAGACTACCCACGTAAGTGAACGCCTTCCCTGCCTTATTTATCTGTTTCCTGACATCGGAGGATTCCTGGGGAAGGCATCAGTCGGAAATCCTTCCGGAGATGCCGTTGACAGTGTGCTGTGCTGCAGCTGCTGGAGCTTTGGCGTGGTGCTGCCCCCCTCCCTCTTGGGGGTTGGTTTTGCCTGTGAGTGTGCGTTCCGGGTCCGGTGTGCAAAGCAGGGTGGTGTGCTGGAGCCCCTGGTTGCCCGCCTACTTGGGATGACTGCCCTGGGCCTTTTGCTGCCTACTGTATAGGTTTATTAGCATCACCCCCTCCACAACTGGAGCTGCCATAGGAAGCTGCACCCTGTCTTCATTCCCCCTGGCTGGAGGTGCTGCCGCAGTGTCAGCACAAGAAAGACATTGGCTTTGGTTCCAGAGAGGTAGCCGTGCTAAGTCCGCTGCTGCCAAAACAGCAGATTCTTGTGACGTCTTAAAGACTAACAGATCGATTGTGGCATAGGCCTCTGTGAGCCAGAGCTCATTTTGACAGCAGCATCTGCATTAGATTATGATGGGAGCCATCCTCGGGTTCCAGAGAGGGCTGACAGTGGGAGAGACTGGCTTGCCTAAGGCAGCAAAACAAACTCATCACAGAGGCAAGATTTGAACTTGGGCTCTTGGCGGGGGGGGGGGAGTTGGGTCTCTTGGAAGAAGAAGAAGAAGAAGAGTGGGTTTTAATATGATGACTTTCTCTACCACTTAAGGAAGAATCAAACCTGCTTACAGTCACCGTCCCTTCCCCTCCCCAAAACAGACACCCTGCGAGGGAGGTGGGGTTGAGAGAGCTGTGACTAGCCCAAGGTCACCCAGCTGGCTTCATGTGTAGGAGTGGGGAAACAAAGCCAGTTCACAGTCTCTGCCGCTCATGTGGAGGAGTGGGGAAACAAGCCCAGTTCTCCAGATCAGAGTTGACCGCTCCAAACCAGCATTCTTATTCCACTACACCACACTGGCTCAGTCTCAGAAGCTCAGCTCTTGTCATCTTAAAGGACCATGATGTTTTAAGGCTTCAGTGTAGAGTGTCCTGGTGTGATGGTGTGCCACATGGATGCCCACAGGGAAGACTGCTGAGGGTGAGTAGCAAATCCAAACAGCGCCATCCTAAGCGCAGTTACACTCTTCTACATCCATCAAAGTCAACAGACTTAGAAGGGTGTAACTGCTCAGGATAGCACTGTAATAAATTCCCCCTCGCCGGAGGTGCTGCCGCAGTGGTGGTTTCAGAGACCAAAACTAAGACTCAAAGCAGTGGCAAGGACTGGTTTGGGGGTGGCAGGATTTTAGTACACTAAAATAATAGGTATGATTTTGAAGCATCTTTGGTTTGCATGGGTTTGCACCGCAATTTAAGAAAGATGTAGACAAGCTGGAACGTGTCCAGAGGAGGGCAACAAAGATGGTGAGGGGTCTGGGGGCCCGGGCCTCCCCCTCCCCCCTCCGCCGCCATGGCGTTCACGTTCGTCGCCTTCTGCTACATGCTGGCCCTCCTCCTCACCGCCGCCCTCATCTTCTTCGCCATCTGGCATATTATAGCTTTTGATGAACTGAAGACCAACTACAAGAATCCCATAGACCAGTGTAATACCCTCAACCCTCTTGTACTTCCTGAGTATCTCATCCACGCGTTCTTCTGCGTTATGTTTCTGTGCGCGACAGAGTGGCTGGCGCTGGGGCTCAATTTGCCATTGCTGGTGTACCACATTTGGAGGTACATGAGCAGGCCTGTAATGAGCGGACCCGGATTGTACGACTCCACCACCATCATGATTGCAGATATTTTAGCATATTGCCAGAAGGAAGGATGGTGCAAATTAGCCTTTTACCTTCTGTCCTTTTTTTACTACCTATTTGGCATGATTTACGTTTTGGTGAGCTCTTAAAAGCCGATGCCCGGTGGACTTGGATCCAGCGAAGTGCATGCAGAAAAGCCGCAAGACACGGGATTTATTTTCCAAGAAGAACCCGTTATCAAGCTGCGGAATCTGACGATCACAGTCGCGATAGGGGAAAAAAACAAAAATGAACGACTCCCTTTTCTCCCTCCCTCCTTCCTCAGAAACATGCCCACATTTTAATACCCGCAAAAAGACTTTTTTTTTCTTTAAAAAATATGCTGGGATGTTTAAAAAAATTACATAAATCAATGTCAAGCGACCGTTGAGTAGTTTTGACCCTGCAGTCCCCGAGGAACAGCCGTTCCCCCCCTCGTATTGCCGACCTTATTTCTTTTTGTTTACTGGGCTTTGTAGCGGTCGTTTTGCTTCTGGATTTCCATCTTAGATGTATTTGATGGACATCATGCTTTTCTGTACGTTCTCTCTTAGGCAACTCCTGTGTGTCTTATAGATGAATACATGAGTACAACTATGGGGGGGGGGAAAGATGGTGAGGGGTCTGGAGACCAAGTCCTATGAGGAAAGGTTGAAGGAACTGGGTATGTTTAGCCTGAAGAGGAGAAGACTGAGAGGGGATACGATAACCATCTTCAAGTGCTTGAAGGGCTGTCACATAGAGGAGCGTGCCAAGTTGTTTTCTGTTGTTCCAGAAGGTCGGACCAGAACCAACGGGTTGAAATTAAATCAAAAGAGTATCCATCTAGACATTAGGAAGAACAGAGTGGAATTTTCTAACAGAGTGGAATTTTCCTCAGTGGAACAGGCTTCCTTGGGAGGTGGTGAGCTCTCCTTCCTTGGAGGTTTTTAAGAAGAGACTAGATGGCCATCTCATCAATGCTGATTCTATGACCTTAAGCAGATTATGAGAGGGAGGGCACCTTGGCCACGTTCTGGGCATGGAATAGGGATCACTGGGTGTGTGTGGGGGAGGTAATTGTGAATTTCTTGCATTGTGCAGGGGGTTGGACTTGATGACCCTGGTGGTCCCTTCCAACTCTGTGATTCTATGGGTTGGATCCAGCACAAAAATTTCTGCTCACACCAGGGCTCTTGAACAAGTGGAGGCACGAGGAAAAGGCTGCAGCAGCAGCGGCTCGCGCCAAGTCTGACTTATTGTATCCACACTTGCCTTTCTGCTCGTGCAAGATATCATTCAGCCAGTTTCTGTGCACTATAATACATAGGGAGGGAAGTGCTGGGTGTTGCACCAAGACCTAGTAGAAGTGGAACTGCACGAGGTTGGATTGTTGGATTTGAGCCAATGTGTGGATGGGGGAGTGTCAGCCTATATATGGCTTTACCCAAGTTTTCCTAGTCTTATAGGCTATCCATCCAAATTGGGTGACTTTGAAAGTGATCTCTTGATTCTTACCTGCCAGCATAACTGAGAGAAGAGTCCTTCTGTTTTTGCTGGGATGGCGGGAAATTATGGGGATAATCAGAGTTTCCCTAATGTGACTATAGATCTTACAATCAAAAAAAGATATGCTCTAGGGTCTCGATATTCCCATCTCCACATAAGCATGCACATTTTTTTGATGGTATATATCTATATAAAATATATATCTATATTTTGATGGTAAGCCTCTATATCTACCCTCAAGAATTGCTGAGAGCAGCATATCATACCTTTTTATAAGGTGAAAATCATTCTATGCTCAGAGTGACAGCCAGTGTGGTTAAAATGTTGGACTAAGATCTGGGAAACCCGGGTTCGAACCCCCACTCTGCCATGGAGGATGTGCAGTAAGATCCTGTGCATGTTTATTCAGAGGTAAGCATGTTTATTTCAGAGGTCAACAGGGCTTACTCCCAGGTAAGTGTGCGCAAGGCAGTGAACTCAGTGGGGCTTATTTATGAGAAGAACGCAGGAGGGATGGAACCTGAGTGAATAAAAAAACTCAGCTACACCCCTAGATGTTATCATTCCCTCAGTCATTCACATAAAAGAATGTGGCAATTAAGAGACTGGCTTCCCACGCTTCTGTTTCGTCACCTCCTGCCGCTGGTTCTGCTCGAGTTCAAAGTTATATGTCACCCTCCACCTCCTGCGCAAGCTCTGCGTTTCACTTGCCCCTTCCTCTCTGTGCCACCTCCTGCTGCTCCTCCTCCATGCGCTCAGTCTCAAACAGTTAAAAATGCATGTGTTTGATGCTCCCCCTCCTGCCACAGGCAGAGCTGAAGCAGCACACCCAACCCCAGTTTTGTGGATTGTATAAAGCAGATTCCTTGGCTCCATCATCAACCAAAAGGGAGACCACAGCCAAGAAATCAGAAGGAGGTTGAGAGAAGGAGCTAGAAATGATTCTGAAGTGTAAGGATGTGTCACTGGCAACCAAGATCAATTCATGCCATCGTATTCCCTATTGCTACACATGGGTGTGAAAGCTGGACAATGAAGAACACCAATAGGAAGAAAGTTGATTCCTTTGAAATGTGATGTTGGAGGAGAGCGTTACGGATACCGTGGACTGCCAAAAAAACAAATCAGTGGGTTATAGATCAAATCAAGCCTGAACTGACCCTAGAAGCTCAAATGAGTAAACTGAGGCTGTTGTACTTTGGTCACATGGGAAGGCAAGAGTCACTGGAAAAGACAGTCATGCTAGGAAAAGTTGAAGGCAGCAGGAGAAGAGGAAGACCCAACAAGAGATGGATTGACTCTTTAAAGGAAGCCACGGCCCTCAGTTTGCAGGATCTGAGCAAGGCTGCAAAGATAGGACGTTTTGGAGGACATTGATTCTTAGGGTCGCCATGAGTCGGAAGTGACTTGATGGCACATAACACACATAAAGCAGAGCTCCTTTTGTTTCTATCTCCATTTGTCATAGTCCTGCAGGTGGGCTGCACTAAATTGGGCAAAGCCTCCCTGTCGCCGGATCCAACACCTCCGCAGAGTAGGAATAGCCTGAGGCTGGTGCTGCTGTGTTCCCAGCTTCGTCCTATGCAGAATTATCTCGATATCTAATAGCCAAGTCAGAGCCAAACTACAGATATATAAATCCGCAGACTGGGGCTAGACTGACTAAAAACAGTTTATTTTGCAAAGTTGGGGGCTCCCCAGGTTTGCAGAAAAATCTGAAAAGTTATATATACTGGGGGGTTACCCTCTTCCCAATAAAAGAGTGTTGTGAATCACAGGCTGATGAGTTGTCTAGACTGAGGTGGTAGCTTGTAAGCTCAGGCTTTATAGAACCTGAGGCATTGGGATTGGTTAATTGGATCATGTGCTGGAACCCAGACAGGTGATCCCAGTAAGTGCTGCTGTGTTCAAGTGGCAGCACCAGTCCTTTGGCGCACAGTGTCTGGCATTGCGCTCAGATGATTGTGGGTCCTTTTTTCAGTCCCACCCCAGTACTTTACAATATACACTTAAGTTTGTGCCAGCATGTCAAGTTTTCTTTGGATTCTTCATGATTGGAAGGGTTTGTAAGTTACAATAGCATTTAGGTCACTGTGTGGCTACAGATGTTACTCATAAAGCTGCCATATAATGAATCAGACCCTGTCCATCAAGGTCAGTATTGTCTACTCAGACCAGCAGTGGCTCTCCAGGGTCTCAGGCAGAGAGTCTTTCCCATCACCTACTTGCCTGATCCCTTTAACTGGAGATGCCGAGGATTGAACCTGGGACTTTCTGGATGCCAAGCAGATGCTCTACCTCAGAGCCATAGCCCCTCCCCTATTAGATGGTGCTTCTACATCAAGGAGACGTTTTGCTTCTCGCACGCCAATTAATCTTTTCTGCGCCTTTTATACAGGATATAAACAAAGCTTTCTAACAACAGGCTAAAACGCACCTGTAATAGTTTTCCCATGAACATTCTCAACAGCGCCTCGATTTTGTCAGATAGAGTCAAACAATTTATTAAGGACCTAGTACATGAAGACCAAGCAAGTTTTGTACTGGGAAGACAAATTGAGGACAATCTTAGGATTTTATTAGATGCACTGGAATATTATGAACATCATAATCAACACAAAGCTGCTTTCGTTTTTTTGGATGCAGAAAAAGTTTTTGACATGGTCTCTTGGGACTTCATGAAAAAAGTATTAGAAAAAATGAACTTTGGGGGAAGTTTTAGGAGAGGCATAACTGCTATATACACGAAACAACAAGCAAAGATTTTGGTCAATGAATCGATGTCAGATAGTTGTGATATACAAAAAGGGACACGACAAGGGTGTCCACTTTCACCACTACTCTTTATTTTGGTCCTGGAAACTTTATGTTGTACATTAAGAGATACGGAAGCCATCCGCGGTCTACAAATAAATAAACATTAATTCAAGGTGAGAGCATTTGCGGATGACCTTCTGTTAATTTTGGAGGACCCGATTCAATCAATGGACAAATTGTTGGATATATTGAACTTATATGGCCGAGTTTCAGGATTTAAGATCAACCAAGAAAAAACACAAACAATGTTTAAAAATCTTTCCGAAATAGAACAGAATTTTTTTTAACAACTATGGATGGGAGAAAGCAATTAAAGTGAAATACTTGGGTGTTTGGATTTCTATTAAGAATAAAGATTTGATATATAATAACTACTTCAAGTTATGGGAAACAATTAAAAAAGACATGATAAGTTGGTCTAATAAAAAACTCTCTTTTCTGGGACGTATTTCAGTGACCCAAATGAACATTCTACCGAGGATATTATTTTTATTTCAGAATTTACCAATCATCTCCCAAGTAAAATATTTTAAGATTTGGAAGAAAGATTTATTAAATTTCATCTGGCAGGGGAAAAAACCAAGAATTGCTTATAAATACCTTGTGGACTCTAAAGAGAGGAGGCTTTGCACTACCTAATTTTCAATTATATGCTGAAGCGGCAGCTTTAGTATGGCTTAAAGACTGGATTGAACTTTCTAACACACGACGACTTAGAGGGTTTTGATGATAGAAGTGGCTGGCATGGTTATTTATGGTACGACAAAATCAAAATGCATACATCATTTCAACAACATAGAGTTAAATCCTCTATATTCAGAACATGGAAGAAATACAAACACTTACTCGAACCGAAGACACCAATGTGGATATCATCACAAGAAATGTTGACTCTACGCCCACTTAGGCCTGCACAGTTTGTTACGTATCAGGAACTTTTGAAATGGGAGGGTAACAAATGTTTATTGAACGATGATGGGGAAGTAAAAGACTTATTGACCTGGTTTCAATTTCACCAGATTAATTCTGTTTATTTACAAGATTTGAAAACAGGGTTTTCTAAAAATAAATCACCCTTTCAAAAAGCATTATTGGATACAAATGATCACCTAATCTCCAAGATGTATAAATTATTATTGGAAATTCATTGTGAACAAGACCGGATCCAACCCTCCATGATTACCTGGGCACAAACTTTGGGCCATGATATATTACTGGACAAATGGGAAAGACTTTGGTCTCGAGATATGAAAATGAGCTTGCACAATCTTTACGAGAAAACATTTATAAAATGATTTATAGATGGTATTTAACACCCAAAAAGTTGGCGACAATTTACAATACAATGTCTCCAAAATGTTGGAAGTGTAATGTAGAAACAGGTTCATTTCACCATATGTGGTGGACTGCGACAAAGCAAAAGTATTTTGGGACATGATCTGCAATGAAATAAGACTGATAATACAGAACAATATAACTAAAACACCAGAGATAATGTTGCTTAATATGATACCAAACTCTATTTTGACTCAAAGAACATTTTTAATGTATGCCACCACAGCTGCAAGACTGGTTTATGCAGCTAAATGGAAATCATCGGATATTCCAGACAAAACGGATTGGATACAAAAAATCTTAGAATTGGTGGAAATGGCTAAACTTACAGGACTGATTAACCAAAAAGACAATATACAATTTATGGGAGAGTAGGAGGCTTGGAGAATGTATTGTGAAAATGAATTGCAAATGGGAACATTTGAGGGTTATTCTCTGATCTAATCCATTTTATATTATTTTTAAGGATGTTTCTATAATTGAATATATGTGTGTGTGTTAAGTGCCGTCAAGTCGCTTCCGACTCATGGCGACCCTATGAATGAAAGTTCTCCAAAATGTCCTATCTTTGACAGCCTTGCTCAGATCTTGCAAATTGAAGGCTGTGGCTTCCTTTATTGAGTCAATCCATCTCTTGTTGGGTCTTCCTCTTTTCCTGCTGCCCTCAACTTTTCCTATCATGACGGTCTTTTCCAGTGACTCTTGTCGTCTCATGACGTGACCAAAATACGACAGCTTCAGTTTAGTCATTTTAGCTTCTAGGGTCAGTTCAGGCTTGATTTGATCTATAACCCACTGATTTGTTTTTTTGGCAGTCCACGGAATCCGTAACACTCTTCTCCAACACCACATTTCAAAGGAATCTATTTTCTTCCTATCAGCTTTCTTCACTGTCCAGCTTTCACACCCATACATAGTAATAGGGAATATGATGGCATGAATTAATCTAGTCTTGGTGGCCAGAGTCACATCCTTACACTTCAAAATCTTTTCTAGCTCCTTCATGGCTGCCCTTCCCAGTCTCAATCTCCTTCTAATTTCTTGGCTGCAGTCTCCCTTTTGGTTGATGATGGAGCCAAGGAATAGAAAGTCTTGAACAATTTCAATTTCCTCATTGTCAACCTTAAAGTTGTGTAATTCTCCTGTAGTCATTACTTTTGTTTTCTTGATGTTCAGCTGTAGTCCTGCTTTGGCACTTTCTCTTTTAACTTTCAGCAATAGTTGTTTCAAATCTTCACTATTTTCTGCCAATAATGTAGTGTCATCAGCATATCTCAAATTATTAATGTTCCTCCCTCCAATTTTCACTCCACCTTCATCTAAATCTAATCCAGCTTTCCTAATTATATGTTCTGCATATAGATTGAAGAGATAGGGAGATAAAATACATCCTTGTCTGACACCTTTGCCAATTGGAAACCATTCCGTTTCTCCATATTCTGTTCTAACTGAGGCCTCTTGTCCAGAGTACAGGTTGCGCATCAAAACGATCAGATGTAGTGGCACACCCATTTCCTTTAAAACCAGCCATAGCTTTTCATGATCCACACAGTCAAAAGCTTTGCTGTAATCTATGAAACACAAGCTGATTTTCTTCTGAAATTCTCTCGTACGCTCCAGTAACCAGCGTATATTTGCAATATGATCTCTAGTGCCTCTTCCTTTTCTGAAACCAGCTTGAACATCAGGCATTTCTCGTTCCATATATGGTAACAGCCTTTGCTGTAAGATTTTGAGCATCACTTTACTTGCATGAGAAATTAATGCAATGGTCCGATAGTTGTTGCAATCTTTGATGTCTCCTTTCTTGGGAATTGGAATGTAAATGGATTGTTTCCAGTCTGTGGGCCATTGTTTTGTTTTCCATATCTGTTGGCATATTCTTGTCAAGATTTTGATGGACTCCGTTTCTGTGGCTTGGAATAGCTCTATTGATATCCCATCTGCTCCTGGTGATTTGTTTCTCCCGATTGCTCTCAATGCAGCTTTCACTTCACTTTCTAAAACTGTAGGTTCTTCTTCAAAAGATTCTTCTTGGAAAGAATCTTTTATCCTTTCATCTCTTCTGTATAGTTCTTCAGTGTATTGTTCCCACCTTTTCTTTATTTTGTCCTGTTCAGTTAATGTATTTCCATGCTGATCTTTCAGCATGCCTAACCGTGCTTTAAATTTCCCTTTGATTTCTTGGATCTTGTGGAACAGATCTCTTGTTCTTCCTTTTTTGTTGTTCTCTTCTATTTCTTGACACTGGTTATTATAATAGGTCTCTTTGTCTCTACGTGCTAGTCGCTGGAACGTTGCACTTAGACTTTTGATTCTATTTCTGTCACCTTCTACTTTTGCTTCTCGTCTATCTCTGGCAATTTTAAGAGTCTCCTCAGACATCCATCGAGGTTTTTCTTTTCTTTTGGCTACAGGAATAGTCTTTGCACATTCTTCCTTGATAATATCTCTAGTTTCCACCCATAGTTCTTCAGGTTTACATTCACTTGAACTTAGTAATGCAAATCTGTTCCTTACATGGTCTTTAAACTCTTCCGGAATATTGCTTAGATTGTATTTTGGTGCTATGAATGTTTTGGTGTTTTTCTTAAGCTTTATCTTTATTTTCGATATTAGCAATTCATGATCTGTACCTCAGTTGGCTCCTGGTCTTGTTTTGGCCGAGAGAATAGAGCTTCTCCATCTTCTGCTTCCAATTATATAATCTATTTGATTTCTATACTGGCCGTCTGGTGATGTCCATGTATACAATCGTCTATTTGGTTGCCTGAAACATGTGTTTGCAATGAACAGATTGTTGTCTTCACAGAATTCTACGAGGCGTTCTCCTGCTTCATTCCGTGCTCCTAGCCCAAATCTGCCAACAACATTTGATTCTGCTTTGTTTCCTACTTTTGCTTTCCAATCACCTATGATTATCAGCATATCTTGTTTAGGTGTCTGATCAATTTCTTCCTGAACACTGGCATAAAAACTTTCAATTTCTTCCTCATCAGCATCTGTAGTTGGGGCATAAACTTGAAGGATGCTTATGTTGATAGGCTTTCCCTGAAGTCTGATTGATATTATTCGGTCAGACTTTGCATTATAGCTCCTGACTGCCTTTGCTACATCTTGCCTCACTATTAAAGCAACTCCGTTTCTTCTCTTTTTGTCATTCCCTGAATAAAACACTTTGTAATTTTCTGATTGAAAATGTCCTAATCCAGTCCACTTTAATTCACTTATTCCCAGGACTGAAATGTCCATACGTTCCATTTCTTGTTTAACAATTTCAAGCTTACCCTGATTCATGCTTCTCACATTCCATGTTCCTATTTTATGCGTCGAACAGCTTTGGACTTTCCTTTTGCATCTATTCATGTCAACCACTGAACGTCCTTTCGGCTTTAGTCCAATCGCATCATTAAGAACAGCGCTACTCGTACTTGTCCTCTGCTCTACCCCAGTAGCAGATTGAGTGCCATCCGACCTGGGGGTCCCATCTTCCAGCACTATATCTTTTTTCATTTTGGTTTGTCTCATCATAGGGTTTTCAAGGTAAAGGTTGGTCAGAAGTGGTTTACCAGTGCCTTCTTCTGCGCAGTACTAACCAGAGTTAGCCGTAGTGGCACTGCCGTTGTCTACGAAAGATCTTCCGCCAGTGTCACCTTCCACTACTGCTGCTGCCCAGTAGCTAACTTTCAGGGATTCCTCTACCCCCATCCCCATTGGAACTGCCTGTTCTCTTCTGCGGATGTGGCCATTGATCCCTTAAGGGGGTGGATGCTTCTTCGTCTGGTGTCTCAGCTGTGACCATTCCGTCTTGAGTGACTCTGCTAGGAGTTTAGTCTCTTGATAGAGTCTAGACCCCTTACGGTATTGCTCTCAGCTTCCCTGACACTCACAAACCCCCTCACCACGTTAAGGTGTGCATCCAGAAGGGGGAATTGAATATATACTCGCTGGAATAATGGATTATATGATAGATTATAGACACTTATGAATTATATATTTTTATGAAATTTCTATGATTGATTTAAATATAATTACATATTCATAGTTATTTAGTAATATAAGGATTACAACTGTTGTCAAAAGAGTATGCAAATTTATAAAGAGATAGACGGAGATGAAGGGGAAGTCATATTTTTTATCTTTAATATATTTGTAATTTCAACAATAATCAATTATTTTTTCCTTTTTACTTTTTACTTGATGACTTTTATTATTGTTGATATGTGTGTTTATATGTTTTGGAAAATAAAAAAATTATTATTAAAAAAAACATCCTCAACAGCAACGGAAAACATTATATAAAGGAATGAAAACTAAATGTTATAGATTTCAGATATGGTCATTGATCAGCATCATATCAGTTAGAGATATTTGCGGGACACAAATGCGCTTTGAGAGATTATGGTGCATTTGAAAACCAAAGCCATGTAATAAGTTTATTAAGACCAACTTAAATAACGCCACACGGTATGCAAGCGTTAGAGTTAAAAACATAAGAACATAAGGAAAGCCCTGCCAGTTCAGACCAAGGCCCATTAAGTCCAACAGTGTGTTCATACAATGGCCAACCAGGTGCCTCTAGGAAGCCCACAAACAAACGACGGCAGCAGAGTTATCCTGCCTGTGTTCCACAGCACCTAATAGAATAGGCATGATCCTCTGATCCTGAATAGGTATGCATCATGACTAGTATCCATTTTTACTAGTAGCCATGGATAGCCTTCTCCTCCATGAACATGTCCACTCCCCTCTTAAAGCCTTCCAAGTAGGCAGCCATCACCACATCCTGGGGCAGGGAATTCCACAATTTAACTATGCGTTGTGTGAAGAAATACTTCTTTTTTTCTGTTTTGAATCTCTCACCCTCCAGCTTCAGCAGATGACCCTGCGTTCTGTTATTATGAGAGAGAGGGAGAAAAGTTTCTCCCTGTCCAATCTCTCCATGCTATGCATAATTTTATAGACCTCTATAATGTCTCCCCTTAACTGCCTTCTTTCCAAGCTAAACAGCCCTAAGCGTTTTAACCGCTCCTCATAGGGCAGTCGCTCTAGCCCCCTGATCATTTTGGTTGAGTTCCCCGGAACTCTTTAGAAAGTCATACTTTCTAAATTTGTGCACTTCTTACTGTATTGTATTTGCTATTGGAGCATCACTGTGCCAAGTGATGCTGAAGTTTATATTTACCTGCCTCAGAAATGTGAACTTTTCTAGTTCGTAGTACTTTGCCGCATTACAGACGAAGAGCAGTTTTTGTGGGATGTTCTTCGTTATAATCCGCCATTTCCATTGAAACTCAAGGCAGATCGCACAACATGAAACGATGCAATTGGACAGCATATTTAGAATATAGACCCTGCTTCTGAGAATGCACAGTAAGCAAGGAGCCTTGGGAATGGCAGGTTTTCAGCATGCCCCAGCCTGATCTCATCAGATCTCAGAAGCTAAGCAGGGTTGGCCCCGGTTAGTATTTGGATGGGAGACCTCTAAGGAACACCAGGGTCCTGACGCGGAGGCAGGCAATGGCAAACCACCTCCGAACATCTCTTGTCTTGAAAACCCTACAGGGTCGCCATCGGTCAGCTGGGACTTGACTTTTAATTAGCTACATAGCAATGCTACCCCAGAGCATTTTGGTCTCTCTCTCCACTCTCTGAAGCATGCACACCCTGAGATTTCTATTCAGCTTCCTATTTTAAGAAGATTGACTTTGGTGTAAAGTGTGAAGCGTTTTGCCTACATGTATGACCTTATATATTGCCCAGCAAAATTTGGCATCAGCCCAAAGGGATTACTGTATTCAGGGAAGTAGATAATGTTCAACATGGTATGATGAATTAAACTTGTGCGTGAAGGAAGTTTTGAACCTATACCTAAGTTGTACAAAATTGCACGTAACACCTTATACTAATAAGGGGGTTGTTTTTGGATGCGCCGATAACTGACGAGAAGGGGCATGGTGCACGGTTGAGCTGAAAATTCCAATGTTAGAATAAATATGCAGACAGCAGGAAGAGTAGGGTAGCGTAGGAAGCTATTCCTGACTCCTGCCTAATTGGAAATGTGTTAATTGGATAAAAAAGGTATTCTAATGGCATTCTTGATAGACATTACTTTTTATAGGTTGGATTTCTCGTTAAAGAGGTCCGGTCTCACAAAATGGCACCCAGCCAGACTTCCTAAGAGTGACCGCTATAAATCCATCAAGACTTCTAATGATAGAAATTGGGCTAATTAGCTTGGCTACACAAATAATGGGAGAAGGCATAATGTAATAAAGGTGCTAATTGATGCCCAGGGTGGTAAGGTTACAGTTATTTTTTATATGAAACCTCAGCTTGTCTGCTGAAGATTTTTGTGCTGGAACAATGAACTGCTGTAACTACAATACCAATCTGTAGAGCAGGACAAAGAAATGATAAACTCAAGAGGGGTCTTATCCTTTGCTGGTTAAAATGAAGAGAATGTTATAAAAAAGAGGAAAGGGCCAAAATGCGCAGAGGGCCTAGGCTAAATGACTTTGCTGCATTATTTTTATTTTTTTCTCACATTTCTACATTTCTTTGTAAACCTGGAATGTGAGGGAATCACTCACCCATCTGCATGTCCACTGTCTACCCTCCCTTGGTAGACATCTGACCAAAGCAGTATGAGAGTGCACTCGTCCTAGTTTATCTAAATATTGGCTGATCTTGAATCGTAATAAATAAATTGATTGGTTTATCCAAATGTATGCATTACTCAAAACCACCTCTGTTCCCATTCCATGATACATTTTCCTTGAATATTTTGATATGCTCATTGAAGAAGAAGAGTTGGTTTCTATATGCCCACTTTCTCCACCACTTAAGGAACAATCAAACCGGCTTACAATCACCTTCCCTTCCCCTCCCCACAGCAGACACCCTGTGAGGTAGGTGGGGTTGAGAGAGTGTGACTAGCCCAAGGTCACCCAGCTGGCTTCATGTGGAAGAGTGGGGAAACAAATCCAGTTCACCAGATTAGCCTCCACTGCTCATGTGGAGGCGTGGGGAATCAAACCCGGTTCTCCAGATCAGAACTGACCGCTCCATATCTGGGTGAGATATGCTGTAATCTGGAGAACTGGGATTGATTCCCCACTCTTCCACTTGAGCGGCAGACTCTGATCTGGTCCCGGGATTGATACCCCACTCCTCCACATGAACTGCGGTGAACCAGGTTTGATTCCCCACTCGTCCCCATGAGTGGCAGACTCTAATCTGGTGAACCGGGTTGGTTTCCCCACTCCTACACATGAAGCCAGCTGGATGACCTTGGGATATTCACAGTTCTCTCCAAACTCTCTCAGCCCCACCTACCTTACAAAGTGTCTGTTGTGGGGAGGAGAAGGGAAGGTGATTGTAAACCGGATTAGGGTATAAAGACCAACTCTTCTTCTTCAAATGGAAGAAGTGTTCTGGAAAGAGAACTGCAATGAAACAGCATTTGGAACTACCCATAGTAGTATAGATAGTATAGAATATACTATAGTATAGTAGACTATAGAACTGGTAGTAGACTACTCACTGGAGAAAAAGAAAAACTGAAAGGTTGATCTAGGAATGGGGAAAGAGTGATTGCATGAAAGTGATTTTTTTTTGTAGTTCATTGTGAATCAAGCCTGATATTAAACAACCCATATGCTGACAATGCAAACTGTTGCTTTCTCTAATATCTGAACAAAACAGTTCAGGACAAATGCAAACCATAGTGTCCCTCCCCATTCAAATGCAGCGGCAGCTTATGGTTTATATTAAAAAGATTGTTTGGTGTTCATGTCTGAACCAAACCATTGCGCAGACATGTACTAATCCATGATGGTAGCCAGTGGGCAGGATATGTATAAGCTGGGAGCTGAGCTGTCTTGAACCCTTAGATTGAAATTAAAGGACCAGAACCCAGTATTTGTGTATGATTAGAATGGCCGAGAGGTTTCTCTCTCAAATGAAAAGCATTGTTCCCAGATCCAGGCAGAAAGAGGCTGATCTGATCCAGTAGGAAAACAATTGTACTGAAAAGAATGCATTAAAAATTTCAGATACCCAAAATAAAGGAACCAGTTGGTGATGCAACATTTACGTTTATGCAAATAGTTCATTATTTTTTGGGGGTGTTGAACTATTTAAATGTTATTATCGGATTGGTTGAACAAGTGCGAATGTTTGTTCAAAGTCTTTTCGTCATGCCTATCTGTACAAGAATACACAATAAACCTTTACATGTAGCCCTGTAATCTTGAATTATTTCTGTGTAAACATTGATTGTTCTTTTCTTTCTTTCAGTGGAGGTAGCATATCTGAAAATAAAGTCTTTTTCATATATAATACTGTTTGAAGATCAGAAAGGAATAAAAAGGGAAAGAGTAGGTTTTTTTGTGTTTCTAGCAAAGGAAAATTCTGGTAAATTGTATTCTAAATAATTCCTTATATAGCGGGCTGTAACTACAAACAAGGCATTCAAAGTAACATCACATTTCTGGACATCTGCAAAATGTACTTACTGCAACAGGATGTTTGCGTTGGGAATAAACTATTTTAAGTGATTTTGAAAGTTATAAAAACCATTGTGATTAGCATGAAGTTTATAGTAATATGATAAAAATGACTACTGAAAGGTTAGTGTTTTATTTCAAATACTACTGGAAATGGATAAACAAGTAGGTAGAAATATTGTGGGTTTTTTTTTGAGGGATCAAACAATGTTAGAAACTGATGTAATGATATCAAAAACAATCCTTTAATTTTTAGAAATCTTTTATATTGAAAAAATGTAACTCTTTTCTTTTTCTGCAATAGAGAGTCACTTCTGTGAATATATATGGACTGGTAATTTCAGGTGTCCCCTGACCCGGATGGCCCAGGCTAGCCCGATCTCATCAGATCTCAGAAGCTAAGCAGGGTCAGCCCTGGTTAGTAGTCCTTGGGCGAAAATGCCACGGGAGGTTTTGCCTTGGATTTGCTGTTCTCTAAATGCACATTTCCCCCAGCCAAATTCTCAAAGCTCAAAAATAAGCCCCCATGCAGAGTTTTGAAAATTCAGATGGGGAAAATGTGCATCAAGAGAGCGGCAAATCCAAGGCAAAACCTACCGTGCATTTTTGCCCCTTGGATAGGGGACCACCAAGGAAGTCCAGGGTTTATACATAGAGGCAGGCAATGGCAAACCTTCTCTGAACATCTCTTACCTATACAGGGTTGCCACAAGTCAGCTCTGACTTAAAAGCACTCCACCACCGTCAGTTTCAGGTGTTGATAACTAATTGTATTCCAGATTTTGTCAAGTATCTGCCTTGAAAACTGAATGAGTTTACGACAGATGAATCCTTCTGGAATACTAGATCTTATAAAGGATGTGTGAATCTATGTAGCTGGGATGCAGAGTTTCCATACAGAATTAAACATCTAATGTGAACACGCATAACCCAGTTTCTAATTTTTAATCTTATTATTATTATTATTATTATTATTAAGCATTCTTAATGCCCACAAACAACTGTGTCCTATAATATTATTGCAGAACTCATGATATTTTGAATTTTTGCTTAAAGAGCTAAGAATGTGGGGAATGTTCAGTAAACGAAAACTGGAGCCTTACTTAAACAGAGCATTTTCTGACCCTCGTGTTTGCCCTAATATACTAAGCACATGATATAATTTTGGTACTGTTACACATGTAAATGTCTTAAAATTGAAAGCTCTGTAGCTATAACACGACTACTTATAATTGCAAAAGATAGGACTTACTTCCAGACTTCTTAAAAATGTGAAGAATTAATTCAGTGGAGCATGAAACAACTTCTCAGCGAATGGAAATAAGTTTACAGTGTGTGATTTTCATGCCACTATTCTTAGGTTATCAGATAATGTATTTCTTTTCAGTGATTATTATACAAACCATAGTTAGGCCTTTTCCTTATAATACTAGTTTCGGTGTGACTTTCAAATCAATATGGAATATATTGTACATCCATTAGAGTATTGCTGTAAAAAGGCACATTTATATGGCTAAAGCTGGCAAACATTTATCATTTTGACAAAGCTCCATGCTCACAGCCACACTGAATTAAATGCTACAGTTTTGAACAACAAAATCTGAGTGTATACAGCAGTCATGTCCAAAGTCCGGCCCGGGGGCCAATTGCGGCCCCTGGGCCGGTTTAATACGGCCCCCAGCCTGTTTTGCAGAGAGAGAAAAGGTGGCTCATGGGGGCTGCGCCTGTGCTTTGCATCCCCGACCGAGGGGGCGACGCTTGGGCGGAGGATCGCCTCGATTGGCTGTCTCAGCCCCACCCCCCGAAATGAAGGCCAGCAAGTCTGAAACTCTATAGAGGCCACTTCCTTCTTATCCAGAGCCTGCACTTGGGGACACGGCCTTTGTTGTTCTGATGCATGAAAAAGCGCAGCAGCTCCTCCTGAGTGGGTCAAGGGGGATCCTGAGGATGGGTTGGGGGGACTCGAGGGTGGAAAAGGTGGCGGGGGGCGGGGAAGGGAAATGCAAGGAAGGTCAGAGGCTGGCCCCAATCTGGGAGAGGAAAGACCCCCCCCAACACACACAAACACCGAAAAGCCTGGGAGTGGGGGGGGGCTGCTCTGTCTGGCTCTCCTCTTTCCTCCTTCCTCTCTGCAGAAGTATGGGGTGGGGGGAGATGCAGCCCCTTCCTGCATTGTGGAGGCCTCGTGAGGGATGCAGATTTGCAGGGTGGGTGTGAGGGAGGAGAGGAGACACTGGATGGGTCTTGAGTGGGGGGATTGTGAGTTAAGGAAAGGCAGGGGGGAGAGGGGGCTGGATTTGGGGGTGGAGAGTGTTTCAAGTCAGACCCCCCAGCAGGTTCTCTCCAAGGCAAGTGGCTGCTTCGAAAGAAGGGATGGGGTGGGGGAAATAAATGACTCCTGGCATGTATCGTGTTTGGAAATGAGGCGCGTTCAGACGGGGCTGAGTCTGCAGAGGAAACCCATGTTCATTCCAGAGGTCAAAGCCCCGAGCAGAGAGCAAAGAGGTCTGTTCAATGGCACTTACTTCCAGGAAGTGTTCTTAGGATTGCACTGATAATAATGGCATTCCATCAACTTGAAATGGGATATGGGAGGGGGGGAATTAAGGCTGTCTTTCTGAAATGTTTTTTAAAATTTGAAGTTGGGGGAATGTACGGAGGGGAGTGGTTCCGGACACTTTGCCGCTTGCCCATGCCACCCACCCCAATTTGTAGGAATTCATTGGCAACCGATACGGAAATAACTGCCCTCCTTTGGCCTCTGCCAAGTCACAATCATGAGGGACTTCAGATATGAATGTACTGTGCATAGTTAACCAGAGTCAGAAGCCACGCAGGGGGACAGCGAATTCACGTCTTCACCTGTAGAATTTTGTCTGTCAGGAAACCCTTTATGGATTTGGCTACGTGAAGATCAGAACATAAGAAAAGCCATGCTGGATCAGGCCAAGGCCCATCAAGTTCAGAGGTCTGTACACAGTGGCCAACCAGGGGCCTCTAGGAAGCCCACAAACAAGATGACTGCAGCAGCATTATCCTTATTATTCCAAAGCACCTAATAAAATAGGCATGCTCCTCTGATCTTGGAGAGAATAGGTATGCATCATTATTAGTATCATTTTAACTAGTAGCCATGGATAGCCCTTTCCTCCATGAACATGTCCACACCGCTCTTAAAGCCTCCCAAGTTGGCAGGCATCACCACATCCTGGGGCAGGGAGTTCCACAATTTAACTATACATTGTGTGAAGAAATACCTTCATTTTATCAGTTTTGAATCTCTCACCCTCCAGCTTCAGCAGATGACCCTGCGTTCTAATATTATGAGAGAGGAAGAAAAGCTTCTCCCTGTCCGCTCTCTCCATACCATGCATAATTTTACAGACCTCTATCATGCCTCCCCTAAACCACCTTCTTTCCAAGCCAAACAGCCCTAAGAGGAAAGCGTGCTTTCCAAATACAGTTGCTTCTTCAAGCTGATCTTTGGTTGTGTCATAAGTCCTTTTTCTCATTGTACAGAAGATCAGATTGATTCCCGTCATGGCCCTGAGCGTCACTCCTTCCCTCTCTGCCCCTACTATTGGCCCTGTTCATTGTGCTACTCTTGCCATCAGTTGCCGTCACTTACTTGTTGCTACAGTTAATCGGTAGCTTCGGTTTTCACAGGAAACCTACAGCAAAACACAGCCTTTTCACCTGCAAACTTTACTTAGCTTACCTTTATTTATTTTTTAAATGCTAGAATGCCAGCTGTGTAGGCAAAAGTGCCGTTAATTCCCGACACTTTGCAACTACCAGTCTTTATCAAGTGGATTTACAAAGCAATTTTTCCCTTGAGAGCGTAGAATCCTGTCTTGCATATGTTTTTTCAGATTCTTACCACATTAAGGCGTAGAATTGCACGTACAGATTAGACAGCTGGTCACTTAAGGGCCAAGTGAAATGAGGTGCTAGGACAGTGGTTCCCAAAGTGGGCAGTACCACCCCCTAGGGGGCGGTGGGATTATCTAGGGGGGCACCAAGAGGCAGCAGGGGGGCAGTAGCAGCGGGCCCATTCAACTGTGTTGTTCACTAATTTACAATAAATCAAGATGTGGCACCATGCTAGCAAATTTGGTGGAAGCTATCAGAATTTCCCCCCAGACTTTGAAGAGCTGGTACCACTGGATCGAGTTCATCAGTTTTGTTGAACACATTTCAACTAAAAAGTTTTAATTTGATTTTGAATAGATGTGCAATTAATTGTTACTGTTTTGAACTTTTATTGTTATTATCTTCTTTAGAGAGTCATGTATTTTGAATAATGCTTTTTATAGGATAGGGTAGGGGGCACTGGGGTTGAGTTTGTGGAACCAAGGGGGCGGTGGCCTGAAAAGTTTGGGAACCACTGTGCGAGATCCAACGTCACATTTTCCTGCTTTTGTAAAACAGTTAAAAGCAGCCATGAGGGCCCATTTAGACTGGGTCTGGAATGCTGGTGGTGGTGGGGAGATGTTAACCCTTTCCCCTGCACCATTTTGTCTACGACACGTCACTCAATCCCAAGCTGCTCTTTGGCCTTGCAGAAAATGGTTCTTCTAAGTTTTCCGGGAGGGATGGGGACGGCGATAGTAAAATAGCATTAGGAGAAAATTGCGGGTGAAATCCCTACGACTGTAAAGGCTGAATGGATCCTGTAGAACTCGTGGCAATAAAGTGCATAGTTAAATCCTTGAGTGTCATGGATATTTGATGGGCGGTTCTCGTTGGATTAGAGAGAGAGAGAGAGCAAAATAAGCAAAAGACAAGTCACGAACCCAGAAAAGAAGGGTAGCAGTTCCAGCTTGGTGTAGTGGTTAAGAGCGGTGGTTTGGAGCAGTGGACTCTGATCTGGAGAACTGGGTTCGATTCCCCACTCCTCCACATGAGCAGCAGAGGCTAATCTGGTGAACTGGGTTTGTTTCCCCACTCCTACACATGAAGCCAGCTGGGGGACCTTGGGCTAGTCACAGGCCTTTCAGCCCCACCTACCCTCACAGGGTGTCTCCTCAAAAGTCGGCATATAAAAACCAACTCTTCTCCCTCCTCTTCTTCCTCTTTCTCCTCTTCCTCCTCCTCCTCCACCATTTGCAGTTGGGTACCTTCTTCCTTGCCGTGTTAAGATCAGGGGATATATAATGCCAGTGATCTTTGGCTGTACGTGTATAGGACCGAATTGTCATTTTTGCTCAGAGGATTTTAATTGTTGCAACTTGAGGCTACAGGCAGCTTGCTTGTCTGTCCTACAGCTTGCACGCTTGATTATAAGCCCTTTTGGCGTATTATATCCAGCCATAGGGGAGGGACTGGCTGGATCAAGAAGATAGTAAAGCTGGTGATCATAAGGTCACTGCTTGGATCTCAAGGATTATTCTAACAGCTGGCTACAATTCTCCCCCCTTTGGGGTGGTAGCAGTTCACTCCAGGCTCTCCTCGATGAAACTGATTTCCTAATGCCGTTTCAATCAGGTTTCAGGTCTGGGTTTGATACACAAAACCACCTTGCTTGCTCTGATAAATGTGTGCCAGGAGAGATGGGGAGGTGCCATATCGATTCTCCTGACATCTGATACCGTCAGCAGTGGTATCCCTCTGGACAGTTTTGGGATTGGGAGACACCATGCTCCAATGGGCCATCCTGCTCTGATCAGGTTCCAGAAGATGGTGCTGGGGGACTTTGCTTGTGCTACAGGGTTTTGCAGGGCTCTGTTTTGTCTCCTGTGTTTCCAAGATGTACATGAAACCACTAACCGAGGTCATCAGGAGATTCAGAGCAAGGCGCCACATTAGTAACACGAATAACACCCAGCTCTGCTTCTCTTTTAAATCTGAATTTGATGGGACAATAGGTGTGCTTCACAGGCTCCGAGATTAGCTCATGCGGGGTTCAGAATAGAAGAAGAAGGGTTGGTTTTTAGATGCCGGCTTTCTCTGCCACTTAAGGAAGAATCAAACCGGCTTACAATCACTTTACCTTCTCCTCCCTGTGAGGGAGGTGGGGCGGAGAGAGTGCGACTAGCCCAAGGTCACCCAGCTGGTTTCGTGTGGAGGAGTGGGGAAATAAACCCAGTTCACCAGATTAGCCTCAGACGCTCATGTGGAGGAGTGGGGAATCAAACCCGGCTCTCCAGATCAGAGTCCACCGTTCCAAAGCACCGTTCTTAACCACTACACCACGCTGGCTTGAGATAAATTGAATCTCAACCCAGGCAAAACAAAGGTGCTGGGAGTCTGGGGGGCAATTTTCAGATGGGGATGGTGGTTAGAACGGGGTGGCACTCCTAAGGGAGCAGATCTGAGGCTTGGGGTAGCTTGGATTGGGCCTTATTTTTCAAGTATCGTATGATACCCAGGGCATGGAATATCTGCCACCAACCTTGATTGGCGAGCAAGCTGTGCACTTTCCTGGGAGGTTGGGGGGAAAGGCAAGGTTATACATACGGTGTTCATATCGTGTCCTGATTTCTGTAGCACTTTCTAGGTGAATAGCTGCTAATGAAGACCTCTGGAGGTAGGGTTGCCAGGTCCTTCTTTGCCACTGGCGGGAGGTTTTTGGGGCGGAGCCTGAGGAGGGCAGGGTTTGGGGAGGGGAGGGATTTCAATGCCATAGAGTCCAATTGCCAAAGCGGACATTTTCTCCAGGTGAACTGATCTTTATCGGCTGGAGATCCGTTGTAATAGCGGGAGATCTCCAGCTAGGACTGGAGGTCTCAGCTGGTCTAAACTGCTGCAGCATGAGTCGGGCAGCCCACTCCTAAAGGGGTGTGTGTGTGTTATGATGGTTGCCAAGAGTGGAGCTGCCATGCTGCCGCCTCAGAGTCTTCCCTGCCACCCAATTTTTTTAAAACTCCTTTTAAAATTGAAAACAGGACAATGCCCCCATAGACATCAACAGGACACCGACACCAGAAAAGGTGTCGTAGCTACGCCGCTGCGGGAAGGTGTTCCTGGGGCAAAGGGTATTAGGAAGCTGCCTAAAGACAGCTCCGTCCCCAGGAATGCCTTGGAAATGCCTCCCAGGATGCCAGTGTGGGGACTTGTGCCGCTGGAATGCTGCCAGGAGGCAGCGCCTGAGATGTGGCGTGGTGTCTGGGCGCCGGCGTGGATGCCACCCGCGACAGCGTAAACACCCCTTATCACGGATTAAATGGGCACTTATGCTGGCATGGGACACTCCGACTCCTAAGGAGCTTTGGCACTCCCCTTCAGGATGGCACAGATAACAGTGGTCGTATCACACTTGTGTTCAGAAAAGCTCCACTAAGCTGCCAGCTTTTTCTCTTCAGTGTACTGGTTTTAACCTTTAAAAACAATGCTCTGTCTGGGCCGTTTTTTTAAATATAATTTTTTATTAATTTTTATAACATAAAACATAAAACAAACAAGTACAAAAAATACAGTAAAAAATAACAAAAAATACAAAGGAGTATCTATATATACTTATTAATACATTCATTGTTACATAGTTTTTAAGACCAAAAAGATACCCCTTCGCCCGTCCACCCACCTTAAAATGTGACCCATCACCCGACTTCCAAAGAAGTGTCCTAACAGTTTTAAAAATATCTATCAACAATAAATATAAAAATATTAAAGCTAGTTTCTATAACTCACTAATTAAAGTAGTAAAATCCATTTTTGCCAGTTTATCCCAATATGTGATGGCCTTTGCCCATGTTTTTTTTTAAATTCTTCCATATCTTTTCCGTGTAGGAATTCGGTTAATTTAGCCATCCTCATATACATCCATAATTTCTCTCTCCAGTCACGAATTGAAGGTTTATTCACTTGCTTCCAAACTTTAGCTATTACAATTCTTGCAGCAGCAAAACTATATTGACAAATAACCCTATCACTATTACACATAGTTTTTTGTGGAATTCCTAATAGACAAAATGCAGGTTGTCTTTTTACCATTAATCAAATTATTAGTTTCCCTAATAACTTTTTTCCAATTTTGTTAAAAAAAATTACATATCCACCATACATGCATAAAAGTGCTTCTTTCCATTCCGCATTTCCAACATAAATCCATACTTTCTTCTTCCAAGTCACCAAATCAGTGAAACATACATGTATTCTCTTACATCATTCCTAGAAATAATCTCCTGAAAAACATTAATTACTTCCCTTTAGTTCAGAAAAGTCTAAATAGCACATTGGCTTTTAGACAAAAATAATAAAAAAACGTTACAATACAAGGGAACAAAATCTTATTCCTGAATTAAAAGAAAAAAGATATATAATTGCAATTACATTAATTACAACTTTGAAGCTGCCAAACATGCCACTGTATTGGCAAAGGCATCCATTTGTTGCTGTTAATTTTATGCAACAGTTAATCTTCAGAAAAATAAAGTGCTGGCAAGTTTTGTGCTATATTCTTAACTGATGTAGTTTTAGCTTTATACTGCTTGATTAATTGTGCAATACTGAAGTGGGGCGAAGCTGCACAGGAGCCGGCGTGACCCCTGCTCTAGTGTCCATGCCACTTGCACCGTCGAAAGAGGTACAGATGCCAGCGCAGGGCCACTCACGCAGGCTCTAGGGGGTGATGCACCAGCGCGAGGCTCGGGCACCAGCGCTGCCTCCCTGGCAGTGTTTTTCTGGTGCACGTGCCCATGTCGGCATGCACGGGGCATTCACCTCAGAAACACACCCTTTTGCAGGCGTCGAATTACACCAGCAAAATAGCTAGTGCAGCCCTGGGAAACTCAGTGGGGGAGTTTCACAGGATTTTATCAAAAGTCCATTTTTTATTTTTATTATCGGGCCAGGGAGCCTCTCAGGAGGGGCACTGCTGCGTCGTCCCCGGCCATGAACTAACTACTCCCCCCCCTTTGGATTGGGCTGCCTATTAATTTTAATATGTTTGATGATAAATAATAAATATGGCGCTGTTCCTTTTAGTTGCCAGTTGGCAGCCCATTCCTGAGCTCTGGGGCCAAAAGAGCTCAGGAGGTGCACAAGTGGCCGCGCCGGCACCCGGGTTACTTGTGCCACCGAGAGAGGCACGGATGCTGGCGTTGGGGTGCCCATGCTGGCCTTCCTGTGCTGGCATGGCAACACAGCCCTGGGATGCCAGCGCAGCCTCCCAACAGCATCCTGACGGCGCAAGTCCCTGCGCTGTTGTCCCGTGGGGTGTTCTGGGGGCTGGAGCTGCCAGTAGGCAGCTTCCTGATCCCTTTCAGGCTGGGAACACCTCCCCCCCCCCCGAAACAGCGTTGCTGCACCGGGTTTTTCATGGTGCAGCCTCTCTGTTCTCAATGGGGCAAAATGCCCCATTTTAAAAAAATTACCTTTAAAAAGGCTTTTAACATGGGCACCATAATTGGAGCTAGGGCTTGGAGAAGTAGTGCGAAAACATCCCTGGTACATTGCAACTATTGTGAAAAGAAAATATATTCACACTTATATAAGATAAATAGTCTGGACAGTTGGAAGCCACAGGAAAATGAGTTCTACATCGAAGAGGGGACATTGAAAACGCTGACCCTTCTTAACTTTTAGCTAGTTTCCTTGTTAAATCAGGGAAATAGTGATTGGTCCCTGCTTTGCCCAAGCTCCTCTCAATTTCTCCTGGTGTTCTGTGTCTTCCCACAGATTATTTAAAAAATAAACACAAGGGAAAAACCCACACAAAGACTTAATCAGCCTAGTTATTCACCTTGCTGTTACTTGCATCCCATTTTCAACTTTTAATATCACAGCATCCTAAGTTCTTGGAACCCTTTCAGCATCTTGACGTTTTTGTGGTGAAGTTAACTTAAGCACTACATGTTTGAGTTACGGTTAAAAAATAAAATTACAGAAGTTTGCACAGTAAAAAAAAAAATGCACAAATTGGGTTTGGGTCATGGGCAACCCATTCCTGAAGGGGGATAAATCCGCAGCTGCCAGGAGCAGCGTGGCCGCGCCTTCTCCTCAGGGGCTTCCTGGCCGCCAAAAAGGAATGTTAACTCTTTAAAACATTAAAAGGAGGAGAATCCCCCATTGCAATCAATGGGGCTACGCCACCAAAAAAGGTAGCATAGCCACGCCGCTTCGAGAGGGGCATAGCTGGGGCGAAAGGGGTTAGAAAGCTGCCTAAAGGCAGCTCCGACCCCTAGGAACGCCCCAGGAATGCCCCCCAATGCCAGTGTGGGCTTTCCCTTCCGGTAATTCCCTGCCAGCGTGGGTGCGCTGGCAGTGGGGGCCGGTGCAGTGCTGCGGCTCCCTGTCTCCAGTTTGTTTGCCCCCGGGATGGCGTAGGTGCCACTTTATTCTGTGATAAGGTGGCACCTACACCAGTGCGAGGTCATGCCGGCTCCTAAGGAGCTTCCCCCACCCTTCAGGAATACACAGTCAAAGCTGTGTATCTATGTTGATTATTTGCCAGTGTGGTGTAGTGGTTACGAGCAGTGGTGTGGAGTGGTGGAGTCTAATCTGGAGAACCGGGTTTGATTCCCCACTCTTCCACATGAGCGGCGGAGGCTAATCTGGTAAACTGAGTTTGATTCCCCACTCTTACACATGAAGCCAGCTGGGTGACCTTGGGCCAGTCACAGTTCTCTCCGAACTCTCTCAGCCACACCTACCTCACAGGGTGTCTGTTGTGGGGAGGGGCAGGGAAGGTGATTGTAAGCTGGTTTGATTCTTCCTTAAGTGGTAGAGAAAGTCTGCATATAAAAACCAACTCTTCTTCTTCTTCATCATCATCATCATCATCATCATCATCATCATCATCATCATCATTCTCCTGCACGTTCTTTCCTCTTCTTCCTCCTCCATATGAAATAATCTGCCGCACCTACAAGCCAACAACGGTGTAGCCCTGTTCACAAGTTACAGTGAACGCACATATAGTCAGTGTACAGTGTACACACAATTTTTCTTTAGCCATACATTGAGTGGTTCCTATAATACACTTGATGCATGTGGAGCTGGGCGTGTGATTTCAACCCCATGTTTGCCCAGGTACTGGTCCCAATTTTTGTTTGTAAAGTGAACGTGCATCGGCAAACACTTTCCTTGCGGGCAAAGCTTGCAGTCAGAGAGTTGACTGCAGAGGCTGAAAAGTAAGAAGAAGAAAAGGTTGATTTTTATATGCCGACTTTCTCTACCACTTAAGGGAGAATCAAACCGGCTTACAATCACCTTCCCTTCCCCTCCCCACAACAGACACCCTGTGAGGTAGGCGGGGCTGAGAGAGCTGTGACGAGCCCAAGGTCACCCAGCCTGCTTCATGTGTAGGAGTGGGGGAAACAAATCCAGTTCACTAGATTAGCGTCTGCCGCTCATGTGGAGGAGTGGGGAATCAAACCCGGATCTCCAGATCAGACTCCACCGCTCTTAACCACTACACCACGCTGGCTCTCAGGAACATAGTTTATCTAATCTGTTCCAGTTCCATTTTGATTATAAATTCATGGGAAACTGGTGTTTCATATTGCTCTTCTGTTTTACAAATGAGTGCCTATGAAGGAGCTTATATTCTTCTTTAAAGTTGATTTTCCTTTTATTGTCTTCCTTGTAGAACTAATTGTAGATTGCATCAGATGTCTGCCTTTTTGTGTGAAATGCATCTGTGGTCTTTGAAGAGCACCTTACGTGTTGAAGGTAAAGACGTTATCGCTGAATTTCCACCTTTAAAAAAACCCGAATTGAATATCGATGTGGTTTTGGTTAAAATGAGCATGTATTGTACTTTTTAAAGGGAAGCATAAATTCTACGATGGCTTCTTCGTCCTACCCACTGTCACCTTTTGTTTCTAAACTACCGATCTCTAGCCTGCCCTGGTTTCGGTTCGCTTTAACTTTCAGGTGGAGAGAAAAACATTATTTCCCAAAAAGCATCCTTTGGAATAGCTGCCTCTGCAAAGCTGTAACATGAGAGCATGAGAATTAGCATGAGCAAGTTGCAGAGATACCAGGCGAACCCTTGCCATAATGCTCGTTCCTAACTTACCACGGCTATGCATCGCTTGCCTTTTTATTATCATTTTGCAGCGGTAGCGAGTTTAAGTGCCCACAGCCTCACTGAATGTGTGCAAATTCCTAACGGGATTTTTGACCAGCAACTGGGGAAAGGACCTTGCTGATGTCTCAACTGAAGAAAGGTTTTTCGCTTTTTGTTTTGTGTAGACCTCACACGCCCCGAGTTAATCTGCAGCATTCATATGATTGCATGCAGTGATTGTTAAATCTCTCTATTAAATATTTTCCAAGCACCCAGTGAAGTGTGTTTGATTTCAGTTGCCAGAAACATAATGCAATTGTTCTGTTTCCTTAATGATATAGACCAAGACATTGGGATCTATCATTATTATGACCGGAAAGAACCAGGTAAGGTATAAATGTTTATGACAATAAGGAGTATATACTCTTGAACCGTTCACCTTCAGAAACGGTGGGTTTTTTTAGCTGCCAAAAACTGTATAAAAGCATATTCTCCTGAACTTCTCCACCAGGAAAGTTTAGCAGTACTTTACTGTAGTGTGCCGAGTGACCTTAATTTCTCGACACTTAACTATAGTTAAATCATTCATTCAAATTGTTTTAACGCACTGGGCTAACAAAGGCCAAAAAAAAAAAAAATACTTCCCAAGTTTTAGCTTCCTCGGGTAAGAATATAGGATTTAAACGTAATGAGATATTTCGGATTGATCTCAGCCATGCCAGTTATTTTTCATTTACTCGAGTTCCAGCAGAGGGCATTGTAAATTCACGGGAGTGCGCCGCCGTCGGCCTCCTGGATACTCCTTCCCTCTTTGAAATAGGCATTTCGGAGTGAATGATCAATTTTCTTTATCTGATTAATCCTTTTAATCCTGGAAGATTCAGGATGGGCCAAAAGGTCTTCTCAGCTAGAATTACTTCCTGTTTTAGGCCGGGTTAAAGCGGCGGCCGGCGAGGGCATCCCCGTGCCTTTCGCTCGAGGTTTTTAATATGCTGCCTCCACAGTCCTGTTGACAGACTGGCTCAGCTTCTGGTCTGGATTCGGCTGCAGTTCACTTTGCTGACTGACGAGACTAAAACCTCTGTAAAGCTGGCCCACCTGTTTGGACTGCTGAAGGTTTTCGTCTTGCTGCAAATTTCAGGCGCCTGTCCCTGCGAGGGAGACTTCAGAACTTCCTTCCTTCCTTCCTTCCTTCCAAAACTTTTGTATTTTCCCAGTTTTTTGTGTGAAGTTTAACACTTTGCTTCCTAAGATTAACTTTATTCCCCCCGTCTTTTCAGAATCACAAACAAACCTGGGCTACTTACACGAGAAGCAACAGTTAGCACAATGTAAGGACTTTTTTTCAATTTCCTCATAGATATACATGTCTTAGACACAAATTCTGCATGTCATGTTCAGCTAGGGTTGCCAACCTCCAGGTTGTGGCTGGAGATCTCCTGGTATTACAACTGATCTCTAGGCGACAGAGACCAGTTCCCCTGGAGAAAATGGCCGCTTTGGAAGGTGGGCTGTATGGAATTATACCCCACTGAGATCCCGCCCCTCATCAAACCTTGCCCTTCCCAGCTTCCACTCCCAAAATCTCCAGGTGTTTCCCGGCCCGGAGCTTGCAACCCTACTTTCAGCCATTTCTTTTGTTTCCTCTCCTCCCCCCTCCCATCCCTGACTTCTTTTTAAAAAAATTTAACCTCAAGTGAGAATTTGGGCTCTGGCCTTGAATGGTGGCTAAGGTAGGGGAGGGGCTGCTTAAAGGGTCCTCAGCACTGCATCCCTCAAGCTACTTTTGGCCTAATGAGGGAAAAGGTATTGGTATCCATTACTTTTCTCCCAAGGAGTCTAACAGTACCATCCTATGTAGAATTACACTGTTCTAAGCCCATTGGCTCTGACCTGGATAGCCCAGGCTAGCCCAATCTAGTCAGCTCTCGGAAGCTAAGCAGGGCCGGCCCTGGTTAGTACTTGGATGGGAGACCACCAAGGAAGTACAGGGTTGCTATGCAGAGGGAGGCAATGGCAAACCACCTCTGCCCTGACTTGGATGGCCCAGGCTAGCCTGATTTCCTCAGATCTCAGAAGCTAAGCAGGGTCGTTGCTAGTTAGTCCTTGGATGGGAGACCACCAAGGAAGTCTAGGGTGCTTATACAGAAGCAGGCAACAGCAAACCACCTGTGTTTGTCTCTTGCCTCAAAAACCCTACAGGGTCGCCATAAGTCAGCGGCTACTTGACAGCAAAAACAGAGGCCCATTGACTTCTGTGGACTGAGAAGGGTGTATGTGGATGGCACTGTAAAGCACCTTGAATGCAGGTGATTTTTTTGAGCGGCGAAATGGCCAGAAGTAAAAACACCTCCCACTTAACCCTTCCAACTCTCTGCTGGCTATCCTCGGTTCAAGATGGTAGCTTCTGCGCTTGCTCTTGGTTTAAAAGAATTAGCAGCTGTGGAAGGATGGGGCTCAGTTTGGGCCTTTAAAACCAAAAGGGGTTAAAGCCACCTCTCTATACCATGTCATGCTATGAAGACAGCATTTAGCTCAAAAGTATTATGCCCGTTCTTTGATGTCAAAATTAACATACCTGGTGAAAAGGAAGTCTATAGACATGCATTTAAAATGTCTTTGTTTTATAATATGTAGAGAAGTAAAAGACTCAACCAGTATTTAATATTTCAAGTCGGCAGTTTTAGTCCAATTAATACAGAATACATATGCATTGTTTCATAGATTTATAATAGTGTTTGACTATTCTGTTGCTAAAACAGTATTAGTTATAATAGCTAGTAATAGTTATAATAGTTAGTATTTGACTACTTGATTACTAAACACTAGTTAATGTCCTTGTATATTAAGCGTGTGTTTTAGAAATATGGCAGACCATTGGTTAAGTTCAGAGAATATAAAGATCAATTAAAGTCAGTGATGGGGCCAAGTATGTATCACCAGGTTAATAATTGCACACATCTTATATGGGAGACCAGTTCCAGTTCCAGTCACCTTTGTTGGCATGGTTTATATGGAAGACATATACAGCCCAGCATAACATCTTGAGAAAATCTTACCAGATGTTTGTGTAATTGGTAATATATTATACAACCTATTACATGCCTGGTCTGTTTTACATTGTCTGTATATGTATATATGTATATATATGTATATATATATAAATGTGTATATATTTTTTCATGGGTTTCAGTTGACCACTGAAGAAGGCCATATAGGCTGAAACGCATCTAGCATCTGGGTTATCGATGTCAACCTTAGGAAATGCCATTGTGCTGTTTTAAGTTTTTTAAAATAATTTTAATCTTGACATAGCGCTTCTAATAAATTATATTTTTATTATTTATATATTTCTTCATCCCACCCAACCTTGGGTGCCCAGCTTCTGTTTTCTAAGTAGGGTTTTATTCCCCTCTTTTTTCTTCTGTTCCCACTGAAGTGACCAATTATTAGTGTCATCTAAGCTGGAAATAATACAACTGTAACACAGAGATAACTAGGTTCCGGTTTTCACCCAACTCATCAACGGGAGGTTTCCGTATATTTTCATTCCCTTATTTAAAAAAAAACAAGGAATAGAAGAACCACACCAAGAATTCAGATGTTACGACACGCTCACATGAACACACGAAGCTGCCTTATACTGAATCAGAACCTTGGTCCATCAAAGTCAGTATTGTCTGCTCAGACCGGCAGCAGTTCTCCAGTGTCTCAGACAGAGGTCTTTCACATCACCTACCTGCCTAGTCCCTTTAACTGGAGGTGCCATGGATTGAACCTGGGACCTTCTTCATGCCAAGCAGAGGCTCTGCCACTGAGCCACAGCCCTTCTCCCTGGCTCTCCAGGGTCTCAGATAGAGGTCTTTCACATCACGTACCTGCCTAGTCCCTTTAACTGGAGGTGCCGGGGATTGAACCTGGGACCTTCTGCACGCCAAGCAGATGCTCTGCCACTGAGTCACAGACTCTCCCCCAACCACAGTTTGTTTGTGATGGGCTTGCTGACCATGTGATCCTAAAAATAGTTTAGTACTGTTGTTTGAAAGGAGTTGGTCATACTGAATTACAGTTGATAGTGAGTCTGGCGCTAAAATACATACGTCTTCTTATTGGAAGAAGGCTCAAGTTCCACCAGTATCAGCACTGTTTGAGATAACTTGGTCTGCAGCACTTGTCAAATAAAAAGGAATTATTCTAGACAACAAACGCATTAATTTATTCAGAGAGTGATAAGGCTGCTAATGTACTAGAGTAACAAATGTCAAGGCAATGTCTCTCATTATATGGGTTTTTAATGTTCTATATTTCTTTTTATATTAAAAAAATACTAATGAAATGTAGTAAAATCTAGTGTTGGCTATTTAGTAAGTGTCTGTTATATCTTCTTTTTCAATTGCCAGCTCGAGATTATCCATGGGTGCTTAAGAATAAGCGTCCGGAAAAGCTGCACGACATGCTTAAGGAGCTAGAGGTACCTTTCCCGAAAGTTTCAAATATAGTAACAATTAACCCAAGTCTTCAGAACTCTTTCAGCAGCTTTAATTTTTTTTAAAGATCACTCCTTCTGGCGATAAACGTGCTTTTGTCCGGTGAGCCGTCCAAAACAATTCAATCTTTGTTAAGAACATCAGGGCCGTCTCTCCTCCTTGCAAACCAGCAGCATTTTAACCACAAGCGAAGTTGTGCCACCAACCAGACGCTACTGTTTTCTGTTGTCCTCCAGGAACTGATGCGAACCGGGCAGTGCGTGCTGAGCAAATGGAAGAACAAATACGTCTGTCAGGTAAAATGTTTTGACGTGCTCTTGTGAAGCTCACTCAACGGGACTGAAGCATTAAGCAGTTCACGGAACGGCACAAAGTTAACTTGTAGAGAAACGGGGAAAAAACCCCGCAGTCCTGCAAAAGAAACGTTGATGCCTGTGTTTGTTTCAAATAGAAACAGCAAGCAGTTTAACTAAGAGAGCCAGTGAGGTGTAGTGGTTAAATGCGTCCAATTCTAATCTGGTGAACCGGGTTGGTTTCCCCATTCCTCTGCATGAAGCCAGCTGGGTGACCTTGGGCTAGTCACAGTTCTCTTAGAGCTCTCTCAGCCTCACCTACCTCACAAGGTGTCTGTTGTCGGGAGAGGAAGGGTAGTAGATTGTAAGCTGGTTTGATTCTCCTTAAAAGGTAGAGAAAATCAATATAAAAAACAGCTTTTCCTCTTCCTCTTCTTCTTCTTCTTGCATTTGCATGGTCATGGTTGTCTGTGACCCCTGAAGACTGAACCCGAATCAGTATGGGCATGACCCAGCTTGGCCAGTGTCTGTGTGAGAGATCCCCTCTCTCTGAGTTTGCTTCTCCAAATCAAATGTTCAGACGGTGGTAAAGAAACAAAGGATTTATTGAAGACATCAGGAGATGAGACAGGCACAGGTAGAAAGTTGCAAGTGAGGGGCTATTCGGGTTTACAGAATATATTGACTCCAGGGCACTGGGGCACTGGGGTTCACACTTATTGTTATGGGAAGTTACAAGCTTGGCATAATACAAAACATCAGACGAGTCCCAGGAAGTCTGGTGAAGCTATCACACTTCCAAGGCCGCATCGGCCTGAGGGAGTACTGACAGGAAGAACAGCGGGGGGGAAGATACTTGGGGCAATCAGGCCTGGCGCCTGAGACCAGAAGGTGTGAACTGCTTTTACGAGTTCACTGATAACAAAGCAGGTGATGGGAAGCAGAGACACATAGACAGAGACCCTCACATTCTGCCCCCCTTAAGGCCCCCCTCCAGGGTCCTCGAGAGGGCGAGGCTTATCGGGATAAGCGAGGTGGAATTCTCGGATCAAGCGAGGGGCCGCCATGTGGGGTGCGGCCACCCACTCGTCGTGAGCGGACCCAAGGTTTTTCCAACGAACAAAGTAAAACAGTTTCCCTTTCTTCCATTTGGAATCTAAAACCTTGGATATTTCCAAATGGGTATCCCCCCCTACCACGGTAGGAATCTCGTGTGCGGGAGGGGGGTGGAACTGGGGAGCTGGCACATAAGGTTTGAGGAGGCTTATATGAAAGACTGGATGGACCCCCTTGAGGGTTTTTGGGAGTTCCAGTTCCACGGTAACCTCGTTGATTACTCTGGTAATGGGGAAAGGTCCCACATAACGGTCGCTCAGTTTTTTGCAGGGACGAAGAGAGCGGAGGTTTTTTGTGGACAGATAGACTTGCTCCCCCACCTTAAGTTCCCATCCCGGAGACCGGTGTTTGTCTGCCTGTTCCTTGTACTTGCTTTTTGCCCTCTCAAGATTCTTGAGCAGCCATGGCCAGGTAGATTTGACTACCTGAATCCACTCCTGAAGATCAGGGGTGGACTGGAGATCTGGCGTGACGGGAGCGGAACCGAAAGGACCGAATTCCGTCCCGTATATTACTTGGAAGGGACTAAAGCCGGTAGAGGAATGAGGCGCATTGTTGTACGCATATTCGGCAAATGGCAGCAGGTCGACCCAGTCGTCCTGGTGGAAATTTACATAGCAACGCAAATAACATTCTACCACCGCGTTTACTCGTTCAGTTTGACCATCCGTTTGGGGGTGATAGGCGGACGAAAGGCCCTGTTCCTCCACCCCCATTAGCTTTAGGAAGGCTCGCCAAAATTTGGCAACAAACTGGACCCCCCGGTCGGAGAGGACCTTCCTCGGGATCGAGTGTAGCCTGAGGACGTGTGTGACGAACAGTTTAGCCAAGCCCTGGGCTGAAGGAAGACCTGCACATGGAACGAAATGGACCTGTTTGGAAAAGAGGTCCGTGATTACCCAGAGAACCGTCTTTCCCCGACTAGGAGGTAGGTCGGTGATAAAATCCATGGCGATGATTTCCCAGGGACGGGAGGGGTTCTCAAGCGGTTTGAGAAGCCCTGGGGGTTTTCCCATCCGTCTTTTAGCTGTGGCGCAAGTGGGGCAGCTGCGCACATACAGCTCTACATCGGATCTCATACCGGGCCACCAGAACTGCCTCCGTACCAGGTGAAGAGTTTTTATGAAACCGAAATGACCCGCCAACCTGGCACCATGTACAAGTCCCAATACCTCTTTACGAAGGGAGGATGGGACATACAGTTTTCCCCCTTGCACCCACCAGGTGTTGGTTCGTTCCAAGCCAGTGGGGAGGAGATGGTGCTCCTCCTCCTGTAAGGAGGCGTCCCGGAGCCGCTGTTGGAAGGCTTCCGGGATACCTTTGAGCGTAGGGGGGGTCTCTGGTTGTTGGGCTTGGGACCGGGTAGTGACGGCTAAGCTAGGAACCTCCCCTCGCTGCTCGGGAGTGAATAGGGAGTCGATTGGGCGATCGAAATCGTTGCGATACTGGGGAAGTCGTGACAACGCGTCGGCTAGGGCATTTTCTTTGCCAGGGACATGCTTGAGGGTGAACCGGAACTTTGCGAAGAATTGGGCCCACCGAATTTGTTTGGCGTTGAGCTTTCTAGCTCCCTTGAGAGCCTCGAGATTCTTGTGATCGGTACACACTTCAAACGGCAGTTCGGCACCTTCTAAAAAGTGCCTCCATATGGTGAGGGCATGTTTGACCGCCGCCGCCTCCTTCTCCCAAATAGCCCAGTTGATTTCGGACTGGGAAAACTTCTTGGAGAAGTAGGCGCATGGCCTCAACCGCCCCCCTTCATCCCTCTGCAATAGGGCCCCGCCCATGGCCACATCCGAGGCATCCACTTGCACCACAAAAGGCTTGGTGCAATCCGGGTGAGCCAAAACGGGTTCGGATGAAAAAAGCAGCTTTAAACGTTCAAAAGCTTGCTGGCACTGGGGGGACCATTGCAAACGGGCTGAGGGAAGCGCGGCGCTAGCCCCCTTGTCCTTGGTACGCAACAGGGCAGTGAGAGGAAGCGCAACTTGGGCAAAGTTGGGAATGAAGTTTCGGTAAAAGTTAGCGAATCCCAAAAACTGCTGAAGCTGGCGGCGGGTAGTGGGGGGTTCCCAATCTCGCACCGCCTGGACCTTTGCGGGGTCCATTTCTAACCCTTGGTGGGAAATCACGTACCCAAGAAATGTAATGGAAGGTTGGTGGAACTCACATTTGGATACCTTAGCATACAGTTTGTGCTCCCGCAGCCGCTGGAGCACTTCTCGCACTAGGCGCACATGTTCTTCCATGGTTTCAGAGTAAATAAGGATGTCATCGAGAAATACCACCACCCCCCGAAACAGCAAATCATGTAAAACCTCATTAATCAATTGCATAAACACACTGGGAGCCCCCGAAAGTCCGAACGGCATGACTAGGTATTCAAACATTCCAAAACAGCTGGAAAAGGCCGTTTTGGGTTCGTCTCCTTCTTTAATGCGAATGCGGTGGTATGCTTCCACCAAGTCCAGTTTGGTGAAGATTCGGCCCTCCTTTAATTGTGCTAGAAGGTCGGGAATAAGAGGGAGAGGATAAGCGTTAGACTGGGTGACCGCGTTTAGCCTACGAAAGTCAATACACAGTCTTAGATCTCCCGTTTTTTTCTTCACAAAGAAGGCTGGGGCCGAATAAGGAGCTTTGGAAGGGCGTATGAAACCCCTCGCCAAGTTGGCATCCAGATAGTCCCGTAACACCGCCTTCTCACTAGGGCTCATGGGATAGACCTTCCCTTTAGACAGCTTGCCTTCCCCCACAATTTCGATGGCACAGTCCGTCTCTCTGTGGGGAGGTAGTTCGTCACATTCTCTAACATCAAAGACATCCGCAAACTGCGAGTATTCTGTGGGCAGTTGAGGAGGAACGGAGGTTGGGGTGGGGGACCCTACCAATGCGGCGGCCGGAGTCCTGAGTACCCGTTCCTTGTCATGCAACCCACAGGGGCTTTCGGGAAACGAGAGCACCCGTTTAACCCAGTCGATGGAGGGGTTGTGTCCCCGTAGCCAGTTCATCCCTAACACCACTGGGGTTACAATAGGGGCGATGGTAAAATACAAGCGTTCCCAATGTTCTCCCACAGACATAATCACGGCTGCAGTTCTGTGGGTCACTGGGCCCCGTTTAAAATCGCTCCCGTCCATTTGGGAAAAGCGGAGGGGTCCCGGAAGCCGCTTGCGCCGGACTCCCAGTTTCTTGGCAGCTTCCTCACTAATCATGGTGCGGGCACACCCCGAGTCAACCAAAGCGGGGAATTCTAAACTGGGACCCCCTCTGGGTAGGGACAGGTGAACACGCACATACACATTGTCCTCTTGGGCGCTTACCATCGGTGGAGCTCCTTGCACAACGACAGGGGCGGTCTGCTGCGGACGGGACGGGAGGTCCCGACGGGACGGGAGGCTAGGAGGTGCGGGAGGGGCTGCCGGTGCCCCGTCCGGGAGATTGCCGGCGGGCGGTTGCACTTTCAGTGCGTCAAGGGCCGCTGCCATCTCACCCATCACACGCTGCATGGTCTCCATCTGCTCCTGCATAGCTTGGCGATCCTCCTGCCACTGCTTGCGTTCTTCCTCCATCAGGGCCTCCTTGCGTGCCGGGTCCCCTTCGAGTCCCGTGCTGGGGAAGGCTAATCGGCGATCCTTCGCCGCGGTTCGGGAGAGAGACCAACCCTTGGGGGAGTCCAGCCAATTGTTGAAAAGTCCTCGGGGACGTCCGTCCCGGCCTTGGTCGGGGATGGGATCCCTAGGTTTCTTTGGCTTGGCACCCTCCTCCTTGGGGTCCGGTTTCTCCGGCACCACCGGTTCCTTCGGTGCCACAGGGGTAGTAGGGGTGTTTTCCTCGTCGCCTTGCATTCTGTCCCAAAAGGTACAGCAGCAGTCCGAGAGGCAAGGACTTGCAACTTAATGTGAGAGATCCCCTCTCTCTGAGTTTGCTTCTCCAAATCAAATGTTCAGACGGTGGTAAAGAAACAAAGGATTTATTGAAGACATCAGGAGATGAGACAGGCACAGGTAGAAAGTTGCAAGTGAGGGGCTATTCGGGTTTACAGAATATATTGACTCCAGGGCACTGGGGCACTGGGGTTCACACTTATTGTTATGGGAAGTTACAAGCTTGGCATAATACAAAACATCAGACGAGTCCCAGGAAGTCTGGTGAAGCTATCACACTTCCAAGGCCGCATCGGCCTGAGGGAGTACTGACAGGAAGAACAGCGGGGGGGAAGATACTTGGGGCAATCAGGCCTGGTGCCTGAGACCAGAAGGTGTGAACTGCTTTTACGAGTTCACTGATAACAAAGCAGGTGATGGGAAGCAGAGACACATAGACAGAGACCCTCACAGTCTGGTTGTACACCAGGATAAGTTTGTATGGACAATCTTCTCCTTCTCCTTCTCCTCCGTCTCCATCTCCATCTCCTCCTCCTCCTCCCTCTCTGTGGAAATGGCTGATATTCAAACGGGGAAGCGACGGCGCACAGAATCTTGCGTTCGCTTTTAAACAGGAGCGTTAAGAATATTCAGAAACTCTGAACTTCGACATGCATGATCTCCAAAAGTTTGGGTAGTCACGGAAGGCATTCATTAAATTGTATCCTCAAAGCCATTCTCTGTACAGCATGGAGACCGGAATTTGTAAAATAACCACCTAGCTAAATTAGTTGCCAAATGAAGTAAAGTGCTCAGAGGCCATCGTGGCATGTGTCTGTAGTTTGTTATCTACATAAATATCCATATAATGTATAAAGGAAAACATCTGCTCGCATCCTTGTTAGCAGCATGGGAAGTGGGAACAGGTTGGCATCGCCGAGTGTGTGATCCAGCATTCTAATCAACAGCTTCTTCTCCTCGAAATATGTTTAATGTATTTTAACTCATTACAGACTATTTCTAGCCCTTTATCTTTGACGTTGGACAAACATGTCCTTGAGCTTACCCCAGCTTAGCCAAGAGTGTTGAACGTTGAAAAATATTACAAATACATGGCCTCAGCCCCTCAACCAATGGCATTGGTGCAAGTCCCATTAAAAACTGGCAGAACTCTTTGATAACTGCAGCTGTACTTTGCAAAACTGAAGTTTGCTTTCATTGATAACAATAGTACGGGTGTTACAGCAAAACTCTGTTTGATGTATTTAAAATGTTTATACTCTCAGCACATTGGCTCGTGAGGCGTCTTCTTAAGAACGTAAGAAAAGCCATGTTGGATCAGACCAAGGCCCATCAAGTCCAGCAGTCTGTTCACACAGTGGCCACCCAGGTGCCTCTAGGAAGCCCACAAACAAGACGACTGCAGCAGCATTGTCCTGCCTGTGTTCCACAGCACCTAATATATTCGGCATGCTCCTCTGATCCTGGGGAGAATAGGTATGCATCAGGACCAGTATCCATAAGAACATAAGAAAAGCCATGCTGGATCAGACCAAAGCCCATCAAGTCCAGCAGTCTGTTTACACAGTGGCCAACCAGGTGCCTCTAGGAACCCCACAAACTAAGACGACTGCAGCAGCATCCTGCCTATGCTTTAAAGCACCTAATAGAATAGGCATGCTCCTGTGATACATACAGCAACCCTGGACTTCCTTGGTGGCCTCCCATTCAAGTACTAACCAGGGCCGACCCTGCTTAGCTTCCGAGATCCGACGAGATTGGGCTAGCCTGGGCCATCAAGTAATAATAATACTTGACTAAGGAAATACGCATAAAGACTAGCCCTTTCTTCCTCACAACCAGCAGTCAAACATCAATGACTTGCCACCATTAGTGGGCACTAGAGGGGCATCTTCTGTCCAGAATCAGGAAGTTGTAATCTTGATGACTCAAATGTAATGTCTGGGCAGCAGAGCTTCTGATTGGCCATTGTAGATCTAATTGGCTTTTAGATTTTTGTGAGGTGCTTTGGCAGCAGCTGCCTCCACAGCACAAAGATCTGATCTTCAGCCATGCAGCAAAGTTGTGTGTATGCTGGAAAATATTTTAAATAATATGTGCATCCTGTTTTAAGGCATTTTTGAAAGGGGTCCTATTAAACAGAGCTTCTGCCTGAAATGTTGGAGAGTTACGATGAGTGTTATGCACGGCCTCGCTCCCTGACATTTTGTCTTTGTCTCCGCCTCCTGCAGCAGCCATTTTGCGGCTGTGCCCACCACCCTGTGTCAGAGGATCAGTAGTTGGCTGAAGAAGAAGGCAGGAATAAACTCAGTTTTGACAACAGAGGGAAGAAAGAATTGGGATTCCAAAAGGATCTGTAATGGGACCACACCTACTTGACTTTCATAAGTGATATGAATCTGGTAGAAACAACGAGACGACCAAGTTTACAACTGACATCAAATTAATTAAGGTGATTGTCAGGATTCAAGGCCGTACCCACCTGCTGAGAACCCAGAAATAGCAGCAGGCTCATGGTGGCAGAAGATGGCAGACAGCTGCGCAGAGGTGAAGTGAAGACTTCTCATGACTGAGGCGAGGATCCGGTAAATATTTGTGCGTGGAGAGTGATAACATATTCCAGAGTTCAAGGGAAGAGAGGGAAGCTGAGGAAGACTAAGCTCGAAACCTCTGCATGGTCAGAGAAGAAACCAGATGTCTCTGAGAAGAAAGAACTGGCTAACAATAACCTCCTTCTTTCTGATTGAAGGATCACGCCTATCCAAAATTAGAGAGAAGTAGTTTTGACTGCCTTTTTTGTATGAAGCTGTTAGCAAAGGTCACCAAGGTGGGTGACTTTTGGGGCAATAAAAGTGCCCTTGATAAGGGTGTGGTATCAGTTATTCTGTGGTGTAGTGCCAGCTTGGTGTAGTGGTTAAGAGCAGTGGTTTGGAGCGGTGGACTCTGGTCTGGAGAACCAGGTTTGATTCCCCACTCCTCCACATGAGCGGCGGAGGCTAATCTGGGGAACTGGATTTGTTTCCCCACATGAAGCCAGCTGGGTGACCTTGGGCTAGTCACACTCTCTCAGCCCCACCTATCTCACAGGGTGTCTGTTGTGGGGAGGGGAAGGGAAGGTGATTGTAAGCTGGTTTGATTCTTCCTTAAGTGGTAGAGAAAGTCGGCATATAAAAATCAACTACTCCTCCTCCTCCTTCTTGCATTTGCATGGTCATGGTTGTCCGTGACCCCTGAAGGCTGAACCAGAATCCGTAAGGGCGTGACGCAGCTTGGTCAGTGTCTGGTTGTACACCAGGACAAGTTCATATGGACAATCCTGAAACAACAGCAGAAAGCTCATGTCTGTTTCATTTGGGACTTGTGCAAGGGAATCAAAGCCAGTCACTTTGGCCTTTTATGCAGGGACGTTTCTGCGCGGTCACCTCTGCTGACTGCTTTGGGGCTTCCTTTTGATTATGCATGCCTTATCTGCCCGTCAAAGGTTGCCTTGGGCTCCCCACACGTTTCGCCCGCATTTTCCAGATTTTGGCTAAAACAGCATCTGGAAAACAGGCAAAATGTGCGGGGAGAGCGAGGTGACCTCTGATGGGCAGATAAGGCATGCATAATCAAAAGGAAGCCCCGAAGCAGTCGGCAGGGGTGACCGGGAACAAACATCCCTGCATGAAAGGCCTTAGTCTTTTACTTGTGCATTCCCAGAAACACAAGGGTTCACCACATTCCATTCCAGCGAGCAAAGCTGACATATGATGGGAAGAAGTATTTTGTTCGCCTTCAAGTTGAGGCTACCCATTGGCTGAATACGTCTCTGAATTAGTGCCCTTTCTAACAAGGGGGGGGGCATGTTGTCGCCTCAAGGTTCTTACTGACGACAGAAGACATTATAGTTGCTGGAAGGTGATGGGAGAGCCAATAGCAATCTAAAGAAGACTGCAACCAAATGATTGATCCCTGCTGCAGACGGTGAAATCTGCATAGTAGACAAGTTTGTGGGGGAACCTGAAAAGGATGCAGCAACCGATGCAATCAGTTGATGCTTTGGCTTGCAACTTGGACAGCTCCCTTAACAGAACAATTGCGGTGAAATCAACCCAATGAAACGCAACAGGCACTTGCGAAGCAGGCTTCCAACGAACAAAGGCATCTTGTGCCACAGTGCCGCCCTGGATTTCAACAAACTCGTTCTAGCGCAATCCACTGCATACCGGCCTGGAGTGGTACTGCCTCACAGAGGGGAATGTGGGGAATGCAAAAACTGCTGTCCCAGGCACAGCTGTATTCCACTATTTTTGAAAAGAAGCTCTGGCGGGAAAATGAGAAGTAAAAACTCCACTGTTGTTATCTCATAGAATCATAGAGTTGGAAGGTACCACCAGGGTCATCTAGTCCAACCCCCTACACAATACAGGAAATTCCAAACTACCTCCTCCTCCACACCCCCAGTGACCCATATTCCATGCCCAGAAGATGGCCAAGGTGCCCTCCCTCTCATGATCTGCCTAAGGTCTCACCAACGCCCTACTTATTTTAGTGACCAATAAAGATCCTGCTGCAATCTGCCGCCTTCTCTCTCCCTGGGTGGCCCTGCGTGTCCACCCTCCCAGTCCACCTGCCTTGTTCTCTGACTCCACTCAACTGCCACAGATGTCACCCTCGTCCATGCGGGCAAAGACTCTTTATATTCTGAAGCCGGCTTGTGAAGAGGGGTCTTCTATTCCCTCCATTAAAATTTTTTTTTTTAATTTTTCTGCAAACCTAATGGCTTCGCCACAATGCCATGCTCTTCCAGAGGTTCCTGTAAGATTATTTTGGGCAGTTTTTCTACCTAGAAGATATTATCGCAGACACTGGGTTTTGCAGTTCTCAAAACTGTGAATTTGTGTCTGCAGAGGTAACATGCCTCTTCTTCACAGCAAAAATGTTATGAAATAAACGTTCCAAGTTGAGAAAAAGACCTTAATCCCATCGCTCCTTTGCAAATTTATGTACGCAGAATCAACCCCTTACCTCTTAAGTGCTAAGTTTCAAGAAGTTAAATGAATAGAAGATTGATTGGAGTGGAACAGATCTGCACAAGGAGCTAGGTTAGGGTTGCCAACCTCCAGGTGCTAGCTGGAGATCTGCTATTACAACTGATCTCCAGCTGACAGAGATCAGTTCCCCTGGAGAAAAGGGCCGCTCTGGCAGTTGGACTCTATGGCGTTGGAGTCCCTCCCCTCCCCAAACCTTGCCCTCCTCAGGCTCCACCCCAAAAATCTCCAGGTATTTTCCAACGTGGAGCTGGCAACCCTAGCCCAGATTTAGTGAGGGGTGGCTGCCTCAGTTGGCTTGCGGGCTGGATAAGAGCTCTCAAGTGGCTGGATCTGGCCTGCAAGACATAGCTATTCCACCAGGCCTGTAACTGAGGGCAGCCGCAGGTGTAGGGTTACCAATCTCCAGGTGGTGGCAGGAGATCTCCTGCTATTACAACTGATCTCCAGCCAACAGAGATCAGTCCACCTGGAGAAAATGGCCGCTTTGGCCATTGGACTCTATGGCATTGAAGTCCCTTCCCTCCCCAAGCCCCGCCCTCCTCAAGCTCCACCCCAAAAACCTCCCGCCGGTGGCAAAGAGGGACGTGGCCACCCTAAGCTAGGTGGGAGGAAGGAGGGGCAAACAGTAAAAATGATCGTGAAACCTTTTGAGTAGAATTCCCCACAAGTCTTGGGATCTTTGTGTGGATAGCCTGAGGTCTGTCCTATTATTCTCTCCTTGGAGGAGAAAACCTATAATGGCAGCAGGCTGTAACAGAGACCCAGTTTGGGAATATTTTAATGAAGTTATTCTACCTCTTGGTAAGGCAGGCACGTGTGCAAAATGCAAAGACCACAACAAAGAAATGCAAGGCCTGGTGGCCTGAATGAAACAACATTAAGAGAAGTGCTGTTGAGTAGAAGACTGCGGTTTAAAATATAGCCTTACTGACTAGCGATTTAAATTGTGAAAATCTAGTCTTACTGACTAGTGATTTAAATCGTAATTGAAAACCACCCTGCCTGAGTCTGTACCTGGTCCTGGTGTGTGGGTTTTTCCAGTCTGCACCCCGAGGCCCGAGGCCAGAATTAGAAGTAAAAATGAAGTAAAGATGTAGTAAGGCGTATCCGTAATCATCAGTGGCTGAGCTATTGCAGTTTTAAAACTTTGCGTTGAAGTCTAGTCACATTCAGTTATTCTGCTGATTGTTTTAACGCTGTTCACTCACCTTGAGCCTTCTGGAGCCAGGAGGGATTGACACCTAACAACTGGCAATATCATCTCCTCTTATGCAGATCAATAACTTATTTACCTACCCTAGAAAACTGGGTCAGTTTGATCCTACAGGGTGTCCACCCGGTCTCTATGCAAACGACTATTAATTTTGCCCTCTGGGTAATGCCATTTTCCCTCAGTCTTGGCCATTAACGCCCTAGAACTTTATTGAACTATGGAGTTCAGGGCTGTGGCTTCATATGTGGCTTCTGAGCACACTTAAATCTTTTGGGCATGCTCAGTGATTTGCTTGGTAGGAAGCGGATTGAATTTAGCGATCTTGGTGTGCTTGTTTCATCATAGGAATAGCACTGGATTGTAAAAACATAATAGAAGTATTGGTAGTTGTATCCCTTGGAGGTGAAAATGCTGTAGGCCCTACCATGTATTCTGTGTGTCTTTTGGCATACCCAGGGGGCCATAGATTTTTATCCCATCCTTAAGAACTTAATAAAGGCCCTGCTGGATCAGACTGAGGCCCATCAAGTCCAGCAGTCTGTTCACACAGTGGTCAACCAGGTGCCTCTAGGAACAAGACGACTGCAGCAGCATTGTCC
This sequence comes from Euleptes europaea, assembly GCF_029931775.1. Taxonomy (NCBI): domain Eukaryota; kingdom Metazoa; phylum Chordata; class Lepidosauria; order Squamata; family Sphaerodactylidae; genus Euleptes; species Euleptes europaea. The sequence goes on from NC_079321.1 coordinate 6,925,288, forward strand.
TGCCTGTGTCCCACAGCACCTAATATGATAGGCATGCTCCTCTGATCCTGGAGAGAATAGCGATGCATCATGGCTAGTATTCATTTTGACTAGTAGCCATGAATACCCCTCTCCTCCATGAACATGTCCACTCCCCTCTTAAAGCCTTCTAAGGTAGGCTGCTTTTGCCTGGGGAGGCCCAGTGGGAGCCTCCCCAAGCAAAAGCAGTCTAGACCCTTCCCAGCAATACCCGCCCTCCACTCCCAGAGACCCTGCCCAGCAATACCTGCCCTCCCCTCCCAGCGACAGGCTACTGGAATCCTTCTTCCAAGGGGCTTAGGGTGTGGTTCTCTCATCCTCCAGTTTTTCCTTACAACAATTTTGCAAGATAGATTAGACCAGGGGTGTCAAAGATAGACCCGCGGGCCGGATCTGGCCCCTTGGGAGCTCTTATCCGTCTAGCTGAGGCAGCTGTCCCCCCCCCCCCACACACACCAGTACCGATCTTGGCCTGCGAGGCATGGCTTGGCCCGACCAACTTATGTCATATCTGGCACTCTTAACAAATGAGTTTGACTCCTCTGGATTAGACTAAGAAAAAGAGTGACTGGTACAAGGTGAGTTTATGGAGGGCAGATCCTGGTTTAGTAGTCCTAGACTCTGGCCAACTGTATATACATTGCCTCTGAGTTTAGGGTTGGCAACCTCCAGGTACTAGCTGGAGATCTCCTGCTATTACAACTGATCTCCAGCCAATAGAGACCAGTTCACCTGGAGAAACTGGCCACTTTGGCAATTGGACTCTATGGCATTGAAGTCCCTCCCCTCCCCAAACCCCACCCTACTCAGGCTCCGCCTCAAAAACCTCCCGCCAGTGGCAAAGAGGGACCTGGCAATGCATATCTGGAAATCATATACATGGACACATGAAGCTGCCTTATACTAAATCAGACCCTTGGTCCATCAAAGTCAGTATTGTCTACTCAGACTGGCAATGGCTCTCCAGGGTCTCAGGCAGACATAGGTCTTTCACATCACCTACATGCCTAGTCCCTTTAACGGGAGATACCAGGGATCGAACCTGGGACCTTCTGCTTGCCAGGCAGATGCTCTGCCATTGGCCAGAGCCCCTCCACTTTTTTTAGAGAGAGAGATTTAGAGTTATGGGCATGAAAGTTATTAGCACCATCCAGTAGAGATTTTGAGAGAGAAAAGTGAGAGTGGGGAAGGTGTTGGGAAAGTCTGATTGGCAGGGGGAATATTCCCCATTGGAGCCGCCTTGCCAAGACTAAAATGGTCCTCAGCCAAATGATGTAGGCGTGGCACACCTAGGAGGTGAGGGAAAAGGTCATCAGTGTGTGTGTGAGGAAACAAGATACTCTGCCTGAGATCCCTTTTCTTGAAGACCTCCTCGGTACTTGTTTTTGAGATATCTGCCCCAGACTAAGTTGATTTGCGGCCTGTGCTAAGTGCAGTAGACTACCTTCCACCGTTGTCCTAAGCAAAGCTGTCTTGCCCTTTTCTTGGGCTCGTGTGGAGACCAAGTCCTGCAAGGAAAAGCTGAGGGAGCTGGGGAAGAGAAGGTTGAGGGGGGACAGGATTGCTCTCTTTAAGTATTTGAAGGGCTGTCACTTAGAAGTGGACAGGGAGCTGTTCCTGTTGGCAGCAGAGGATAGGACTTGCAAGAATGGGTTTAAATTGCAGGCGGAAAGGTATTGGCTGGATATTAGGGAAAATTTTTTACAGTAAGTGTTGTTCGACAGTGGAATCAGCTACCTAGGGAGGTGGTGATCTCCCCCTCACTGGCGGTCTTTAAGCTGAGGCTGGACAAGCACTTGTCAGGGATGCTCTCGGCTGATCCTGCATTGAGCAGGGGGTTGGACTATATGGCCTGAATGGCCCCTTCCAACTCTATGATTCTGTGGTGATGATAAGAACTAAATGGTAAGCCTAGTAATTTTTTCTGAACAAACGGGCGATTTGCAGAAATAACAAGGACAGTGATAATACGGGGTGCCGTTTTTTAAAAGATCCATCTCGCAGAATTGATTTTAATGAGTAATAATCTATGCGAAGCCCTTGCATCATCTTAAATCACCATATAAATGTTATTATAGAGCCCATATGACAAAGAACACTTTGGCACCTTACACACTAATCATACTAATGAGTAAATTACCGCATAAACTTTCATAGGCTACGGCAGACTTTGATCAGAGGTGTGATGTGGTGGAAGAGTTGGCAGCATTATACATATTCAGTGCAAAAGATCCAGTGTATCATCCGGAGTCAGGTGTGTCCTAGTCCCATCGAAGCCTAAGAACCCAGATGAATGCTGAGCGCCAATGAATAAATGATCCAGTTGAGAGTGCCTCCCCCAAAAGCCTTTGATCGTTTTTATCTACATGATGACCTACATGCAAAGTCCAGCCTAAAGATTCAAAATACAATCTTCCCCCTCTGCAGTTGACATAAAAGTAGAATTTTGTTCCAGTTCAGTATTTTTAAAGCACTGCTACATTACATGTTTGTTACATTTCCGTTAGGTAAAGGTAGTCCCCTGTGTAAGCACCGGGTCATTACTGACCCATGGGGTGACGTCACATCCCGACATTTACTAGGCAGACGATGTTTATGGTGTGGTTTGCCAGTGCCTTCCCCAGTCATCTACACTTCACCCCCAGGAAGCCGTGTACTCATTTTCCGGACCTTGGAAGGATGGAAGGCTGAGTCAACCTTGAGCCGGATGCCTGAAACCGACTTTCGTTGGGATTGAACTCAGGTCGTGAGCAGAGCTTGGACTGCAGTACTGCAGCTTATCACTCTGCGCCATGGGGCTCTTACATTTCCATTACATTTGCAAATATAGCAACTACACCTATAGCCTCGTGAATCGGCATTTGAATTGATTTTTTTGAAAATCAGCACTACTATTTATTCTTTCAGGCCAGGACTCCAACATATGCTTAGCCATTTTATATACTTCCTTGGGGGAAACAACTCTTTGTCATTTGGCAAGTTTCAGAAGGTAGCAAGTGTTGGTCTGCAGCAGAACAGGTAGATTTGGGTCTGGTAACACCTCAGAAACCAACAAGATTTTTGGGGTATGAGCTTTTGAGAGTCACAGCTCCCTTTGTCTGATGAAGGGACCTTTGACACTTGAAAGCTTATCCTCCCCAAAATTCTTGTTGGTCTCTAAGGCACTGCTGGGCTCAAATCTAGCTGTTCATTTGACAAGAGTTATTTTAATTTGTATATTTGTAGCAAAAACAGTTGGCAGCTTGTTTCATCTACGAGCCAGATCATGGAGCATGCCTGTTCTAGTTGGTGCTTTGGAATACAGGCAGGACAATACTGCTGCAGTCGTCTTGCTTGTGGGCTTCCTAGAGGCACCTGGTTGGCCACTGTGTGAACAGACTGCTGGACTTGATGGGCCTCGGTTGGATCGAGCATGGCCTTCCTTATGGAGGATGGAGCTATCCATGGCTACTAGTCATGATGCATAGCTATTCTCTCCAGGATCAGAGGAGCATGCTGAACGTATTAGGTGCTGTGGAACTCAGGCAGGAGAATGCTGCTGTCGTCGTCTTGCTTGTGGACTTCCTGGAGGCACCTAGTTGGTCACTGTGTGAACAGACTGCTGGACTTGATGGGCCTTGGTGTGATCCAGCAGGGGTTTTCTTATGTTCTTATGTATATCCAAAAACCGCCCCTCCCCCCCCCCCCGCTGCAGTGGCCAAACCTCTTTGGAGGGGCCATAGCACCGCCATGGCCACACCGTCCCTGGCCACAGCAGCTCTCAGGAATGGGCTGTTAGTCAAAAACTATTGTTTGAAGAAAAGCAGCATAGAATTGGTTCGGTGAAGCATAATTTATCTAATTTCCCCAACTATTATTTGACTTTTGCATTTTAAAAACATGTCGCCAACTATGATCAGTCACACCAGCTGAAGCCAATGCTGTATGGCCTCCCCTGGAGGATAGGGAAGCCTAGGGTTTCTTGTAAATCTTCTGATGCAATTCCATCAGCCCCTCTCCTGACAGAAGAAGAAGGGTTGGTTTTTATACCCCAATTTTCTCTACCTTTAAGGACTCTCAATGTGGCTTACAATCACCTTCCCTTCCCCTCCCCATAACAGACTGCTTGTGAGGTGGGTGGGGCTGAGAGAGTTCTGAGAGAACTGTGACTGGCCCAAGGTCGCCCAGCAGGAGGAGTGGAGGAATCTAATCTGGAGGAGTGGGGAATCTCATCTGGTTTTCCAGATCTGCTGCTCATGTGGAGGAGCAGGGAATCAAACCCGGTTCTCCAGATTAGCGTCCACCCCTCTTAACCACTATACCACGCTGGCTCTCTGAATTGCTATCAGACCAGTTGCCTACAGGAAGAAGCTCTGGTTCCCTGCCCCAGATGTTATCTGCTGTGCCCCTTGAATTGGTCCAGGTGTGAGGGATTGCCTCCAGGAAGGGTTTGCTGTATGCCCTGTTACCACTCCCAAGGTGGCAGCATTAGCACATGCCAACAGGCAGTGCCAAAGGGTGTTGATCCTTAGTACAGATCCAGGCAGAGTATTAGAGAGGCTGTTCTAGAGTGAAAGATTGGTCCCTTTGAGAAGTTTTAAATAACTTGGTTTGTATGTGTTTCTCTTGAAATGCAAATGGTGGACAGGTGGGAAATAAATGCTTTAAATGAAAACGTGAATTGACGCTGGGGAGGACGATAGATGTTGACACAGCGATTTGTGGGCTGTGTACTAAATCACTCAATCAAACCTGCCTGCAGTCCTTCATTCCTCACCTTCTTCTTTCCCTTCCAAGTCCAAATGTCGCAATTCTCTTCTTAAAACTTAATTGACCTCTTTGAAACAGTTTAATACCAAAGTTTCGTTGGAGGCATAAGCGAAAAGTTCTTACTGTTCTTGATTACCCAGAGATTACTGAGAAGTTAGAACGCAGTGTAGTGCATCGCTGGGTGATATGTGCAGTGATGTCTTAATACAATAAATATTTCCTTGTGTAACTTTAACGATGATGTGATCTTAATCTTGTCTGTTTGTTTCTGACTGTGTGTCATATGTGGGGGGGAGTAAAGTCGTACACCGACTTGTTGATTTTTGCTCACACTCATCGCATCTGATTTTTTAATTTATTTCACGAGTCTCAATCATCAGAGGGGTCATGTGACCAAAATGCTAGTCTTCTCGTTTGCAGCCTTCATGCCGTAATTTGCTTATGTACACGTTTGCTTGTGCTTGCACAGTCAGAGCTCGATTATCAGATAAGATGCGCCACACCATGTGCTGATGTAGCTTGTAAAGGGGCAAGTACGAGCAGGTGATCTGGTTTTGCAATCTGTGTAGCAACACATGGCAACCGTGCTAAAATCAAGACAATTATGCAGATTCAACATTTGAGAAGGTGGTGTTGCTAACGAGTAATGCTAATGTCGCTCCTTGTGTACGGTTGTAGTGGTTTGTTCTATTATCCGTCAGGCGCTCCCATGGACAAGCCCTAGTAATTTCATTTCTGTAAACCCTGGCGCAGGAATCAGTCCGGGAAGGATTGCAATCATGAGGTATAAACACATCTGCATATTTATTATGAAATCTCAGCCGCCTTGGGTTCCTGTTGGGAGGCGGGTGAGGTACAAATGTTTTAATCAATCGAGTGAGATGGATTACTCCCATATCAGCGAGAATCCCTGCCACCATAGCAAGAGATAAAATAGTCCACTTTTTGCTGGTGGAGATATGGAGAGATCCAAGGATAACATTGGCTGTGGCCAAGTATCTCTCCATCCTATTGTCCTCTAAGAAATAACACCTCAGAACCTATGGGTCATGGGAGCAAAGAAAGAAAGGAAAGGAATACATCGAGTGCTATGTGCAGTATCTGATCACCATATTTCAAAAAAGGATATTGCAGAACTGGAAAAAGTACAGCAGAGGGCAACCAAGATAATTAAGCAAGACTGCTGCGGGCCCCACGCCCCGGGCAAGGGGCCAGGGTCTTCCGCATTGCAGGGGCCTGCAGCGACTACACCACCTGGCTCCAGAGGCAGCTGCCTCCTCCACCTGCCCCCTCCCCATTCCCCACCAGCCCCACCTCACTGCCTTCCAAAGACATAAAGTCTGCCCGCACCATGGCTTCGTCCTCAGCTGCTGGCCTCGGGGACTCCGTGATGCCCGGCCTCCGGATGACGGTTGACCCAGCTGCCCCAGCTCAACTTGATGGGGTCAGGGAGCAAAGATGGTCCACGAAGTCAGCTGCGAATGTCAGGGAAAAGGGTTCTGGGGTGGGGGAAGAGAGAGCAGTGCCTCCATCCATGCCAACAGCCATTCCATCCTGCATGACACAAGTGGCACGGACGACGGCGTAGGGGTCACGCCTGTTCCTAAGAGCATTTGCCCCCTATCAGGAATACACTGTTATTTATTTAGTTAGTTACTAGTCTTATATCCCTACAACAACGTGGTGTAGTGGTTAAGACCAGTGGTTTGGAGTGGTGGACTCTAACCTGGAGAACCAGGTTTGATTCCCCACTCCTCCACATGAGCGGTGGAGGCTAATCAGGTGAACTGGGTTGGTTTCCCCACTCCTACACATGAAAGCCAGCTGGGTGACCTTGGGCAAGTCACAGCTCTGTTAGAGCTCTCTCAGCCCCACCTACCCCACAGGGTATCTATTAGGAGGGGAAGGTGATTGTATGCCGGTTTGAGTCTCCCTTAAGTGGTAGAGAAAGTTGGCATATAAAAAACAACTCTTCTTCTTCTCTTCCTCCTCCTCCTCCCAGCCGAAGTTGGCTCAGGGCGGCTCACAACAGATGAAACAGCATAAAAACAGTAAAAACACACAAAATCACCCCAATTAAAACTGAACAATCTCTGAATTAAAAGCAGATATGGCTCATTTACCAGCACACAGGGGCCAAGGCCAGCCCAGAAAGCAGTCAGAGTGCCCTGTTCCAGGTCTAATAGAAACCAGCGAGTGGAACAGGAAGGGAGGCCAGCTACGTTGGGAAACCATTGCTGTTCTTATGAGGAAGACTTGTTTAAATCTTTCCTTGCCGTCTCCATTTTGGATACCAGAACGACACTTGGGAAATGTCTTGACCCAGGTCAAGCTGCTGACCTGGGTGTGCTGTTGTGCCACGTTTTTTGTTGTTTATTGGTCTCTGCAGAAGTCTCCCTTTTTTGGGTTGCAAGCCACTTGAGGTCCCTTTGGGGAGAAAGGCCAAGGGTACTAATACTTAAAAATTTCTAAAAGTAATGGAAAGGATCCTTTGTACGCAGGGGAAGAGAGGGGCCGCATCCTATTCTATCGCACTAGCAGGGAGTGTGCCAGGATGAACCTGAAACCCTCAAACAAAGAGCAGTGCTCAGAGGGGATCAGTTCATAATTAGGGACATCAAGTAATCTCATCAATGGGCTTTTTGCCACAAAAGGCACTCCCTGCTGTCAGTAATGTATCCCCTTGTTTAGCATGTCGGCTGAACTTGCCTAAGTGCCATTAGGGTGTCTCTTAACGCACCCAGAAGTCATGCCTGTATTTTGGCCAGCCATTTCTGAGTCCCGTTTCTTGCTTTCTTTATGGTTTGCGCTTGTCCCTGCCCCCTCCCTAGCCCGAGGATATCCCATTGGCTCAGTTTGACCCGGTCCTAGCCCTGGCTCCTCTCCCCTTGGTTTCCAAGCCCAGACAAAACCTTTTGTTTATGTGCCCCCCCCCAGAAAGAATCCTGCATCATCAGCATTTACCTGCCTCGAGACGACCCTTCTCTTATAAGCCCCTTGAGCCCTCATCTGATGCACAACATAGAGGTAGTTCCCCTGTGCAAGCACCGGGTCATAGAATCATAGAGTTGGAAGGGACCACACACCAGGTCATAGTATCATAGAGTTGGAAGGGACCACGCACCTGGTCATAGAATCATAGACCCATAGAGTTGGAAGGGACCACCAGGGTCATCTAGTCCAACCCCCTGCACAATGCAGGAAATTCCCCTTTTTGTTGTCTTGCAGAATTTCTGGGTTCATTACATATTTTCAAATTTTTAAAATCCTTGCACTCTTCATGCTTATTTACTTGTGTCTGTGTCACCTGAAATTAAAATTGTTGAAGACTTTCTATTCCTTGGCTCCATCATCAATCAAAAGGGAGACATGCCGCCAAGAAATCAGAAGGAGATTGAGACTGGGAAGGTCACCCATGAAAGAGCTAATAAAGATCCTTAAGTGTAAGGATGTGTCACTGGCAACCAAGATCATCATTCATGCCATCGTAGTCCCTATTACTATGTATGGGTGTGAAAGCTGGACAATGAAGAAAGCTGATATGAAGAAAGTAGATTCCTTTGAAATGTGATGTTGGAGGAGAGGGTTATGGATACCGTGGACTGCCAAAAAAGCAACAACACCCAAATCAGTGGGTTATAGATCAAATCAAGCCTGAACTGACCCTAGAAGCTAAAATGACTAAACTGAGGCTATCGTATTTTGGTCACATTATGAGAAGACAAGAGTCACTAGAAAAGACAGTCATGCTGGGAAAAATTGAGGGCAGCAGGAAAAGAGGAAGACGCAACAAGAGATGGGTTGACTCAATAAAGGAAGCCACGGCCCTCAATTTGCAAGATCTGAGCAAGGCTGCCAAAGATAGGACATTTTGAAGGACATTAATTCATCGGGTCGCCATGAGTCAGAAATGACTTGACAGCACTTAACACACACACACACGCACACATTTTGTCAGTTAATGCTATGTGTTACCTTGTTGCAGGGCTTTGCTGTTTTGGCAGAGATTATTTCTCTTTTTTAATAGATACGTCGCTTTCTTTAGTACCGCAGACTGTTGATTCCCCCCCTCCCCATGGCTTGCAAACCCGCTTGTTTAACTTCCAGGGAATTTTTTGTTGTTTTCAAAAAAGTTTTCATTTATGTTTGAGGGGCAATTACAAGCATTAATCAAATATTGTCTAGCTATAAATTCACATTATCAGCTGGGGAATAAATTGTGATTTTATCTAACCCAACTGCATCATAAGATTAAACTGAAGTTTTGGAAGATGGCAACGTAAGCTGGAAGACTGTGACTGTGTCTAACGTTTTTATTAGGACAGAACCTTAAAGGACATCTGCCTTGACTGGTGGAGCTAGAAGAAGTGCTGGATCTGGATTTTTATTTGCTAAGATTTAAACAGACGGAGTAATAAGTCCACTGTTGGCAATGACACTTAAGAAACTGCCCCCACCACTGCTGAAAGGCAGCATGAGCTGTGGTTTGGAGCGGTGGAGTCTGATCTGGAGAACCAGGTTTGATTCCCCACTCCTCCACAAGAGTGGCGGAGGCTAATCTAGTGAACTGGGTTGGTTTCCCCACTCTTCCACATGAAGCCAACTGGGTGACCTTGGGCTAGTCACAGCTCTCTCTGCCCCAACTACCTCACAGGGTGTCTGTTGTGGGGAAGGGAAGGAAAGGAGATCGTAAGCCGGTTTGATTCTTCCTTAAGTGATAGAGAAAGTCGGCATATAAAAACCAGCTCTTCTTCTTCTCCTCCTCCTCCTCCTCTTTCAACGTTTTCTCACTTGGCTTTTGTGGTGCCACCAACTTTTGAAAGAAGTTGTAGCAGGCTAGCCTGATCTCGTCAGATCTCAGAAGCCAAGCAGGGTCAGCCCTGGCAACTATTTGGATGGGAGATCTTCAAAGAACACCAGGGGCATGAAGTGGAGGCAGGCAATGGCAAACCACCTTTGAACGTCTCTTGCCTTGAAAACCCTATGGTGGAGCAGAAAAAACAGTAGGCCTGTCTGTACTTTACTGACCATTGCTTGTTAAAATCCGCTGCGTGTGCACAGTAGAATTACACATGGAGCAGAACAACATAATTGCATTTAAAATGTTACCTTGATAGCACCGTTGAAACACTTGCAAATCCCAGAATATGGACAAATGTGCATGCAGAAGGTCGGACCAGCACCAACAGGTTGAAATTAGATCAAAAGAGTTTCTGTCTAGACATTAGGAAGAACTTTCTAACAGTTAGAGCGGTTTCTCAGTGGAACAGGCTTCCTCAGGAGATGGTCAGCTCTCCTTCCCTGGAGGTTTTTAAGCAGAGGTTAGATGGCCATCTGTCAGCAATGCTGATTCTATGACCTTAGGCAGATGATGAGAGGGAGGGCATCTTGGCCATTTTCTGGGCATGGTGTAGGGGTCACTGGGGGTGTGTGGGGGAGAGACAGTTGTGAATTTCCTGCATTGTGCAGGGGGTTAGACTAGTCCCTGGTGGTCCCTTCCAACTCTATAATTCTAAGGTGATTGTAAGTCGCGTCGAGAAAATCGGGGCATTAAAACCAACTCTTCTTCTTTTTCTGTTTTGAATGGGTTTTTCTAAAACACATTTTACCTATGGAGTACATTTTTTTCATTGCCATCATGCTCAGCCCCATGAGCAACTGAGTGCTTTAACTGATGTGCAGAGCACATAAGCATAGGTTATCAAGTAGCTCCACCTTACTGGTTTGAGTCTGTTTGCTGTGGTGTCTTTTTTGCTTATCCGCATTTCACAGGGCAGGTGCATGGGGAGGGATTTCAACCATGAATGGCAACATCTGTGGTTGCTATTTTCCATGCAAATTACAGGGGGAATTATATCCTATAGTGAAGCGTTTCATGCATAGCTATAAGCAGGTACATTCAAAACTCTCGGTATGTTTTACGTTTTCCTTCTCTGCAGTAGTATTTTCTCTCCCCCCCCCCCCACTAACAAAGGTCTCGCGCTGCGGCTAATATCTTTTGTCAGCCGAGCTCTCGCTTATAAAACTCATAAAATATATAGATAGTAAAAGGTATTACGGGACATTCCCTTTTCTATTGATGTCATGTCTTTCCCCCCCACCCCCCCTTCTGGATTCAGCTCCTCTTTCATTCAGGTGTGCTGGTGTCCCTAAGCCTTTCTGGGCCGCAGCTGGAACGGGCAGTGATTGACAGAACCCTGGTGGGAAAGCTCATCTCGGACACCATCAGCGACGGTAATTATGCCCGCGTGCGATTCAGTTGCCCGCATTTAAAAAGGAAGAGTAGGAATCGTGTGTCACAGGTAGGGCCAATTATTATCGCTGGGAACTCACAAGTGTGGTAAGTAATTGCATGTAATGCCACCATTACCACCACCACTACCCCTTAGGACCAAAACCACTTTCAGAACAATATTTGACTTCAAAGTTTCTGGTCTTATCGGCACACGTTTATTTTCTAAATCTCAGTTCCTTGTGTAATTTACCCCCAAAGGTATTAAAGTCTAGCACAGGTAATTGTTGTTGTTTTCCCCATCATTTGAGTGCTTTTCTAGGAAAGTTACTAGAAATGGACTGTAATGTAAGCACGAGTTACAGAAGACCGCTGTGCTTCCTGGGTCCGGAAGCTCACTAACAAGGCTAGTGGAAATGGCTTTGATAGGACAGTCGGGCTTAGTTATTCAAAATAAATAGTCAGCCAAATACTGCCTATTGTAACTCAGTGTCGCTCTCTAAGGACCTGGGTGGGAGGCTCTGTCCACTTCAACTAACTGAGAGCCTGTTGAGTGTAGTGGTTAAGAGCGGTGGTTTGGAGCAGTGGACTCTGAGAGAACTGGGTTTGATTCCCCACTCCTCCACATGAGGGGCGGAGGCTAATCTGGAGAACCGGGTTTCATTCCCCACCCCTCCACATGAGCGGCGGAGGCTAACCTGGTGAACTGGATTGGTTTCCCCTCTCCTCCACATGAAGCCAGTTGGGTGGCCTTGGGCTAGTCACAGCTCTCTTAGAGCTCTCTTAGCCCCACCTACTTCACAGAGTGTCTGTTGTGGGGAAGGAAAGGAAAGGAGATCGTAAGCCGGTTTGATTCTTCCTTAAGTGGCAGAACATAAAGGCCATGCTGGATCAGACCAAGGGCCATCAAGTCCACCAGTTTGTTCCCACAGAGGCCAACCAGGTGCCTCTAGGAAGCCCACAAACAAGACATCTGCAGCAGCATTATCCTGCCTGTATTCCACAGCACCTCATAAGCAAACTGAAGAATCCCTGCTGTGTGGAAGTAGACTCTCGATTGTTCTCAACACTCTGTGCTCCTGGAGTCTCGTTAGCCCATTTTGAATCCCCGCCCCCACTTTAGTTAATTTATGAAGTCATATTTGATAAATGATCTGGAAAGTACTATGTAGAGCAGGGGTGTCAAATAAGAACATAAGAAAGGCCCTGCTGGATCAGACCAAAGCCCATCAATTCCAGCAGTCTGTTCACCCAGTGGCCAACCAGGTGCCTCTAGGAAGCCCACAAACAAGATGACTGCGGCAGCACCATCCTGACTGTGTTCCAAAGCACCAAAGATAATAGGCATGCTCCTCGGATCCTGGAGAGAATAGGTGGATAGAAATACATGGCCCAGGGGCCAGATCCAGCCCCTTGAGAGCTCTTAACTGGCCCACGAGCCAGCCAAGGCAGCCACCCTCCCCCCAGTCCCAATCTGGGCTTTCAAGGCATGGCCCGGCCCGACCAAGTGACATTTATGTCATATCCAGCCCTCGTAACAAATGAGTTTGACACCTCTGATGCAGAGTCACTTATAGACTATGTGCAGGCCACTTCATTGTCAGTGGATAGTTTGGGTTTACAGGTTGAGCATCCCTTATCTGGACATCTGATATCTGGACTGATCCGAAAACCAGACCTTTTGAACCGGCACACAGGCATTACTCACAGGCCCTCAGCAGCGTCATTAATAGTTCAGTATACACAAAGTTATTAAAATATTGTTTAAAATTACATTCAGGCTATGTGTATAAACTATATATAAAACCTATATAAAACATAAATGAATTTCGTGTTTAGACTTGGGTCCCATCCCCAAGATATCTCATTATGTATATGTAAAAATTCCAAAATACGGAATGATCCGAAATACGGACCACTTCTGGTCCTGAGCAGTCCGGATAAGGGATACTCAACCTGTACTGTCTTTATAACAGCCAGCCACTTTAATGTTCGATATGTTGGTTTTGTGTTCTATCTATAGCTTTCTCAATACAGTAATCTGTTGACAATTTGCTAGACTTCAAGAGTCACCCACTTTTGATTGGTGTGATTCCCTCCTGGACTGTTTTGATTCAAGGATAAGGGACAGATGTCACACATAAAATATCTCCAGCTTTGCCTCTCTCCTAGAGTTCAGCAGCTACGGGGAATTCAGCTGCCGAGTCGTAGGTTCTGCAGTCTCACTGGTGTGGTTTGCATTTATGCTTTATGCACAGTTAAAACACTATTTCCATTCAACCAGTGAAAGGAATTGCAGAAGGGGGTTACACTTCAAAATCTAAAAGGACTGAAGAGAGTATCAATATGAATACAGAAGGAGAAGTATATCATATTAGAGCGGGAATGTGGTGCATGATAATTTATTCAGCTTTACTTCATCTGAGTCCTCCCTAAGCTTTATTTCTCATTTCCAACAAGGCCCTGACAAGATGAAATCTTGATGTCTTTTAGGAGATTATAAGAAGACCCTGTGCCATCTTTTAAAGCCTTGCCTTGAAAATTTGCTTTTCTTCCCCTTGTGCTTCAGTGGAGAATTCAGTAATTTGTTTCTATTATTGCTGACCAATATTACAATGCTGATAGTTTTTCTGTTTGTTTTCAGCTGTTCTTACTGACAGTTTCATGATCTTGTCGTTCTGGGAGCAAACCAAGCTCTGTTGCATTCACTTCACAAAGAAGGCCAGTTCTCCTGATGTGAACAAAAGGCTTGAAAAACTCTCGTCCTTGGATTTTAAGGTACGCCCATCAATAATGTTAGCAGTCCTCCATAGTTTAAGATAATCAAGTCAAAAATAATTTTGAAATCCTATTTTGGATTAATGTTTATAATGGAATACTTTTTCCCCCTTTTAATGAGGAGAATGAAAATAAGTAGGTTAGTAGAAGTTTACAGAAGTCTTTAAATCAGGGGTGTCAAACTCAATATGATAAATGTCACTTGGTCGGGCTGGGCCTTGCCTCTCTAGCCCAGATTGAGAATGGGGGGGGGGGTGGCTGCCTTGGTTGGCTCGCGGACCGGATAGGAGCTCTCAAGGGACTGGATCAGGTCCGCAGGCCTTATGTTTGACACCCCTGCTTTAAATGGTTGCCAAAGATCAGCAGTAACAGTAGAACTAATTATATTCAGACAGACCAGGGCTTGGTTAACCCTTTTGTAGGCATTCCACGCCCTGACCTCGATGGCCTAGGCTTGCCCAATCTTGTAAGATCTCTGAATCTAAGCAGTGTTGGATCTGGTTATTACTTGGATGGGCGACAACCAAGGAAGCCTGGGGTTGCTCTGCAGAGACAGGCAATGGCAAACCATCTCTGAACATCTCTTGCCTTGAAAGTTTTATGTGGTAGCCATAAATCAGCTGCGACTTGACAGCGCTTTCTACCACCACCAGGCATTCCATAGCATGTGATCCCAGACAACTTGAGGCCTCCACCTTGGGTTACTTATCTGAGGCCTTTCTTGTACATGCACAATTTGTATCCTGATTCTTATAAAAAGGTGACCTTGGGCTAGTCACAGCTCTCTCAGCCCCACCTACCTCACAAGGTGTCTGCCTCTACTAAATGATAAACATAAAATAGAGGTCAGTAAAAAAGGTTGGCTTGGGATCACCATAAAGAATGAAGAGATGCCCACCTTTTCTGGTCTCCCCCCCCCCCCAAGCCCATAAAATGCAGGACATTGGAAAATATTTTACTAGCTAATTTTTATCTCTTTCTACCTTCCTTTCTTATTTCTTTCTTTAATGAACTTTTCAACTGTAAAACTGGCTTTTGTTTTAACTATGTGTGTTGGGGGATAGATTTTAAAATATAATTTTATCATGTTTGTTTTAAATTGTTAGCCATCTTGGTGGCTCTTGTAAGGGCAGAAAGGCAGGATACAAATACTAAATATAAAATAGAGATCAGTGAAAAAATTGGTCTCGGAATCACAATAAAGAATGAAGAGATACCCTCCTTTTCTGGTCTCCCCCCCACAAAAAAGCCCCTAAAATGCAGAACATTGGAAAATACTTTACTAGCTGGTTTTTATCTCTTTCCACTTTTCTATTTTATTCCTTTGTGTAATGAACTTTGCATTGGTAAAACTGGCTTTTCTTGGCTTGTGCTACTTTTTTCTTTTCTTTCCTTTTTTCTTTTTTTGCCACATTATATTATAACTTGTTTGGGAACACTCTCTGCTAGGATGGACATCTAATACATTTTCCAGGCTGTTTCAGTTCAAGGCCTCTTTTCAGCCCTGACGTGTGTTTGCAAGATTGATCCAACCTCTGTAACATGGATTTGAGACAGTTCACTGTTCACAAGGAACTGAGCTGATACGTTGTTTACTCTAAAATGATGCGCCCTCGTGCCCTGTGGAGTATTTGTTCAGCTTAGGCTTTTGGGAGAGGCGATCACGATCCGTACCCATCTAGCAAAACGGCGTTGAGATGACACTCGCTGTGATTATTTACTTTCATAGTCTGCAGTTCATACGGTTGGGCGTCACTAACCATGTTTTGAACTCGTGTATAGTCCAGTACATATGGATCCAGAAACCTGGTAAATATGAATGTTTTGGTGTTGTTTTTCTTTAGCTTTATTCTCATTTTTGATATTAACAATTCATTATCTGTACCACAATCAGCTTCTGGTCCTGTTTTAGCAGATGGATCTCTCTTACAAGTGATCTCCAGCCGATAGAGATCAGTTCACCTAAAGGAAATGGCTGCTTTGGCAATTTGACTCTATGGCATTGAAGTCCCTCCCCTCCCCAAACCCTGCCCTCCTCAGGCTCCTCCCCAAAAATCTCCAGGTATTTCCCAACCTGGAGCTAACAACTCTAGCCTTTCCACTTCCCAGTCTGCCCCTGGTAGCAAGTGAACCAGCATGGTGTAGTGGTTAAGAGCAGTGGTTTGGAGCAGTGGACTCTGATCTGGAGAACTGGGTTTGATTCCCCACTCCTCCACATGAGCGGCTGAGGTTAATCTGGTGAACCGGGTTGGTTTCCCCACTCCATGTTCTGCTTCCTACTATAGTGTAGTGGTTAAGAGCAGTGGTTTGGAGCGGTGGACTCTGATCTGGAGAACCGGGTTTGATTCCCCACTCCTCTACATGAGCGGTGAAGGCTAATCTGGTGAACTGGATTTGTTTCCCTGCTCCTCCACATGAAGCCAGCTGGGAGACCTTGGGCTAGTCACAGCTCTCTTAGAGCTCTCTCTGCCTCACCTACCTCACAGGGTGTCTGTTGTGGGGAGGGGAAGGGAAGGTGATTGTAAGCCAGTTTGATTCTTCCTTAAGTGGTAGAGAAAGTCGGCAAATAAAAACCAACTCTTCTTCTTCTATTTAATATCTGCATTGGCCATCAGGTGATGACCACGTATACAATCGTCTGTTCGGTTGTCTGAAATATGTTTGCAATGAACAAATAATTCCTTCACAGAATTCTATGTGCCGTTCCCCTGCTTCATTCCATGCTCCTAGCCCAAATCTTCCAACAATATCTGATTCTGCTTTGTTTCCTACTTTTGCATTCCGGTCACCTATGATTATCCGCGCATCTTGTTTAGGTGCGTGATCATTTTCTTCCTGGAGACTTGCGTAAAAGCTTTCTATTTCTTCCTCATCAGCATCTGTAGTTGGTGCGTAAACATGAACGATGGTTATGTCGATAGAGTTTCCCAAACTCTCAGCCTCTCAGGCTTTTCAAAAGGCCGACGGGGCCTGGACTTTCCAAAGCACTTCTAGAAGCCCATTCCAGAGGGTTGAAGGAACAAGGAAGGACATTTGCAAGCAGATGACATCAGTATTAATTTATTACTTCAATTTCTAGCCCTTCCTCCCCGGCCAAAGCAAGGATCAGGGCGGGTAACAACCATAAAATCAACATATTCCGATATAAATATCTATAAAACATTGTGTGTGTGTGTTAAGTGCCGTCAAGTCGCTTCCGACTCATGGCGACCCTATGAATGAAAGTCCTCCAAAATGTCCTATCTTTGACAGCCTTGCTCAGATCTTGCAAATTGAAGGCTGTGGCTTCCTTTATTGAGTCAATCCATCTCTTGTTGGGTCTTCCTCTTTTCCTGTTGCCCTCAACTTTTCCTAGTATGACTGTCTTTTCCAGTGACTCTTGTCGTCTCATGACGTGACCAAAATATGATAGCCTCAGTTTAGTCATTTTAGCTTCTAGGGTCAGTTCAGGCTTGATTTGATCTATAACCCACTGATTTGTTTTTTTTGGCAGTCCATGGAATCCGTAACACTCTCCTCCAACACCACATTTCAAAGGAATCTATTTTCTTCCTATCAGCTTTCCTCTCTGTCCAGCTTTAAAACATTAAAAACGGTAAAAGACAATAACCAACCATCATCCAAATAAGTAGATCATAGATGGCGCTCAATTTCCATATAGTACTCACTGAGGGCAGCAGGGGGCAGGACCCTCTCAGGTCCATGCAGAGGCATGGGTCATAAGAGAGAAAGGGGGGGGTAGGGAGGCCAGAATAGACTACACCTGCCTAGGGTTGTCAGGTCCTTCTTCGCCACCAGCCCATGGTCCTGAGCTCCATGGAAGAAGGGTGGGATAAATATTTACTAAAGAAGTAATTAATGAATAGATGTTGTATAAATGTCCTTAGAAGCCCCTATGCAAGCACTGGGTCATTACTGACTCATAGGGTGATGTCACATCATGACGTTTACTAGGCAGACTATGTTTATGGGGTGGTTTGGCATGGCCTTCCCCAGTCATCTACACTTTACCCCCAGCAAGCTGGGTACTCATTTTACCGACCTCAGAAGCATGAAGGCTGAGTCAACCTTGAGCCAGCTGCCTGAAACCGACTTCCATCGGGATCGAACTCAGGTCGCGAGCAGAGCTTTTGACTGCAGGACTGCAGCTTACCACTCTGCGCCACGGGGCTCCTCATAAATGTCCTTGGCACTGAATAAAAAGAGACCTGGATCTTTTGAGCAGGGTGGTCAGATGGGTAACAAACAAGCTGAAACCAACATGGAGTTGATTCTAGTTGAGAATGCTGATGTTTTGCTGGGAACCAACACTAACTTTAAGACCGGGGGGGGGGGTGTTGGTTTTTATTAGCTGATCGGTTAAAGAGCCTCAGAGTCCGCTGCGTTCCCCACTGCCGCTGGAAATGCAAGTTGGAGTGGTTGCTACCGATGCTTTCTTTCAGCTCCATCTTATCCACAAATGGTTCTCCCTTCTAGATCCATGGTTCTGTTTTATATTGGGAACGCCAAAAAGGCTATGCTGGAGATAATGTAATTGACAAATGCCGCAAGGGAAAGAGGTGTTCGTAAGGGGGGAATCGGGCCAAGATTAAGTGAACAGGCTGCCCGAATCCAGCCCATTGTCTGCCCAGATACTCTCCACTTCCAAATGTCACTTCTTCATGACGTAATTTATGTTTACAACATCAAAAGTTGTATACAGGGGGTAATTTATTTTTATTCATCCCTTCCGAAGCCCATTTAATGATTAGTTATTCAGCAAAGGGAAAGTCTGTATTCCTGTGGGGAAAAATGTGGGGAAAAGAAATTGCTAGAAATTTGTATTTCTTTACCCTAATTATTTACTGGGTGCTTTTTAAAAAAATTCATAGAAATTGTAAACGGCGCAATATTAACAACCATGTTAAGGTAAAAGAATGATTGCAGCTGTGATTTATTCCTTTTCATAATTGTTGTGGTTTATCTTGACTGTATTCAGTCATCTGCAAAATTATAAAGAACTAGAAAGAAAGCCAGATAATCACATAAGACCTAATAGTGATCCAAATCTTTAAGCCCAAAGCATACTATATAGGCTTTTCTGAAAAGGGGGGCACTTAATACCTTGGAAATGTCAAGTTGACCCCAACACATGGGGTCTCGGCATTGGCTATGGCTCTCTTCGCACTGTTTGGGGAATTTGGATTACTTTATTTTTTAGTATTTCCAGACTATGTGTTCCCCTTCTTCAGTGCAGAAGTAAACATCACCCCTAGCTTTCAAACAAAAAAACCCCCATGGGAACATGATTCTTCCCCGACACACAAACGCATGCAACAAGCCCTCCCCTTCCCCTCCCCCTCCCCCGTTCGGTACATCTAAATTAGATATTGTGCTGTTGCTTTTGAATTAGATCTTTAGGATATCCCTCAAAGCCTAAAATGCACTTTCGGTCATGCTTTGAATGATCAGGGTAAGTCATTTTCAATTAAATTCCGTGCTCCATTGGCAGACTCCAGTTTGGTTTGTATAACGAATAGATTCTATAGATGCTATGAAATACAGTTCAAATGAAAAGGTGTCTGCTTATGTTTTGATAGTAATTTTTATTCTGTGTCTAAAGGTGCAGATTAGTTAATTCTGATATATTTCTCACTGGCACGATTTTACATCTTTCAGTCTTTTTGAGAAAAGTGGACTGTAAATGCTACAAAATAAATAGCCCTCGTTCTGATATTTATTTATCTGCCATTGACCCACACATATGTTAAATTTTCAGGGTTAGTGTTAAATGTTTGGTGTAGTAGTTAGAGCAGGGGTGTCAAACATAAGGCCTGTGGGCCAAATTCGGCCCCTTGAGAGCTCTTATCCGGCCCACAAGCCAACCGAGGCAGCCACACACACACCCACAGCCCGATCTGGGCTGGCAAGGCATGGCCCGGCCCCCACCAAGTGACATTTATGTCATATCCGGCCCTCGTAACAAATGAGTTCAACACCCCTGGGTTAGAGTGTCATACTAAGATCTGGGAAACCCAGGTTCGAATCCCTGCTCTGTCACAGAAGCTTGCTGGGTGACATTGGGCCAATCACTCTTTCACCCTAACGTAACTCACAGGGTTACGGCAAGGATAAAATGATGGAGAGGAGACTGGTGTAAGCTGCTTTGGGTCCCCATTGGGGAGATTTATTAAATCAAGTTAAATTAATTAATTAATGCCAGCGTGGTGTAGCGGTTATGACAGACCTGTGGAAATTAATGTACAGTTCCATAAAATTACGGTAGACGTTGCCGCCTTTGACATCTATCAATTCATTGCTTTGGGTGTCCCATAAAGCACTTTTGAATGTGCAGTCATGCCATTTGCCATCTTTTTGATGCTACGGTGGTTATTTCGCCACAGTTGACTCCCATCGCCGTGCATTTAATTCTTCTGCCTGCCCCCAAAATCTTGGAAATTCAAAACCGCTATCCAGATCTTCTGAAACCATTAACCTTTTACAAGTCCTTCCCCAATTCCTCTTGCTTTTTAATCCATTTCAATTTACTGAATAGTAAGAAGAGAGAGAGAGTACAAGGAGTTAATGTTTACTATGAGAGAACAACAGTGGTAATTACTTTGATTTCGGCTCCTTTTGATGTGTATTCAGGGGGGGATGAAGAGGTCAATAATATTATGACCATGCAAATAGAAAAAAGGGGTTTTCTTTGGGGGGGGGGCTGTTAAAAAACCCCAAGCAAAACGGATTATTAAAGCATTAACCTTGATTTTTAATGGCCTCGGTTGAGTGGTGAGATCACAATTTGGATGAGCCTGATTATTTACTAAATACAATACATAAATGCAACGGGTTCTTAACACCCATTGCCCTCTGCCATTATCGCATTACTGCCATCCTTTGTTGCCTTGCAGACAGGAATATGAAAGCAATCTGTCATGTAGTGAGACTGGCTCCAGAAGCATTCCTCTGATAAGAAGACCCCCTGCCCTTTGCTAGTGTCTGGTCCAGTCGGCTTAGCCATGCGCTTAATCCCCAGAAAGTGGTTCGATTATTGCTGACCAGCAATAGCAAGATAGGTTTTTCCCCCCTCTCTCTCCCCCACCACCCCCTAGCTATCAACCTTCCATTAATTCCTTAAGCAGAAATGTGGCGCAATCTATATTTCCTTGGCATGTGTCACCCAGATGGTGCCGCGGCTCATGTTTTCAAATCGCCATGCTCCAAAATAACATAGTTTGAATAATAAATGCCACAAATCCTTCCAGAGGAATAAAGGTGCAGAATTCTCAAGAGCCGCATAAACTTTACGCTCATCCATATTACTCGGACAAAAAGTATATCCATCCTTAAAGCGGTTGGTGTTCTTAATCCGGCCGTGGGGGTTGGGTGGGGAATGTATATTCCATTCAAACATAGTAAATGACCTTTTAAACGTTTGGCGCTATGTCTGAAAAGAGTACTCTTAGCCTTTCAGTCAGTATTGGAAAACTTAAATATGAGTAACCTTAAACCCTTCGCGTAGGTCGATGCTGTCAGGGAACCATGACTGTACATTTTGATATTGATTGGAGTCATAGCTGTAAATTCCTCCTTAACTCACATCCTTCCCTATCGACATATAAAACTGGGAGCACGGGCATGGCTGTTTTAAAGCGGGCTTGCATTTAGTTCGTACAGAGGGGAAGTGGGTGGGGGGAGAAACCATACATGTGTCCAAAATGTAAAGCGACTTACCCAGACATTTCAGAACTGACGTTGCATTTCAGTACAAACCGTGGGGCATGTTCCATGCAGTGAAGCATTTGAAACCCATTTATGTTAGTAGAAAACCTTAGCACATGCTTGAATCTCTGAAATCAATAAGATTTACAGTTGGTTACATTGGACTGGGTTGTGTCCACAGTCATTTTAAGACCCCCAAAAACCCATTTAATGTTTCACTAGATCATACTCTCCATTCCTCCCCCCATATTTTTCAGACCTTATTTCTGCAGAAAATTCCACCCACAGATTTCAAAGCAATAGCTTTCTTTTATTTGATTGCATGTGCTGCTGTATGTGCTTATGCCTCAAAGAAGTACCCCCAGAATGAATATATGAGCACATGAACACATGAAGCTGCCTTCTACTGAATCAGACCCTTGGTCCATCAAATCAGTATTGTCTACTCAGACCGGCAGTGGCTCTCCAGGGTCTCAGGCAGAGGTCTTTCACATCACCTCCTTGCCTAGTCCCTTTAACTGGAGATGCCGGGGATTGAACCTAGGACCTTCTGCATGCCAAGCAGATGCTCTACCACTGAGCCATGGCCCCTTCCTATGCTGTGTAATTGTTTGCTTTTCAGTTATGGCGAGGCCTAAAAAATAGCAGTTGTTGATCATATAATTGAAATAGTTCTCACTGAGGCAAGCAAAGCAACTGGAATAAAATTATTCTTTTACGTGGATTTGCTGGTTATCCCCCCCCCCTCTGCACTTTCCTCAAAAGCCATAGGTGGTCTTAGGCCATTTATGTAGGGCTGTTTCCCTGCGATCACCCCCGCCAACTGCTGCGGGGCTTCCTTTTGATCATGTATGCCTTTCCCGCCCGTCAGAGGTCACCTCGCTCTCCCCACAGGTTTTGCTTGTGTTTTCCAGATGCTGTTTTAGCTAGAATCTGGAAAATGCAGGCAACACGTGCGGAGAGAGCGAGGCGACATCTGACGGGCAGATAAGGGAGGAGTTTGGGGAAGGGAGGGGGCTCAGCAGGGTACAATGCCATAGAGCTAACCTTCCAAATGGCCATTTTCTCCAGGTGTATGGATCTCTGTCACCTGGAGATCAGTTGTAATAGCAGGCAGTCTCCAGCTAGTACCTGGAGGTTGGCAACCCTATGCAGTGTGAGCGGGAAGATGTACAGGTTTTCAGTTCCCTGTTACATCAGAGAGTTCAGAGAGAACTGTGACTTGCCCAAGGTCACCCAGTAAGCTTCCTGTGTAGGGTTGCCAACCTCAAGGTACTCACCTCAAAAAGAAGAACCTAGGTAAGGTTGTTAGAATGATAGTGTTATAGCAAAAACAATGTATTATAATGTAAATCAAGTTGCAGAGTCTAAGTTATAAGTTCTATTTATTACCCTCCTGGAGAAACCTAAGGAGGAAAAAACTCAGTTCCCAACCTCCAGGGCTGGCCTGGAGAAAAAAAATCCTCTGTTGCCACCCTCCAGGAATGACCTAGAGAAAAAGTGTTTGCCAATCTCAAGGGCTTCTCTAGACTGAAAATCAGTGGTTGCCAACCTCCAGGGCTTGTATTTTAACAAAAACACTTTTTTCTTTAGGTCATTCCTGGAGGGTGGCAACAGAGGATTTTTTTCTCCAGGCCAGCACTTAGGTTTCTCCAGGAGGGTAATAAATAGAGCTTATAACTTAGACTCTGCAATTTGATTTACATTATAATAGGTTGTTTTTGCTATAACAAAACCTCCAGGTACTAGCTGGACATCTCCTGCTATTACAACCGATCTCCAGCCGATAGAGATCAGTTCACCAGGAGAAAATGGCCGCTTTGGCAATTGGACTCTATGGCATTGAAGTCTCTCCCCTCCCCAAACCCCGCCCACTTCAGGCTCCGCCCCCAAAACCTCCCGCTGGTGGCTAAGAGGGACCTGGCAACCCTATTCATGTGGAGGAGTGGGGAAACAAACCTGGTTCACCAGATAGGAGGCTGCCGCTCATGTATAAGAGTGGGGAATCAAACCCGGTTCTCCAGGACAGAGTTGGTTTGTTATTGCCTGCCTCTGCGTAGCAACCCTGGACTTCCTTGGTGGTCTCCCATCCAAGCGCTAACCGGGGCCGACCCTACTTAGCTTCTGAGATCTGATGAGATCAGGCTAGCCTAGGCCAGGTCAGGGCAGAGGTGGTTAGCCATTGCCTGCCTCTGCATAAGAACCCTGAACTTCTTTGATGGTCTCCCATCCAAGTACTAACCAGAGCCAACCCTGCTTAGCTGGTGAGATCTGACGAGATCTGGCTAGCCTGGACCATCCAGGTCAGGGCCCAAAGATTTTAGGGGGAAGGAATTTATAATTCATTTGGGAAATGAGGCTGCAGTTATCAAATGCTGCATGTGCCAGAACATTGCATTGCTGCCAGTGGAACAATTCCCAAAATCACTTTGCTTCTGTACACATTCATTTTACTTATAGTACCTACTACGCTCAGTCACTTCCAGAGTTTTGATTCCCTACTTTCAATGTTTCCTGCAGATATCTTACCTTGACATACCAGGGCCTGGGAATAGAAGACTGAAGCATCATCTAGCAATAAATAGTGTACAGGATATGGTTCTTTGCTGGTGGTCTCTGGCAAACGATGAAGCGTGGCCTTGGTCTCCTGCGTGTAGTGAACGAGAGAGAGCCAACTTACTGCTTTTGAAATGTGAACCTGGCAACTTGGAGGTAATATGCTACTTACTTTACTGTTCACGTGGCCAATTCGGCCCTGAACAATGTCACACTGAGGCTTTATCCATCTGTCTCTAGCCTCGCAAGATAATGTGCTACAGTGGATCCTATTAATTTCAGTTTTTTGAATAGCATGCTATTGAGAGCCAGCGTGGTGTAATGGTTAAGAGCGGTGGACTCTAATCTGGAGAACCGGGTTGGTTTCCCCACTCCTACACATGGAGCCTGCTAGGTGACCTTGGGCTAGTCACAGTCCTCTCTGAACTTTCTCAGCCCCACCTACCTCAGAAGGTGGTGGGAGAGGAAGGGAAGGCGATTGTTAAGCCGTTTTGATTCTCCTTTTAAAAGGTAAAGAAAATTGGCATATAAAAACCACTGTGGTTTAAATTGGCATATAAAAAACATTGGCATATAAAAACCACGGTTAAGAACGGTGGTTTGGAGCGGTGGAGTCTGATCTGGAGAACCAGGTTTGATTCCCCACTCCTCCACATGAGCGGCGGAAGCTAATCTGGTGAACCGGATTTGTTTCCTCTCTCCTACACATGAAGCCAGATGGGTGACCTTGGGTAACAGTTCTATTAAGAGCTCTCTCAGCCCCATCTACCTCACAGGGTGTCTGTTGTGGGGAGGGGAAGGGAAGGTGATTGTAAGCCGGTTTGATTCTTCCTTAAGTGGTAGAGAAAGTCGGCATATAAAAACCAACTCTTCTTCTTCTACTTCTTCTACTTCTGTTGGTTGTTGTATCTTCATGTTGTATCATAAAATACTAAGTTGCATCCAAAATAATTCATTTTTACTATTGAAAGGAGGAGTTTCCACTGATCCCCTCCTCTTGCTGCAGACCCCCCAGTTGCCCACAAGAACAGCATTTTGGAGGAGCTCGGTGGGCCGCAGCAGGAGCAGAGAGTCCGGGAAGCTCCTTTCCGCTAGCCAAAGTGCCCTTTCATTGACGGAAATGATCAGTGGTATCCAACCCAGTATTCTTCATTAATATTTTCTACGAAAAGCTTATTCATGTTTTTAAAAGGCAATGCTGCAGTGTTTATTTTTTGCTGGCTTTGTAGAATAATTGAAATTACTTTCCTTTTTCGTGAAGGAGAAAAATGTAATTTTCCTGGGAGAAAATGTTATATTACTTTTTCCTCCTAAGACACCGTTGCCTTAATTGCTGATTCGCTTCTGATCTACCGTATCTCAAACTTGACCTTTTGTTAAGTCAGAAATCCTGTCCCTATTAGAATATTCAGAAGGGAATGTACATTTTGTGACTGCGGGAATACATTAAAAGACCTGTAAGACAAGAAATCCTTTTTTTTTTTTTTTGTCACATTGGACTAAAACTCAGTTAATAGCTGAGAAAAAAAGTAATCAAGATAAATTTCAAGGAAAGGAAAAATGGATGGCAGACAGGAACATCACTGATTTAGACAATCCAATGCAAGTAGAACCTTCCATTTCTATAAAATAAGAAAAACAAATGCTTAATTTTCCTCCTGAAAATATTGCTGTAGCAGGATTCCCCCCACAAGAGCGCACTGACAATCCTCGCTTAGCATTTCTAATTACTAGTTTGTTTTATTTCCAGTTGCACGCTATGAAATTAAACGAACAGTTTTTTTAGCATCCGTAAAATGGATCAAACATTTTTTCTCTCGTCTGAAAGACAGACAATTCAGTCACAGAGGGATTATTTTTATGTTCCCTTTATTTTCCTTTTTTTAATCTTCCCAGTAAGCCAATTTTCTGCTTAAAAAATCTACTGTTTAAAACTCTTATTCTCGTCAGTACAGGGACTTTATTCTCTCCTCCTCTGTACTGTTATGCAAATGTTAAAATTGTTTCTGTGCTTGGAAGTGCGCAGCAAAGAGCAAGCCCACATTGAAATAAGAGTGGGGCTGATTATTGCGGACCCCCAACCGTAAGGATGCATATGTTTTGCGCACTTAAGCTAGTAAATGCTTTAATTACAAAGATTGGTCAAACTGATAATTCCGTTTCTGGTTTTGGTTTACATCAAACGTATCACACGGGGTCCTAACCCCCGCCGCCTGGAGAGTCGCTGCCCTGAAGGAGGTGGAGGCCGAGATAGCTTCCTCAGCCTCAGACCAGTCCGAGGGGGAGTCAGAGCTCAGCTCTCCCTCAGACGTAGCCAGGATGTCGCAGGACACACCTTGCAGACAGCCTCTGGCTTCTCTCCTCCCCGGCTGCAGCTCCTCTCTGGCCTTTTATTCTCTCCAAACCAGAGAGCCCCCTACCTAGTTCCACCCCTAACCCTCCCCCCGGAAGACCATATCTGGGCTGGAGGAGGAAGCACCACCCTCCCAGCCATGTGCTGCAGGTGTTGCCTCCACCTGCGCTCGCCTCCTCGTCAGCTGTTCTGTGGGGCGGAGCATGTCCTCCCGCTGTGTCTTCAGTGCAGCTGGGCTCAGGCGTGCTGTTCTCGCCGCGGTGCTGCGCTGCCCTGGCTGTTCTTCTGCTCCGGCTGCTCCTGGAGGGGGAGAGGGACCCGTTTTTGCCGGCCCTGCTACCCCGCCAACATGGGGCTGGGCTTGAAAAGCCCCTTTGCTGCTCATTTGGGTGAGTGTGGGGCCAGTGGGAGGGACCGGGACACGAGGGCAGGAGCCCGTCCCGGGACAAAATGTCTTTACTTCAGCTGGTTAACTAGATCAGACCACTAAAATGCAAAATGGGGGGGGGCATGATTGCCTCAACCTTCTCTTCTGTCGGGGCAAGTAGGGTAGGCTCGCCATTATTGTCTCTGTGGCTGGGTGCAAATTAAGCCCCCCCCCCCCTTGGTGCTGCTAGAGTAATGTCCTGCCGAGAACTTCCTAGTAAGTTGCAGGGCCAGTCCTTCCTTGCTTCCGCTGGACAGACCAACTAGCTTTAAGATGTTCCTCATTTTGATCTGTCAATCCTATTTTGCAATGGGAGTAGACTTGAAGTGCAACCTGCCTCCCTCCCCCTCATTATATCACGTCACAATATTCTGAGCAAAATTTATTTAATGAATCTGTTTATTTAAAACACTTATTAGCTGCCTTTCTACCTTACAAGAACTCGAGACGGCTTTCAATGGTGTTGCTGGGCCGTCTGCTAAGGATCCCTTTTTTCTGGCCAGCTGTGACCCTGCCCTCTTCAGTCAGCGGACTCCTTGGTACATATCCTTTTGCATTGTCCTTACGCGAACCTACTTAAGCTAAAATGGATTATATCATGTTTTAACGAATGGTCTGCCTTTTCTCGAGCAACTTTGGAGCAAAAGGTTCAGTTCCTCTTAGAGGACTCTGACCCTCGGCGTACTTATTTTGTTGCTTGTTTTTTGGAGGCTGCAGAGAAGAGTCGAAGGGAGGTGTTTTTAGAGATGGGTCCCTCTGGATCAAGTTTTGTGGGGGGGTTTTGTTCAAGACCTCAGTCTAAGAACAGGGGGAAACAAAGACAAAAAGACAAGAACTCAAGATGGCGTACAGTATATATATTCTGTGCTCTTAGTCTAGTTCTCAAAGAATGAGGACCGTCATTTTACCTCACTTATTACGCGACATTGAGTTCACCAGGTTTAACTTAGAGGCAACATTTTGTCCAAACTCTTCTCCCTCCCCCGCCAGAACTTTTCCACATCTGCATCCCTCTTTTCATGGTTTATTTTATTGTATTTTATGTCCCCTCCTGGAGGAATGCCCTGATGCGTTATTTATTATCTACTTGCGGTATGTCACGGATAGCTTTTCTTTCTTGGGACCAATTAATAGTAGTAGGGTTTTGGTGGGGGAATTTTCGACAAATAATCAGAGAGCATGACAGTCTTCCGTAACACGATTATTTTTCCCTACCGTGGCTTTTGCTGTATTGCATGGCATCCACCGCACATTTTCCATAATTGTTTGAGACCAATACTTGTATTTTCTCTTATGGGTCACTGCGCCTATACTTGTTTGGTTCTCCTATGTTGTCCTACAGCAATTTGTTCTGAAATGGTGAACCTTCTTACATGGTCAGGAATTCCCCAGAATGTTTTAGCCCTTGCTTACTGTAATCAGGCCAACTCCAGGTTGTTATAATCCTGATATGATCATGGGTATTAACTAAGGTGGTCTTGTTTACAAAGTTTCATGTCCTGATGTGTCAGAACTGAGTCAAGAACCCCTAAACTAATTAGGGACTGGTTTAATCACTTTCTGCTCGATTCAATCTTTTATTTGTTTTGCACAACGAAAGGGTTGATTAGAGATACAAGTCAAATGAAGAACGATTTTCTCAGGGTGTCAGAATCTGTAACCCTCTGGATCAGGGATCCTCAACCTTTCTGAGCCTGGGGGCACATTTGGAATTCTGACACGGCACAGTGGGCGCAGCAGCAAAATGGCTGCCACAAAATGGCTGCCACAGCTTAACTTCTGCAACACACTGTAGTTCCTTGTGCTGTGCTGGCAGCTGCTGCTAAAGCAACATTTTAAAAAAAATCTGCACAGCGAATCAAATCTCCAATAGTGAATCACAAACCTAGCTGGGCGAAAGCCCTACCTGGCCCCACTCATTTCCTAAAAACACTTGGCAGACACCAGAAAAGGTGTTGGCAGGCACCATGGCGTCCATGGGCACCACGTTGGGGACCCCTGCTTTGGATGAATAGATTTTGGCTGATATAATATTATATTCAGTTATTTTCACCAAAGTAGCATGATTTGGCCTGAAAGTTCTAGATGAAAAAATACTGAATTGATCATTTCTTGAATTGATAGAGAACATATGTATTTCATTCAAATTTCCCAGTTTTTCATTAGGCTCATGCTTGTTGGTGAAGAACCTTCCACAGGTAAGATTATTTAGCAAAGATAATGCAAACTTAACATCGAAAAGAACTGAATGGCGACAGAGGAAGGTATTGCTTTTAAATTGGTGCTGCTGCCTCCCTCGAGGGCAGTGCTTTTATAATAAAACTAATAAGCATGATTGCGTTTTGAATTGATTAATAGCCAGTATTTCAACCCGTTTGACTTAGGACTGTGTGATTTATAATACTGCTGCATTACATTTCAGATTCTGAGTTACGTCCGTACGGATGGAGATCCACTCGACGCCAGTTTTAGCCTTAGCCAGCCTTATCAGGTCCACACCGTCGAACAGTCGCTCAGTACCGACCAAGACTCCAGGGCTGACAGCTGCGTCTACGAATATGTTAGGAACAAAGTCCAGTGTGTGGCAGTCACCAAAATACCACTCAGGTCAAAGGCCATCAGCTGTTGCAGAAGCCACACCGAAGACAAAGTTGTCCTGGGGTGTGAAGATTCCTCGGTTGTCCTGTACGAACCCTACCGCCAAGTCACTCTCACTGCGGAGGCGGCGGTGTTGCCTTCTTTAATGTGCTGCCATCCCGGTGGAGCCCTCGTCCTGGTGGGCAGTTCGCAAGGGGAGCTGCAGCTGTTTGACATGGCGCTGTCCCCCATTAAGATGCAACTTTTGGCGGAAGACTTCTCCCCTAAAGCAACGTTGCAGTTCAGCAAACACTTTGATTTATCCAGCAGTCTCGTCCAGATCCAGTGGGCTGCCCCTCAGGTTCCATCTCAAAGCATGGATGGGACGAACGTCCACGATCTCCTGTTCCTTCAGTTTGACAAAGGACCCATTGGAGGGCTTCGTTTCAAAACTGGTAAGTCCATCCATTGTTCCTGACATCACAATGAAGAAGAAGAAGAGTTGGTTATTATATGCTGACTTTCTCTACCACTTAAGGGAGAATCAAACCAGCTTGCAATCACCTTCCCTTCCCTCCCCACAACAGACACCCTGTGAGGTAGGTGGGGCTGAGAGAGCTCTAAAAGAGCTGTGACTGGCCTAAGGTCACCCAGCTGGCTTTGTGTGTAGGAGTGGGGAAACAAATCCAGTTCATCAGATTAGTCTCTGCCGCTCATGTGGAGGAGTGGGGAATCAAACCTGGTTCTCTAGATCAGACTCCACTGCTCCAAACTACCGCTCTCAACTACTACACCACGCTGGCTGTCAGTGCAGTTTGCATTTGCATTTCTTTGTTTGTATCCCGCTTTTCTCCCCATTTGGGACCCAAAGTGCCTTAAAAAGGTAAAGGTAGTTTCCTGTGCAAGCACCAGGTCATTACTGACCCATGGGGTGACGTCACATCCCAACGTTGATTAGGCATTTACGGGGTGCTTTGCCCTTGCTGGATACTCATTTTACTGACTTCAGAAGGATGGAGGGCTGAGTCAACCTCGAGGCGGCTACCTGAAACCGACTTCCGTCGGGATCGAACTCAGGTCGTGAACAGAGCTTTTGACTGCAGTACTGCAGCTTACCACTCTGCTCTACGGGGCTCCTCAAAGCGGCTTAGGACATCGACCCCCCCCTCCTCCATTTTCTCACAAAACCACCTGTGAGGTAGGCCATGCTGAGAATTTGTGACGGGCCCAAGGTTACCCAGTGAGATTCCAAGATAGAAGTGGGGATTCGAACCTGGGTCTCCCAGGATTCTAGTCTGACACTCTATCTACTATGCCATGCAGGCAATGGAGATGATTTTCTCTTCTACAACTCTCATACTGTCTTGCAGTGAATCAACAGGGGAAGAAATGAACTAGGACTGGAAGAATCAAGTTCAAATCCCCATTCCACAAAGTTGCCCCTTTACCAGTCTCACACTCTTAATTTAATATATCTCACATAGTTTTTGTGTGGTTTAAATGGTGGGATGGGGGGTAAAATGTACCCAGCTTTATTTTTTTAAGTAAATCTCTACCCCCTTGGAAATATAAGGAAAATGGCATATTTCCACAAGGGAAGAGGCTAGGGACTCTTTAAAAAAATTAAAGCTGGGACTTCAGAGAACCTGGTAAGCCTATCATTACAACAGTATATCAGTATATTGATATTTTACGGCTGTTTTCCAAAATGAAACCACTCATCTTGAGAGGGAAAGGAAGTGGTTTGATAATAACGACAGCCCAATCATTGGAAAGTGGACTGGAGGTGGGTGGGAGTGGGCGGGACAAAGAAAACTGAGAGAAACATTACGTGCGAGAAAAAAGTTAACTCAGAATCAGCTTCCAGAAAAAGGCCAAAGTGGTCTCAAAAGAATTGGAACCCCCCCCCAAATGAAGCAAAAATAAAGGGACAAAAATGGATGCAGAAATCAGGAGATAAACTGAAGCAGTATGAAATCAGAACCAACGGTGGGGGGGAGAACCCATGGAGAAAAGCTCTTACAGAGCAATCCTGAAGGTGGGGGTGAAAGGTTACTGGAGCTGGTTTGACCCCTGCACTGGCATTAGTGCCACTTGCACCGGCTAACATGGGCACAGGGCCATTTATGCCAGTGTTGGGGAGCCGCGCAACAGCGCAACACATGGGCACTGCCATAGTATTTCCCTGGCGCAAGGGCTCATGCCGGTGCCAAAGAGGGCATTCCTGGGGCTGGGGATGACTGTGGTCAGCTCCCGGCACGGAGCAGTTTCACGGGCTTTTGAAATGATTACGTTTTTAGCTTGCTTTTTCGGGTCAGTAAGCCGTTCAGAAGACAAATGTAATGACTAGAGGAGAATTACCCAGCTTTAAGGATGACAATGAGGACACTGGAATTGTTGACAACTTTCTATTCCTTGTCTCCATCATCAACCAAAAGGGAGACTGCAGCCGAGAAGTCAGAAGGGGATTGAGACTGGGAAGGGCAGCCATGAAGGAGCTAGAAAAGGTCCTGAAGTGTAAGGATGTGTCACTGGCCACCGAGATTAAGTTAATTCATGTCATCGTATTCCCTATTACTATGTATGGGTGTGAAAGCTGGACAGTGAAGAAAGCTGATAGGAAGAAAGATTCCTTTGAAATGTGGTGTTGGAGGAGAGGGTTACAGATTCCGTGGACTGCCAAAAAAACAAACCAGTGGGTTCTAGATCAAATCAAGCCTGAACTGTCCCTAGAAGTTAAAATGACTCAACTGAGGCTATCGTATTTTGGTCACATCATGAGAAGACAAGAGTCACTGGAAAAGACAGTCATGCTAGGAAAAGTTGAGGGCAGCAGGAAAAGAGGAAGACCCAACAAGAGATGGATGGATTCAATAAAGGAAGCCACGGCCCTCAATTTGCAAGATCTGAGCAAGGCTGTCAAAGACAGGACATTTTGGAGGACATTAATTCAGAGGGTCGCCGTGAGTCGGAAGCGACTTGATGGCACTTAACACACACACAAGCTGCTCAGGAGGCGGCGCGGTGGCGCTGTCCCTGGATGCCCCGCAACAGCCCCCCCCCCTCCAACTTAGGATTGTGGTATTAGTCACATTTATGTTCTTTGGGAAAGAAATTGCCTTTGTTACTCAAGAAAGCCTGAAATGGGGAGGGAAGCTTGTATATAGTCATTATTATGAGACACCTGAGCTCCATATTTTAACAGTTGGGTGTTTTAACAGTTGTAGACCATCTATGCCGAATGCTAATGAGAGCAGCTCCCATTGATGTGTTCTCGCATGATGTCTGTTTCTAAATGACTCAGTTACCTGTCAAACAGAAGGCACCCCCTGACTGTATCTACCTTGCTTTTCTTCAAGCTCTCCCTCGTGGCTTCTACTCACCGCAGCTTTCCAGCAACCGGAGCTTTCCCTTCCCTATCTCGGGCACATTTACGTCCTTGCTGAGACAAACAGGCTCTCAGCACAGGGATTTAGAGGCCTGTCTGCTAATTGCCAGGCTTGTAAACTTAATTGGACTGTCTCCCTGGGCACTGCTCCTAAATCAATTAGGCGCTGAGTTGGCCGTCACCTCTCCTGCCAAAGGAGGTCACTTGGAAATGCACCACCCAAGAGAAGTCTGGCACCCAGATGGGAAGATGTTGACCTCCGCTGTTAAAAGTTATCACCTTTTAAAAAGTTTTTTTCCCCTTTACATTTCCATCAAATTGGGTCTGGGTTTGAGAGATTGTTGCTGCAGCTAGTTCAGTAGGTAACTCGCAGTATAAAATCCTCTGTAGGCTGTTCGTTGGTTTTTCTCTCCCTTAATTCTATAGACGTGATTGAGTAGTACATTCAGCTAAAGCCCCAATGTGAATGTAAAATCTTTTCATTTATTCTGGTAAAACGTACTAACAGCGCATTCCTGAGAGGAATGGCTGCGCTGGTTTCAGGAGGCAATGCAGCTGTGCTGCCTCCAAAGGTGGTTTCCCCCCCCCACACACACACACTGGGACCAAAACCTTTTCCTTCGCAAAAAAACCCATGCAATCCTTGGTAGGGTTGCACGGGAGATACGCCAGCTACAAAGGAGGTACATGGGAGATGCGCCACCTAAACAGGTGGTGTATCTTGCAAAAATAAAAAAGAGGCCACTTAAAGGCGACTCCTCCCCTAGCCTGGCGCCGGAACAGCCCGGGAACGCCTTCCGGGACACCAGACACCCAAGATGCCGGTGTGGGCTTTTACACCTGTGTGGTGGTGCTGCAGCGACCGGCGTCCAGGCCTTCCCACAGCGCTGGGGCCACTAACACTGGCATAAATTGGCCAGACGCCGGTGCGGGGGGGTCCGAACGCCAGCGCAGTGCCTTCCTGGCCTCCTAAGGGCTTTTGCCCTTCAGGCTCCGGAATCACTGTTCGTTTTTAATGGGATTTTATCTTCTTGCCCTATTATCTCTCTGCTTTTAGGTCTGCTTTTATACTATTACTTTTACTGGCCACTGATGATTGATTTTATTGCTGTTTGTTTATACTAATTAAAATAACTCAATAAAGAATTTTTATTTTAAATTCCATTGTTATTGCTTTATGTTGTTAACTGTTTCGGGCACCCTCTGGATGGTAAAGGGTAGCCACTTTAGGGTCAGGAAGAAATTTTCCTCCAGGCCAGATTGGCCAGAGATCCTGGAGGGTTGTTTGTTTGTTTTTGCCATCTTCTGGGCGTGGAGTAGGGGTCACTGGGGGTGTGGGGGGAGGTAGTTCTAAACCGCTTGGTTGAGGGCGTGAATCTCCTGGTGGAGAGAGATGTTCTCAAGACACTGCATTCTTGAAGTTCATTATCTTCTTTCCAGTCCAATCCTGTTGTCCACTGTGCGTCCAACAGTCCCAAAGGCCCCCCCATTCAGCACTTTGCTCTCTCAGCAGAGGTTTGCAGCGGCTTCTCATGGCAGGATCATCCCAGGCTATCCTTGAGCAGACTGATTAGGTCTGGGTAGTCAGCACTGGCAGAATAAAGCCCACAGTCTCTAGATTGTGTTGAGGGGAAATGGTAGGGTTGTCAACCTTCAGGTACTAGCTAGTGCTCTCCTGCTATTACAATTGATCTCCAGCCGATAGAGATCAGTTCACTAGAGAAAATGGCAGCTTTGGCAATTGGACTCTATGGCATTGAAGTCCCTCCCCTCCCCAAACCCCACCCTCCTCAAGCTTCACCCCAAAAACCTCCCGCCGGTGGCAAAGAGATATCTGGCAATCCTACTAAATATGCCTGGGAGGAGGCTATACAAATTGACTGTGGACAGTTGGCTTTGGGTTTTTTTTGTTTGCACGGTACTTCTGCATGTGTGCCCTCCCTCTGCGCTTGGATGCTGTCCTCCTCTGTGGCGACACATCACCCCCATTTTTTTTGCATATTTATATGGATATAATGGCTGCATTTTTTAAAGGCGCTAAAACATTGCTATATTGACGTACTGTTTTAATGATAGGTTGAGCAGGGTCTCTGAATTACCAGCTTTGATTTTAAAAGAAATTAAGCCCCTTCCCTCATGGAGGTAAAAGGGGGAAAGTGTACGTAATGCAATGGAGCCCCGTAGCGCAGAGTGGTAAGCTATAGTACTGCAGTCAAAAGCTCTGCTCAATTGGGTATTCCGCCAAAAAATATGAGAAATAATGATAGGGTTGCTTGCCAATATAGTTTTGCTGCTGCAAGAATTATGATAGCTAAAGTTTGGAAGCAAGCGAATAAGCCTTCAATTATTGACTGGAGAGAGAAATTATGGTTGTATATGAGGATGGCCAAATTAATGGAATTCCTACATGGTAAAGATATGGAAGAATTTAAAAAAACATGGTCTAAGGCCGCCTCATATTGGGATAATTTGGCAAAAATGGATTTTACAGTATTAATTAACGAGTTATAGAAACTAGTTTTAATAATTTTATATTTTTAATATTAAATATAATAAATACTGTTAAGACACTTCTTCGGAAGTCGGGTGAAGGGTCACTTTTTTTAGGTGGGTGGAGGGGGAAGGGATATCTTTTTGAAGTATATAATTAAGCAAATATGAATGTATTACTTAAGATATATAGATACTCTTCTGTGTTTTGGTTTTTCCTTTTGTATTTTTTATGTTAATTTCATTGTATTTGTTTTTTATGTTTTGTTATAAAAATTTATAAAAAATTATAAACAAAACAAAACAAAACAAAAAAGCTCTGCTCACAACCTGAGTTCGATTCCGATGCAAGTCGGTATAAGGTAGCCGGCTCAAGGTTGACTCAGCCTTCCATCCTCTCCGAGTTCAGTTAAAATGAGTACCCGGCTTGCTGGGGGTAAAGTGTAGATGACTGGGAAAGGCAGTGGCAAACCACGCTGTAAACAGAGTCTGCCTAGTAATTGTCGGGATGTGACGTCACCCCATGGGTCAGGAATGACCCGGTGCTTGCACAAGGTACTACCTTTTACCTAATGCAATGAAGGGGGCTAGAGACTTACTTAAAAAAAAAGTAAGCTGGGAATTCAGAGAACCTGCTTAACTTATCATTACAGTGGTATATTGATATATCAGTATTTTAGTACATTTTTAAAAAATCAAAAATGAAACCACTCATGTTCACAGAGCAGGGGGAGGAGAGGGGGTGGTTTGACAATGATGACAGTCCAATCATCAAAAAGTGGGCTGGAAGTGAGTAGGTCAAAGAAAACTTACAGTAATATGCACGAAGCAAAAGACTCAAAATTGGCTTCCAAAAAAGATTGAGGTAAATGTGGTCTAAAAAGAACTGGGGGAAGGGGGGAATAGGGGGGAAACAAACCGAAAATTAAAGACATAGAAATGTGTACGGAAATCAGGGGATAAACAAAAGCAGTATGGGGCCTGAACTGACGATGTGGAAAAGCTCAAAGTCTTGAGTTTTAATAATTTTTATTTTTTTTTGTAACGAGGAATCATGAAGTTGAACTTGGTTGAAAAGTGCTAAAACTATTATTTTATGCTACTTTGGGGTTTTTTCTTCCCCATGACAGGTGTTTTCCCTCGAGGGCATCTTGGCCTTGTTGAAATCATCCAAGAGTATATTCATCAAGACGAGATGGATGAAGCGATTAATATCCTGAGCGGCATGAACTGGAACACGATGGGCCACCAGTGCTATACGAGCCTCAGTGCCATAGTAAACCATCTTCTCAGGCAAAAGCTGACACCCGAGAGAGAAGGTTTGTTCGGATATGTGTGTGTGTGTGTGTGTGTGTGTTACGTAATGTCAAGTCACTTCCAACATGGTGACCCTATGAATTAACAACCTCCAAAATGTCCTATCCTTAACGGCCTTGCTTAGGTCTTGCAAACTGAGGCCCATGGCTTCCTTGATCAAGTCACTCCATCTATTTTTCTGCTGCCTTCAACTTTTCCTAGCGTTATTGTCTTTTCCAATGAGTCTTGTCTTCTCATGATGTGACCAAAGTATGATACCCTCAGTTTGGTCATTTTAGCTTCTAGGGAGAATTCAGGCTTGATTTGATGTAGAACCCATTTATTTTTTGGCGGTCCATAGAAAACTCCTCCAACTTCTTATTTCAAATGAATCAACTTTTTTTCTTGTCTTTGAGCATGTTTAATAAATTTGTATAGTTTTAATTAATGCACATAATTGAGATGATACAAGTAAATTTTGAACAAGCGACATTATACCCACCATGTACGCTTGTTGTTTAAAAGGAAAGGATGCAAATGTATCATTTAGACTAGCAGAAGCAGTTAAGATGCTTTTGTTCTAACAAATAGAACATTAATAGGCTTTTATTTAAAAATATTATCAGTGGCATACGTGTCTGTGTGTGTGTGTGGTGTTTTTCTTGGTTTCATTCTGAGTGACCCTTTTCAAAAGAAAACAGGAAGAGGTTTTGATTTGTTCCTTTGCAATTAGAAAAAAAAATGCAACGTTCGCCAACTTTACCCGCTTCCTAATGTCTGCCCTCAGACCATTTCCCCATCCTTCCTGTATCTCCCCAGGTGCCTCCAGTGACTTCTGAAACCTCCCAAAACTAACAGATCAATGAGAACCATTGTGGTATAGTGGTTAAGAGTGGTGGTTTGGAGCAGTGGACTCTGATCTGAAGAACCGGGTTGAATTCCCCATTCTTCCACATGAGCGGCAGAGGCTAATCTGGTGAACTGGATTTGTTTCCCCCACTCCTACACATGAAGCCAGCTGGGGGACCTTGAGCTAGTCACAGCTCTCTCAGCCCCACCTACCTCACAGGGTGTCTGTTGTGGGGAGGGGAAGGAGATTGTAAGCCGGTTTGAGTCTCCCTTAAGTAGTAGAGAAAGGTGGCATATAAAAACCAACTCTTCTTCAACTGAGGGCTCAGTCTCATCTCTGCTCGATCCTGGTGGGACGGTGCTCCATCGAATGGCCCGTGTTGTGTTAGAACTTGAGCTGTTCCCAGGGTTTAGAGGGGGAAAACATTGAACGGGAAGGTTGCATGCCATGTCTCAGCATGGAGGTACAGCTGGGCAGCTCCCCTATTTCTGCGAGAAGGAAGCGCGCCAGAGGGTATGGTGAACAATTGCTTGATGTACAAACCTGTCCCCGGGCAATCAGTCTGAGGCAAGCCAAACACTTGACAGTGAGAGGCAAGGCTGATTTCCATAACCTTTACTGTACCAATTGACAAGGTCAAAAATCTCTTCTTGGAAAACGTCTGAAAATATCCAGCAGGAAAGTGGAAGAATGGAGAGAGTAGACAGGGAGAAGCTTTTCTCCCTCTCTCATAATACCAGAACGTGGGGTCATCTGTTGAAGCTGGAGGGTGAGAGATTCAAAACAGAGAAAAGGAAGTATTTCTTCACACACAACACATAGTTAAATCGTGGAACTCCCTGCCCCAGGATGTGGTGATGGCTGCCATCTTGGAAGGCTTGAAGAGGGGAGTGGCTACTATTCCTTTCCTTTCCTTTTCAAGCCCCCCTGACCCACAGGTCATGAGCAGTTAATAGGGAGGGTTTTTAAAATTTCTTTAAGGAAAATATGGTGGAGAGATACTTGGCCACCACCACTGTTATACTTGGATCTCTATCCACCAGAAAAAGGGGACTAATTTAGAAGGAGGAGGAGGAGTTTTCATATGCCGACTTTCTCTACCACTTAAGGCAGAATAAAACTGGCTTACAATCACCTTCCCCTCCCAACAACATACATCCTGTGAGTTAGGTGGGCTGAGAGAGCTCTAAGAGAACTGTGACTAGCCCAAGGTCACCCAGCTGGCTTCATGTGGAGAAGTGGGGAAAAAATCCAGTTCACCAGATTAGCCTCTGCCGCTCATGTGGAGGAGTGGGGAATCAAACCCGGCTCTCCAGATCAGAGTCGACCGCTCCAAACTACCTCTCTTAACCACTACATCACCTGTTACAGTGACAGGTAGTATCAAAATAGGGATGATCCATTGATCACGTTGGAATTTGAAATGGGGACACTCCAGCATCATCTGAGATAGTGTATCAATTTTCTTCGTGTTACACAAGCAAAATCTTTCTGAGGATGGCTACTAGTCAAAATGGATACTAGTCATGATGGACACCTATTCTCTTCAGGATCAGAGGAGCATGCCTAGGTGCATTGGAACGCAGGCAGGATAATGCTGCTGTAGTCGTCTTGCTTGTGGACTTCCTGGAGGCACCTGGTTGGCCACTGTGTGAACAGACTTCTGGACTTGATTGGCCTGGGTCTGATCCAGCATGGCTTTTCTTATGTTCTCTCCAGGATCAGAGGGGCATGCCTATTATATTAGGCTCTGTGGAACAAAGGCAGGACAATGCTGCTGCAGTTGTCTTGTTTGTGGGCTTCCTAGAGGCGCCTGGTTGGCCACTGTGTGGACAGACTGCTGGACTTGGTGGACCTTGGTCTGATCCAGCAGGGCTTTTCTTATTTTTTTATGTCTTGTTTGTGGGTTTCCTAGAGGCACCTAGTTGGCCACCGTGTGAACTGATTGCTGGACTTGGTCGGCCTTGGTCCGATCTAGCATGGCTTTCCTTGTGTTCTTAAGGGAGAGGGGGGTGGAAGGCTTTTTGTGAAACTATGCTTAAAAATATATTCTTGGTTGTTTTTTTTAACAAGTGGATATCTTGTGTGTTTCTCCACACATGCAATCTGGCTAATGCTGTTTCACAGTACATGGGAGTTTTATGCCATCCAGGATTCATTCCATTCTACCAAAGCTGTCATGGTAATTTGTTTTCTTTCTTTTTTTTAATTAGAAGAACTCAGGGAGTCCTTTTGTAATAATGTGATAGTTATCTCTGAGATCTTCATTTCTGCCATCAGCATCACGCTGGGCTATCTGATGAATCTGTAACCGCTAGTTCTTGCTTGTATTCCATGTAAGCCAAAGCATTTCAGGAGTGCGGAACATGCAGTCAGGAAAACAGCCACGACCAGAGAGCGCGGCTTGTTTTTCCGGTATGAAATTTTAATCGAAATTGGCGGATGCTTTTGAAAGAAAACACCCTGAAAGTTCAGCATATCTCACCATCTAGATTCAAGATAATGCAAGGCCTAATTTAATAGCAGGCCATCTTGTGTTTCACAGGTGTTGAACTATTAGAGTCTTCGTCATTATCAAATCTAATACAATAAAATGTAGTGCTGCTTAGAACTAAGGGATAATTATTGCTAAAGGTGGAAGAGTTGAAATGGATGCGAACAGCATTTATGGCATGTTGCTAATCTAACAAATCATATAATAAGATTAGCCATTTACCTAAACTTATTGTTGTCTACCTCAACATATTGTCCCAAGGCTTCCTCGGGAGGTGGTGAGCTCTCGTTCCATGGAGGTTTTTAAACAGAGGCTAGATGGCCATCTGTCAGCAATGCTGATTCTATGACCTCAGGAAGATGATGAGAGGGAGGGCACCTTGGCTATCTTCTGGACACAGAGTAGGGGGTCACTGGGAGTGTGTGGGGGAGGTAGTTGTGAATTTCCTGCA
Organism: Euleptes europaea; assembly: GCF_029931775.1. Classification (NCBI taxonomy): domain Eukaryota; kingdom Metazoa; phylum Chordata; class Lepidosauria; order Squamata; family Sphaerodactylidae; genus Euleptes; species Euleptes europaea. The sequence continues at coordinate 6,965,651 of NC_079321.1, forward strand.
GTGTGCTTGGACTAGATGACCCTGGTGGTCCCTTCCAGCTCTATGATTCTATGATTTTTTGGATCACTTAAAGCCTAAGCGATGTGACTTGGCTAGCGAGTCCTGTGGGTGCGGAAAAGACTGTTATAAGAACATAAGAAAGGCCATGCTGGATCAGAACAAGGCCCATCAAGTCCAGCAGTCTGTTCACGCAGGGGCCAACCAGGTGCCTTTAGGAAGCCACAAACAAGACGAGTGCAGCAGTACCATCCTGCCTGTGTTCCACCGCACCCAAAACAATAGGCATGCTCCTCTGATACTAGAGAGAATAGGTATGCAGCATGACCAGTATCCATTCTAACTAATAACCATGAATACCCCTCTCCTCCATGAATAGCCATGGATACCCCTCTCCTCCATGAACATGTCCACTCCCCTCTTAAAGCCCTCCAAGCTGGCAGCCATCACCACATCCTGGGGCAGGGAGTTCCATAATTTAACTTCATTGTGTGAAAAAATACTTCCTTTTATCTGTTTTGAATCTCTTACCCTCCAGCTTTAGCAGATGACCCCGTGTTCTAGTATTATTGGAGAGGGAGAAAATCTTCTCCCTGTCCACTCTCCCCATACCATGCATAATTTTATAGACCTCTATCATGTCTCCCCTCAGCCCCCTTCTTTCCAAGCTTAAACAGCCCTAAGCGTCTTAACCGCTCCCCATAGGACAGTCGCTCTAGTCCCCTGATCATTCTGGTTGCTCTTTTCTGCACCTTCTCAAGCTCTGCAATATCCCTTTTTAGGTGTGGCGACCAGAACTGTACACAGTCTTCCAAGTGTGGTCTCACCATAGATTTGTACAAGGGCAGCATGTCCTCCGGCAGCAGTGGACAGCTGATGGGCCCTTGTACGCTCACGGAGTTCTCTCTTCCAGAGGCCGCAGTGGTAGACTTGGAAAACTCTTAAATTCATGGAATAAAATATATTTCTGAACAACACAAACCAAATCTGCATTGTGCAGCCATCTTTTTTTAAACTCTGAGAAGGAGAAATAGCAGAGGAGGAAGTGCTTAAAGCAGAAACCCTTCGAGAAGGAGCGGACCTAGATTCTTGGTGACAGTGTTAGTTTAGTGTTCTGTTTCCTGGTGTGTGTCAGAGTCATTCTGAGAGAAGAAAAATGTTCCCATTGTTGGCAATACCCCTTGGACTGGCGCTGACAGTGGTTAAGAGTGGTGGTTAGGAGCTGTGGACTCTAATCTGGAGAACCGGGTTCGATTCCCTACGCCTCCACATGAGCAGCGGACTGTAATCTGGAGAACTGGGTATGATCCCCCACTCCTCCACATGAAGCCAGCTGGGTGACCTTGGGCTAGTCACAGCTCTCTTAGAGCTCTCTCAGCCCTCCCTCCCTCCCAGGGTGTCCGTTGTGGGGAGGGGAGGGGAAGGGAAGGTGATTGTAAGCTGGTTTGATTCTTCCTTAAATGGTAGAGAAAGTCGGCATATAAAAACCAACTCTTCTTCTTTTTCTTCTCATAGGAGCCAGTCTGTGCAGCGCTCTTCTCCTGGTGACCAGTGACACAAAAGAGTTAGTTTATTGTAGTTAATTAGTTTATTTGATTTTTTTTACCCCACCCTTTCCCAACATGTCAGAGGAACCATTAAAAAAAACACCAAGTTTATTGAGAAAGAAAAAAAAACCTTCTGTTAATGGGGAGTTGATCATTGCTCATTCAAACCGTGTCATATCGATGAGTCAATCTTTCCACGTGCAAATAATTAGAGAACCGTTTATCTTTTGACAGCCCCCCCCCCCCGCTTTTGTTTCTTACAATAATTGTTGTACAAATAACCGTTTGCTGGTTAGGGGTTGCTTTTGTACTCCCCGTCATCTTTTTATTTCATCTTCCTGGCAATAAGTTCGTGTTTCGTCTGGCTTTGAAAAACCTGACTGGTTGCAAACGCGAGCGGCTTCTCGTAGGCTCGGCTGTCCCGCTTGTTTCAATGCCTCTTTGTTTGAACTCTGCAGCACAGCTGGAGGCGAGCCTTGGAACCTTTTATGCGCCGACGAGGCCTCTCTCGAAGACAACGGTGTTGGGATACAGGGATCCCGTCAGCAGATACGCAAGAAGGTTCTTCCACCATCTGCTGAGGTGAATGACATCTTGAGGTCCCCCCCCCACCGCAAGTTCTAATTAATCGTTCATTTCAATAACTTTACACTTTTGACGTGGTTTGCATATTTCTCTTAAAGGACCACCCTGGAAAACTATGCATGCCCTGACAGTGTTTGTTTAGCGATTCCTTCCTTCTTTTCATAACTTGCATAAAGAATAATTTTGAACTCCTCTGTCAACTCCCTCAAAAGGGGGAATATGTTTTCTGTTCAATGTGATAGAGAATTGAGTAATTCTCTGAGATTAGATGAAAAAAATCAAAACATTCCACTGTTGGGTGCTTGTAATTCATTAATGATAAAAATGCAGATTAGCATGATGCGTCACAATCCATTCCTGGCTGAGAACCAGTAAACTTGGTCTATTTTATTGGTCTTCTGTTTTCACAGTCAAGTAGAATGACCTAGCTGCTATCACCTCAGCCAAGCTACTGACTGAGTAAGGGTGGGACCTTGGCTCAGCGATAGAGCATCTGCTTGGCATGCAGAAGATCCCAGGTTCCATCTCCAGTAAAAAGGATCAGGTGATAGGTGATGTAGAAAACCTACTTGAGACTCTGGAGAATCGCTGCCAGTCTGAGTAGACAATACAGACCTTGATGGGCTGATGAGCTGATTCAGTATAAGGCAGCGTCATGTGTTCATTTGCTAGGGAGGGGCTGTGACTCAGTGGCAGAGCATCGGCTTGGCATACGGAAGATCCCAGGTTCAACCCCCCGCATCTCCAGTTAAAAGGATGAAGTAATAGATGATGTAGAAAGACTTCTGCTTTAGACCCTGGAGAGCTGCTGCCAGTCTGAGTAGACAATACAGACCTTGATGGACCAATGGTCTGATTCAGTATAAACAGTATAGGACGCCAAATGTCTTGTTATTCCAACATTAGATAAGTAACATAACACAACTAATTATACAGAAATAGCCAAACAGTCCAAGAAGTGGAGTAATCAATGACCAACTCTTGCAATATAATCTTCAAGCGAACTTCTTGTAGAGACAAGGTTGTAGTCAGCTTCACAAAACCGTCCAACAGCACCCAATAATTCACATTAGCACAGATGGTCTTCTAGAAAAAAAACCCATTTCGTTGTCAGAATTCCTCAGTGCCCGATGTAAGCTTCACAAACACCGAAGGCAAATAAACAGAGGTGTTTCTTTATATTTACCCTGATTCAGTATAAGGCAGCTTCATGGGCTCATGTGTGCTATTAAGCAGCCAAATAAATCAAAGGCCTCCTAAAATATATTGAAAATATTCAGACTTTTAATTTGTATTACTTATGCAATTTCTAATTTTAATTTTGGAAGACTTACAAAACTTTTATTACATTTTGGTATCTCACCCTTCCTCCAAGGAGCTCAAGGCTCTAGACGTGATGTTATTTCTATGTTATCCCCTCAAGAACCCTGTGAAGTAGGCGGCTGAGAGAGAATCTTACCCCAGGCCAAAAAAATTGTGTTTACAGATGTGCCAGATTTCATAAGATACTCATAAAAAGAGATTTTTAAAAATAGAGCCTTAAGCAGTCCTGGTAGAGGTGTGATGAATTTGGCTCCGTAATGCCACAGCCCGTGGTTTTGAGGGTTGAGTGCTGTTGGAACAACCCACTTACACTAATGATTAGATGATACACATGATAGTGGTAGCACACATAGTGAAGTAAAGTGCATGCAGGGGTGGGTTACTATTGCATTCCCCAGTCTTCCTTGGTGGTCTCCCATCCAAGTACCGACCATGCTTCTCAGCTCTGATGAGATGAAGAAGAGTTGGTTTTTATATGCCAACTTTCTCTACCACTTAAGGAAGAATCAAACCTTCTTACAGTCACCTTACTTTCCCCTCCCCACAACAGACATCCTGTGAGGTAGGTGGGGCTGAGAGAGCTCTAAGAGAGCTGAGACTAGCCCAAGGTCACCCAGCTGGCTTCACGTGTAGCAGTGGGGAAACCAACCCGGTTCATCAGATTAGCATCCGCTGCTCCTGTGGAGGAGTGGGGAATCAAACCCGGTTCTCCAGATTAGAGTCCACTGCTCCAAACCACCGCTCTTAACCATTTATACCATGCTGGCTCTCAGATCAGGCTGGTGTGAGATATTAAAACTGCTACAGGTGTTAGCATAGAACATAACTTTCAGGAAAAAAGGATTCTGAAAGCAGCCCTGGCCTTGATGGCCCAGGCAAGCCCAATCTTGTCGGATCTTGGAAGCTAAGCAGGGTCGGCCCTGGTTGGGAGACCACAAGGGAAGTCCAGTGTTGCTACGCAGAGGCAGGCAATGGCAAGCTACCTCTTCCCTGGCCTGGATGGCCCTAGCTAACCCAATCTTATCAGATCTCGGAAGCTACGCAGGAGTGGCCCTGGTTAATACTAAGATGGGAGACCACCAAGGAAGTCCAGGATTGCTATGCAGAGGCATGCAATAGCAAACCATCTCTGCCCTGACCCGGATGGCCCAGGCTAGCCCAATCTCATCAGATCTCAGAAGCTAAGCAAGATCAGCCCTGGTTAGTACTTGGATGAGAGACCACCAAGGGAGTCTAGGGCTGCTCCACAGAGGCAGGCGCTGGCAAACCACCTCTGTTCAACTCTTGCCTTGAAGACCCCATGGGGGGGTCGCCATAACCCGGCTGCGACTTGATGCCATTTTCCGCCACCACACCCTGAAGCTGTTAATAAACATCCGGTACAGAATAGGTTTCGGGTTATTTTGTAAAGTTGATCAAAAAGATATTCGTGTTACACTCACGGGCGTGAATTTCAGTCACTGCAATCCGAGCATCGCTTGCAAAGATTGCCCCAGCTACAATTATTGATCTGCTCTGCAAAGCAAAAGACGGGGTTGCCACAATTTAACAAGATTTCAGTTTAACAGCCGAAGGGGTTAAGCATGTTAGCCACTAAGAGCCAGCATGGTGTAGTGGTTAACAGACGTGGTTTGGAGTGGTGGACTCTGATATGGAGAACCGGGTTTGATTCCCTACTCCTCCACATGAGCGGCAGAGCCTAATCTGGTGAACTGGATTTGTTTCCTCACTCCTACGCGTGAAGCCAGCTGGGTGACCTTGGGCTAGACAGCTCTAGAAGAGTTCTCTCAGCCCCACCTACCTCACAAGGTGTCTGTTGTGGGAAGGTGATTGTTAGCTGGTTTGATTCTGCCTTAAGTGGTGGAGAAAGTCGGTATATAAAAACCAACTTTTCTTCTTCTTCTAAGATGTTAGATCGTCTTTATTTCAGTAACACCGTTAATTACTTTTTTTAACATAAGCCAGTTCCACTGCAGGTTTTCATATCACTCAAATCCTTTGATGGGTAGCTATGGAAGTTCATTCTCTCGTGCAGATCACACTGTAAACAAAGCTGGGCAAAATATCTGAATTATGTAGTCTCCAAAGTTAAAAAGAAAGAAAGAAAATAATTCCTGAGAAGGCAGCGTCATGTGTTCGTGTGTTCATGAGAAATAATCCTGATTGAAATGCTTGTGCATGCGAATGCAAACGCAGTTGTGTAGCGCTAGGAATTACAGAGGAAGGGGGGGCGGTCATGCATAATTTTGACTTGTTTCCCAGCTACATAGTTATAGTAGGAATGGCTGCATGTTTGTGGATCCACGGCACGTCGCTCATAAAGTCTAACAAAGAGAGAAAATTTGTCTCCAACATCCGTCACTTTTTCCCTTTACTGGTTTGCTTGCTGTTTTGAACACATGAAGCTGCCTTATACTGGATCAAACCCGTGATCCATCAAAGTCAGTATTGTCTACTCAGACTGGCAGCGGCTTTCCAGGGTCTCAGGCAGAGGTCTTTCACATCACCTACCTGCCTAGTCCCTTTAACTGGAGATGCCGGGGACTGAACCTGGGACCTTCTGCATGCCAAGCAGATGCTCTACCACTGAGCCATGGCCCCTTTTCACACCAGCAGAACTACATAGTCCCAGAGAAGCAATTAAAATGTGGAATTTGCCACCAGAGGAAGTAGTGATGGCCACGTACATAGACAGCTTTAAATGAGGATTAGACAGATTCATGGAGAAGAGGCCTATCAGTGGGTACCAGCCAAGTGACTAAAGGGAACCTCCGTGTTCAGAGGCAGTAAACCACTGAATACCAGTGCCAAGAAGCAGCATCAGGGGAAGGCCTCGGCCTCTGTGTCCTGTTGTTGGACTGGTTGGCCACTGTGTGAGACAGGATGCTGGACTAGATGGACTGCTGGTCCAATCTAGCAGGGCTTTTCTTGTGACCTTATGGTTCCATTTTGAGGGAAAACCACACTTTGTGTGTGTAAAGTGCCATCAGGTTGCCGCCAATTTATGGCAAACCTGTAATATAATAATAATTGATTTTATTTGGTCAAGTGTAGCAATTCTATGCAGAATATCTTAAAATGTTAACATAAATTGCATAACTAAATCAGACGTTTGGTTGAAGATAGGACAGTTAGTTGAGAAAGTAAAAAGGCGGTTCCGTTCAGTTTGGTTTATTTACAGTCATTTGACCAGCAAATATCAATACAAAATTACAATTTTAAAATCCCAGTTGAGGATCTCTGTATCATACTAGCGCCATAACAGAACTTTGCCACTGAGTAAGAGATAAAAACATCTTTGTCTTCTAGTGAAAACTTAATAAAATCATCTAATGGCTAACATTCCTAAAAGTTCTGGTCAACACTGGTAAAATCAACTTATTTCTAACCTCCCGATAAAATTCACAGTATAATAAAATATGTATATTTGTCTCAATTGAATTAAAATTACAGGGGCATAATCTGGCCTGTACAGGTATATGCTGAAATCTCCCGCTGAGCCTAGCCGATGGAAAGGCATTAAATCGAGCTCTTGAAAAGGTCCATCGAAAACTAGAAAATGTAATGGCTGTTAAATAAGGAGCACTAGACAAACCTTCCCAGCTCTTTAATGATTTATAATGTCTAGGCAAACCAGTAAGGTTTTCAAAGCAAAAGAATTGCAGGGGTGGTTTCCCACTGCCTCACTCTGTGTATCAACCCTAGACTTCCTTGGTGGTCTCCCATGCAAGTATTAACCAGGGCCGATCCTTCTTAGCTTCTGAGATCTGATGAGGTCAGGCTACACTAGCTGTACCCAAAGATGATGATAAGGAAGAGGAGGAGGAGAAGGAGAAGAAGAAGAAGAGTTGGCTTTTATATGCTGACTTTCTCTACCACTTAAGGAAGAATCAAACTGGCTTACAATCACCTTCCCTTCCCGTGTGAGGCAGGTGGGGTGGAGAGAGCTCTAAGAGAGGTGTGACTAGCCCAAAGTTACCCAGCTGGCTTCATGTGTAGGAGTGGGGAAACCAACCCGGTTCACCAGATTAGCCTCTGCCGCTCATGTGGAGAAGCGGGGAATCAAACCCGATTCTCCAGATCAGATTCCACTGCTCCAAACCACCGCTCTTAACCACTACACCACTGACCCTACACCTAAGGGAAAAACAGGCCCACAACCCACGAAGCAGTGCATCTAGCGCTTAACTTCTACTTCCAGATGTTCCCTTGACTGCCGTTTTCACATTCCCGAGATATCAGATCTACACAATGGGGGGTTATAATGGAAGCAGCAACTCATCCCGAACCGCAGTTGCCTCTGCCATAGTGATGTATTTTTGGCGTGTAGACATGCTGATACGTTTGCTCAATAAAACGCAGCTTTCGAGACACAACTGTTAAGTTTACATGATCACCAGAGTGAGAGGGCTGAAGCTGGAACAGAAGAAAAGCTGAAGAGAATTAATGTAATAAAAGCCGGGATTTAACAGACAGGGTTGAGCAAAAGGAGTGTGAAACAACAGGTGTCATCGGCTCTTATCAGCATTTTTAATTAACATCTGTTTGCTGCCCAGAGTACTCTGGAAGAGTATGCTGGAGAGTGTCTGTATTTATAGATAAAGGTAGACTGTTGAGAAGTTACTGAACAGTAAGAGGCTGGGGAAACTGAAAAGGAGGGTGGGAGGGGGGGCGGCGTGCGGTGGGGGTGTTGGTTGCAGCTTTTACGAGCCCGAAGGAAATCCATTATAACAGAATTGCAAGGTAGGAAGACATCGCTATGGAAACAAAAATTATTTTGTCTTAGAGGAAAACGAGAACGATAAGGCGAATTCGGAGGGTGGGAAATTCAAAGGGAGCGAATGTTCTAATTAAAAAAAAACGGACGGGATACATTTTAAAAGCAGTGCCAGCTTTAGTGTTAGAATTATTCAATTAGCATTACCATTTTCCGTCCCTCTTTAGTCCTGTTCATTCAGAGTCTCGAGGAGACTCTTTCAGATATTGAAAGAGCCGCGTCGTACGACCTCCCGATGAAAAAGAAAAGTACACTTAGCTTTTCCGACAACATGAAAGAAACTCAGGCGCCTCCATTTCCATGTGGCTTAGGGCTCGCGTGCACCAAATGGACACCATGTGGAGACCACTTTAAATTGTTCCTGGATCATTCTCGTGCAGCAGCCTGTCATGTCGATTAGGGGGGTGTTATCCATATCCATGCAATATGATATTTTTAAGAGCTAGGATGCCATACAGAAACCAACCAGATTCCCCATGACAAGCCTCTGCTGTATACAATCGACTCACCTCACAGTGACCGTTACCGGGTTAAGAACGTCATTTAAAGCAGTCTCCACAAAGCAGCTGTTTTGTATTCCCCGAGAGAGCCAGCGTGGTGTGGTGGTTAAGAGCGGTGGACTCTAATCTGGAGAACCGGTTTTGATTCCCCATTCCTCCAATTGAGCGGCGGACTTGAATCTGGAGAACCGGGTTGGTTTCCCCACTCCTCCACATAAAGCCTGCTGGGTGACCTTAGGCTAGTCACAGTTCTCTTAGAACTCTCTCAGCCTCACCTACCTCACAAGATGTCTGTTGTGGGGAGAGGAAGGGAAGGCGATTGTAAGCCACTTTGAGACTCCTTCAAGGTAGGGAAAATGGGGGGGGTATAAAAAACAATTCTTCTTCTTCTAGGTCCCCCCTTGTCTGGATTGCCCTCCTAGACTGTTTGCACTTGGAGGAGCTTTTTGACTTGCTGGAGGTAAAGGGAAGATGACTGGGGAAGGAAATGGCAAACCACCTCGTAAACATAGTCTGCCTAATAAACGTCAGGATGTGACGTCACCCCATGGGTCAGGAATGACCCCGTGCTTGCACAGGAGACTACCTTTAGCTTTTAAGGGGAGCCATTAATGAGAAGGGAGAGGCGCTTTTTCCTCTTTGACCATTGCATCACCTGAATCGACCCAGAAAAATTGTTCAAGGTGGTTCATGAGGTGTTAACACCTAAATCTGACTCCTGTCGTGAGGGAAATATGGTTGGGTGCGTCGATGCCTCTACTAGGTTCTTGGCTGACAAAGTCCCACTCCTACGGTTGGTCTTGGAAGCCAGTTTGATTGTCTGCCAGAGGTGTCACAAGCATACACTTGATATAAGACTATGGATCATTTTGTTGTGATCTCCCTGACTGATAAGAGCTTGGGTGCCACCAGCAAAACAGATCTTTTGTCAGTCTCACTCCTGGCTAGTTTGGTAATGTTGGGAAAAACTAGAGGGATCTTTTTCTGAGGGCTAGGGATTCCTCTTTGGTAGAGGGAGTCCTCCCTTCTGTTTAGCCAGCGTGGTGTAGTGGTTAAGATTGGTGGTTTGGAGCAGCGGACTCTGATCTGGAGAACCAGGTTTGATTCCCCACTCCTCCACGTGAGTGGCGGATGTTAATCTGGTGAACCGGGTTGGTTTCCCCACTCCTCCACATGAAGCCAGCTGGGTGACCTTGGGCTAGTCACAGCTTTCTCAGCCCCACCTACCTCACAGGGTGTCTGTTGTGGGGAGGGGAAGGGAAGGTGATTGTAAGCCGGTTTGATTCTTCCTTAAGTGATAGAGAAAGTCGGCATATAAAAACCAACTCTCCTTCTTCTAAAAGGAAAATGTGGTCAGTTACCGATGGATGAAACCACCATTGTCAAAAGATGATCCAGCCATTTATGGGCTGGCTTTGAATCTCCCCACTTCCAGCCTGAACAGGAGGGGCTGGAATTGCCATAGATGTACCTAAGCAGGGCGTCTGCCCTTAACCCTCGAGAGAGCCAGCGTGGCATAGTGGTTAAGAGCAGTGGACTCTAATCTGGAGAACCGGGTTCAATTCCCCACTCCTCCACACGAGCGGTGGACTCTAATCTGGTGAGCTGGGTTGGTTTCCCCACTCCGACACACACGAAGCCAGCTGGGTGACCTTGTGCTAGTCACAGTTCTCTTCGAGCTCTCTCAGCCCCACCTACCTCACAAGGTGCCTGTTGTGGGGAGAGGAAGGGAAGGAGAGATTGTAAGCCGGTTTGATTCTCCTTAAAAGGTATAGAAAGTCGGCATATAAAAATCAACTCTTCTTCGTATCAGTAGTGAGACAAATAGCAGGTCCCTGGATCTGTTTCAGGTGGAGAACGTGGTATGTATTTGTGGAGGGGAATACCGTCCCTCCGTTCATGCTGTGGTCCCGCTTGGAATTTGGTCCCTGTGTGCCTGATTTTTAAAGGGAAAAATGATGTGATTTCCAGTCACAGGACTCCCAACTTCTCATGTAGTTGAGCCCTGAGAGAGAGGGAAAAAAACATGCAGACCCCATTCAACTTAATCGTAAATAAGCCAGCTCTGGCTTACAGTTTTCCAACCAAAGAATATAAAAGGTCTGAGATAACTGACAAGCAGTTCAACACTCGGCACCTTTTTAAAAAAAAACTTTAAATCATTTCATTCAATAACACCCCCAACTAGGTCTGTCGATTCGGTTCCATCCGACATGGAAAACAGCCGAATTTTCCCCGATTCGGCGGTTTCCAGTTCGGATAGAGCCGAAGTTAAAAAAAGACGGGAAAATGACGAGCCGAACTCGGTGAGTTCGGGCAAACGCCGAATAAATTCGTACAAATTCGGCACCCCCGAATCAGCATTCTCCCGCGGCCAATGGTGGCCCAAGCTGGGTCTTCTGGTCAATCAGAGCAGGGATTCTCCCTTTTGAATTGGCCAGGAGAAGAGTATACAAACTCCCGAGTCCGTCCGGTCCCCTCCCAAGTTCATTTCCTTCCATTTTGGTGGTGCTGCTCCTGAGAGATCCTGAGCTGATTGGATTTACTTCTCCTCCCTGCTCCTGCTGGAAGATATCCACACAGTTTGATTTTTGGGGTTTTTCTCTATACCTTTTTTTCCTTGTGTGTGTGGGTGGGGGGAAGCAGATTCTGTGTGTATGTGGGGGGGAAGCAGTTTCTGTGGTGGGGGGAAGCCAAAGGGGGGCTGTTGCCTGTTCTGCCGGGGAGGTGCCTTCTCGCCTCTGTGGGAGTGTGCATTCTGCCTTTTTCTGCCCGTTGCCACCCTCGCCTGGAGTTGAGTCAGTGCGGCTGTACGGCGTGAGTGTCCCTCCGCTTGGCACCCGCACCTCCTCCTCTTCCTTGGATCATTTGGGGTTGAGCCGAGAGCTGTACTGGTTTGAGGGGGGAGCTTTGCCTGTTCTGCCGGGGGGGTTGCCCGCTCACCTCTGCTGGAGTGTGCGTTCTGCTTTTTTTGCCTGTTGCCACCCTCGCCTGGAGTTGAGTCAGTGCGGTGGTGTGGCGTGAGTCTCCCTCCGCTCGCCACCTGCTCCTCCTCCTTGGTTCGTTTGTTTGGGGTTGAGCTGAGCAGAACTGGTTTGAGGGGGGTTGTTCTGCTGGGGGGCCTTGATTGCCTCTGTGGAGTGTGATTTGGGGGGGTTACCTGTCCTGGGGGGGGCTTATTGCCTCTTTGCGAATGAAATCTATCAATCCTGAAGATACGGAATTTGCGCAGGTCGCACTTACACTAGTAGCATTATAAGATGCACTTTGGCTGTGTTGAAATGAAAAGACACGTACATTACCCATGCTAGTTACGCTGTTTACTTACGCTTTGAGCATTGTTGGATGCACTTTCGGCGTAGTTACATCGGCTCTTGGAAGCCACGGACTGGCTTCTACTGTGTGTGTTGGGGGGAGGAAGCCAAAGGGGGGGTGATCTGTCCTGGTGGGGGGGCTTGATCTCCTCTTTGCGAGTGTGATTGTTGCTGTTTTCACCTGTTGCCACCTTCGCCTGGAGGTCAGTGTGGGTCGGGGAGTCTCTCTCTGGCTGCCCCAGAAACAATGGGAGGTTTGCCTTGGATTTGCCGCTCTCTGATGCACATTAAGGATTGCCAGCTCCTCTTCATTCCAATGGGCGGAGGGGGGAACCCCTTCCAGACCCCATAACTCGGGACCCCTGACCCAATCTGCACCAAACTTGGGGGTTCTTGCAAGAAGGGTCCCCTCAAGCTACACTGAAAGTTTGGGACCTTTAACTTCAAAAATGCCCCCCCCCGAGCCGCGGAAAGCCACAAATGTGCTTAAATGGCATTATTCGGCCGAATTTATTCGCAAATGCCAAATTCCATGCCGAATTCCACAGATCCAAATGGGGGGGGGGTTCAGACTTCGGCATTGCCCAAATAAAAACGGGCCAATTTTGCCGAATCCTAATTTTGCTGAAAAAATTTTTCAACAGCCCTATCCCCAACATGGCTATAGAGGGTTAGGTTTTGGCGTTTCACATCAATTTGTGCGCCTGTGGAATTCTTGGGCTTCCTGACACCAAAAATTGTGTCATAGAATTATAGAATCATAGAGTTGGAAAGGACCACCTGGGTCATCTAGTCCAACCCCCTGCACCATGCAGGAAATTCACAAATGCCTCCCCCCATACCCCCAGTGACCAGAAGATGGCCAAGGTGCCCTCCCTCTCATGATCCGCCTAAGGTCATAAAATCAGCATTGCTGACAGATGGCCATCTAACCTGTGCTTCAAAACCTCCAGGGAAGGAGAGCTCACCACCTCCCGAGGAAGCCTGTTCTACTGAGGAACTGCTCTAATTGTAAAAAATTCTTCCTAATGACTAAATGGAAACTCTTTTGATTTAATGTCAACCCATTGGTTCTGGTCCGACCTTCTGGGTCAACAGAAAACAACTTGTCACCATCCTCTATATGACAGCCCTTCAAGTACTTGAAGCTGGTTATATCACCTCTCAGTCTTCTCCTCTTCAGGCTAAACATTCCCAGTTCCTTCAACCTTTCCTCATAGGACTTAGTCTCCAGACCCCTCACCATCTTTGTTGCCATCCTCTGGACACGTTCCAGCTTGTCTATATCTTTCTTAAGTTGCGGTACCCAAAACTGAACACAGTACTCTAGGTGAGGTCTAACCATAGCAGAGTAAAGCGATACCATCACTTCACGTGATCTGGACACTGTACTTCTGTTGATACAGATGATGTCCTATGTTCATATCCCATGGAAGAATCCTGGTGTTTCACTGTGTCTATGCAGGCCACTCAGACGCTCCAGGCACCAATACCCTGTGCTAGTGGATGTAATGGTGAGACCTGCCGTTAGAACATAAGAACAGAGGAAAGGTCTTTTTTGGCGGCGTAGCCTCGCTGTTTGCTATGGGGGCATTTTCCCTTTTTTTCCTTTGTAAACTGCTTTTATTTTATTTTCGGTGCTACTCCTGACCGCCCCGGATCTACCCCTTCTTTAGGAATGGGCTGTAACTCTACGAGTTGACCAAATTTGACTTACTGTCCAATCAAAAGTGCAGAATTAAAAGGCGCAGTTCCACTTAAATCTGACTTTACTATGTTCTGTAGGGACGTAGTGTAAATCACTGCACAATTCTCCACTTTTTAAAACAGCAGCTTTTATGAAGTTTTCTGTTTTTTTGATACATTTGACTCTGTAAGCCTCCTCAAACAGGATCTCTGCAGAGAAAGCATAGAAATTTTCTAAATAAAGAAAATAAATAAGAATCTAACAGAGCAAACCTAAGCAGTTCAGTTCAGGTACCTTTATTGGCATAACAAAGATTTAGCTAAATACATGTCAGACAATACAGTAAAACGCAAACCGAAGCAGTTATATCCTTTTGACCGTTGAAGCAAGTGGGTTTAGAAGGGTATAACTCTGTTTAGGATGGCACTATGAAGCTATTTGGAAAATGGGAGCAGAGAATGCTCTTGACCCTTCTTCCTAAAATTGCTGTAATTCTTTTACCGAAGCCTCCTTTTATATTGTATATTAATTAAAGCCTCCTACGTTCAAAGACTTTTTGCCATCTTTCCTTTCTTGTAAATAGAGGTGATATTGTATATTAATTAAAGCCTCCTACGTTCAAAGACTTTTTGCCATCTTTCCTTTCTTGTAAATAGAGGTGATATTGCATCATAATTTATTAGTTCTCACAGTTTAAAACCATTCTTCCTTTTTAGTTTAAAAAAAATTGCACATTGTAGATAAAGGAGAATTGTTTTTGAGTTGTTAAAACTCTGCCTATTGTTTCTGTTCCAAAAAAAAAAAAAAAAAAAACTGATAGGAGAATTTGTGAGGAAATTGGTTCTTATGAATAATTAATAATATTGTGCTTAAGAAATGGGCAGGATGCCTAGAAAATGAATGAAGGAGTAAATTTATTAAATTGAAATATTAAATGAAATAACTGAATTAAAAGTAATCATGTAAGCCCTGAACTAAATGTTTGCTAGTTGTAGTTGATTTAACCTATTTTCGTCATCTGTTCAGATGCTTAAATACAATTGCGTGATGTCAAGCAAATGCTCGAATGATATTCCAAATACAAAATTTGCATATGCGTTTCAGAATATTGAACAAATTAAAACTTCATTTTCGTTGGATTTGATTACATGCAAATTGTTTCCAATATTCATTACTTCTATTGTCTTCCTTTGGAAGGATTTTAAATTCCCATTTACATATCACACGTCATCCTTCATTGGACTTCTTGATGAGGCGGGTTCTAAGACTTCTTCATTTATAAGGAAGAGGTTTATAAATTAAAATTGAGGCACAGCCATTCTGCTAGAGACGATTTTCTAAACATGGTGCATTCGTACTAAAGACAAGGAGAAAAATATTCCTCCTTTTTATCATCCCACCACAGGAATATGCTTACATGGCCAATGAGCATGTCTAAGACAGCTTGTTGGTTGCAACCAGCCACTAAGAAAACACTTTCTAGAGTCAGTATGATTTTTTCATCAGGAGCCTATAAATGGGATAGTATGATCTTTGTACACCAATACAGACAAGCACAATTCTCACATTATGGCTTGTCATTATGAGAATGAATCTGGGGGAGCTTGTACTGTGGAGGAGTGGTGAATCAAATCTGGTTCTCCAGATCAGAGTCCACCGCTCCAAACCACTGCTCTTAACCACTACACCAAGATCCAAAATTCCCAAATTTGTGCTACTCCTCTTACCAAAAGGGGATAATACTCTAATATGTTACACTCTTGCTGTTAATAGGAGTGTTCACAATTTGTCCAAAAAAAGAAGAATCTGTCCCCTAATCTTAACCATCCTCCTACAGCTCTCAGACAAAAGTATAAAAAATAACAAAATATTAGCTTGTAAGCCTAAATAAACTAAAGTTTGGGTATTTTATATTACAGCTTGCAGCCCTTCACCTACTAAACTTATTTCTACCTAAAGATGTCAGATTACTGGTAGAAAAATGAGGTTTGAAAGTATTTTGAGCCCTACTACCAGAAACATCCACCACTCTCCTGGAATAGTTTAAGAAAATGCTGGGTCAGTTCTTACAGATATGCTCAGAAGGCCCATTTGATTCTACATTATGTTTTCTGGGCAACAATTGTGCTCATGAGCAGGCTGAACACTTAATTTATCATTGCTTGGAAATGTATCAGTTAACGGCTTCTTCAAATTGATATTATCTTGAAGATACTTTTGAACCAATTTAGGTGATATGTCTGATGTGTTGTGTTCCAAATCAATGGCACAGTCTGTGTCCATGATCTACTCTTAAGGGAGAGTTGCAAGGAGAACGCCAGATTGTATTCAGGAACAAACAGTAATCCGAGCTAGACTAAGTCTTAATTAAAATGGTTTTACCGCAGAGATAAATCAAGAAGAGCTTTTCCTGGTGGATTGTTAGGAATGTTAGGCTAGGAACTGAAATGACTTGAGGGTGTTTCTATATATCAAAATTATATTTATTATTAAATTGATATTACTACTACTGCTGCTAAATTAATTCTCGGCACCAGGACTAATTTCCTAACTAGGGTTTAGCTCGGGACATTCTGTCCAGGTAAACGTCGTGATGTGACATAGAATCATAGTGTTGGAAGGGACCACCAGGGTCATCTAGCCAAACCCCTGCACAATGCAGGAAATTCACAGCTACCCCCAGTGACCCCTTACTCCATGCCCAGAAGATGGCCAAGATGCCCTCCCTCTCATCATCTGCCTAAGGTCATAGAATCAGCATTGCTGACAGATGGCCATCTAACCTCTGCTTCAAAATCTCCAGGGAAGTAGAGCTTTCCACCTCCCAAGGAAGCCTGTTCCACTGAGGAACCACTCTGTTAGAAAATTCTTCCTAATGTCTAGATGGAAACTCTTTTGATTTAATGTCAGCCTGTTGGTTCTGGTCTGACCTTCTGGCGCAACAGAAACCAACTCAGCACCCTCCTCTGTATGACAGCCCTTCAAGTACTTGAAGA
Source organism: Euleptes europaea (assembly GCF_029931775.1). Classification (NCBI taxonomy): domain Eukaryota; kingdom Metazoa; phylum Chordata; class Lepidosauria; order Squamata; family Sphaerodactylidae; genus Euleptes; species Euleptes europaea. Next base: position 6,982,377 of record NC_079321.1, read on the forward strand.
TGGTTATCATATCCCCTCTCAGTCTTCTCCTCTTCAGGCTAAACATACCCTGCTCTTTCAACCGTTCCTCATAGGACTTGGTCTCCAGACCCCTCACCATCTTTGTTGCCATCCTCTGGACACATTCCAGCTTGTCTACATCTTTCTTAAATTGCAGTGCCCAAAACTGAACACAGTAGTGTAGATGAAGCCTAACCAGGGCAGAGTAAGACGATACCATCACTTCGCTTGATCTGGACACTATACTTCTGTTGATACAGCCCAAGATCGCATTTACTCACTCCTTGGGTCAGTAATGGCCCAGTGCCTGCACAGGGCCTTTTTAAAGAGCCAGCATGGTATAGTGGTTAAAGTGTAGGACTAGGACCAGGGAAACCCAGGTTCATATCCCCACTCATGCCGTGGAAGCTTGCTGGGTGACCTTTGGCCAGTCACACACTTTCAGCCCCGACCCTGGCTGGTAATTGTGTGGGAGACCTCCAAGGAATAACAGGGTTGTGACATGGAGGCAGGCAATAGCAAACCACCTCCAAACGTCTCTTGCCTTGAAAACCCTACAGGGTCGCCATAAGTCAGCTGTGACTTGACGGCAAAAAACCCCAAACCTTACTGTTAATCATAAAAACATAAGAAAAGCCCTGCTGGATCAGACCAAGGCCCATCAATTCCAGCAGTCTGTTCACATAGTGGCCAACTAGGTGCCTCTAGGAAGCCCACAAACAAGATGACAGCAGCAATATCCTGCCTGAGTTCCACAGCACCTAATAGAATAGGCACGCTCCTCCGATCCTGGAGAGAATAAATATGCATCATGACTAGTATCCATTTTGACTAGTAGCCATGGATAGCCATATCCTCCGTGAACATGTCTACTCTCTTCTTAATTATTTTCATATTTCATAGTGTGACAGCCACAATAAACCTTAGGGTCTCACAACAAAAATGATTAACAGTAAGTTACAAGATACAAATAAAATGCTATAAGCTCTGACCTGGATGGCCCAGGCTAGCCAGTTCTCATCAGATCTTGGAAGCTAAGCAGGGTCAGCCCCAGTTAGTATTTGGATGGAAGACCACCAAGGAATTCCAGGGTTGCTACATGGAGGCAGGAAATGGCAAACCATCTCTGTTCATCTCTTGCCTTGAAAATCCTACAGGGTCGCTGTAAGTCATCTACGAGTAGACGGCACTTTCCACCACCACCACGGGTTATAAACAATAAGCTTGAATAGATTGATTGGCCTTTATTAAATTTTTTGCCCGCTCTCTATCCCAGCCAAGGCCGGGCTCAGAGCGGGTCACATCCATCAAAATGCAACATGTCATGTCTAAAACCAATAAATTCATTAAAAACTCTAACATAAGATTAAAATTTATCAACAACCAATTTGTGCCAGTTTTGCACACTGGTCTATAATGAGTGTAAGGATGTGTCACTGGCAATCAAGATCAAGTTAATTCATGCCATCGTATTCCCTATTACTATGTATGGGTGTGAAAGCTGGACAATGAAGAAAGCTGATAGGAAGAAGGTAGATTCCTTTGAGATGTGGTGTTGGAGGAGAGTATTATGGATACCCTGGACTGCCAAAAAATAAATCAGAGGGTTATAGATCAAATCAAGCCTGAACTGACCCTAGACGCTAAAATGACTAAACTGAGGCTGCTGTACTTTGGTCACATTATGAGAAGACAAGAGTCCCTGGAAAAGACAATCATGCTAGGAAAAGTGGAAGGTAGCAGGAAAAGAGGAAGACCCAACAAGAGATGGGTTGACTGTATAAAGGAAGCCACAGCCCTCAGTGTGCAAGACCTGAGCAAGGCTGTTAAAGATAGGATGTTTTGGAGGACATTGATTCAGAGGGTCGCCATGAGCCAGAAGTGACTTGACGGCATTTAACACACACTATAATGAGCCAGGGGACAGCAATTGGGATCCCCCCCCTTAGATTCAATAGGTTCACAAAGGCAATGAGCCATCTGTGAATGAGCCATATGTGTCCTGGTACAACACCAGCCCCCTTTTCACTGATAAGCCAGCACTTGAGAATTTCATGTAGGGAGTGTGGATGAGGGACTGTTATGTATACCAGGGGAGGGGCTGTGGCTCAGTGGTAGAACCTCTGCTTGGCATGCAGAAGGTCCCAGGTTCAATCCCTGGCATCTCCAGTTAAAGGGACTAGGCAAGTACGTAATGTGCAAGACCCCTGCTTGAGACCCTGGAGAGCCGCTGCCGGTCTGAGTAGACAATACTGACTTTGATGGACCGAGGGTCTGATTCAGTGTAAGGCAGCTTAATGGGTTCATGTGTTCAAGACTTAAGCATTTCTGTCTGCTGGAAAGATCTTGAGGCCCTACGTGCCTCCAAGCCTTCCAATTGCAAAAAAGAGAGAGAGAGAGAGAGTGGTTTCATGATTCACATGACAACCGAATCGGTCACATGAAACCTGAATTGTGTGGCACTGCTATCATCTGTCATCTCAAAACGCTGCCATTTACCACACCCAACAGTGTGCAACAAAAGCCGCAAGGCAACACACCTATCCTATGCACAATTGGATATCCAGTTCCTTCCTTGTTACAGACGGTGTTTATGCCCTCTCTTGGCTGGGTGCCTGTAAGGCAGAGTCATGCCCATGCAGAAACAAGCTCTATGCCACAGTGTCACCACTGGCATGGTTAGTCTGGTTGTAGAGTGAGGAATCAGGCTTGTGGGGCGCAGTGAGGTGCAGGACCTAGGAAAGCCCCAAGGCTGACAGTTAAGAACATAAGGAAAGCCCTGCTGGATCAGACCAAGGCCCATCAAGTCCAGTAGTCTGTTCACACAGTGGCCAACCAGGTGCCTCTAGGAAGCCCCCAAACAAGACGACGGCAGCTACTGACTCTGGAGTTAATCTAGAGCGCTGTGCCCCCTACCCATTCTTCCTTGGGTGGGGTTGCTGGCTTAGCCAGTTTGTAGGTCAGGGGTCCCCGACCTATTTGAGCCTGCAGGCACCGTTGGGGTTCTGACGCAGGGTGATGGGCACAATCACAAAATGGCTGCCACAGGAGGTGGAGCCAATCACAAAACTCCTACCACAGGTGGTGGAACCAACAACAAAATGTCAAGAAGCAAGGTTCCATCCCCAAATCTCAAGCTATTTCCCAACCCGGAGCTGGTTATAAACACATACAGTAGGAACACATGAAGTTGCCTTCTACTAAATCAGACCCTTGGTCCATCGAAGTCAGTATTATCAACTCAGACCGGCAGCGGCTCTCCAGGGTCTCAGGGAGGGGTTCTTCACAAGACCTACCTGCCTAGTCCCATGAACTGGAGATGCCGGGGATTGAACCTGGGACCTTCTGCATGCCAAGCAGATGCTCTGCCTCTGAGCCACAGCCCCTCCCCTAGCCATCAGCCTAGCAGTACACAAGTAACATGTAATGTGGATTGGGAGACAGGCTCCGTTTCTTCCTTTTTATTGAAAAGGAATAGGACTCTGAATTGTATTGTGTCTTTCTCCTTATCTTGCAGATATCAGAGGTTTGAAAAGGCTTTCCTGCTTGCTGTTGATATGGGTGCCCGTGATTTATTTATGGTGAGTTTCTCCTAGAAGATGATGATTGCAGTTGTCGTTGTTGTGCTAAAGGATGAGTTGCGTGTTGAGTCTGGTGCCTGTTACAAGGGGTCAGCGTAACGGTAACCTATATGTTTGGGCCCATTCGTGGTGGTAGGTATGGACTGTTAATAGTACCTTTTTGTGACATTACTCTTACAACCAAAGAAGCCACCAAAACAGCTTCAAAATCATCAGCCGTCTGTGATGGTGAAAGTTAAAAACTGATACGAGAACTGCAAATGATAATCAAATGCCATAAAGAACCTGGGAAAACAGAAGGGCCTCCACCTGTCATCTAAAACTCCAAGCTTCCATCAGTGGCAATGGATCTAGACACTAATCTGGTCCTTTAGAAGGGGAGGGACCATGGCTCAGTGGTAGAGCCTCTGCTTGGCGTGTAGAAGGTCCAATCCTCGTCATCTCCAGTTAAAGGCAAGTCAGTGATGTGAAAGACCCCTGCTTGAGACCCTGGAGAGCCACTGCTGGTCTGAGTAGACAATACTGACTTGGATGGACCAAGGGTCTGATTCAGTATAAGGCAGCTTGATGTGTTCATGTGTTCAAGGAATGCAGTCTCATCTAGAACTGGCATTTATTATTGATCAGCAGCAATTCCATCTTGTTGGGGCTGAACTTCAATAGTCCGTCATCTAGCTCATTCCTTACTCTAGTTCAGAGAGGGAGGGACCGTGGCTCAGTGATGGTAGAGCATCTGCTCGGCATGCAGAAAGGTCCCAGTTTCAATCCCCGGCATCTCCAGTTAAAAGGATCAGGTAGCAGGTAATGTAAAAGGGCTCCACCTGAGACCTTGGAGAGCCACTGCCAGTCTGAATAGACAGTACTGACAATGATAGATCAGTGGTCTGAGTATAAGGCAAGCGTGGTGTAGTGGTTAAGAGCGGCGGACTCTAATCTGGAGAATCGGGTTTGATTCCCCGCTGGGTGACCTTGGGCCAGTCACAGTTCTTTCTGAACTCTCTCAGCCCCACCTACCTCATAAGGTGTCTGTTGTGGGGAGGGGATTGTAAGCCACTTTGAGACTCCTTAAAGGTAGAGAAAAAGTGGCGTATAAAAACCAACTGTTCTTCTTCTTCTTCATATGTACATATATGTACCTTGCCTTATTTTTCTGAAAAGAAGCAGAGCTGTGCATAACCAGCATATTAATGACACTTTACTTCAAATCTCTAGAAGACTTCTCCCAGTAATTTCACTGTGGAAACACTACAAGATACCATTAAAGATGTTAGGGCCCAGAGGAAAAAATAAAGAATTGGGGGGTGGGGGGGAGTGCAGTTTTTCCTGAGAATTTAAAAAAAAAATCCTGATAGAAAATTTGGGAGTCACCAAACAAAAATTCCTTTGAATTTCTATTCTTTTGGAATGAGTGAAATGCTTTTAAAGATGAAAAATGCATAGTGTATAATATTTAATTCTCTTCCATGGGTCTGTTGAAGAGAGCGTTAAGCCTGTAATTAAAGCTGCTTTTCTCATTTGTTGCTCTCGGAAAGGCCTGTATGTTCCAGAAGCAATAAATATTTTATTGCAATAAATTAATTTCTCAACAGGTACTTGGTGTACTATTAGGAATTGATGCACAGATTGCTATCTAGTTTTTTATGAAATGTTTTTGGGTGTTCTTAGATGAGTACCTACAGCTGTGTTAACAATGGAGGCTGGCTTGCACTTGCTAATGATTATTTCAGAAATAGTTTGTCTCCATCTCATAAAAAAATTTATTCGCCTTGATAACTGTACCCAGCTGCTGTGTTCAAAAAGCACTTTTTGGTATAGTACAGAGAATAATGGTCGTTTATGCATTGGAGTTTTACCTCAGGTTCGTTGCTCGCTGGACCCCCCACGCCTTCCTGTTGGGAATCTGCACCAGCAGTCTCCAAGCTCATGTCAGGTTCCTGCCCCTTTAAATGGTGCTTTGTAATTGGCTTGCTTTGTGGAGCTTACTGTGAGAGAAAATCCCCCCCCCCCCAAAAAAAAGCCCAATTGCTGCATAAAAAAATCATTTTAAGAACAAAAAGATCCCAGGGCAATCTGAAAAGGGTGGGGGGAGAAATCCAAGCCTCGGTTTTAAAAAGCCTTTCTTCTGCTCAGAAAGAGCTCCAAGGAAGCATTTTAATCCCTGCCTCTTTACACGCTGCTTTGTAATTGGCTGTAAGAGAAACCAAACTTAGGTGTCCCGCACTTTGCCTTCTGCATGGAGATTTCAGCCGGGCTGAGCTCAGGAGGCAGAGAAGAATTGGGTTAACAGAGGAATGGGAAGTCCGGAATTTGTGAGGGCTGACTGCGAGGTCATCTCGAATAGACAGAAAACTCGTGCATAACTCCAAGGAACAACCGAGACAGACCAGGGGGTGAAAGTGAGTGAAAGTACCCATGCATAAACAACCAATGACTAGAGGTGTGCACCGGAAAATAGTTATTTTAATTCTGTATTATATATGAAGAAAGGTGCGGTGCAGTGGGCTTAAGAATTCTTGGAAATTTTACTGTTGTGTTGTGAAGACTTGTCAGGTTCCATTTTCATTTTCATTAAGAGCGCTCAGATATCTGCCCATCGTTTTCCATGTGGGGAGAATTGCAGATTTTCCTGAGCGGATGTTTTTTCACATGTTGGGTCACATGAACACATGAAGCTGCCTTATACTGAATCAGACCCTTGGTCCATCAAAGTCAGTATGGTCAACGCAGACCGGCAGTGGCTCTCCAGGGTCTCAGACAGAGGGCTTTCACATCACCTACTTGTCTTTAACCTACTTGTCCCTTTAACTGGAGATGCCGGGGATTGAACCTGGGACCTTCTGCATGCAAAGCAGATGCTCTACCACTTAGCCATAGCCCTTTTCCCTTTTGATTTTTGCCTAGCCAGGACCATCCAGGACAGGGCTATCTCAGGAGTGGGAGGCCTGAATTCTAGCAATATGTGGGTCAACACCCTACAGAAATTAACTTTTGACTTTTGAGGTAAGTGGATGCCATGTCTTGCTGTAGTCACTTTGCAGTGTTATAGCCTCCATCTACATCCCATTTCGCATTTTTAAAGTTTGCGTTAAAAATGTCAAATTTTGAACTCTACCCTTGAAATGCGACAACTCAGACATAAGGACATAAGAGAAGCCTTGCTGGATCAGACCAAGGCCCATCAAGTCCAGCAGTCTGTTCACACATTGGCCAGCCAGGTGCCTCTAGGAAGCCCACAAACAAGACGACTGCAGCAGCATTGTCCTGCCTGTGCTCCACAGCACCTAATATAATAGGCATGCTCCTCCGATCCTGGAGAGAATAGATATGCATCATGACTAGTATCCATTTTGACTAGTAGCCATGGATAGCCCTCTCCTCCATGAACATGTCCACTCCCTGTTAAAGCCTTCCAAGGTAGCAGCCATCACCACATCCTGGGACAGGGAGTTCCACAATTTAACTATGTGTTGTGTGTGAAGAAATACTTCCTTTTCTCTGTTTTGAATCTCTCACCCTCCAGCTTCAGCAGAGGACCCCGCATTCTAGTATTACGAGAGAGGGAGAAAAGCTTCTCCCTGTCCGCTCTCCCCATACCATGCATAATCTTATAGACCTCTATCGTGTCTCCCCTTAACCGTCTTCTTTCCAAGCTAAACAGCCCTAGGCGCTTTAACCGTTCCTCATAGGGCAGTTGCACCGAATGAGGGGCTTGCGTTTCCGCGGCCTTTCCTCTTGCCGATACAGTTTGCCCGGGAGCAAAATGAGCGCGATCTTCAGAGGCCAATGCGGGCAATCTCTGTGTGAAGCTCTTCTCTTATAAGCTCTTACATCACGATATGACAGTGAAGGACTGGTAGACAAAAGCTCTGATGCTTTCCTAGTCTCCCAGAGTGTTGTGGCTCCGCAGCAGATTTCATTGTTTTTGAAGGAGGGGAAAACACACAATGGGAGGAAAAGCTTCGAGGGTCACATTTTGCTCAACTCCTTTGCATAATGAAGACATTTATGTTTAAATCAAGCTTTATGACTAGCTGCTAATATAATTTATCCTGTTAAGCCACTTGTCCTGCTGGTTTGATCTTAATATTTAAATTGTATGTTAAACTGCACAATTACATTCTCCTTTTATAGGTTATGGAAATTCCTTTTTAATTATGCAAAATGAAAAAAGAAATGCTTTTTAATGTACAGCTCTAATCATCTCGCTTATTCCATCTAATTAGAAAGATGCAGGGCCCATGATAAACTTTCCTAAGTAAGCACGCTTCAAGAGAATGTCACACCTCTGAGAAATTAATTATAGACGTTGTATTTATTTATATTTAAACCTCCTTTCATTCCTCTTTTATGGCGTTCATTTCATCTTTCCCCAAGTCCTGTTACTTTATAAGCTCTTGAATGGAACTGCTGGTGGTTAGGGCTAATGTCAGAACACACACTGTCCAAATTTCAAGAGTTTGGTGCTCATAAAGGACAAGAGTCACTGGAGAAGACAGTCATGCTAGGAAAAGTTGAGGGCAGCAGGAAAAGAGAAAGACCCAACAAGAGATGGGTGGACTCAATAAAGGAAGCCACGGCCCTCAATTTGCAAGATCTGAGCAAGGCTGTCAAAGATAGGACATTTTGGAGGACTTTGATTCATAGGTTCGCCATGAGTCGGAAGCGACTTGATGGCACTGAACACACAACACACGAAGGACGGGGAGGGGGCAATAAACTCAAACTCTTTGCAGACAAATTGAGATGTTGTTGCTCAATGAAGAAGGTGTTTGAGGAGTCGGTCTATCCTGGAGAGGGTCTCACTCCCCATGAAGAATAGGGTTGCCAGCCAGCTCCAGGATAGGAAATACTTGGAGATTTGGGGGCGGAGCCTGGAGAGGGTGGAGTTTGAAGAGGGGAGGGGCCTTCAGTGCCACAGAGTCCAATTGCCAGAGTGGCCATTTTCTCCAGGGGAACTGATCTCTGTCACCCGGAGATCAGTTGTAATAGCGGGAGGTCTCCAGCCACCACCTAGAGGTTGGCAAAACTAATGAAGAAGCAGGTTTGTCACTTGGGGGAAGGAGGACTACAAGTGGAGGCTCAGATCCCCTCTGTGGCCCATGGCGGTTTTTAACCAGCTGAGGCTGACACGCCGGCAACGGCCATTCCCCGGAAAGCTGGATCTGGCCCTGGTGACCCGGGCTCTGATCGTGGCCGGGTTAGATTACGGCAGTGTGGCCTATATCAGGCTTGCCTTTGAAAACTGTCTGGAAACGTCCGTTGGTCAAAAGGCCACCGCCAGGCTGTTATTGCTCAGGGCTGGATGCAGCCATCGTATCCCCCCTGGCTGACTGGTTGTGTCCGGGCGCACTTCAAGGTGCTGTTTTTTTTTTTTTTACCTCTGAGACCCTTATAGCACTTGAGGCCACAGTACTTGGAATAATAGAATCATAGAGTTGGAAGGGACCACCAGGGTCATCTAGTCCAACTCCCTGCACAATGCAGGAAATTCACAACTACCCTCCCCACACACACACACACACACCCAGTGACCCCTAATCCAGAAGATGGCCAAGATGCCCTCCCTCTGTTAAGGTCATAGAATCAGCATTGCTGACAGATGGCCATCTAACTTCTTCTTAAAAACCTCCAGGGAAGGAGAGCTCACCACCTCCCGAGGAAGCCTGTTCCACTGAGGAACCGCTCTGACTGTTAGAAAATTCTTCATAATGTCTACATGGAAACTCTTTTGATTTAATTTCAGCCTGCTGGTTCTAGTCATACCTTCTGGGGCAACAGAAAACCACTCGGCACCCTCCTCTATAGGACAGCCCTTCAGGTACTTGAAGATGGTTATCGTATCCCCTCTCAGTCTTCTCCTCTTCAGGCTAAAGATACCCAGCTCCTTCAACCTTTCCTCACTTGACAGACCGCCTCTACTTGTGCTACCCAGCCTGCCAGTTAAGATCCCAAGGGCTGCTCTGTCCCCCTGCCTGAGAAGTGAGGCGGATGGCAACCAAAGACGGGGCTTTCCCAGTGGTGGCACCTCATCTTTGAAATGCCCTCCCCCTTGAGTCTCGCCTGGCACCTGTTTTTCTCTTCTTTAAACACCAGGCCAAAGGCATTATTTTTAAACCCAGGTGTTTTTAATTGAGAGGTTTGAGTGTTTAAAAGCATGGTTATTTATTTATTTCATTTTATGCCCCACCCCTCCCCTGGTCAAGATCGGGCTCAGGGTGGCTTACAGTGGGGCAGCTTGGGGGGGTGTACTTCTAACCTTAAGACAGTTTCTGTGAATGTCAATTTAGGCTGCTGCATTGAGGGTTATGCTGTTTTTGATGCCTTGGCTCATTTTTATGCTGTCGGTCATTATTTTATTGTACTGCTTTTACCTTGAGAGCCAGCATGGTGTAGTGGTTAAGAGCGGTGGTCTGCAGTGGTGGACTCTGTTCTGGAGAACCGGGTCTGACTCCCCACTCCTCCACATGAGTGGCGGAGGCTAATCTGGTGAACCGGGTTGGTTTCCCTGCTCCTCCACATGAAGCCAGCTGGGTGACCTTGGGCTAGTCACAGCTCTCTCAGCCCCGCCTACTTCACAGAGTGTCTGTTTTGAGGAGGAGAAGAGAAGGTGATTGTAAGCCAGTTTGATACTCCCTTAAGTGGTAGAGAAAGTCGGCATATAAAACCAACTCTTCTTCTACCTCCCCTTCTTCTCTGCCTCAAAGAGGTTTCTAGAGAGGCTGCATGTAATTTTTTTCTAAATACATTGTTTAAAAAAAACGCAAAACTGCTGAGTTATTATTTGTCCATTTCGAACAAGACTTACATTATATCCTAGGTCTGCACTTTCCACTCATACTGCTAAACACCTTGGTCCATGCTTCTGCTACAGCGGTTCTATTGAGTGCAGTAATCCCCTCTCTTCCTGGCCTTTTCCTTTTAGTGGCATCTTTTAATTCATCTTATTGTTGCTGCTGACTCCCTGCTATTTTCTCAGCATTAACGTTGGGTTTCTGCTCCTTGCTTTCAAAGCCTTGCTCCTTTTCTTTTCTTTTTTGCCTCTTCTCGGTCTGTAACATTTTTGCTCATCTTTGCAGCTTCTGTGCAGTCCTGCCATGAAGATCGTTCCTCCCTTGGTCCCCTGTTGTCCCCCTATTTTCACTTAGAATCATAAGAGTTGGAAGGGACCATCAGGGTCATCTAGTCCAATCCCTTGCACAATGCAGGAAATTCACAACTACTTCCCCCCACCACACCCTCAGTGACCCTTACTCCATGCCCAGAAGATGCCCAAGATGCCCTCCTTCTCATGATCTGCCTAAGGTCATAGAATTAGCATTGCTGACAGATGGCCATCTAGCCTCTGCTTAAAAACCTCCAGGGAAGGAGCACTCACCACCTCCCGAGGAAGCCTGTTCCACTGAGGAACCGCTCTAACTGTCAGAAAGTTCTTCCTAATGTCTAGACAGAAATTCTTTTGATTTAATTTCCACCCGTTGGTTCTGGTCCTACCTTCTGGGGCAACAGAAAACAACTCGGCACCATCCTCTATATGACAGCCCTTCAAGTACTTTTTCCTCTAAACCTCAGGGAGTTTCCCAGGGGAAATACAGAACTGCACTTGGGGGGTCTGGTAAACGTTGGGGTCAGTGGGGCTGTACTGGCTGAGCATTGACTTCTCGTTTGCATGCATAGTACCTGTTATATCTGTGCATATTCCTGGTATGTGCACGCACATGTGCATGCTCTTAGGAGTGTTTTATTTATTTACTTGATATATTTATATACTGCATTTTTAATTAAAACTTCTCAGTATGGTTTTCAACAATAAAACATAAAAACTTTAAAAATTCACTGTAAAATAAAATTCAGTATAACTGCAACTAAAATGTGGGGGGGACCAGCTTTGAAAAGATAGTTGAAATATCATTTCAATATGAAATAATTTGCAGTAACTCTTATTTTGCCTAATAACACTGCCGGGGGGGGGGGGGGTGGATAGAGATGTGTAGGCCAAATCAGACAAAATTGGATTTTCCCAGTTTTTCTTAAAATTAGCATGCAGTGCAATCCTATGCATAAGAATATATGCTGGATCAGACCAAGGTTCATCGAGTTCAGCAGTCTCTTCACACAGTGGCCAACTAGGTGCCTCTAAGAAGCCCCCAAACAAGACGACTGCAGCAGCATTGTCCTGCCTGTGTTCCACAGCACCTCATATAATAGGCTTGCTCCTCTGAGACTGGAGAAAATAGGTATGCATCATGACTAGTATCCATTTTGACTAGTAGCCATGGATAGCCCCCTCCTCCATGAACATGCCCACTCCCCTCTTAAAGCCTTCAAAGTTGGCAGCCATCACCACATCCTGGGGCAGGGAGTTCCATCATTTAACTATTTGTTGTATGAAGAAATACTTCCTTTTCTCTGTTTTGAATCTCTCACCCTCCAGCTTCAGCTGGAGGTCCAGATGACCCCGTGTTTTGGTATTATGAGAGAGGGAGAAAAGTTTCTCCAGTCTAAACCAAATTGATTTCAATGGGCCTAGACTGGAGTTACTCTGCATAAGATTGCTCTTATGGTGGGCCACCAACCTGATTGGGTTCACAGTGCTATGAAAAGAGGATGTAACCCTTTCTCTCTGCTTAACGGGTCACATGTCCCAAAGGTTGCCCCACTAAGGAGAAAGATTAGCTGCCACCACTCCATGCATAATGCATTCATTCCAGTTCTCCTTCCACCCTTATCTGTGGATGCCTTTAAGAAAAATTGCACTGTCAGAAGATCTGATCACAAGTCTCCTGCATCTCATCTAGTTTGACCCAAAACTGAAGTAGGAGAAACTACAGCTGCAGTTTTTCACATTGATAGGTCATCAGAGCTCTTTTATGCATGGCTGTTTTGCTCACTGTCACCCCTCCAATGACTTCAGGTCTTTGTGTTGATTATGCACGCCACTTCCGACCGTCAGAGGTTCCTCGCTCTCTCCCTGTGTTTCCCCGCGTTTTCCCCGCATTTTCAAATTTGAGATAAAACAGGCCTCTGAAAACACTGGGTGACCTTGGGCTAGTCACAGCTCTTTCAGCACCACCTATCTCTTAGGGTGTCTGTTGTGGGGAAGGAAGGGAAGATTATTGTAAGCCGGTTTGATTCTTCCTTAAGTGGTAGAGAAAGTTGGCATATAAAAACCAATTCTTCTTCTTCTCCTTCTCCTCCTTGGGGACCCCTGATGTAGTACATCTATGCACAAGCACTGCCAGTTTTGGTCTCCCATATAGTACAGAGAGGAGGAGGAGGAGGAGGAGGAATTGAAAGATTGATGCCAGTAGCAATAAGCATCCTGGACAGAATATAACCCTTCTCCTAAAGGAGCTGTATGGATCAAGAGCAACACACTCTAAAATAATAGTACAGTACAATAAAAATCGTCTTTTTCTGAAAAGCATCCCATGACATATAAATGGAACAATGATGTCAATTTCCACAAAGTTCAAATGCAAGAGAAAAGGACACAACAGGATGAATACCACCTACATTTATTGGGGGCTGCAGCTAATCCTGCTTATGACAGCGAGGATCAGGTTATGTTAAGGTTGTTAGTTTTAAATCCTTTTGTAGTATGTCCCAGCCTTCAACCGCTGACAATTCAAAAGGGCACCCACTCCACCATCAGAGGTAGGGATAGACCCATGGAACAGACACTTTAATAAAAGTGTCAGATCTTTACTGATGCCCTGATCGGTAAAGAACAAAATTCTGAACACTACTTGGAATTTTGCCAAGAAATATTCTATACAGATAAGCGTGCATCTGATAACTTGAAATCAGTCTGGGTCATGACTGACTAAGGTAAATAATAAAAACAAACACTGGAAAAAAAAGAAAACAGTAACCCGGTTAGATTGAAAACTGAAACGTCACTAGTTTTCATGTGATAAATCGCTACTAGCACAGAAATACATTTAACATTATAATTTTAGAGATGTAAAGCTCTTTTTCATTGTGTTCAATAAAGTGACATTTGCAGCATCGCCAGCAAAAAACATTTCAAATTTCAAAACCAACGTCAAAACAAAAAGTTTAGCAAGTGTATTTGAAAACACAACTAATCTGCTTCAAGTGTCCCTGATATTATTTATGCCTTATGTCATAGTTTGCATCATAGAAACGTGAAACTAAGAAGTCATTATTGATGAATGAGTAGACAGTTTTTGAGCCACACATTGTTATAGATAGCAGTAGATGTAGACCTGATATATATTGGAGCCAGCGCGGTGTAGTGGTTAAGAGCGGTGGTGTGGAGCGGTGGACTCTGATCTGGAGAACCAGGTTTGATTTCTCCACTCCTCCACATGAAGCCAGCTGGGTGACCTTGGGCTAGTTACAGATCTCTCTGAACTCTCTCAGCCCCACCTACCTCCCAAGGTGTCTGTTGTGGGGAGGGGTAGGGAAGGTGATTGTAAGCCGGTTTGATTCTTCCTTAAGTGGTAAAGCAACTTGGCAAATAAAAATCAACTCCTTCTTCTTCTATAACTCTGCATAGGATGGCATTGGTATGTTATAAATAAGTCTTTGTTGGGAATTTTTCCACTTTTGCTAATATTTTTACCGTAAACAGCCAATTAGGTAAAGTCAGTGTCTTCAGTTTAATATGTACATCCTCACCTACAATGAGCGTAAGGTGAAAAGGTACAAAGCTGCCCTCTGCCTAGTGCAAAAACAAGATCGGCTGGTTCTCTGCTATTCTCTTAGCTAAACTGACAGTATAAACCTTTACCCTTTTAAGAACCCGCCCCGGGCGCCTTTCTGACAATCATTTTCGCCCATGGACAGAGGAAGTACAATATTCATAGCAAATTCTTATTAGTTTGCCCCAAGACATGCATTCTTCTAAAGCCACACCTGCTTTTAATTTCAGACAGGCGCATTCACTCCACTGGAATTCTGAGGAGCTTCTATGTCTTCCTGTTTAACCCACGTTCCTTTGACCCTTCCAAGGTTGTTTCTTATGCCCTGTTGCTGTTTGCCTTTGCGATTTTTTCGCCTTTTTAAAAATTAAAACAACATTCTTTTTTTTTAACCTTGCCACTTCTATACTCTTTCTCTTAAGCTGTTGTTTTGTTTCATCCTAGAAGGCTAAGAACACCTCTTACAAGTTCATTGCAGTTATGACTGCATGTGCTTGGGTGAGACTTGGTTGGTAGAATTAACAGCAAAATGCTTGTAAATCTTTTTCAAAGGCTTTATTTTGTTTGGTTTGTAAATCTTGGCTTTTACACCACTAAAAAGACTACGACTGCTGTTATAAATTACTAGCAACTAAAAGAGGAAAGAACTTGAAAGTGAGGTGTTTTTATAGGGGTAGCTGGTGCAATTTTTAAAAGGGAGGGGTCCTTTGGGGAGCTATGGGATTCTCGGTTTTTTCATTAACGCATGGCTGTTTAGTCCGGAAACCTCCTGGGCATGGTGCAAATTAACTCTGACAACACGCATGGTCAGCATGTTCGGCCCGGCCCATCCCAGAGATTCCCTGAGTTTTCAAGTAGCTCTGTTATTCCGACTTTTACACAAGCCCTGCTACAAGCGCGAGAGCTTGCCGGTGCATAAGCTTCTGGGTCGACTCCCTGACTCTCCTCCTCCAACCAGTGCCGGCTTCCCCTCACCTCTCCCAGGAGGGAGCCGCAGTCACTCTGCCATCTCCATTGGGACGGTGCGGTGGAGGCCTGCGGAGCCATGCCGCCGGCTCCACCCACCTCCCCACCGCCGGCTTCCCCTCATCTCTGTTGGGATGGTGCATTGGACGCGCGCAGAGCCATGCCACCCGCCTCCACCCACCACCAGAAGTCCGCACCGCCAGCAGCCCTCTCTATTGGTCCGTGCGTTCAATTTTTTGAATGTGCGATCCAAATGGGCGCCACAGAAGAGGGACAAACACTTCCTAGAATAGACCATGCATTAATGGCCTATAGAATAGTCCCTGATTGTACACACACGAACACATGAAGCTGCCTTATACTGAATCAGACCCTTGGTCCATCAAGGTCAGTATTGTCTACTCGGACTGGCAGTGGCTCTCCAGGGTCTCAGGCAGAGGTCTTCCACATCACTTACTTGCCTGGTCTCTTTGACTGGAGATGCCAGGGATTGAACCTGGGACCTTCTGCATGCCAAGCAGATGCTGTACAAACTGAGCCGCAGCCACCTGTAGTGATGTACAGGACTCCCATGTGTTCCCGGTCACGTCACTCCAGTTTCATCCTTCTTCCAGCACTTGGCCTACATCAGTCAGCCAATCCAAATTGTCCTTTTATGGTGATTTTTCAGGGGAAAGATAAACACATATAATCAGGGCCTGGCCTGTGGCTGGAGTTGCCAGACTCCAGGTGGTGGCTGGAGATCTCCCTCTATTACAACTGATACCCAGGCCACAGAGATCTGTTCATCTGGAGAAAATGGCCGCTTTGGAAGGTGGACTCTATGGCATTGTATCACATTGAAGCCCCTCCCCAAGCCCCCCCTCCTCAGGCTCCACCTCTAAAATCTCCAGGTATTTCCCAACCCGGAGCTGGCAACCGTACCTGGGGTCCGAGTACAAGCCAAGGGGAAAGTGGAACTTTGGAATACTGCGAAGGCATAGAAGGAATTGAATTGCTTCAAAGCAACAAAGGTAATCAGATTTTTTTAAAAAACATGGGTAACAAGTAGGATTGCCAGGTCCCTCTTCACCACCAGAGGGAGGTTTTTGGGATGGAGCCTGAGGAAGGCGGGGTTTGGGGAGGGGAGGGACTTCAATGCCATAGAGTCCAATTGCCAAAGCGGCCATTTTCTCCACGGGAACTGATCTCTATCTGCTGGAGGTCAGTTGTAATAGCAGGAGATCTCCAGCTAGTACCTGGAGGTAAGAACTCAAGCAAAATTAGCACAAGCACAAGGGCCAAAATATCTGGCACATAAACTCCACACTTGGAATTATGCTGATGATCAGCCATTCATCCACTGCTACCAGGAAAGTACATCTTTGTCTAAATGAATTCTCAAGCATACGGAAGAATTTGAAGCTTGACAAAGCCGTTCATGAAATGGGAAATGTACCGGAAGCCCATTGCGTTTTAAATGCTCCGTTGCTTTTTTGACATGTTAAACGCTTCGCGTTCCATGTTAATTGTATGTGCTTACATATATATCTTGTTTGATGTCAACTGCGGTTGCATGGTTGTCTTTTGACAATACAGATCATCAGCATAATTCCAAGTATGGAGTTTATGTGCCAGATATTTTGACCCTTGTGCTTGTGCTAATTTTGCTTGAGTTCTACCTTCCTGTTGAGCACTTGTAGCCTCTTCTGATTAAGTACCTGGAGGTTGGCAACCCTAGTACCAAGCCACAATTTTCTGGCCTTTGTCATCAAGAAGTGGGTCTATGCCCCACTGTGGCCCACTGCGTGCTTCTTTGGAGGGAAGAAAGATGGGAATGGAGCCCCCCACCTTCCTTAAGTTGTAGCTGAAGTCCATCTTGGAACCCCCAATAACTCAAAGGCAGGCAGGATGGAAGTCCGAAAGCATGGAGGTCCGAAAGCATGCACTGCCAATCAGTTCTTCGCTCCAACAGATGAGCGCTCGGTGTTTCTCCTATTGCGCATTGCTTTTCCTTACCTAGACACACATTTTAATCAAAATCTCATTGATTTTATCTGCAAAGAAGCCAGAAATTTTCTCACAGCTGGAGGGACTTGCATCAGCAGCCAAGTGAAGACTGCCTGGATTAAGAAGCCCATTTGCCACCTGGAACAAATCCACTGATTGAGGCTTCACAGATAACACATTGGAAGCAAAAGAATCTTTCCTATTTTTTTTTAATGCAATTCAGATAGCTTGACTTACCAAAATCTTCTAACACTGGGCTTCTGTCTTTCTCTCTTTGTCCTCTGACTTCATTTGTTTTAAGATCACATGCAAGATCTTGGAAACTTGTAGTGCAGAGCCAGGGAGGGAAGACATTTGATGTTGAAAGGCGTGAGCGCTCTTAATTAAAGTCCAAGTACGCCAACAAAACACATTCTACTCTAATGTAGTGGTTAAACTGTGGAATCAAGACTTGGAAAACCTAGATGCAAATCTCTGCTTGGCTCTAAAGCTAACTGGGAGCCAAACTGCACGTTATATTTTTAAAGAATCAGACCCAGGTTTCCAGCAGCTGCAAGAAATGGATTCTAAAACAAAATAAGACCAACAGGCTTGGAATGGTACCATGAGAAGAAGACAATGATTGAATTACTGAATTGGATGAAAATGTCTGATCAGTCCAGTAGTACTGATAGGGATGCCAGCCTCCATGTGGGACCTGGGGACCCCCCAGAATTACAGCTCATCTCCAGATTACAGAGACCAGTTCTTCTGGAGAAAATGGATGCTTTGGAGGGTGGACTCTTTGGCATTGTACCTCGCTGAGGTCCCTGTTCTCCTCAGGGTCCATCCCCAACTCTCCAGGAATTTCCCAACCTGGACCTGAGTGGGAACATAAGAGTTCATAGTGGGAGGAACCAGCAAGATTGTGGTCAGCTTCCATATACAGTCCATCAGGAAGAAATATCGAAACAGGTGGATACCGGAACCCTGTAAAGAAAAGAAGAAATTTAGATGGACTTGGCAGATTATACTCAATTGTGATATTAGCTACAAATTGAATACAAGTGGTTCACTGACTATCAGAGTCAGATAAGGACGCAGTCAATTACAAGGACTTGACGTGCTCAAATTGTGATCAGTTTGGAATTGGTTTCAGTTGTTTGTGTATGCATGTTTGTGTATGCAATTTTTGTCATTGATATATACAATGGCATGTGATTCTTGAATGTGAATATATTTCTTGGCACTATTGGATAATAGCCTGAATTGCTGTTATTTTTTTTCCAAACTTGCGTGGTCAGCAGTTCTTTCCCTTTATTTTTGATTTGTATTACCTGGAGGTTGGCAAACCTACTTTCCACAGCAAGCCAAACTTTGTGGTCTAGTGAGCATTCTTCTTTTATGATGATTGGAAAAATGAGGCAGAACTACCCACAAAATATATCTGCATATATGTTAAATAGAGGAGGACATCACCCTAGGGAGTAGGTTCAGACAATCACCTGCAACATATGTGACATATCTGATAATAAAGATTTCTTTATGTGATCAGATTACAGTGGCTTATAAAACTGGCTTCCTAATAAAGCTGCATCTTGTCTTCTGCCCTCCCACAAAAAGAAAGAAGCAGCAGGGTCAATAAAAAAGCCTGTAGTCTCTTAGACATAAGGGGTACTGTACAGTTCTTGTCACCAAACCTAAAAAAGGATTTTGTAGAGCTTGAGAAGGTGCAGAAAAGAGCAACTAAAATGATCAGGGGGCTAGAGCAACTACCCTATGAGGAGCATAGTGCTTAGGGCTGTTTAGGGCTTAGGGCTGTTTAGCTTGGAAAGAAGGCGGTTAAGGGGAGACATGATAGACGTCTATAAAATGATGCATGGTGTGGAGAGAGTGGACAGGGAGAAGCTTTTCTCCCTCTTTCATAATACCAGAATCCAGGGTCATCTGCTGAAGCTGGAGGGTGAGAGATTCAAAACAGATAAAAGGAAGTATTTATTCACAATCTGTGAATCTGTGGAACTCCCTGCCCCAGGATGTGGTGATGGCTGCCAGCTTTAAGAGGGGAGTAGACATGTTCATGGAGAAGGGGGTATTCATGGCTACTAGTAAAAATTGATGCTAGTCATGGAACACAGGCAGGATAATGCTGCTGCAGTTGTCTTGTTTGTGGGCTTCCTAGAGGCACATACACACCCTATCCTGTCTTTGGGACTTTGGGTTCAGCCACATATTTAGCCTCACTGTATTACCCTTCTGCTTCTCCCTCCCACTTGTGAAGGAGAATTCTGCTAAGCTTTGCCTTCGTTCTGCCACACCACAGAAAGCATAAAGGGCCCATTAAGAGTTTAGTTATACGCCAGGGTTGAGAGCTCTGTTCGCTCCATTGTTGGTTAGCAGCACCTTATTCAATGTTAAGCACCAGCGCAGAAGTACAAATAGAATAATCAGCCCGCATTTCAAAAGAATAACACTGAGAAAATTATAAATATAGTCTCATCGCTTCCATCTGCATTTCTGATCTAAGCAATGAAGGAACCTTTTTTCCCCTGTCAAATTCTCCTTTGTTAGCCGCCCGAGATTCGTTTTAGATTAATCTTTTATTTTGCTTTATTTCTAAAGGACATCCATTACTTTGCTCTAGATAAGGGTGAATGGGCGCTAGCTGAAGTGGCAAAGAAAAAAGCCAACGCCATTGACACAGAATCAATAACTACTGGAGTCGGTAAGAATTAATGCTGTTTTTAAAAATGGCTTTTTTTGTTTTAATCAATACTAGTTCTTGTATGGGTGTCATGTTATCCTTGTAGCAGTGTTATTGGTTAATTGGAATTGTTTTGTGGGGTGTTTTTTGGGTGGAGGAACAATAACGGCATCTTGATCTGGCTAGTTTTACAGAAACCGCTCTTTTAGATACAGAAGTGAGAGCGGTAATGGTGTAAAAGCTCCGGCGTAAACCAGAATTTTACGTTGGCAACTGGAGCATATGAGAGAATTTCAGAGGAAAATCAGCTTGTGTTTCATAGATTACAGCAAAGCTTTTGACAGTGTGGATCACGAAAAGCTATGGCTGGTTTTAAAGGAAATGGGTGTGCCACTACATCTGATCGTTTTGATGCGCAACCTGTACTCTGGACAAGAGGCCACGGTTAGGACAGAATATGGAGAAACAAAATGGTTTCCAATTGGCAAAGGTGTTAGACAAGGATGCATTTTATCTCCCTACCTCTTCAATCTGTATGCAGAACATATCATTAGGAAAGCTGGATTAGATTTAGATGAAGGTGGAGTGAAAATTGGGGGGAAGTACATTAACAATTTAAGATATGGCGATGATATTACATTACTGGGAGAAAATAGCGAAGACTTGAAACGACTATTGCTGAAAGTTAAAGGAGAAAGTGCCAAAGCAGGACTACAGGTGACCATGAAGAAGCCAAAAGTAATGACTACAGGAGAATTACTCAACTTTAAGGCTGACAATGAGGAAATTGAAATTGTTCAAGACTTTCTATTCTTTGGCTCCATCATCAACCAAATGGGAGACTGCAGCCAAGAAATCAGAAGGAGATTGAGACAGGGAAAGGCAGCCATGAAGGAGCTAGAAAAGATTCTTAAGTGTAAGGATATGTCACTGGCAATTAAGATCAAGTTAATTCATGCCATCGTATTTCCCATTACTATATATGAGTGTGAAAGCTGGACAATGAAGAAAGCTGAGAGGAAGAAAGTAGATTCCTTTGAAATGTGGTGTTGGAGGAGAGTGTTACGGATACTGTGGGTTGCCAAAAAAGCAAATGAATGGGTTATAGATCAAATCAAGCCTGAACTGACCCTAGAAGCTAAAATGACTAAACTGAGGCTGTCATACTTTGGCCACATTATGAGAAGACAAGAGACACAGGAAAAGACAATCATGGTAGGAAAAATCAAAGGCAGCAGGAAAAGAGGAAGACCCAACAAGAGATGGATCAACTCTATAAAGGAAGCCACAGCCCTCAATTTGCAAGACCTGAGCAAGGCTGTTAAGGATGGGACATTTTGGAGCACATTGATTCATAGGGTCGCTGTGAGTCAGAAGCAACTTGACGGCACTTAACAGACACACAAACCAGAATACCTCATGGGGAAAAGGAGGATCAGGATTAAATAAGGAACAAGATCCTGTAAATTATGTTGATGCCATAAAGTCTATGAAAAAGCAATGTTTTAAAGTCGTGTTCACTCTCAGCAGGTTTTGACAGAGATCAAGAGAGCACACTTCATTGAACCAATGGGATTTGCTAAGGGATACTTTCCAAAATAAACTGCATAATCTGGTTCTGAAATAATTGTGCTGAAGTTAATGGATCATGAGCCATTAAGGAAAATGTGTAAGGCAGGCTTGGAAGACTGGACCCATAGAGAGCTTGTGACCAAAAACCAATTTTTATTTGCATAATTGTATATTCTGGCACACGTAGCCCAATACAAAATACTTTCATTCATGAATGTTTTTTAAAAGGCATATGCCAAATGCATGAGTTTGCAAACCTCCAGATACTAACTGGAGATCTGCTATTACAACTGATCTCCAGCCGATAGAAATCAGTTCCCTGGAGAAAATGGCCGCTTTGGCAATTAGATTCTATGGCATTGAAGTTCCTCCCCTCCCCAAACCCCGCCTTCCTCAGGCTCCATCCCCAAAACCTCCCACCAATGGCAAAGAGGGACCTGGCAACCCTATGAATACATAGCATGTAGACTTGATAAGAGGCGTATATATTTTGTGCATGAATCCATACCGAGTACAATATGCATAATGAGATTTAGACCTCAGGAACATAAAACAGTTTGCTTTTCTTCCCACTGTTGATTGTGTCAAGTTAAAGAGGCATTGTTATCTTAAGCACAAGTGCAGTGGTAGAGCCAGCGTGGCATAGTGGTTAAGAGCAGTGGTCTGATCTGGAGAACAGGGTTTGATTCTCCACTCCTCCACACGAGCGGTGGACGCTAATCTGGTGAACTGGATTTGTTTCCCCACTCCCACGCATGAAACCAGCTAGGTGACCTCGGGCTAGTCACAGCTCTCTTAGAGCGCTCTCAGCCCCACCTCCCTTACAGGGTGTCTGTTGTGGGGAGGGGAAGAGAAGGTGATTGTAAGCCAGTTTGATTCTCCCTTAAGTGGTAGAGAAAGTCATCATATAAAAATCAACTCTGCTTCTTCTTCTTCTAGTACTGTTGATTTTAAGAGAAATAGTTGTTTACTTCTATGGGAGAAAACAAAAAAAGTTCCAGTCAAAAGTTACCTGCCAAAAAACAAAAAACCAGCAACAACAGACAGAAAGTGAGTTCTGTACTGTTCTAGCTAAAATATCTTTTTTTCTTCACTAAATGCAGGAGTCTCTTAAAGGTGATGGATAAAAATATCTCATACCTGTTTTGCCATTTGTCACGCAGGACAAAAGGAAAACAATGTTCTTCAGTTGAAGATGGAAATGAGTATTAGTCTGTGTCTGTGTTATTTTGATCTGAGCAATCTAATTTGGGGCTAAATTGATGAATAAGATGCATACTAGTTTGAATATAGTTTGAATATATAGTAATCTATATAGCATTTTCCCAGTTCCCCATTGTGTCTGCCTTCCAGTCCCACACTGTCGACTGCTCATGTTCAGGCCAGCTGCAGAAATTTCTAGAACAGCTAGATTCGAGTCCAGTAGCACCTTAGAGACCAGAAAGATTTTCAGGGTGTGAGCTCTTGAGTCAAAGCTCCCCTCACCAGACTCTCGAAAGCTTATACCCCAAAAATCTGGTTGGTCTCTAAGGCGCTACTGGACTCGAATCTACCTGTTCTACTGCAGACCAACATGGCTACCCTCTGAAAGAACTTTCTAGAACTCCGCTGTGAGGTGCTTCCCCCCCCTTTCTTTTTGCAGTTTTAACCATCCTCCATCATGTGTACCGGAAAAGAAGAGTGCCCTCCCTTATCCATATTCATATGGAGGTCATCAGCTAAAGCCAACAGGTCATCTCTGTCCCATCGCCAGCCTGAAGTCAAACTGAAAAAGGTCCAGAGCAGATAAATTATCCAAGAAGACCTGGAACTGGTCCACTACTGCTCTCTCAATCTCTAGAAAAGACAGTTAAGAGACTTGGCGATAACTGGCGACATCATTTTTCTGTAGCAATTTTTTTTTGTAGTGGTCGGAACTACCTCTTTGAGTGGCCAAAGGAAGGTGGCCTGGGTTAGTGATTGGTTTATAATAGATACTAAGGGCTCGTTGATGTGATTCTTACATGATTTTAGCAACCAGGATGGGCAAGGATCAAGGGCTCAACTAGTGGCCTTCACAGATCCCAGGATCCCAGGATCTATCCTCAAAACTGGGTCAAAATGGTCTAGGCAGTATATTAGGCATTTCTTCTGGTGAACCTGTGTTATAACAGGTATGCAGATCAGAGCGAATTCTCCGTATTTTTATCAGGAAAAAACTTTGCAAGGGCTGTAGCTCAGTGGTAGAGCATCTGCTTGGCATGCAGAAGGTCTCAGGTTCGATCCCCGGCATCTCCAGTTAAAGGGACTAGGCAGGTAGGTGATGTGAGTCCCTGGAGAGCTGCTGCCTGTCTGAGTAGACAATACTGACTTCAACAGACCGAGGGTCTGATTCGGTATAAGGCAGCTTCATGTGTTCGTATGTTCATCACAACTAATTATCCCTGAAACCATAACCGCTCTGATTTCTGAGTGAGCAGATGCAGAGCTACCTTTAACAGATGGGATGGTTGTAAACTAGCTGATGCAGTTGTAGCAGAGAAATAGCATTTCTTTGCGGCTGTCACCCCTTCATAGGCCTTCCAGTGGGGTCTATAGAATGATCTGTCAGATTCCACACAAGTTCTTCCCCAGCATCATTCTAGACATCTTCAGGCCCTCTTCGGGTCATCCAACTCCATGCTAAACCAGGAGGATAAGTTCTGCCCCACGGGCGAGAGAAACTGACAAGCAACAACCTCGTCAATAGCTTCAAGGAGCTTCACACTCCATGCTCCCATCGCAGCCTCAACTGAGCTCGTATTTGGAATCCTAAAACCCCCCAGAGCATTCTGGAATCTTCATCTTCTCCATCAACATAGGAGAGGAAGCTGATATATCAGTACTGGAGAAGATGAAGGAGGCAACCCCAATTCCTAAAGCAATTCATTTGCAGCAGGCTAAGGAAATATAAACTATTCCAACTGATGTCAAATAGAAAAGCTAAAATGTATGAAATGGTTGCCCTAGAGCAGAGTTTCCCAAACTTTTTGAATCATGGAGCA
Source organism: Euleptes europaea (assembly GCF_029931775.1). Lineage (NCBI taxonomy): Eukaryota > Metazoa > Chordata > Lepidosauria > Squamata > Sphaerodactylidae > Euleptes > Euleptes europaea. The sequence continues at coordinate 7,006,858 of NC_079321.1, forward strand.
CTTTTCAGGAGATAGTCAACGGAGCACTAATTTTCACCTAGCACATATATACTAAACCGAATGACAGTAGTATTTTTCTTTGCAATCTCTTCATGGAGCACTAGGAGGTGTTTCGCGGAGCACAGTTTGAGAACCTCTGCCCTAGAGATATCCAAACAAGGTCAAAATCGACAGCAAACCGGCGCTCTCCAAAACTGGCATTGTTTCAAACAGAGATAGAGAGACTTCAGGAACCAGTGGGAAACAGCTACTTCAGATCTGTGGCGCCATTGTAGCAAAGGGTTACTTTTTGGAGTTTCTATCAGTCCCAGAAGATATGCCTCTTTCTAGTCGAATCGGTCAATCCCCGAACAGCTTGTGCAGGAAGTAAACATATTGCTGTTCAAAGAACCAATTAGAATTAGTGCGTCTCAATCCCTATTCTGACTCCTAAATGAGGTAGTTTTAATTTTTAATTGCCCCTTTGGGGCTAAGAGAGACATGGTTTACAACGATGATGTCAGAGGTCAAACGTATTCACTTGCCACAGAACGAAGAACACATATGTTGCAGTCATGCGTTACACCACAATGTGCCAAATCTCACAGTTTGGAATATCTGGTTGTAAATGAGAGTTCTCTAAGAGCTATAATAGGGAAAGCTGGGAAGCTCCCAACTAGAAATTCCTGGAGAGTCAGCGTGGTGTAGTGGTTAAGAGCAGGAGACTCTAGTCTGGAGAACCTTCCCCGCTCCTCCACATGAGTGGCAGACTCTAATCTGGTGAACCAGGATTGAATCTCCGCTCCTCCACATGAAGCCAGCTGGGTGACCTTGGGCCAGTCACAGTTCTCTCAGAACTTTCTCAGCCTTACCTACCTCACAAGGTGCCGGTTGTGGGGGGAGGGAAGATGATTGTAAGCTGCTTTGAAATTCCTTTTAGTGGAGAAAAGTGGGGTATAAAAACCAGCTCTTCTTCTTCTTTTCTTCTTCTTCTTCTCCTCCTCCTCCTCCTCCCCCCAACTGAAGAGTTCAAGCAATGAGTTTCAGTCTGATGAAGTGTAGGCTGGGACATACTTTTGACTATCTATTCATTTGAAGGAGATTGGTTTACTTTACTGAAGATCCATTAGCTGTGACTGCAGCTTTTCATGAACCAATAAAAGGGAACGTTTGCTCAAGTTGAATCTAAACATTTCTGAAGAGTTTCATGAATATGTATCCACCAGCAGGTACCTCCATGAAGTTTTTCATTAGCGCTTTGGAGATTAATGTTGAAGCCTTTGAAGCATCTGGTGGCACATTTGCTGTCTCTTCATATGGTCAAATTGTGTTTTAGTTGTGGTTACATCTGCACTCTGAGTGAGTGAATTAAGAGCAATGTGGCATGATCTTTCTTTTCTCAAGGTTCATAAAGACCCTTTGCACCCTAGTTTAGAGAATCTACCCAAAGTGTTTTCTCAGTTTCACACTAACCAGGATAATGTCTTACCTGTTTTTTCCCCTGATGCCGAAGATGAAAAGGAGAGAAGATTGCATGCCCTAGATGTTTGAAGGACTATATGTTTTATATGCAAAGAAAAAGCCAATGTAGGGACCATCCACCTCTTTTCATTTGTTATGGAAGCCAACAAAGGGGATGTGGAACTTACAATCAATCCCGTTCTCATTGGGTGGTCTTTATGATTAAATAATGCTGTAAAATAGCAGGTGCCCAGCATCACTTGCAAGCTCATTCAGGATAGAGCATAGGCATCATCATTATCCATATTTCTGACAGGAGGTCTAGGTGAAGATATAGGTAGAAACATGACATGATCTTCCTCGTTCAACGTTTTGTGTGCGTGCTAATACAGAATTCATTAATTAGTCTCATAAAACAAAGAACATGTCATTTTAACCAATGGTTCCCCAACATGGTGTTGCCCATGTATAATGGCACTCACTGGCACCCTACCAAAAAGTGGGTGAGCCAGGTGGGGCTCTGGCCTAGCACAGCTTCTGATTGGCCGTTGGCGTTCTAATGGGCTGTACAGATTAAAATAACATTTTGGTTCCAGTTGACTCCACAGTGTTGGTTTTATTCTCTCTCTCTCTCTCTCTCTCTCTCTCTCTCTCTCACACACACACACACACACACACACACACACTTTTCCAGTGTATTTTTAAAAAATACTCATCACCAACATTTGAACTTCCTCTGGTTGTGTGGGCACAAGAGGGCTTTCTAATTTGAGGGCATAGGAGAGAGCTTTCTAATTTGAAATTTATTATGTAAGTTATCCTAAACACCTCTATTAAGAATCATACAATTGGCTTATACTGAACTGAGACTAATTTGCCATCTGTTCACACACCCCACACACATGCCTGGGCTGGTATAAAGTTATCTTATATATCTATATACATTTGCATATTACTTGTGTGTACATAGTATGGGTTTTTATTTGACCACTGATGAAGGCCTGTTGGCCGAAATGCGTATGGTGAGTGGTTTAAGTCTATCAACCAGTAAGAGTTGCCATTGTGCCTTGTTTTATTATTTTTAGTGTTTTTAACCCTGATATAATCGCCTTAAAATAAAAATATTTCTCTATTATATCATTTTACCTTCTCCATCCAACCTTGGCCACCCACCTTTTGGTTCTCCACTTGTATTCATTTGTTTATTTTCTTGCATCTCTATCCCACCTTTCTTCCATTATCGAACTCACATCTTACACAGGATTCCCCAGAAGCTTCCCATCCTGGCACTAATCAGACTTGCTTAGCTTCAGCAAGGGTGCAACATTACATGCCCCCCCAACCGTACTCTGAAACCCGAGTGGAAGAACCATCAGTGAGACATGTGGTAAAGCACCAGTCAATAGTGTCGCACATCCAATTTTTTTTTCAAACTCAGACGTTCTATATCACATGAACACATGAAGCTGCCTTATAGTGAACCAGACCCTTTGTCCATCAAAGTCAGTATTGTCTACTCAGACCAGCAGCGGCTCTCCAGGGTCTGAGGCAGGGGTCTTTCATAGCACCTGCTTGCCTAGTCCCTTTAACTGGAGATTCCAGGGATTGAACCTGGGACCTTCCGCATGCCAAGCAGAGGCTCTGCCACTGAGCCACGGCCCCTTTGAGCTCCTCACATGGGCCAAGTTTGTATCGAGCAAAATGAGAAATTAAAAGATTCGCTGCCAAATTAAAATCAGGGCCGAGAAGGCCTGGTGACCCTTGTCATTCCTCTTGACTTCAGGAGATCAGAGAACTGTTAGTTTGACATGAGGTTTTGAAGGGAGTGGGATTCAGCTGGTTTCCTTGCTATCTTTTCCCTGTCTGGGCATAAACGAACATCGTTATGATTTAATTCGATAAAAGCTTTTTAAGCGGCCACACTCTCAAAGGGCTTTTTATGTTTGAAATCCCACGTGAGTGCATCTTGTGGCATTATGAGATCAAAATAACCCTTTTAAAAAAATCTGGGGAAGTTTAATGCCACGGTCCTTTGTTCACCCTCATTCTCTTTCAAATTGTTGACAGATGGCCATGAAGCATTACCATAAGTAAAAAAGTTTTATGTAGTACTTTTGCGTGTGCAAAGCACCTTAACCATCCAAGCTCACAGCAATCCTGTAGGCAAAATGTGTACTTCTGTTGCATGTGGAAGGAATTGTGCCTAGGTTATGGTGACTTCCTGGTTTGTTTGTTTTTTACCATCATGCCATAGCTGACTTTTGGCAACCTCCTATAGGGTTTTCAAGGCAAGAGACATTCGGAGGTGGTTTGCCATTGCCTGCCTCCGTGTCAGGACCCTGGTATTCCTTGGAGGTCTCCCATTCTGTTGATACGGCCCAGCGATCTTGGGCTGTATCCACAGATGTATAGGATCCAGATCACGCAAAGTGATGGTATCACTTTACTCAGCACTGGTTAGACTTCACCTAGAGCAGTGGTTCCCAACCTTTTTTTGACCAGGGACCACTAGGACTTTTTTGTTCGGTGCAGGGACCCCAAGGTTCAAAATAAAAATTCAGAGAATTTGAAAATAAACTGTAATCATAACTGTTAGTTAAACATTAAACTTAGAATAATATTTGAATATATTTTTTACAATAGAGAACTTTTAATTAAAAATATTAATTTATTATGGGTTTATAACTTTGTTTCGCTGACCTTAATTTAGTTCTCGCGGACCCCTGGGGGTCCACGGACCCCTGGTTGGGAACCAGTGACCTAGAGTATTGTGTTCAGTTTTGGGCACCGCAGTTTAAGAAGGATGTAGACAAGCTGGAACGTGTCCAGAGAAGGGCAGCAAAGATGGTGAAGAGTCTGGAGACCAAGTCCTATGAGGAAAGGCTGAAGGAGCTGGGCAGGTTTAGCCTGAAGAGGAGAAGACTGAGAGGGGATATGATAACAATCTTCAAATACTTGAAGGGCTGTCATATAGAGGAAGGTGCCGAGTTGTTTTCTGTTGCCCCAGAAGGTCGGACCAGAACCAACGGGTTGAAATTAAATCAAAAGAGTTTGCGTCTAGACATTAGGAAGGTTTTTCTAACTGTTAGAGCGGTTCCTCAGTGGAACAGGCTTCCTCGGGAGGTGGTAAGCACTCCTTCCCTGGAGATTTTTAAGAAGAGGTTAGATGACCATCTGTCAGCAATGCTGATTCATTCACCTTAAGCAGATGATGAGAGGGAGGGCATCTTGGCCATCTTCTGGGCATGGAGTAGGGGTTACTGGGGGTTTGTGGGGGGAGATAGTTGTGAATTTCCTGCATTGTGCAGGGGGTTGACCAGATGATCCTGGTGGTCCCTTCCAACTCTATGATTCCATATGATTCTGCCCTGAATACAATGGCAGAAAGGTGATAAGTATATGTATCTAGCCCTGACCTGGATGGCCCAGGCTAGCCCAGTCTTACCAGATCTCGGAAGCTAAGCAGGGTTGGCCCTGGTTAGTATTTGGAAGTCCAGGATCACTAGGCGGAAGCAGGCAATGCCTCTTTTCATCTCTTGTCTTGAAAGCCCTACGCAGTCACCACAAGTTGGCTGGAACTTGATGGCAGTTTCCACACCCAGATGTATCTAAATAAATAAATAGGGAGGAGCCATGGCTCAGTGGTAGAGCATCTGCTTGGCATGCAGAAGGTCCCAGGTTCAATCCTTGGCATCTCCAGTTCAAGGTACTAGGCAGATGTGAAAGACCTTCTGCCTGAGACCCCGGAGCGCCACTGCCAGTCTGGGTAGACAATACTAACTTTGATGGACCAAGGGTCTGACTCAGTAGAAGGCAGCTTCATGTGTTCATGTGTTCAAAGAAGGCACTGGGGGTGGTCATAACCTCCCGGGTCTGCTTGTGAGTCCTCAGAAGCATCTGGTTAGCTTGCCTCAGAGATAGGCCTTTGGATTCATCCGGTTCAGCAATTCTTCTATTCTTATGGTGAAAGGTGGTAGCAGACATCTGAGAAAGACGGGTACTGTGCGTGGTGCCGTGGTTAAAAATGGCTGACTCTAATCTGGTGAACCGGGTTGCCTCACAAGGTGGCTGTTGTGGGGAGGGGGAGGGAAGGCGATTTTAAGCTGCTTTGAGACTCCTTAAAAGGTAGAGCAAAATCAGAGGAAACGGCTGCACATGGAAACTAGCATGGCACAGTGTTTGAAGATATGCTGCTGCTCATGAAGCCTCGCAGAGGTGAAGAATTCAGCCATTCAGTCATGACTGTGTGATGAATGCCCAGTGAAAAGCCCATGTCATAAGTGTCAGAAAGTTTCCCAAGGCCAGCCTTCAACAAATTGCATTAGGTCACCGCGAGATGAAATTATTTTAACTCTCTGATCAATGGCTTTCCCCCCAAAGGGATTCATGTTTTGACAAGACAGTCCAATAAAAGCTTCACCATGCAAAAGCCCACTGTAGAGCCCCGTCTTTTTGTAAAGGAATTTAGTTGTAAATGGGTGGCGTTTTTGAGTTTTGGCAACATCTGTAACAAAGGCCCCCTAATAAAATTAATTTAGGGATGTGACAGTTGCAGTGTGACGAAAAACCCTACGGGGCTGATTTGCTCAGCGGCCCAGTTGACATGAAAAACGTTAGAGCTTTTTGTCCTAGCTTGGAGGGGAGGGACTAAAAATGATAGCTAACCATTTATAGATCCTAAGTGAAGCCTGGATTCTTAAAATAATGTCATGTTTCACTCATGATATCTGCAATAAAATAGATTTTTTTTGGTTAGATTTCTGTAATTTCTTTCTCCAGCTAGCTTAATGTGTGTAAACCACATAAATGCTTTCTATACAGATGTGTTTCATTCATACAGAACTGCAGTAAATATCTTCTGTATGAGACAGGGGTTTCCAACGTGGCGCCCTTGGGCAGGGCCAGGTGTGGCTTTTTGCACAGCAGGGCTTCTGATCAGCCATTGGACATCTAATTGGCTGTGCAGGTTTTTTAAAAGTTGCTTTGGCAGCAGCTGCCATCTTCACTGTATCACTAAAGACAAGCTGCGTGCATGCAAGAAAACATTTTCAGGCAACATTGTTTGTTTTTAAAGATAACCTATTGAACAGAGCTTCTGCCTGAAATGTTGAAGAACTACTCTTAGAGTTATGCATGTCCTCATTCCTTGAGACTGGTTGACTCCGCCTTCTGTGGCAGCCATTTTGTTGTTGCACCTGCCATCCAGTGTCAGAATTCCAAAGGTGCCCGCAGGCTGAAAAACGTGGGGGACCCCTGCCCTAGCTCATCTCCTTCAAACAGTTTTGTGTTTTTTTGTGGGGGGGGGGACATTTTTTTCCTTAACCATCATAAAAATATGATTTTCTGTGCACCTTCGTTTTTGATTGAGTTTTGACAACTTTACTTTTGGGTAAGCATGACCTTTTGTGCCACATGTGTGGCCCGACTGTATACCACGGCCGTGTCAAACTCCACCTGCCTCTGCCTTCCTTTGCTATGTCATGTCGTCAGTTTTGATCTATGCATTCCACCGCTTGGCAGCTTAAGCCCCTCATAATTATGAGCACATCAAAGGCGAGCGGTTCTCCGGAGAGCTGAGCAACGCTGTGCATACCATAATGCGAACGTTCCTTTTGGAACCGTAACATTTTTAACCTTTTCCCCTGCTGTCTCACAGCCCTGCCTGCTGCAGAATGTGATGTAAACATAGTAGGAGCATCATAGTTTTATATAGTGAGATTCAAGTCCAGTAGCACCTTAGAGACCAACAAGATTTTGGGGGGGGGGTATATGCTTTCAGTAGTCAAAGCTCTGACTTTCAAAAGCTCATCTCTCAAAAATCTTATTGGGGTCTAAGGTGCTACTGGACTCGAGTCAATTGCAGACCAACTTGGCAGCCCTCTGATACGGTTTTATCCAATATACAGGTTGAGTATCCCTTATCCGGACTGCTTGGGACCAGAAGTGGTCAGTATTTCGGATCTTTCCGTATTTTGGAATATTTGCATATGCATTATGAGATATCTTGGGGATGGGACCCAAGTCTAAACACGAAATTCATTTATGTTTTATATACACTTTATACACATGGCCTGAATGTAATTTTAAATAATATTTTAATTATTTTGTGTACACTGAGCCGTCAGAAAGCAAACTGGCGTGCTGCTGAGGGTCTGTGAGTAATGCCTACATGCCAGCGCAAGAAGACTGGTTTTCAGGCCAGTCCAGATATCGGAGGTCCAGATAAGGGATACTCAACCTGTATTAGTAAAATGGCCACCTTGTCAGTCTGTATTGTCTGTCATTTCTTTCTTGAACATTAGAGCTCTGAAATAAGTCATGCCAACCATGTTTGCGCCATTGGGTGGGGAGACAGTATAAGAAGCTACTGCGGCATTTGTATTTTCAGAATAATGGTGGTATCCACAGCCATAGCATTGTTATTCATGTGGCTTCCTCAGTGTACCTACCAAAATAAAATTCAGCAGCTGATCAGTTTCTAACAATCCCCAGCAATGCACACGAATGCTACCTGTGCAAAGAAGTACAATAAAAAGCAATATTCTGGTTGGTAGCAGGATGCTGGCTACAGAGTAATCCTGCTAAGAACAAGAGTCATCTCTGCAGGCAGATGTGAGCCACTGCTGGCTCAAGTCCATGCGCCAAGGAGGTGCATCCCCTTAGACAATCCTCAACCCCATTGTGCCTTCTTTTTAAAGAGCGGCCCGCAGAGTAGTTTTTCTGAGTATTTATGGTAAAAGCCAGCATCCAGATGAGGAAAGGAAGAAAAAAAACTAATGCCAGCCAACATTTCCAGCCAGTGTGATGTAGTGGTTAAGAGTGGTGGTTTGGAGCGGTGTACTTTAATCTGGAGAACCGGGTTTGATTCCCCACTCCTCCACATGAGCGGCGAAGGCTAATCTGGGCAGCTGGGTTGGTTTCCCCACTCCTACACACGAAGCCAGCTGGGTGACCTTGGGTTAGTCACAGCTCTCTTAGAGCTCTCTCAGCCCCACCTACCTCACAGGGTGCCTGTTGTGGGGAGGGGAAGGTGATTGTAAGCCAGTTTGATTCTCCCTTAAGTGGTATAGAAAGTCGGCATATAAAAACCCAACTCTTTTTCTTCTTCTTCATCATCATACCATTCAGTACGTTTTATAGCCAGAAACAGAACACTTTGGATGATCCTGGAGAATTCAGGGTAATGAGTCTATTCTGTTTCGGGTTTTTATTGTTGTTTGTTTGTTTCACGTAGGAAAGAAAAGGGACTTTGCAAGTGCGTGGAGAATTCCATCTGTAGGTTATCAGATCCTCTGAATTGTCATTCCTGAGCGCATTAATGTAGTCAGGAGTAGGCAACAGCATGTCCTTGTAAGCAGTTGGTATGCACACCAAGTTTATAACCTTTCTTCTGTTTACCCTGTTGGACGTAATGTGATGTGACAGGGTGTGTAACACATCACAGAGATGATGTGTCAGCTGAGGAATTTTCAAGCGGAGCTCTTTTTCCTCGCTAAAAAAATATGTGAGGTCTTAAGCAGACGGTGCTCACAGAATATTAATACTTAAGGAAAGGGGTGTCTTATCTTTATCCCTTCCTAATGTTTCACACAGAATATTCGTGGGTCGTTAATGAAAACTGCAGTTCTTCCGTGTTGCCAGGGAGGGGCAGTCCTTTCTCATGGGGAAATGCGTCGTCTCGGCTGGATCGCATGTTGATCTCGAGGAGACCGAGAGGATGGCGCTTCCCCTGATTCGCTGGAGTGGCCCCATCTAGTTTCTTTGCTGCTCCCGCTGGAGCAAGCTGGTCACCTTAGATCAGGGGTCCCCACCGTGATGCCCATGGGCTCCAGGGCACCGGCTGATACGTTTCCTAGTGCCCACCAACTGTTTTTAGAAAGGAGGTGGGGCTTTTGCCCAGCAGGCCTTCTGATTGGCCAGTGGAGATCTGATTGATTGCAACTGTCACCACAGTGTAGGTTTTATTCTCCTTCACTCCTCTTTCCCAGTGTGTTTTTAAATCCCCCTCTTCTTCCTTGCGCTTGGGTTTCCTCTGTGTGGTTGGCTCCACTTCCTGAAGCAGCCATTTTGTGGTTGGCGCCGCTTCCTGCAGCAGCTGTTTTATGGTTTTGCCCACCTCCCTGTGTCAGAATTCCAAAGGTGCCCACAGGCTCAAAAAGGTTAGGGACCCCCGTCTTCGATAGTAAATAATAATAAATAAACATAGGACCTCTGGGGTGGCTAAGATTCAGTCAGCTACCCCTTGGCTCATCTCTCCAAAAACTAGCAAGAGTGATGATAACAATGGATACCAACTTGATGGAATGGGGAACCCATTGTCAGCATCAGAAGAAGAAGAAGAGTTGGTTTTTAGATGCCAACTTTCTCTACCTTTTAGGGAGAATCAAGCTGGCTTACAATCTCCTTCCCTTCTTCTCCTATCATTGCCTGCCTCTGTATAGCAACCCCAGACTTCCTTGGTGGTCTCCCATCCAAGTACTAACCAGGACCAACCCTGTTTAGCTTCTGAGATCTGATGAGATTGGGCTAGCCTGGGCCATCCAAGCCAGGGCAAAAGACATACAGAGGTGCCATTGCCTGCCTCTGCATAGCAACCCTGTGCTTCCTTGGTGGTCACCTATCCAAGTACTAACCAGGACCGACCCTGCTTAGCTTCTGAGATCTGATGAGATTGGGATAGCCTGGGCCATCCAGGTCTGAGCGGAGCTGCTTATTCTTTTCCCCCCTTTTTTTTAACTCTCAGGAGACTCTAGGTCTGGACCCAAGAAGAACTCATATCTCACAGCGTCAAGGCAGACCACTCATATCCAACAGCTTGCTCCGAGCCGTAAGCTTGTAACATATGTATCTGTCTCATTCTTTAAGAAGAATAAAGGATAACATTTCTTCTGAGCCTGTTCTTGTAGCTGTTGAATGTCACTCAGCACGATTCTAGCAAATCTTTCATCGCCTACCTGAAACAGGTCTTCAGCAAAACAGATGACTCATCTATTCATTTATTTACAGCGTGTCTTCAACCACTTTTCTCTACTCAATGCAGACTCAAAACTGCTTACAATTTAGAAATACCTATCACATGTTTATCCTGCCCTCCCTCCAAGGAGCTCAGAGTGGCGTACGTCATCTTATCCTCATAACAGTCTTGGGAGGTGTATTAGGATGAGGGTGAATGACTGTCCAGAGGTCACCCAGGGCTTTTCCGCATGCTTGACTTACTCCTGATTTTCTTGGCAGTCGATCCACAAGAGTTGGAATCGGTTTGGGCATGGCTCTTCTGCGTGTCTGCCCTTTCTTCATTTTCACGGTTGCGGAGTCAGTTTATTTTCTTCTGCATGTGCCTTGAACCATCAGGATTTTAAGGGGGGCGTGCTGTCATTATCTGTGTAATCACCAACTGCATCACAGCATGCACCCACAGACTTTTGGAGGGGGGCGCGCGTATGCTTAGCTTGTTGAATTCGATCCCGACAAAAATTGGTTTCAGGTAGCCAGCTCAAGGTTGACTCAGCCTTCCATCCTTCCAAGGTGAGCAACATGAGTACCCAGCTTGCTGGGGGTAAAGGAAAGATGACTGGGGAAGGCACTGGCAAACCACCCCGTAAACAAAGTCTGCCTAGAAAACGTCAAGATGTGACGTCACCCCATGGGTCAGGAATGACCCAGTGCTTGCACAGGGGACTACCTTAACCTTTTTATATTATAGCAATATTATGGCTGCATTATTTGTTTGTTTGTGGTGGTGGTGGTGGAGGTTTTTATACCCCGGTTTTCTCTACATTTAAGGAGTCTCAAACTGCCTTGGAGATCCTGCTCAAGTAGAAAGGTGACACAAAAATGTTTCAAATACATACATACATACATACATACATACATACATACATACATACATACTTACATACGCTCTTCCAAAGTGGAAACAGCTACATATTTTCGTCATTTAGGCTGTGGTTACAATAGAGGAGGAGGAGAAGGAGAAGGAGAAGAAGAAGGTTTTAACATGCCAATTTTCTCTACCTTTTTTAGAAGAATCAAACTGGCTTACAATCGCCTTCCCTTCCTCTCCTCACAACAGCCACCTTGTGAGGTAGGTGGGGCTGAGATAGTTCGGAGGAAGCTGTGACTAGCCCAAGGTCACCCAGCTGGCTTCATGTGTAGGGGTGGGGAAACCAACCCGGTTCACCAGATTGGAGTCTGTCGCTCATGTGGAGGAGTGGGGAATCAAACCCGGTTCTCCATATTAGAACCCACCCCTCTTAACCGCTACACCAAGCTGGGAAATCTCCAGTGAGGGATTTCCAAATATACATGTGGTTCTATATTCCCTTTAATGACCTTGAGGCCATGGGCGCATAGAAAGTGTTGTTAGCCTTTGGCATGTCTGTGCAGCAAAGCAGAAGTGACTCCGGCTCTAAGTGATTTCAGAAAAGCCAACGCTGGTGTCTGCTTTAGAAACCCATACCCTCCTTGTAAGTTCTAAACTGTCCATCTTGGTTATGTAAAGGTGCTTAAAACAAGCCAGGCTCTGCTATTCAGACTTCTTTTATATCTCATGCCTTCATAAATGCACCTTAAGGGTATCTGTACTCTTCTCCCAAATGTGATCTCCCCCCCCCCCCAGATAACACCGAGTACCAAATCCTGGCTTCTTTCTTTTTTCTGCCTTCATACCCGGTCATGCAAAGGCTACTATCAGAATGAACAAATTCCAAGCACGCTTTTCGTAAAATCACTGATTTAGCCATATCGTTTTCTTTTCAAATTGTTTAATATAATTTATGAGTTTGCGGCCTGTACATGAGCAGTGGTGCTAGCTAGGGTTGCCAGGTCCCTCTTTGTTACTGGTAGGAGGATTTTGGGATGGAGCCTGAGGAGGGTGGGGTTTGGGGAGGGGAGGGACTTCAATGCCACAGAGTCCCATTGTCAAGCGGCCATTTTTCTCCAGGTGAACTGATCTCCGGTCACCTTCCCTTCGCGGCTCTCGCCTGGGACATCTGCTCCTTCAGCTGTCTATAAGTACAACAGAAGTCCATACTGGATTATAAACATTGACTTACCTGATCTTCAGGATATTTACTTACCTTGTGCCTTTGGACATTTATATTTGAACTTGACATCATATTGGTCTTCTATTATTTATTTTGTATGTGTATCTTCATTATCGTTGTATATATTTTGCACTTTTGCACCACTTCACACTTTGATAAAGCTATACCTTTATATAATAATTTGTGAGTGCTGTCTGGATTTTTCCCAGTACCTGGAGGTTGGCAACCCTAGTGCTAGCTGATGATAATGTTCACCAAGTTCACTCATAACCATGATGTGATGGTTATTCATAGATCTCATGGGGTTGGATTCCACCCATCATTTCCATTGAATCATGGGGTTGGTTTTCATTTTGTTTTTTGCCAATTTCTCCCCTCCTGCTGCAGACCACCAGTTCTGTTCATGGGGGTCCCCTTTCTCCCAGAAGCAGTGTTCTGGAGGGGTATTTTGGGCTGCCGTGGTGGGGGAAGGCAGCGAAGTCACATTCTGCTGATGGAAATCCTGTTTGGCGAGATTGAAGCCATGATCTAGTTCAGGGGCCCCCAACATGGTGCCCACCGATACCCACCGATACCTTACCTGGGCCCCACCGAGTGTTTTCAGAAATGGGTGGGGCTCTTGCCTTGCATAGTTTCTGATTGGCCACTGGAAATTGGATTGGCTGTACAGATTAATATGACATTGCTTTGGTGGCAGCTGGCACCACAGTGTTGCCTTTATTCTCTCTCTCGCTCCTCTTTCTCATTGTGTTTATTTACTCCTCGTTTCCAGTTCATTTTTTTTTTTTTACTCCTCTGCTCACCGACATGTGAACTTCCTCTGGCTGTGTGGTTGGCTCCACCTCCCGTGGCAGCCGTTTGTGATGGGCTCCATCTTCCATGGCAGCCATTTTGTAGTTGGCTCCACCTCTGTGGCAGCCATTTTGTGATGGGCTCCACCTTCCATGGCAGCCATTTTGTAGTTGTGCCCACCACCCTGTGTCAGAATTCCAAAGGTGCCTGCAGGCACAAAATGGTTGGCGGACCCCTGGTCTAGTTTCATTTTTTTCTGACGCAATGGGAAGAGCAGCTCAGTCGACATTTGCTTGACAGGGATGCCATCCAACCAAAATAGTTCCTGCCGGTCAAGGTAGTCCTGATTGGTGTTTTTGTACATAGCATTTCGACTTTCCACCAATCCTTGCACTCCGACTGGCTTGGGAGGGCTTAATTGGTTTTCTACGGCTTTAAGACCTGGTTGCCTGGCTATTCCATTACCTGGTGCTTGTCGTACACGTACTGTGCTAGATGGGTATGGAGCAATTGTCAGGCAGGACCGGCAGGGAGACATGCTCCCACATTCACAATAGGTAGGCAGCGCAAGCACAGAGGCAGAGGTGAACGTTGCACTCGCCGGAACTGATAGACAGGTGTGGCTGCAGAGACAGGGGAGAACAGAGAAGGCTTCTAAGCCTTGGCATAGTTAAACTGTGGAACTCCCTGCCCCAGGAAGTGGTGATGGCTGCCAACTTGGAAGGCTTTAAGAGGGGAGTGGACATGTTCATGGAAGAGAGGGGTATTCATGGCTACTAGTCAAAATGAATACTAGTCATGATGCATACTTATTCTCTCAAGAGCTTGCCTATTACATTGTTCTGTGCAACATAGGCAGGATAATGCTGCTGCAGTCATCTTGTTTGTGGGCTTCCTGGAGGCACCTGGTTGGCCACTGTGTAAACAGACTGCTGGACCTGATGGGCCTTGGTCTGATCCAGCAGGGCTTTCCTTATGTTCTTATGCCCCCCACCCCAAAAAAAAACATTGGCAGCCGACCTGCTCTGCAGACAGACTGGAGGAAATGTTTGATTAAATGGCTGATGGTTTTAATGTACTTATGTGCTGCACAATAGAGGCAAAGGCTAAAGCTTTACACATCCCTCTGCCTTACATGGAGTTGGACTGCCTAGTCTTTCAAAATCAGTATTGTCTACTCTGACTGGCAACAGCTCTCCAGGATCTCAGTTCGAAGTCTGTCACATGAATACATTATGTTGCCTTATACTGAATCAGACCACAGGTCCATCGAAATCATTATTGTCTTCTCAGATTGGCACCTGCTCTCCAGGGTCTCAGGTAGACGTCTTTCATGTCACCTACTACCTGGTCTTTTCAACTGGAGATGCTGGGGATTGAACCTGGAACCTTCTACATGCCAAGCAGACGCTTTGCCACTGAGCCATGGACCCTCCTAACATCCCACAGACACCCACCCCTCACATCACCTAATACTTGATCCTTTTAAAATAGAGGCCCTTGTAAACCTGACACTGCCCCAAAGGAAATAAGCAAGCAAGCCGAGGCAATCAAGGCACTATATTTTAATTTTATGGCGTGCCTGTGTCTGCCTTACACAGTAACCTTTGAAAACAATATCCTTTTACTTCTGAATCTACCAGAAAGTATTCTAGATATCAATTCCCTGTATCACGTTTCAGAGACAAGTCACAGCCAATCACATGTTCAAAGATAACAGCAAAAATCAAAGACAAAAGAGATATATAAAGAGGGATTCTAGAACATGGGGTGGGTGAAGTACAGTGCAATCCTAAGAAAACTTTCCTGCATAGCAGAGGGTAGCTGTATTGATTTGCAGTAGAAGAGCTGGATTCGAGTTCAGTAGCACGTTAGAAGCCAAGATTTTCAGACTCTGAGCTTTCAAGAGTCCTTTTGTCAGATACTGAGAGATCTCCATTCTGACTTGTATCTGATGAAGGGAGCATTGACTGTCGAAAGCTTATACCCCAAAAATCTTGTTGGTTTCTAAGGTGCTACTGGACTCGAATCTCACTGTTCCACTTAGTAGACTTTCTTCAGAGTAGACCTGCCTAGGATCACACTGTCAGAACGCCCGATATTAGAAAAGAAGATAGATATACTGAGAATATGAGAAAGCTGGTAGACCTGTGATGACCAATGGGCTGCAATTATCCCTGGATATTCAATCTGCTAAAAGGACAGAGCACGCTGCCCTGATAGTGCTACTGCTGTATATCTCAAAGAGGGCATTAAGTGCAATGAATGCCCTTAAGAAGAATAG
Source organism: Euleptes europaea (assembly GCF_029931775.1). Lineage (NCBI taxonomy): Eukaryota > Metazoa > Chordata > Lepidosauria > Squamata > Sphaerodactylidae > Euleptes > Euleptes europaea. The sequence goes on from NC_079321.1 coordinate 7,022,419, forward strand.
ACTGAGTCACAGACTACCTGTGGGTAGATCTACCAAGCTAAAAAGGGAGTTTGTGCTGGAGAAATACTACTGACACCCTAACTAGTGTTCTGATAGTGATCTTCTGGTGGGGAAAGAAATGAGAGGAAGACAAAAGAGATAATTGTCCTCCCATTGACGGGATAAATATATGCTCAAGTTATGACAAAGACAAAATTTATAGTTGCGGTAAATGATTGTGACACGGAACAGTTAGTCATGAATCTAACAAGAGGGATCTTTGATTTAATACTGAATGGTACCCTGGGTCTGGTTAGAGGTGTAATCAAAGTTGAACCCTAGAGAACAGCCATAACTAGAAGTGTAAAGCCGAACTGGAAAAAAAACCTGAAAAATACCTTTTGGGATTTTTCGGATTTTTTTTAATACTGAAAAAATGGCGGCAATAAAAGGGAGCTGAAAAACGGATCCTGGATAACACTGAATTTATTCTGTTGTGGGGAGGGGAAGGGAAGGCTATTGTAAGCTAGTTTGAGATTCCTTAAAAGGTCGAGAAAGTCAGGGTATAAAAACCAACTATTCTTCTTCTAATTGAAAGTAAAAAATTGCATAAAACAATAAACATAGATATGTTTACTTTTTCGAAAACAACAGTATTTGTTAGTCTGGAATTTTTCATTTTTTAAAGTTATTATTAATAGAGAGAAAATGTATATCACAGATGATAAAGGGTACAAACAAGTAGAAGACGATGCCAGTATGGTTAAATGGTGTCAGGGAAACCATAACAAGGCTTTTAAAAGGAAGGCATGACTGTGAAGAAGATTTAAAAAGAGTACGTACTGTGGAGAACAAAAGTTACTAAAAGCATTAAGACAACATTTCTTTAAATATATCCAGAGCAGGAAACCAGCCAGAGAAGCGGTTGGGCCTTTGGATGACCAAGGAATGAAGGGATTCCTAAAGGAAGATGGGGAGATGACAGAGGAGCTCAATGAATTTTTCACTTCTGCATTTACTGGGGAAAGTGTGGGGCATGTACCCATACCACAGCCACTATTTTCAGGAAGGGGATCTGAAGAACTAAGTCAAATTGAGATGATGAGAGATTACGTTCTAGATCTATTGGATAAATTAAAAACCAGTACATCTACAGGTCCTACAGCGGCGGACTCTAATGTGGTGAACCGGGTGGTTTTCCCTACTCCTCCTCATGAAGCCATCTGGGTGACCTTGGGCTAGTCACAGTCCTCTTCTAATTCTCGCAGCCCCACCTACCTCACAAGTTGTCTGTTGTGGGGAAAGGAAGGGAAGGAAATTGTAAACTGGTTTGATTCTTCCTTAAGTGGTAGAGAAAGTCGGCATGTAAAAACTAACTCTTCTTTCTTAGACCAGATCTTTCTTTTTAAAAAATGTTCATTATGTTGAATTATTGGCTGATGTTCCAATTCATGAGACGTCTGCTTATTTAGAAAATTCATATGCCACCTGTCCAGAGACCTATGTGACATGTCTACCTAAATTACACCCTACATTATATCTGAAGGACATCGCCTTTTAAAAAAATTAATTATCCTATTTCCTGGCAAGCACATGTTTTTGACTTCTTAAATAGATGTGGTTTTCCCAAAGAATTTCTTGTGGAGCAAGATTATACTAGGGCTAGAGCCCTAGACCTGCTGATCTGGAGTTACAAGAGGGCTTGGCAGTGAAATGAAGTTCTAAGGTTTCAACATATTATTTTCTTTATAAACAATTTTCTAACCAAGCAAATTATCTCTTAGATCTAAGAACTTGCACTTTCAGTCTGTGGTAAAAACACAGTCAATGGTCTTTTATGCATTGCTGTTTCACTCGCCACCACCCCTCCAACAGCTTCGGGTCTGTTTTGATTATGCATGCCATTTCCAACCGTCAGAGGTCGCCTCGCTCTCCCCCTGCATTTCCCCACGTTTCCCCCGCGTTTTGAGGTACCTGTTTTACCACAAATTTCAAAACGCGGGAAAAGGCAGGGGGAGAGCGAGGCGACCTCTGACGGTCGGAAACAGCATGAATAACCCGAACGAAGACCAGAAGTCATCGGAGGGGTGACAGCGAGTGAAACAGCCATGCATAAAAGACCAGAATGTGGGTCAGATGCAGCTAGGACCTTATCCATGATGTCCTCCATTATAATCTAAGTAATATTCCTAGGCATAAATTGCTTGGGCTCTTCCTTAAAAGATATCAGATTGGCCCACACAGCACAAGCTGCTTTTTTGCTAAACAATGACAGATGCGTCACCCTAAAGATCACTAAGTTTGTTGTTCAGACTGCCAAGAACAGATGCTAATTTGTTGTTAGTAATATGCAAAACTGTCAGGGGATTGACAGCGTAATCCCAAGCAGGTCTACTCAGAATCCTACTCAGGTCTGTTCCATGGGGTTTACTCCCAGGAAAGTGTCTTTAGGGTTCTACTGTAACTGGCTGAAGTGAAATATTTGTTCAACTACCCTATAGTCATTTATGCATGGGTACATCTCAGTTGTTCCTTGGAGTTATTCATGAGTTTTCTGTCCATTAGAGATGATCTCGCTGCCAGCCCTCACAATGTCCGGGTCTTCCCATTCCTCTGTTAACCCAACTCGTCCATCTTCCCTGAGCAAAGCCCGGGTGAAATCCCCATGCAGAAGGCAAAGTGCGGGGCACGCAAGCTTAGTTTTGATCACAGCCAATTACAAAGCAGCACGTCCAGAGGCAGGGATTCAAATGCTTCCTGCTTAGAGCTCTTTCTGAGCACAAAAAAAGACTTTTTAAAACCGAGGGTTGGATTTCTCCCCTCTCCCTTTCAGATTGGTCCTTCGTTGTTGTTGTTGTTCTTAAAATGCTTTTTATGTGGTAATTGAGTTTGTGTGGGGGGATTTTCTCTCACAGTAAGCGCTACATGTAAGCCAATTACAAAGCAACATTTAAAGGGTCAGGGATTTGATTTGGAAACTGCCGGTGCATAGATTCCCTAAGCATTCCTTTACGTGCTTTTAACTGTTATCGTTCTATTTTTGCGATAAGCAGACTTGCAGCACTTGAATGACGAATGCGTTCGTTGTGACAAACTTCCATGAGTCAGAGCCCACTTTGTCAGTTGCATGAAGTGTTGGGTTCAGTTGGCAGAAGGGTGGGGTGGGATGAGTGAGTTATTACTAAGAGAAGGGCCAGTTTTCCCCGGACACTGGTGCATGTTTCGTTCCAAAGCGTGGTACAGATAAAAAACAAGATGCAGTCAAAAGAGTGAACGATCCACTTACAGTGGTTCAGCTAACACCCTGTAATTTTGTTTTGTGACAAGTCTCTTCCCCCCACCCCATCAAGTCACAACCAGGATGTGTGGGTGAGCATTCCTCAATTCCCCATTTTCTTGACCTGAAATGACCCCTACTATTTGCCTGGAGACCAAGCCCTATGAGGAAAGGCTGAGGGAGTTGGGAATGTTTAGTCTGGAGAAGAGGCGGTTGAGGGGGGACAAGATTGCTCTCATTAAGTATATGAAGGGCTGTCACTTAGAGGAGGGCAGGGAGCTGTTCCTGTTGGCAGCAGAGGATAGGACTCGCAATAATGGGTTTAAATTACAGGCAGAAAAATACCAGCTGGATATTAGGGGGAATTTTCTTTTTACAGTAAGAGTTGTTCGACAGTAGAATCAGCTTCCTGGGGAGGTGGTGAGCTCCCCTTCACTGGCAGACTTGAAGCAGAGGCTGGACAAGCACTTGTCAGGGATGCTCTAGGCTGATCCTGCATTGATCAGGGGGGTTGGACTAGATGACCTGTATGGCCCCTTCCGACTCTATGATTCTGTGATTCTGTTTCCCCGGGAGGGGACAAATAATAGCTCAATGGGGCCATGTCAGGTTTGGGAAAACAGCATGGGAGAACTTCCCTTGCAAACTTGTGCTGGATTTCCGATCCAAATCATATACCAGCAACTGACAATAAAATGGATAAGGCTTGATAGCGCACCTCCATTGCAGGAGCACCTTATGCTTAATTAAGATGGGCTCCGTATTTTGAAAATGCTATGCTCTGAGAGCTCTGGATGGCCCGGGCTAACCTGATCGCATCAGATCTTGGAAGCTAAGTAAGGTCAGCCACAGTTGGTACTTGGATGGGAGACCACCAAGGAAGTCCAGGGTCACTGCGCAGAGGAAGGCAATGGCAAACCACCTCCGAACGCCTTGAAAACCCTACCGGGTCAGCTGCGACTTAACGCCACTTTACATGTGCGTATGAACATGCTCTGAGAACATGTGTGGCATGCATGGTGTGTGGAGGTGTTCTGGGATCTTCCCCCACAATGCATTTTTAAATGTCTCTTCTGCCATAAAGTTGTCGAAGACAACAAACTTAGTATCCTTCTGGCTTTATTTATGGCTCTTGGGATAGACTCGTGTTGCAGACGAAACTTCTGAAACTCATGGGGCAGCTCATTGTGTACATTGTTACTGTGTGCCGGGTGATCATATACTGCTGACAGAAATCACGACACCTTAGGGTTGAACACATGAAGCTGCCTTATACTGAATCAGACCCTTGGTCCATCAAAGTCAGTATTGTCTACTTAGACTGGCAGCAGCTCTCTGGGGTCTCAGGCAGAGGTCTTTTACATCACCAACCTGATTAGTCCCTTTAACTGGAGATGCCGGGAATTGAACCTGGGACCTTCTGCATGCCGAGCAGATGCTCTACAAACTGAGCCACAGCCCCCGCCCAGAATAGTTGCATTTAACAGTAAATATTGGAATTTCCATCTTTTTGATGAAGAGTGGAGGGGGGGGCAGGAAAATGGTCCTAATTTTTTTTTTAAAGAGATAACAGCGTATGTTCGTTAGGCAATTCTTTGCACACTCTAGTTTTAATAGTGCGGAATTTTTCACAGGATCAGAAACCCAATTTAAACTACTGCAAGCTTAAAAGTTAGTTTCAGACTTACGACCATGTGTTATCAAATTAAATCCCGCATGCTGCTTACTGCGGCTCATTTGATATAATTGCTTTAGCAAGCCAATGCTTTACTAACTTTCCCTTCCAAATTTGCACTCGGGAAGGACAGGCCATACAAAGCGCCTGCAGGGGCACAGGTGGGCGGCTGCCTCCGTCGGATTCAGCTGTGAGGTCTCCAGCTCTTTTTTCGCCTGACCACATCCTGAGACGATGTCTTGACGATGCCCCTGCCGCTGACAAGCCGGAGAATGCGAACACCTGAAGCTCTTAGAAGCTGAAGCCCAAATCGGTTTTGAAGTAACAAGAAAGGGCGAGCAGCCGGGTCAGATTTCAGTCACTTGTCAGCGAAATGTGTGCGCTGGGCCATTAAAAATTTGGTCAGGCATTCTCGTGACAGTTCCGCCTTTCATTTTTCTTTGCTATAACTTGAGAACATTCCAGTTAAAACTCACCTTATTAGGGGAGAAACGGTGACGCTTATATGTTTTTTAGACGTTAACACAAGCCAAGGAAACCTTTAAACAGTCTGTTGCATTTATAGCGTGTTACGACTTCCGCTCGTAAATGTTAAAAATGCAAAAATGAAAACAGAGCAGAACTTGTCCGTGTGGCTGGAATGCAAGTTCAAAAGCAACAGTGTGTGATTTTTAACTGTCTTTGCTTCTCTGAGTCCTCGTTTATGTAGGATTATGTAGCTAGTAGGAGCTGTGGTGTGTGCACCAACCGTCATTATCATTCCCTTTGGATGTTGTTGCTATTTTAAAGAAAAAGAACACAACGGGGCAGGGGACTTTTTTTAAAATAGATTTATCCGGGGGGGGGGGGTTGGTTTTTTTAAATCCATTATTTCTACACTGAATTCCTTGCTGGCTAAAATCCAGTTGAGCTGTGGACTTAACAGAGCCATCTAGGACATCTTTCTACAATCCTCGTTAACACTACGGGTGCTTTCACACATCCTGAATAATCCAGTGAAAGTGGATTGAAAGTGCATTATTCAGGATGTGTGAAAGCACCAAAATAACACTCAAGTAGTGGGACTTCGTTTTTTCAAGAATGAAATTATGATGCCTAGATGGAATGAGGAAGTGGATTAGCTATGGATAAGTCTGGTACTCCTTTATACCAGATATCAAAACAGACTTGTTTTGCCTTATATAAAGGATGCAAAACTTTATTGCTGTTTCCTATTGGCCTCCATTAGCCAGGAAAACACTGTGGCTACAATACAGACATCGCAATAAACCACATTTTATAAACCATAGTTTAGTTCAGTTCTAGTTTAGAGTGATGTCTGAATGCAGGGTGGTCAATAAATCATGGTTTGTTAGCGGGTGCCAAACTGGGATTCTAAATCATGGTTTGCACCTGACTTTTTTGCGGTGGCTTCTTGTGATATCTGAACACAGAAATCCCAGTTTGCTTAAGTCAGCCTCCTGAATACAGAGGGGGAAGCACAAACTGATTAAAAAAAACCTTTGCCACTCCAGCCCCATTCAGCTGTTGATGGTGTTATCTAAGGATGGTGTCATCTAAGGACAGCTATTGATGGTGTTACCTAGTGATGACTCACCAAGCAGGTATATGCTTGAGAGTCTAAAGTTCAGAGTGGAAATTTAATGGCAAAAGAGAAATCTGGGAGAGGAGAGAGACCAAAAGATCTATTTCATTTCAGGGTACAGTTTGTGGGAATTAATTGAAGTAGCTGGGCAGAAAGGGGGAAGGAGTAGTGAGGCTTTGGGGAGGGGTCGTAGTTCAGTGGTAGAGCATCTGCTTGGCATGCAGAAGGTCCTCTGACAGGCGGAAAAGGCATGCATAATCAAAAGGAAGCCCCAAAGCAGTTGGTGGGGGTGACGGTGAGGAAATATCCCTGCATAAAAGGCCTTACACTCCATCTTTTGCCAGTGAGATGTTGCACCATTATCAGGTGCAGAAGCCTTTTCTAAGAGATTTTTGGATACTAACAGTGAAATTAAGCAGAGATACACACTCCAGTGTGTGTGTTAAGTGCCGTCAAGTCGCTTCCAACTCATGGCGAACCTATGAATCAATGTCCTCCAAAATGTCCTTGCTCAGATCTTGCAAATTGAGGGCTGTGGCTTCCTGTATAGAGTCAATCCATCTCTTGTTGGGTCTTCCTCTTTTCCTGCTGCCCTCAACTTTTCCTATCATGATTGTCTTCTCCAGTGATGACCAAAATACGATACCCTCAGTTTAGTCACACTCCTAAGCCCATTAATTTCCATGGACTTAGAAGGGTGTGACTCTTCTTAGGATTGTACTGTAAATAAGTCCCTCTCCTCCCTGCCCACATCCCCAATACTGCCCAGCTCTGGCCTTTACACTGTCAGAGTTGCACAGATGCCAGAGTTATGCCATCTGCTTTGGAAGGTGGGCTCTGTGGCATTATACCCTGCTGAAGTCCCTCCCTTCTCCAAACCCCGCCCTCCTCAGGCTCCACCTTCAAAATCTCCAGGAATTTCCCAACCCAGAGCTGGCAACCCAAACCCTTAGCTACTTGAATGGCTCTGTTAATGTTCCCAGGCCTAAGAGGTCAATATTCTTGAAACACCCTCCCCCAGAGAAGTCATTTCCCCCAAAAAACCACCTGTTCTGTCTTAGGGTTCCCTCTCCAGTCTAATGAGTGTTGGAAGGTAGGAGTTGAGAGTCCACAATATTAACTGGAAATTGCTGGAATAACAGCAACCACCAGTGTTTCAAGAAGAAGAAGAATTTTTTTTTATATGCCGACTTTCTCTACCACTTAAGGGAGACTCAAACCAGCTTACAATCACCTTCCCCTTCCCATAACAGACCCCCTTGAGGTAGGTGGGGCTGAGAAAGTGTGACTAGCCCAAGGTCACCCATCTGGCTTCGTGTGTAGGAGTGGAGAAACGAATCCAGTTCACCAGATTAGCCTCCGCAGCTCATGTGGAGGAGTGGGGAATCAAACCCGGTTCTCCAGATTAGAGTCCACTGCTCCACCGCTCTTAACCACTACACCACGCTGGCTCCTTAAGCCTGATAAAGACAGGAAGCACCCCTTTATAACTAAGTACCTTCTTTGAATTTTAGAGAAACAATGATTATTCTGCTTAATTTGAACTAAGTTTTATCAAAATCAGCTTTATAAAAAGGCCCGGACGAGTTTTGTCCTTGACCGGGCCGGCAATTACAATGTAATACTCAGCAAGTTCTACGCTTAATCAAAAGTAAGGTCCGTTCCATTCACGTGGGTTTACTTCCAGATAAGTGCACATAGGATTGCAGCCCTAGAGTGTTATACTCCATCAACTTTTAGTTAGGGTATAACACAGGATTCCAGATGTTCATCTTGACAAGTTTATTTATATTCCACCTTTCGTCCATGTTGGAACATGTGAAACGCCCAAGAAATCTCCCATCTAGGCAAAGACCCAAACCGGACTTGCTTGACTTCAGCGAGGTCCCTGGATCATGTTTATTTATTTTATTTCTTTATTTGAAACATCTTTTAGCCGCCTTTCTACATTGCAGAGCTCAAGGCGCCTTACAATGTAAATCGAACAACAATGATTAAAAACACACACATAAAATACCACAATTTAAAATGTCCAATTAGGACTGCCAATAAACATAAACTAAATTAGCCAAATGCACCCCTAAATGAAACTTCACTTGCCTCCTGGAGATCAAAAGTGAGGGGGTCAAACGCACTTCACTTGTCTCCTGGAGAGCTTTGACCCTCGCGAGAGGATCTGTTCTATCCTCAGCAGTACTGAAGGGAAAATTTAGGAAGTGGACAAGAGCACAATGGGAGTGCCCGTGCCGTGCTGGAGAAATTGCAAATATAAACCATATCCTTCTAAGGTTCAGCTGTTACAAGGCTATTCAGCACAAGTTGATTCACCCTCTTATTAATTTAATGGAGTCTGGCTCGGAGGAAGATGAAATGAAATTTCTACTTTGGGACAGGGACGCTTTTTGTCTCTCTTAAGTTGCCAGATTCTGCTCTGCGGTAATTAAGATTCATATGAGAAAGACTAATAAGGTTAACATTGGGATTGGTTAATTTTTAAAAGGTAAAGGTCCCCTGTGCGAACACTGGGTCATTCTTGACCCATGGGGTGACGTCACATCCTGACGTTTACTAGGCAGACTTTGTTTTACGGGGTGGTTTGCCAGTGCCTTCCCCAGTCATCTTCCCTTTACCCCCAGCAAGCTGGGTACTCATTTTACCGACCTCGGAAGGATGGAAGGCTGAGTCAAGCTTGAGCCAGCTACCTGAAACCGACTTCCATCGGGATCGAACTCAGGTCGTGAGCAGAGCTTTGGACCACAATACTGCAGCTTACCACTCCTTCTTGGTTAATTTTAACTGGTAATTTATTGGTTTTAACTTTTTTTAAATTCCGATATCTTACTCTTTTATAGGTTGTAATTGGATGAGTTGTGCTGGCTGTTGCTGTAAATAAATTCATTCATTCGTTCATACATTCCTGGAGATCAAAAGTGAGGGGGCCAGGTGCACGTCTCTGGGGAGGTTGTTCCATAATTGTGGGGCCTCCACAGAAACGGCCCTCTCTCGGGTACCCACCAAACAAGCTTCTTTCATTGGGGGGACAGTCAGGAGGGCCTCTCCCTGCGAGCTTAATTCCTGGGCAGGAACATATGGGAGAAGATAGTCCCTCTGATACCCTGGTCAAAACCAACACCTTGGATTGGGTTTGGGATTGGGTCAGTTGCTGTAGTATCAGGGTCACATGCTATCCACAGCGTTTCACACTCTGTACAGCTTCTGAGCCCTCTTTACTTGGTTTGTTCTGTCCACACAGGGGATCCAGCAGTTCACCTGTTTCTTATACAGTAGTCTGACTCCTTAATTACCTGATAGCATTTCATGTTTTATATGCACAGCCTTCAATTTGCAAGATCTGAGCAAGGCTGTCAAAGACAGGACATTTTGGAGGACATTGATTCATAGGGTCGCCATGAGTCGGAAGCGACTTAACGGCACTTAACACACACACGTATCTATGTATCTATATATAGCTATATATCTATATAACTATCTATATATATTTCTTTATCTGTCTGTCTGTCTGTCTTTCTATCTGTCTGTCTGTTGATCTGTTGATCTGTTTATCTACATATATGCCATGTTTGTTTGGGCTGTAATGCATTTCTTGCATTTTCCACCACTTATATGGTTTAAAGGATTGCAGTCTTTTTTCACTAGCGCCATTTCTCTGGGACATATATCTGTTCTTCCTCTTTAACAGGCAGTGAATGGTATCCGGCTGGCTTACTAGTAGTTCATTGCGATACATGTACAGTTCCTGAAGCAAAAAAATAAAAAAAATAAATCACCTTATATTTTATCTTTAGAGTTGCATTTGTTGAATGTATTGAATTTTTCAAAGATCAGCATGAAGAGTCCTGATTAAATGCTTGCTTCAGCGTTTTAAAACCTCCTTCTGTCCCGGTTGCCTAAGGAGGTCATACATTACGATTGCTTTGTAAACATCAGATTGTACAGAATTGGCAGCGCATACCATGCAGAGCGCAAACACACATAAAAAGTAGTAAAAAAAAAAGAGGGGGGCTTATCTTCCACTTATCAACTAGTTTATTTTTCATGCCAAGAAGCTTTTTTAATATAAGAGCAGCTGTTACTTTGTAAATATTTTAATGGCCCCTGTTAAGTAAAGCTGTCAGTGCCGCAGACAACGTTAAGAGACGGCTTTCATTCTTCCATGCGATCGCATGCCTTTAAAATTAATTTCATCCTAGAAAGTGCTATGAGAATAGAAGCCGTTCCTGATTTGCGGGCACAGAGCCAATGCGGAATTCGGTTTATTTATATTGCCACGAACTAAACCAAGCAGGGACGGAGATCCACTTAAGAAGGCATTACTCTAAATCTACTCAGAATGCCCCTCGGGCCAAATTGTACAAGTGCGCACAATCTGCTTGTGGAAATAGGCGGCTGGTTCTTGCAGCCCAGCTAGTGGCTACAGGTAGAGTATCCTTTATCCGGACATCCCACGTCTGGACTGATCCGAAAACCGGACCCTTTGAGCCGGCATGCAGGCAGACCTGTGCTGCCTGCTTCCAATGTTTCCTCTCACCTAAAAAAAAACAGCAGAAAAGAAAATAAGGTCCAATATGGTTGCTACGAGAGATGATCCTTCGAGTTGATTTTAATGGTTGCTAGGTCCCATTGGCTGATTGGGACACCACCACAACTTTTAGTTATTATTTCTCTGTACGCATCAATTTAGCATAGTTTTATTATGTATATCTATTATTAAGCCAGCATTTTATTAACCTCGTATTTCCTTTTATTACATATCTGTGGTATCCTGGACATGTTTGTAATGGCCTATGGCTAAATCCAAATAAAGCTATTACTTACTTACCTGAAAAATAAAATACAGTGTACCCAGCATTGTAGGTGGAGACTGAAAGCCTGCCGTTGTTAAGTTAGTTCGTTGTTTTTTGTTGCTCTTGTTTAACAGCTGATGCAGGTATTCTGGTGAGATAGTGACACCTTTGCTTTCCGAAGGTTCAATGTACACAACATTATTAAAAAATATTGTTTAAAATTACATTCAGGCTATGTGTATAAAGTGTATATAAAACATCAATGAATTGGGGTCCCATCCCCAAGATATCGCATTATGTATATGCAAAAAATCCAAAATATTCCAATAACGGAAAGATCCGAAATACGGACCACTTCTGATCCCAAGCAGTCTGGATAAGGGATACTCAACCTGTACCATCAAACTACACAGGGGGAATTATCAGGTGCTTCAGTGAGATAGGTAGGGCTGTGAGAGGTCAGAGACAACTGTGACTAGATTTGTTTCCCCACTTCTACACATGAAGCCAGCTGGGTGACCTTTGGCTTGTCACAGCTCTCTCAGCCCCACCTACCTCACAGGGTATCTGTTGTGGAGAGGGGAAGGGAAGGTGATTGTAAGCTAGTTTGATTCTCCCTTAAGTGGTAGAGAAAGTCGGCATATAAAAACCAACTCTTCTTCTTCTTCTTCTTCTTCTTCTTCACGTTGGGGTCCCCTGCTCTAGTCCAATGTAATAATTATATGAAATCACTTACCATATCCTATATACTGTGTGACAATAATAAACTCCATTCTTGATTTCATTTTTAAACTAGAAATTCTAGGACATGAAGACCGAGAGGATGCCTTAAGTGAATCTTTTGCGGACCTGAAAGTACTACCCCAAGAGGATCGGAAGTTTCAAGGCAGCCTCCCGGCCTCCAGTTCGAATTCTCTTTGCTTCGCATACGTGACACAGAACAGCTCTGCCAGGTAAGGTGCTAAAAGAAAGCAGCAAGGTTAAAGTATCTAGAGAAAAAACAGGGCATTTTACCTGTCACTAAAACCTAGCACAGTTCACAGCCAGCAGAGACTATATATTAAAAAGTCTCTGCATACAAAAGAGCGTACAAAACGGAAAAAGGAAGGAGGAAGAAAAATTAAAACAGATTTCATTTTCCGAGTCTTAACATAATACAGTATCTTAAAATTCACTAAAAGAAAGGAAAGTTATATTGTACCTCTTAAACCTCAAGAGAAAATCATATATCTTAACTTTTGCCAATTATCTTAAACATGTATTCCATTAATCTATCACTTCATTATCTCTTATTGGATGCTTTCTGAATGATTAAATATTTAATTACCACAAAAGTAAAAATCATAAAAAACTGCAATTTCTGCTCATCCATTGATTTCATATTAACCAGTTGTGTTAATTTGGCCATCAATGCAAAATCTGCAAGTTTGTTAGTCCATCTGAGATATCAGGAATTATGTTAGATTTCCAATATTTAGCATAAACAATCCTAGCGGCTGAAATTGCGTATTGATAAAATTCAGCAGAGATTATAGCACCCAATGGCTTCAAAAATATGCATTGCAATTTAGGGATATTTCTTTGAAGGCAAATTCCTGTTGGTATAAGAAATACTGTGGATGAATACCAATGTCAAAAATGAAATGCAAGCATTCTGAGTATTCGAAGGGAAAATGACACACTCACTTTAAGCATATTAATATCGAAGAAAGTCTCCAAAAAAGCGTGTTTAGAGACACTGCCCAAGTTTTTTTAAACAAAACCAAATTAGCTTTCAGTAGTGATTTACAACCATAATAACCCCACCTCCCATCTTTGAAAATTTCTTTGAACTCAATGCAAGTTAATCCCAAGGATTGAAGTACTGTCCCCTATAAATCTCGGAAAGAAAAGCTGAGCGGTATTTTGGGCAACCTGTTTACAAAAGAACCCCAATTTCAGTAGGCGTGTTTAGAAACATTTAGACTTTCAGTTCCTCCAGAGTCAAACATGTTGCTCCCCATTACTTTGTTTGCTTTCTTGCTCTCCCGTCGTCTTGGAGTTCAACAGCACGTTTTTTGTTTCTTTACTCACTCTGTGAACGGCTGCCGACATGCCAGGCCTGGTGGCAGGACTCAAGTTGTGGATCCTCCTGAGCGGAGCCTGTTTGCAGTCGGCGAAGCCGCGTAAGCCCATCCCGCCTCCTCCCCGAGGCTGAGAATCCCCCTTGCCAAGCTGAAGGACATAAAGAAAGCTCCCAACCCTCACTAACAGCTCTATACAACTACCATTCCAATTAATCCTGCCAACTCTGAAATAAGGCAGATCCACTGCCCCCGGGGTTTTATCAGTTTCCATCCTCTTGAGTTACCAAATACAAAAGAAAGTCTCTTGACACTCCCTTGTGATTCTTTGGAACCACAGAAGTCCTGTGAATTCTGCCAATTGTAATGCAAGTATTAAAGGGAAGAAGAAGAAGAAGAAGAAGAAGAAGAAGAAGAAGAAGAAGAAGAAGAAGAAGAAGAAGAAGAAGAAGAAGAAGAAGAAGAAGAAGAAGAAGAAGAAGAAGAATTGGTTTTTATATGCCGACTTTCTCTACCTTTTAAGGAGAATCAAACAGGCTTACAAACATCCTTCCTCTCCCCACAACAGACGCCTTGTCAGGTTGGTGAGGCTGAGAGAGTTCTGAGAGAACTGTGACTGGCCCAAGGTCACCCAGTAGGCTGCATGTGGAGGAGTGGGGAATCGAATCCAGTTCTCCAGATTAGACTCCGCCGCTCATGTGGAGGAGTGGAGAATCAGATTAAAGCCCATTCAAAACTTTGCTGATGTGACAATATTTGTGTTATTTATGGCTATGTAGTGTCATTTGTTTTCTGGCCAGTTAGAGTGAGAAGGCCCTGACCTGGGTGGCTCAGCTAGCCCGATCTCATCATATCTCAGAAGCTAAGCAGGGTTAGTAACCCTGGTTAGTACCTGGATGGGAGACCACCAAGGAAGTCCAGGGTTGCTACCCAGAGGCAGGCAACGGCCATTCACCTCCGCCCTGACCTGGATAACCCAGCCTAGCCCAATCTCATCAGATCTCGGAAGCTAAGCAGGGTTGGACGTGGTTAGTACCTGGAATACCAGGGTTGTTATGCCCAGGAAGACAATGGCAAACCACCTCTGAATGTCTCTTGCCTTGACCTGGATGCCCAGGCTAGCTTGATCTCATCAGACCTTGGAAGCTAACCAGGGCCAGGCAACACTGTAGTATAGAGTTTCACACGCAGTTCATTTGGGTAGTTTAATTTGGATGTCTTCTAGTTGTTAAAGGAAGGGGCTGCATGTGAACATTAAAGTATTTATGCGTCCTTTTTATTACTCTATTAATAGAATGCCACCTATAGTAGCTAGAGAATGAACAATGCATCGTTTCTCTCTTGCTGTGTTGGTTATCGTCTCTCCCCCACCCCCCGAGACTTTTTTTTAGCCAGGGAGCAATGCCAAAGAGCAAATAATATCAAAGGTGTGTCAGAGAGAGTGTACCATAAAAATAAGACATGTCAAAATATTCTAATCAAACAGGCTTTCATTCGCAGAAGGTTGAACAAACTGGTTTCCCTGAATAGCAGGTAACACCTTTTAGGTGCCGGTTGTGTTAAAGTAGGATTCATTTTCTTTTCTTAAAAGTTTTTTTTTTAATCCTACCTTTAGTGATCTAAGTCCTGCAAGTAACGTTGTAAATGAAAGACTACCCACACTTAGTGAAACAACGCGATTCAAGTCCGGTAGCACTTTAGAGACCATCAAGATTTTGGGGGTATAAGTAGGGTTGCCAGCTCCGGGTGGGGAATTTCCTGGGGATTTTGGGGGTGGAGACTGAGGAGGGCGGGGTTTGGAGAAGGGAGGGCCTTCAATGCCATAGAGTCAAATGGCCAAAGTGGCCATTTTCTCCAGAGGAACTGATCTCTAACGCCTGGGGATCGGTTGTAATAGCGGGAGATCTCCAGCCACCACCTGGAGATTTGCAACCCAAGGTATAAGCTTTTGAGATTTGAAGCTTCCTTTGTCAGATATGACTCTCAAAAGTTTTACCCACAAAATCTTGTTGGTCTTGAAGGTGCTACTGGACTTGAATCTCGTCATTCTACTGCAGACCAATGTGGCTACCCTCTGAAACAGCACTTAGTGAAGGTACAGAACGGACAATGCAGCTCTATGTCAAGAACAATTATCCAAGAATCACAGTTCCGGTTCCCATCATTGCCTTTTACTACCATACGTGACTCACTTGCAGCCAGGCATTCCCAGAAAAATAAGAACATAAGAAAGGCCGTGCTGGATCAGACCAAGGTCCATCCAGCAGTCTGTTCACACAGTGGCCAACCAGGTGCCTCTACGAAACCCCCAAACAAGACGACTGCAGCAGCATTGTCCTGCCCGTGTTCCACAGCACCTAACATCATAGGCATGCTCCTCTGATCCTGGAGAGAACAGGTATGCGTCATGACTAGTAGCCATTTTGACTAGTAGCCATGGATAGCCCTCTTCTCCATGAACATGTCCACTCCCCTCCTAAAGCCTTCCAAGTTGGCAGCCATGACTACATCCTGGGGCAGGGAGTTCCACAATGTAACGATGAGTTGTGTGAAGAAAGACTTCCTTTTATCAGTTCTGAATCTCTCACCCTCCAGCTTCAGCAGATGACCCCATGTTCTAGTATTACAATAGAGGGAGAAAAGCTTCTCCCTGCCCACTCTGTCCACACCATGCATAATTTTATAGACCTCTATCATTTCTTCCCTCAACCGCCTTCTTTCCAAGCTTAAAAGGGGGCACCATTCTTGCACTGCGTACCCACATGACCCATACAGTCCCATTTAGCTTTGTATTGTGCTTTTTGGACTCACGGTTCCAACCCAATTGCAGAAAAGTCCTCTAGGTTGAAGTTGCAACTCCACGCTCTAGCACGCACGCTTTAAGGGTGAGTGAGTACAATGAGTGTAAACCCGAACCGCAACCTGAGGAAAACTTAAATGGCTCCAAAGTGTACCGACAGGATAAATCTTTGAAGTTTCATGCAACAGGAAATTCACTGTAAAGACATTGGTTAGAATATTTGCTCTTTGCGGCACAATCGGTGCGCCACCATGTGTATTTAATGCAAATGGTTGTTTATTTCCAATGATTTCCCCCCCATTTCTCCCTTTGAACAAGCGGCCTTTGTCACAAAGTACGCGTGGGAAGTTTTCAGCATTCTTTGTAATGGGAGGGGAACATGGCGTTTGGCAAGCACCGGCCTCAAACGTTTTGTCGCGTAGAGTTGTGAGTTGCCCCGTGCCAAAATCAACTGCCACTCTGACAGAAATGCCTAACAGTTATTTCTACATTAATTCAGCCCGGGCTGGCCCAGACTGACCTTATTTACTCATCTCACAGTCTTTTTAATTCATATTTAACTTGGTGCTGAGAAGAGAGAGAGCCGGCGTGGTGTAGTGGTTAAGGTGTCAGACTAGTGTCTGGGAAATCCAGGTTCGAATCCCCACTGTGCCATGGAAACTTGCTGGGTGACCTTGGGCCAGTCACACACTCTCAGCCTCGAACCTGGCAAGTATGGGGTGTGATGCTAGGGTTGCCAGGTCCCTTTTCGCCACTGGTGGGAGTTTTTTTTGGGGGGGAAACCTGAGGAGGGTGGAGTTTGGGGAGGGGAAGGACTTCAGTGCCATAGAGTCCAATTGCCAAAGCGGCCATTTTCTCCAGGTGAAGAAGAAGAGTTGGTTTTTATACGCCGACTTTCTCTACCACTTAAGGGAGACTCAAACCGCCTTACAGTCACCTTCCCTTCCCCGCCCCACAACAGACACCCTGTGAGGTAGGTGAGGCTGAGAGAGTGTGACTAGCCCAATGTCACCCAGCTGGCTTCGTGTGTAGGAGTGGGGAAACAAATCAATTTCACCAGATTAGCCTCCGCCGCTCATGTGGAGGAGTGGGGAATCAAACCCGGTTCTCCAGATCAGACTCCACTGCTCCAAACCACTGCTCTTAACCACTACACCACACAGGCTCTCTCTATCAGCTGAAGATCAGTTGTAATAGCGGGGGATCTCCAGCTTGTACCTGGAGGTTGGCAACCCTACATCTTGCGGAGGCAGGCACTGCCAATTCACCTCCAGACATCTCTTGCCTCGAAAACCTTACGGGGTCACCATAAGTCAGCTGTGAATTGACATCAAAAACGCACACCCTGAGAAGGAAGCATGTGGTATGCGGGGCGCAGTCCGATTTCCGCATCTATGATAGGAAGAGACGTGGTACTTGGAGTACTTCTATAGCACAGAGCTCTTAGGTAGCTTTATATGTATTAGATAAACAGTGGCTAAGTTGCTTTTATCCCCTTCTGAGCTTTCCATGTGTGTTGACTTTAATAAAATTTAAAAAAAACCTAGAAGCAACATCTTCTTCTAAGCCTTTTGGATATATACGAAATCCTCCCTCGAGCGCCGGCCAATTTTACAGAAACGTCCAAAGAGGATGGACAGTTTTAAGCTCTCTTAAAAACATTTTTTTTAAAAATAGACGGGTTACAGCAATTTGGCAGCCAAAAAAGCAATTTACGGGTCACCATGGAATCCGCAGCTATGTGTAGGAAAGCTGATCAAGAGACTATGGGCAAGATAATGGGGGAGCCGGAGAGCAAAAAAGAATCTCTCCGTTTTGAAACGCACCTAATCTGGTCTCCAATGAAGTTCCTTAGTTTCTTTGCCTGAGCCAATAAAGCTTAGCGGGGTGAGGCGGATACATTATTGTAGCTTTCGCATGGCTCAGGGAGAACTGAAGAACTGAGTGATTACTATAGATTCACAGCGGCTTGCATAACCCTCATTCAGTTCAGTTCAGTATATTTGCCATTGGCTGGAGCATGGCAACAGAATAACAGCAAACCATATAATAGAACATATCCATCGTTGTCTAAATGCTAAAAAGACTCAAATGTAAGGAAGGTCCGATTTTTGGGGGGCGGGGATCTAAAATTGTTTATATTCTTGTGGGGCAAAAGAGGACTTGTACACTTAGAATTCTTTATTTGCATTATCAAAGGCTAACATAGAGCCCCGTGGCGCAGAGTGTTAAGCTGCAGTACTGCAGTCAAAAGCTCTGCTCACGACCTGAGTTCGATCCCGACAGAAGTCAGTTTCAGGTAGCCGGCTCAAGGTTGACTCAGCCTTCCATCCTTCCAAGGTCGGTAAAATGAGTACCCAGCTTGTTGGGGGTAAAGTATAGACGACTGGTGAAGGCAATGGCAAACCACCCCGTAAACACAGTCTGCCTAGTAAACATTGGGATGTGACATCTCCCCATGGATCAGTAATGACCCGGTGCTTGCACAGGGGACTACCTTTAATGTAACACAACAGCGTGGAAGCTTGTGTGGAATATAAAGCCTTCCCATTCCCAGACTGAAATTTTACAGTCCAAGATGAAAGGAAGGCACAGATCCCATTGTGAGCCAGCGTGGTGTAGTGATTAAGAGGGGTGGTTTGGAGCGGTGGACTCTTCACATGAGCTGCGGACGCTAATCTGGTGAACTGGACTTGTTTCCCCACTCCTACACATGAAGCCAGCTGGGTGACCTTGGGCGAGTCACAGCTCTCTTAGAGTTCTCTCAGCCCCACCTACCTCACAGGGTGTCTGTTGTGGGGAGAGGAAGGGAAGGCTATTGTAAGCCACTTTGATTCTTCTTAAAAAGGTAGAGAAAATCGACATATTAAAACCACTTCTTCTTCTTGTGTGTACATGCAGCTGTTGAGGTGGAGTTTTTTGTTAGCTTTAAGGGGGGCTAAGAGCATGAATAAAAGATGTGAATAATATTTTATCCTGTGTCTTATGTGACTGTTCTTGACGTAATTACCCTATCCCCTTTTTGTAGAAAGGTGGACGACAAGGAAAGTGAGTTCCTAATGAACATGACACAGCTACACAAACCCACATATTGGTGTCCAGCAGGTAAGAGTCATGGGAGGGTTTTGGAAATTTGGTGAACTGACGTATCTAGAAAGAGCCCACTTCAGAGGGCTCATGGAGTTCAGTCCTACATTGGGCTGCTCAAGCTCTGGCCAGGATAGAGCAGGATACAAATCCAAAAACAAATAATTTTTTTCTCCCTCTCTCATAATACCATATGGGGTCACGTAACTGAATGTGGGGGTTGTGAAAAATTGATTTATTATCAGTAAAAGTTTGATTTGTATACCTATTTTATATACCTATATACCCGGGGTTACGTAAAAATATCTCGGGCGAAAAGGGGTCGCAAGTGGAAAAAGTTTAAGAAGCAGTGGTCTAAACAATCACCACTCAAGAATACAAAATGTACATCAAATTGCTAAATATTTTTGTGACTATATGTGCGTTGTGTTTGCAGGAACACAATTAATATATAAAACTGCAAAACGTCTTCCTCTAAGGCTTCCTTACAAACGAAAATTACAGTCATAAATAAAATGTCAACATCTTACAGTCACAAAGTAGTCTAAAAGTCTGGAGTAGTAATTGTATAACTTTTGGCCTTGTATGTTTCTTTTTTTTTTATCTTGACCTTTTGGGTACTTAATTCTGTTTTTTAGGGTTAAGTCCCCCCCCCCCGTTTTTTGTTGAATGTATGCTTTTAATGGAGAAACTGAAGAATTAATGGAATCGTTATTACCTTCTTGTTTGTTTTCCTAGTGTATTTACTGAAATAACGCTTATAATCTTGTTTTTAGATACGTCTGAGGAAGCACATGATGGACAGGTAAAGAATTTTCTGTTTTATTCTGTAGTAGAACTAAAACAAAAACAAAAAGCATTCTGTGTGGCCAGAACTTCAAATTGTAAAGTCAATTCTGTGCTTGAAATTAAATTGCCGCAAGCGGCATGCTGAGCGGGAAAACAGAATTAATCAAAATATTTCCTAGTGATATACAAGATGCTGGATATTTCGGACAGTATAAAAAGTAACAGAAGAAGAAGAGTTGGTTTTTATACCCAGCCCTCCTCAGGCTCCGCCCCAAAAACCTCCCATCGGTGGCAAAGAGGGACCTGGCAACCCTAGCGAGGAAACAGCCCTGCATCAATGGCCTAAGTAAATGTCTCATGCTTGCGTCTGCCTGGGCAAGGCTGCTTGGAAGGTGGCTCAGATGCGCTTAGGGCAGCTGCTGGAGAAAGATGGTTACCTCTAGGGTGAGGATGGATGGAAATAGCCTGGATCCTGTTCCATCCGTGCTTGCCCAGCCCAAAGGTGTTTTTGGGGCTGGGCCGGGACTGCAGACATGGGCAGTTGGAGGCCGTTTCAAGGATCTTTCTTTGTTTCCCCCTGTTCTTAGACCAAGGCCTTGAACAATGAAACCATAAAACTTGAATCAGACCGGTCTCTAAAAAAACACCTCCCTTCGACTCTTCTCTACAGCCTCCAGAAACGAGCAACAAAATAAGTACACCAAGGGTCAGAGTCCTCCAAGAGGAACTGAACTTTTTGCTCCAAAACTGCTCGAGAAAACACGGACCATTTGTTAAAACATGGTGTAATCCATTTTAGCCTAAGTTGGTACACGTAAGGACAAGGCAAAAGGATACGTACCAAGGAATCCACTGACTGAAGAGGGCAGGGACACAACCGGTCTGAAAAAGGGATCCTTAGCAGATGGCCCAGCAAAACCATTGAAAAAGGGCAATTAAATCTTGAACGCATAAAGATTCCACATAACTTTGGACTAACCGGAGAATCCAGATAGGAAGGAAGATTACCCTTAGACAACAGGCCCAGGGATCTCGAGAGCCAGCGTGGTGTAGTAGTTAGAGTGTCAGGCTAGGATCTGGGAGAACCAGGTGTGAATAGCCCACTCTGCCATGGAAGCTCGCTGGGCGGCCTTGGGCCAGTCGTGCACTCTCCGCCTAACCTACCTCGCAGGGTTGCTGTTGGGAGGATTAAAAACAGAGGAGAGAAGAATTATGTGAGCCACTTCGGGGGCCCGTTGCAGAGAAAGGCGGGATATAAATGAAGTAAATCAATTAATAAAATTAATCTTCAGTTGTTGGAGGAAGAGGAAGCTTTCTCTCTCTCTCTCCCCAGGTGCCTGACTCTGTGATGCTGGCCGGCCTCTCCCGGCCCATCTCCCTATCCTGGGCAAAAGCTCTACCCTGGGCAAAAGTAGATGCAAATCGGCTCTCTCGAGCTTGCCAAAATTGACATTAAGGCTGGGAAAGGTCATGCTGATTAAACCTTTTGCCCTGCCCCTGGCAGTGAGGAAATGCACACAAATTTCGCAACAAGAATACCTGGAAACTCGTTTGAAGGTGTGCCAGACTAAATATTAGGCCACATTCATTATTATTATTTTTCACTTCATTCATAGTGACTCTGTTCTTTGTGCTGATTGGTGGCTGGCTGGAATGATTTCGGAGTGTGAAAATCTCTGTCAAGCTTGTCAGCAAAGAGTTTCTGCAGCAGATGGATACTAGTAACAATTAAGCACCCGCGAGTCACAACCTACTTGTGATGACTGAGATGAGCAGAGGTGGTTGGCCCTTGCCGGCCTCTGCGTAGCAACTCTGGGCTTCCTTGGCGGTCGCCCATCCAACCACTAACCAGGGCCGACCCAGCTTAGCTTCTGAGATTTGATGAGATCAGGCTATCCTGGGCTATCCTAAGAAGATGAGTACAGATGGTTGGCCATCGCTTCCCTCTGCGTAGCAACCCTGGGCTTCCTTGGTGCTCTCCCATCCATGGCCAACCCTGCTTAGCTTGTTTCAGACTGCTAGTGAATGGATACTTGGGCTAAACTGACTCTAAACTGAAACAAAACTATTCCACTTCTCGTTTTCCTCCCACTTTGACCCATGACCTTTATATTCGTCCTGACCTGGATGACCCAGGCTAGCCTGATCTCATGAGATCTCAGAAGCTGTGCTTGGTTGACTCAGGTCAGTATTTGGATGGGAGACCACCAAGGAAGTCCAGGGTCGCTATGCAGAGGCAGGCAACAGCAAACCTCCTCTGGACATCTCTGGTCTTGAAAACCCAATGAAGGCTTGCCGTAGGTCAGCTGTGTCTTGATATCACTTCCCATCACCAGCCTTATACTCCCCAACCTTTTCAGTGTAGAGTTTATAATGTCAAACAGACTTTAAGGAGGGTTTGTATTTAGTAACATGAAGCATCTGAGGTCGTTTATGTGTGGTTGGTTTGTCTCATGATTCTCCCACGAGTGTCTCAATTCTCTGCAGGGGTTATGCATGATGTTCTCCTCCCCAGGGGCTCAGCTCACTTCCATCCCACGACTTCCCTGGGTTTTCCAATCCCTGTTTTATCCCCGAAGTTAATTTTATTCCGGGCTTATCTTGATTACGGGAAGGTGCATAGTCACCTTGAGGGTTCATCTTCCCACACCCCGATACGCCCCCGTTCTCCAACTCCTCCTCCAACTCCTCCTCCAGCCAGCCTTCAGCCATCCCCCGGGAAGCCAAACTGGAGACGGAGGCAGCCATGTGGCCGCCTCCTTCTCTGGGCGCCCTCCGCCTCCCCCCACCCACTGGTTTGATGGCATATCGATATATCATGAAATCAACTAAAACAGTGGTTCCCAAAGTGGGCAGTACCACCCACTGGGGGGGGCAGTGGGATTACCTGGGGGGCACTAAGAGGCAAGGGGGCAGCAGGGGGGCGCTAGAGGTGGGCCCCTTCAACTCATGTTGTTCACTAATTTACAATAGATCAAGTTGTGGGACCATGCTGGCAAATTTGGTGGAAAGTATCAGCATTTTTTTCCAGATTTTGAAGAGCTGGTACCCACTAGATCAAGTTGATCCGTTTTGTTGAATAAATTTCAACTAAAACATATGAATTTGATTTTGAACAGATGTGCAATTAATTGTTACTGTTTTGAAATTTTATTGTTCTTATCTTTTTAGTGCATCATGCAAACCCCTATTTTGAATGCTGCTTTTTATAGGATAGGGTAGGGGACGCTGGGGTTGAGTTTGAGGAACCGAGGGGGCGGTGGCCCAAAATGTTTGGGAACCACTGGTCTAAAATATTAATCAAAATCGCAGAGAGAGGCAGCGGAGGCTAGGATAGTTTGCTCGTTCGACCTCCCCCGTTGGTAACTCTTCACCCAAAACTGGGGGGGCTGTGAGCACCGATCCCAGCCTCCACTGTCTCTCTCTGTGATTTTGATTAGCGCTTTAGATGATTTAATGCTATGTCGATATGCCATCAAACCAGCAGGAAAAAAAGGTGCTCAAAAAAGAACTCTTCCCCCCCCCCATAGCGTCTTCTCCCGTCTGTTTCAAGTTGCACGTGAGTGGAGAATCTCCCTCCCCCACCCTTTTCCTTTTCTGAGTTGAGCTGCGTTTTTAATGTGCAGGGACTCAGACACTTATGGATTTTTGGCTGGTGATTCTACAGTACTCTATTTTGAGAAAGGTCACCTTATGAGAAGAAAAGAGTCACTGGAAAAGCCAATCATGCTAGGAAAAGTTGAAGGCAGCAGGAAAAGAGGAAGACCCAACAAGAGATGGATTGACTCTATAAAGGAAGCCACGGCCCTCATTTTGCAAGACCCGAGCAAGGCTGTTAAAGATAGGACATTTTGGAGGACATTTTTTTCCATAAGTTTGTATTGAAAAAAGAAAGAAAGAAATCCATTCTTACACACCCATAGATACAGTGTAACAAGCCTTCCAAAGGGAACCGTATATTAACAGCCTTAATAACAGCTGAGCAATCACATATCATTCTTAAAAGACTAAGCTGTGAAAAATTCATTTGCTTTAAATCAAAGGCTATCTTTTTAAACTACATATTTACATAACTGTTTAATAAATCTTTGATTATAATTTTCTAATCATTTACCATACATATAAAATTAATCAGCTTACACATTGCTAATTCCTGCTTCTAATAAGCCACCTGTGTATTCTACTGTTCGTTATTAGTACCTACCTATCGATAGCTATTGTTCACATTCAAATTAATCTACTTCACAATATCAGAATTAAAGTTGAGCATATTCATATTAAATTAATATCAGAATTAAAGTTGAGCATATTCATATTAAATTTTCAAGGACATTCATTCATAGGTCGTTTTGAGAAACGGGTTGTGAAATGGTAACTCGTGGGGGGGAAGGGGAGGGGGTGCAGTGATGTTATTATCACAGGAAGCACTACAGCCAGTTACAAAGCAGCTTTTTCAAAGGGCGGGGACTCAGACGCTTCCAGATTTCTGCTTGTTGTTATGCAGCGCTCCTGAGGCTCCCAGGACTTTTCTCACAACAAGCCTCAACGTGACTAAGGTTTTCTGATCTCGGGATATAAAAGTGTGAGACAAGAGAGGGATGAGCCAGGGACATACTGACCATGCATAAAAGGCCTGAGAGAGCCATGTGACATCTATGGCCCCAGTGGCTTTGGAGATGAGATTCGTGGAGTCACCTTTGTTGATAAAATATAGATTATATTGGCTAGCAGGGTTTCTGGAATAAGAAGGAGAAGAACAGTTGGTTTTTATATGCCAACTTTCTCTACCACTTAAGGAAGAATCAGACCGGCTCACAATCGCCTTCCCTTCCCATCCCCACAACAGACACCCTGTGAGGTAGGTATGGCTGAAAGAGTGTGACTAGCCCAAGGTCACCCCGCTGGCTTCATGTGGAGGAGTGGGGAAACCAACCCGGTTGACCAGATTAGCCTCCACCGCTCATGTGGAGGAGTGGGTAATCAAACCCGGTTCTCCAGATCAGACTCCACCACTCCAAACCACCGCTCTTAACCACTACACCACACTGGCTCTGCACCCATAAGCATCTTCTTACCAGCCATTTGTGAAACATACGAGGACTTGTTCATTGGTTCTTGTGTTTTATATGTGAGAAAGTAGAACAGAAAGGAGTTTTGTAAGTAGAGGGATTCGGGGAAGCATTTCAGTGTTCCGTTTTCTTTCTTTTTTTTAAGGCAACTGTCAAAGTTTGTTGGCAATGACCAATGGACTTCTTTAGAAAACCACACTTCAGCTCTTGTGTGAGTGTTAAGTGCTGTCAAGTCGCTTCGGACTCATGGCAACCCAATGAATCAATGTCCTCCAAAATGTCCTATCGTTAACAGCCTTGCTCAGGTCTTGCAAACTGAGGGCCGTGGCTTCCTTTATAGTCAATCTATCTCTTGTAGGGTCTTCCTCTTTTCCTGCTGCCTTCAACTTTTCCTAGCATGATTGTCTTCTCCAGTGACTATTAACTTCTCATAATGCGACCAAAGAACGACAGCCTTGGTTTAGTCATTTTAGCTTCTAGGGTCAGTTCAGGCTTGATTTGAGCTATAACCCACTGATTTCAGCTCGTTCCTGCATCCTTTTTAATACGGCGAAAGGGCAGAAGACACTGCAGGAAACAGAGCGTTAGAAGACAGATACCAGCCTCGTACCTCCAGTTTTACATAGCTTTTTTGTGCTGGCTCGTCTCATGGTTAGAACAAGTGTACCATAAGATGGAGCTGCTGCTTTGGTGAAAGCGTCTTATCCCAGACTGATCTCCTTTGACATGAGAAACCAAAGGGGGGGGGGGGGAAGAAAGAGAAACACCACCCTTCTGAATCTCACTTGAACTTGCCAGCAACTAATCAGCCTGAAGCGGCCATAACTCGCTCGCTCTTGGCTGCCAGTTCTTTGCTCACGCAGCTAGAACATATGTTGCGTATTGCAGCGAGGTGAGTTTCCTTTTGTTTCATGCTCCACGCCTAGTTTTGTGTACGTTGTGAGGACCGAAGCGTTCGTCTGCTGTACCAGCAGGAAGTGCTGTGTTGCAAAGAAATGTTTTTCTTTAGCAACACCCCCCAAGCAAAACACATACATTCCATATGAAGAAGAAGAGATCGTTTTTATATGCTGACTAACTTTCACAGGCAGGATAATGCTGCTGCTGTTGTCTTGTTTGTGGGCTTCCTGGAAGCACCTGGTTGACTGCTGGACTTGATGGACCTTGGTCTGATCCAGCATGGTTTTTCTTATGTTCTGCCACTTAAGGAAGAATGAAACCGGCTTACAATCTCCTTTCTTTCCCCTCCCCACTACAGACACCCTGTGAGGTAGGTGGGGCTGAGAGAGTTCGGAGAGAACTGTGACTGGCCCAAGGTCACCCAGCTGGCTTCACATGAAGGAGTGGGGAAACCAACCCGGCTCACCAGATTAGCCTCCGCCGCTCATATGGAGGAGTGGAGAATCAAACCCGGTTGTCCAGATTAGTGTCCACCGCTCCAAACTGCCGCTCTTAACCACTACACCACCGCTTTTAACCACTACACCACGTGAAGATCTTGCCCAACACCTGTTCAGTTCAAGAGGACACTTTCAGACAGGTGAACAAGAATTGCAAAAACAGAAACAAGAATTGCAAAAACATCCCTCGTTTTAGGGAGTGCATCTTTTCAGACATCTTTAATTTTAGAGTGTTGCACTCAATCAACCAATCATCACCTTTATTGGCATAAAGAGTGTTGCTCTCTTTATTTACATGCCGCTTGACCGAAAGTACACTAACTCTATGTCATTTATTACGGCTTAAATATTAATTAAAATTTTAATTTTTTTTCATTTTAGTTTTAATTCTCAGCTTCTTTTTATTGAATGCTAGCAGGGCCCCTTTGAGTGAAACCTGATACAAATATAACATTTGTTTCCTTAAATGTGCGTAGAAAGAAGAAAAGCAGCCTATGTTCTTAAATCTGCAATGTTTTATTAAATGCATATGGAAATAAAAATAAGGCCAAGGCCGATGGTGTAAAATAGGTAAAAATATTTTTTAGTTCTCAGAATAAAAATTCCCTACGTGTTTCGCCCAAGGAGCTTCCGTAGTTATTGCAGTAGTCCTTATGAGCGTAGCTATAGAATTTACGCTAACAAGGACTACCGCAATAACTACAGATTCCCCTGAAGAAGCCCCTTGAGTGAAACACGTAGGGAATTTTTATTCTGAGTAATAAAAAAATCTTTTTTACCTATTTGGCCTTATTTTTATTTGGAGCGGTGGACTCTATTCTGGAAAACCGGGTTCGATTTCACACTCCCACACATGAGCAGTGGAGGCTAATCTGGTGAACCGGGTTGGTTTCCCCACTCCTCCACATGAAGGCTGCTGGGTGACCTTGGGCTAGTCACAGCTCTATTAGAGCTCTCTCAGCCCCACCTACCTCACAGGGTGTCTGTTGTGGGGAGGGGAAGGGAAGGTGATTGTAAGCCGGTTTGAGTCTCCCTTAAGTGGTAGAGAAAGTTGGCATATAAAAACCAACTCTTCTTCTTCTTCCTGTTACCGGTGAGGCCCTTTTATTTCTTTATAAAATGCCTATATCCTAACCAGCATTCTCCTTGCTCTCTTCTGCAGGCAGTCAGAGGAAACGGCTCTCTCAAGGTGGTTCACTTCGGGCTGGTGTAAGGCAAGAATCTGATGCCTCGGATCCTGAAAGAATGTGAAGTCCTGACCCGACACCTGCTCAGTTCCAGAGGACGCTTTTAGTCTCATTGGATTCAACCAATTATAATATTCAAATCGCTCTGTGACAAACATTATACTCGTTTAGTCCTAGTTATTCCTGTGGGAGAGAGTTAAGCACGCACTTAAGTCTTCCCCCATAGAGATCAACGGAACTGAACCAGATTTATCTTTGGCCGACTCCTGCGCACCATATTTAAACACCGTCGGTTCAATCCCTAGGTCCCTTTAGACTTCCTCCTAATGGAACTTGGTGTTCTGCACACCCAGAAGGAAGGCACTAGATTGGGCCTTGTGTCTGCTCACCTTAGGGTCGCCAGGTCCCTCTTCACCACCGGTGGGAGATTTTGGGGGTGGAGCCTGAGGAGGGTGGGGTTTGGGGAGGGGAGGGACTTCAATGCCATAGAGTCCAATGGCCAAAGCAACCTTTTTTTCCAGGGGAACTGATCTCTGTCGGCTGGCGGTCACTTGTAATAGCAGGAGATCTCCAGCTAATACCTGGAGGCTGGCAACCCTAGCTCACTTTCAAAACCTGATCCACCCTGGCATTCTACATTATGAACACCACGCCAAGAGAATTGACATGGGTCAGCGGGATCCCTTCCCAGCTGCTCCTCAGAACAAGAGCTGACCTCTTGCCAGCAATTTTTAGCGGGCCTCCCTCCCTGCCCCCTTTCTGGTTTTTTGTTTCTTCTATTGACTCTAAGGGGGGGTCTTGATTGCTGTACCGGGGCTCATTGTAGACCATCATGCAAAACTGGCACAAACTGGTTGTCGATAAATTTTAATCTTAACGGGTTTTTCATGCATTTATCGTTTTTACTTGTGATATGTTGTTTTTTTGATGGATGTGACCGCAGGGTTGCCAACCTCCAGATACTAGCTGGAGATCTCCTGCGATTACAAGTCACCTCCAGCCAACAGAGATCAGTTCCCCTGGAGAAAATGGCAGCTTTGGCCATTGGACTCTATGGCATTGAAGTCCCCTCCCCAAACCCCACCCTAGTCAGGCTCTGCCCCAAAAACCTCCCGCCGGTGGCGAAGAGGGTCCTGGCAACCCTCCATGACCCACTCTGAGCCCGGCATCGGCTGGAATAGAGAGCGGGTTAAAAATTCGATAAATAAATAAATAAGTTAACTGCTCTGATCCCAGCTTTGGCCACGACAGATAAATAAGTTGCTACACCGGAGAAGCTGTCTGCCTCCACACCTATACAGAAGGTACTTCTGCTTTTCTGATCATTTATGATGCTTACTGGTGGTGGTGGGCTTATTAATGTTGCAGAGACTAATACTGCTGAAGTTTTTCTATGTGGGATTATATTTTATACTTCCTTAATAAAACAAGTTTAGAAAATATTGTCGTGGTAATGCCAGAGTTTCTTCTGCTCCACCTCAGCTCCTCACACCGGGACTTGGATGGAATCCCTCACACAAATTAATTGGAGTTACTCAGCAGGACTTGTTGAATCATATTTTTAAAGAGGCCATTAAATATTGGGTATTGTTTTTATTTTATAGGCAATAAACCAGACCTGGTTCTTGGCTGTTTTATTATTATTATTATTATTCAGCATTGTTTTATAATTTTGGTTTGTATTTTTTATTTGTACGTGGCCTGGTTTATGACTAATGAAAACCACTGAACTGCTATGATGGTTGTGCAGAATGTAAGATTAGGCAATTTATTCCTTATGACAATCACAACGGAGGAGGAGGAGGAAACTAGAGAGGAGGCCACACTTGGAATACTGTGCAGTTCTGGTCACCACACCTAAAAAGGATATTACAGAGCTTGAGAAGGTGCAGAAAAGAGCAACCAAAATGATCAAGGGACTAGAGCAACTGCCCTATGAGGACCGGTTAAAGCGCTTGGGGCTGTTTAGCTTGGAAAGAAGGCAGCTAAAGGGAGACCCAACAAGAGATGGATTGACTCAATAAAGGAAGCCACGGCATTCAATTTGCAGGATCTGAGCAGGGCTGTCAAAGATAGGACATTTTGGAGGACTTCCATTCATAGGGTCGCCATGAGTCGGAAGCAACTTGACGGCACTTAACACACACAAGGGGAGACATGATAGAGGTCTATAAAATTATGCACGGTATGGAGAGAGTGGACAGGGAGAAACTTTTCTCCCTCTCTCGTAATCTCTCTCGTAATACTAGAACGTGGGGTCATCTGCTGAAGCTGGAGGGTGAGAGATTCAAAACAGATAAAAGGAAGTATTTCTTCACACAACGCACAGTTAAATTGTGGAACTCCCTGCCCCAGGATGTGGTGATGGCTGCCAATTTGGAAGGCTTTACGAGGGGAGTGGACATGTTCATGGAAGAGATGGCTCTCCATGACTACTAGTCAAAATGGATACTAGTCATGATGCACACCTATTTTCTCCAGTATTAGTATTATATTAGGTACTAGCTGGAGATCTCCTGCTATTACAACTGATCTCCAGCTGATAGAGATCAGTTCCCCTGGAGATAATTGGTCTCTATGGCATTGATGTCCCTCCCCTCTCCAAACCCCTCCCTCCTCAGGCTCTACCCCCAAAATCTCCAGGTATTTCCCAACCCGGAGCCGTCAACCCTACCCATCAGCCATTTGAGAGCTCTGGCTTCTTTACTACCTGTCACGTCTGTGACATCATATGATTTCCTGTCATGTGCTCGCAGCTCTGTTCACCCCAGGCTTCATGGGTCAACATATGGTCCTAGGCCTAGAAAGGTTGAAGATAGGGTCGCCAACCTCCACGTACTAGCTGGAGATCTCCCGCTATTACAACTGATCTACAGCCAATAGAGATCAGTTCCCCTGGAGAAAATGGCCGCTTTGGCCATTGGACTCTATGGCCTTGAAGTCCCTCCCCTCCCCAAACCCCGCCCTCCTCAGGCTCCGCTCCAAAAACTTCCCACCGGTGGTAAAGAGGGACCTGGGAACCCTAGTTGAAGACTAGAAAGGCTGAAGACCGCCAACCCAGCCTGAAGTCACTTGAATCGTCCCACCACTTTGATGGCCCACACAGAAGGACTCTGTACAGCTCAAAGATGTCCTGAAGGAGAAGGCCACCCAAGAACACCGAAGAGCCACCTCCTTTTGCCTCTCTCAACTCACTCAACAAAAGCTCAAGCGTAAATCCACCTAATGGCAGCGCGGAAGAAATCGAGAAATCTCAACAAAAATTCTACTCCTCCCTCCATTATATCACGGGAAATTTGAATTTCCACTCAAGGCTTTGTGAGAGATGTTCTGCTAACAGATAAAATCTTCACTCTTGATGTCTGTGAAAGAGCAGTCTTTAACTTGCCGGTATAATTTCTCTGAGGAAAAATGCTTTCGGTTTCCCAATCCAGTCACATCGGAACACTTGAATAAGCATTATTTGGCACTGGAAAGGGCATGAAGATGCTTTCAAATATATATGTATTCATTTGTATAGAGTTATTACTTTGCTGTTGTAGCCACTAATAGAAAACAGCCTGGGAAAGAAACCCTCTGTTGTATTGGACACAAGTATACGATTGCCCTATCATATCAAGATAGATTTTCCCCCCTGCACCTCGTAGTCTGAAGTCTTGTATAATATACAACTGTCATCGTTACCCAGGTTTTTAAAACCAAAATCACCTAAAATTTAGTTATATCTCTCAGTTGCGTTCTCACTGAATAAAGGGAAGGAAATAAGTTTTCGGCGTTGGGCTGTTTTTTTTTTTTAATAGAGCCCTTGACAAATCGGCATTCAAGATATTTGTTTTGCTCGGTTATTGTGTTTTTTTTTAAAAAAAACGTACGACATGTTTCTTGTGGATGATAGGTTTAGTAGCACGGGGGGAGGGAATAAAGCGCCAGGACTTATCAGTAATAGTCAGATGAATGCATTAAATCCATGCTGAAAAGCTTATGTCCTTTGCAGACAACCCAATATATATATATATATATATATATATATATATATATATATATATATATATATATATATATATATATATATATATATATATATATATATAATGCATAAGATTCCCAACATGTGGGGGAGGAATATTAGCTGCACGAGAGGTATGAAGTAGCATTGGCAGGAACCGTGTGGCGTCCCGCCATATACGAGCATGCATTCGAAACAAACAGTCGCGTAGGCTTTCTCACCATTATACGAGATTTGGCTCCTAAACCAGAACACGTAAATGCTGCTTCTGCGGCAGATGCCGTCTGACAGGCCCGGCCGGGGCAGGGCGCCTCTCGACGGTTCGAGCCGAGGGTGCCGCACGACGCTACCGAGCCGCGGAGCTATTTTGCTGAATCGCAGCCATATTTCTGTCAGTGCGAGTGATGGTCTGTATGAGGGATTAATCTGACACCAGACAGTGATCCTTAATCCTTCAGTATATCATAATCTATTTACTTTGCATGCTAAGAGGATTTTGGTTTTTAAAATATACAGGAAGTGGGGCTAGAAACGTACAGATGAGCAGGAAGGCCGTTTCCGAAAAAATATATATCTCCGTTTTTTAAAAATAAAATCCTATTATGGATTTCTTGGAGTTCTGTCCTTTCAAAGTATTGAATAGGGATTTAGCTGGGAATTGGCATATGTTTCTTTCTTTATACCGAAGCCCTGCAATTGTGTTCATCCACCCCCTTCCCTGCCGTTTGTGTGTGTGCGGGGTGTGTGCGCGTTAGATTTAAGCCATGAAAGGAAAGGATCTCTCCTACACGGCAGTTCATTTTCGAGGAATGATACCGGGCTATATTATTGACAGAATCAAAACACCTTCTAAGCTCCTGTACATTTTGCGTGCGCTGCTACTTGGTTAGTTGAGCTAGCGACGGCTGTACCATTCAGATGGTGAAGCAAACACAGCCAAAAGAACTGCGGTCCTGCAAAGCTGAAGAACGCATTACACAAATACCAGTCTGATATTTTCTCAAGGCCTGCATGGCTTTATCTACAAAACGACCACTGTAGACTTCTTATATGCACTTATATAAGCCAGCATGATGTGGTGGTTAAGAGCGGTGGCTTGGAGCAGTGGACTCTGATCCGGAGAACCAGGTTTGATTCCCCACTCCTCCACATGAGCGGTGGAGGCTAATCTGGTGAAATGGATTTTTCCCCCCACTCCTGCACACGAAGCCAGCTGGGTGACATTGGGCTAGTCACACTCTCTCAGCCCCACCTACTTCACAGGGTGTCAGTTGTGGGGAGGGGAAGGGAAGGTGATTGTAAGCCAGTTTGATTCTTCCTTAAGTGGTAGAGAAAGTCGGCATATGAAAACCAACTCTTCGAAAGCAACCTTTACCATGCGATATGTTGATGTGTGTGTGCTATGGGCCGTCAAATCGTTTTGACTTATGGGAATCCTATGAATTAACGGCCTCCAAAAGGTCCTCTTATTTTGGGTTGTCTCATCATAGTTCAGGGGTGTCAAACACAAGGCCTGCGGGCCGGATCCAGACCCTCGAGAGCTCTTATCCAGCCCGCGAGCCAGCCGAGGCAGCCACGCACACACCCAGTCCCAATATGGACTGCTGAGGCATGGCCCAGCCCAACCAAGTGACATTTATGTCATATCCAGCCCTCGTAACAATTGAGCTTGGCACCCCTGTCATAGGGTTTTTGAGATATGAGATGATCAGAAATGGGCTACCGTTGCCTTCTGCGCAGTACTAACCAGGGTTAGCTGAAGTGTCCCTGCTGTTGTCTATGATAGATCCTCCGCCAGTGTCACCTTCCACTACAGTTGCTGCCCAGCAGCTACCCTTCAAGGATTCCTCTGCCCACATCACCAATCGAACTGTCTGTTCTCTTCTGCTGATGTGGACATTGATCCCTGTGGGAGGTGGATGCATCTGGTATCTCAGCTGTGACCTTTCCACCTGGAGTGATTCTTACAAGGAGTTCAGCCTCTTGACAGAGGTGGAAGGTAGAGCAAGCATTGTGTAGTGGTTAAGAGCGGTGGTTTGGAGCAGTGGACGCTGATCTGGAGAACCGGGTTGGACTCCCCACTCCTCCACATGAAGCCAGCTGGGTGACCTTGGGTCAGCACAGCTCTCTCCGAACTCTCTCCGCCCCACCTACCTCACAGGGTGTCTGTTGTGGGGAGGGAAAGGGAAGGCGATTGTAAGCCGGTTTGATTCTTCTTTTAAGTGGTAGAGAAAGTCAGTATATAAAAACCAACTCTTCTTCTTCTTCTCGGATTCACTGGTGCACTCAACACCCCTGGCCACTTTAAGGTGTGCGTGTCCAAGAAGAGGAATACATTCATAACCTATATTTTAAACGTTCATAACAGTTAACCTGGAAAAAATGGCCACTTTGGCAATTGGACTCTATGGCATTGAAGTCCCGCCTGCCCCTAAACCCTGCCCTCCTCAGGCTCCATCCGAAAAACCTCCCACCGGTGGTGAAGAGACACCTGGCAACCCTATTACCACCTTTCTGTTCTAGACATGTGGGTAGTGAAGAAAAGCCTGACAGCCTGACTTGTTATTAAACTGGATTATGTTGTCAAGCTTTAGAGACTCTTATCCTGAGATATCAACCAAGGCCTAATTTTTCTCCTACCCCCAGCCCAAAAAAAAGTTGTCAACTAGAAAACGAGTATAAGAACAGGCCGGACGATAACTTTTCTTTCTGTGTTTACGTGCAAAGGTTTTGTACATTCAAAATGGCACCCTCCGCCTGGTGGATCCTGCCAAGGGGTACGGCCGATTCTACCACCTCCTTTTCATGTGTGGGTGGTGAAGACAGCGCAGAGAGCCTGGCATGTTATTAAGCTCAGGTTGTCAAGATCTAGATGCCAACCCATGCTGAAACAAAAAGGAATTTCAGGTTCCTCCCAGAGGTACCTGGACGAAGGCGGTAACTATGCCTTACGGAGAAGTCACGGCGTTTCCCAACTTGTGTGTGAGCCTAGTGAAGCAAATTGGGGGGGAGGACTGAACCTTCCCCACACCCACCTGTTCTCCCATTAGGCTTGCCAACCTCCAGGCACTAGCTGGCGATCTCCTGCTATTACAACTGATCTCCAGCCGATAGAGATCAGTTCCCCTGGAGAAAATGGCCGCTTTGGCAGTTGGACTCTATGGCATTGAAGCCTCCCTTCCCCAAACCCTGCCCTCCTCAGGCTCTGCCCCCTAAAACCTCCCGCCGGTGGCAAAGAGGGACCTGGCAACCTATCTCCCATGTAAACACCCCTCCTCCCAAGTATTTGCATTAACTGGTAAAGACATGTTTAGGGAATGTATTTCGGTTTACCAGAATAATACCTAATCTGCCCAAATTATCATGGGTCATTCACAATTACTGGGATTCCTAGGATGCTGCATGCTTAGGGTTGCCAGGTCCCTCTTTGCCACCGGTGGGAGGTTTTTGGGGCGGAGTCTGAGGAGGGCTGGGTTTGGGGAGGGGAGGGACTGCAATGCCATAGAGTCCAATTGCCAAAGCCGACATTTTCTCCAGGTGAACAGACCTCTATCGGCTGGAGATCAGTTGTAATAGCAGGAGATCTCCAGCTAGTACCAGGAGGTTGGCAACCCTATGCATGCTCCACTTCTCAGAAATAAGTATAATGCAGTTATTTACAAAAACAACAACTTCCTGAACAACAAAAAGGTACGTTTGCCGGGAAATGCCAGTTCTTCTTTTCTTAGACTTGCAAACACTGAGGTATGAGAATTCCCCCCCCCCATTAATAACTTTATTGGAACTTTTCAGAGATTAACAACCCCATCATTCCCTAGAAGGGGAAGTCTGTTGCTCAGTGGTAGAGCATCTGCTTTGCATACAGAAGGTCCCGAGTTCAATTACCAGTTAAAAAGTTCAGGTAGTGACGTGAAAGATTGTACCAGAGACCCCAGAGTGCTGCTGCCAGTCAGAGTAGACAATACTGACCTCGGCAGACCAGTGATCTGATTCGGTAGATGGCAACTTTGTGTATTCAAGAACAAAATTACACTGTCCATACCTCCTGTGTGTACACGCCTCCTTCCTTTCTTTTATGCACAGATTGGCCCTGACTTGGATGGCCCAGGCTAGCCCGATCTCGTCAGATCTCAGAAGCTAAGCAGGGTCGGCCCTGGCTAGTATTTGGAGGGAGGGGCCGTGGCTCAGTTTGAAGAGCATCTGCTTCGCCTGCAGACGGTCCCAGGTTCAATCCCCAGCATCTCCAGTTAAAGCAGGGGTGGGGAACCTTTTTTCTGCCAAGGACTATTTGGATATTTATAACACCATTTGGGGGCCATACAAAATTATCAGCGTAAAAATTAGCCTACTATATTTGGTCAAACATTTAGCCAAGAGGCACGACCGGAGACGGCTCCGAGTGTCTTCCACATGGTTGGGGCCGGATTCTACAGCTGGCTCCTGCTACCTCCACCTGCAGGGATGAAATGAGGACACACTGGTTAAGAACTCGCCCCTGCGCATTCTGGCCCTACCCCCTTTAACCCCTCCATTGTCGCCACTTCCGCCCCAAGCCCTCTTTTAGTACAGAGGGAATACGTTTCTCCACGGCCCGGGTGGGAAAGGGTTAACAGTTTCTTGGGCGGTCCTAGCAGCTCCATAGCTAATGACTCTTCTGCAAGGGGTCCTTTTCTTGGCAAAACAAACTCACATCCGCCTTGAATAGAGGCTATTCCTGTCCTCGGGAGGGGGCGGATCGGCAGTCTTAGATCCTTCTCAGCTAGAGATCTCCCAGGACCCACGAAGGGCCAGACCAAATGATTTCACAGGGCTTATACGGCCCCCGGGCCAGACGTTCCCCACCCCTGAGTTAAAGGGATTAGGCAAGTAGGTGATGTGAAAGACCCCTGACTGAGACCCTGGAGAGCTGCTGCCAGTCTGAGTAGACAATACTGACGCTGATGGACCAAGGGTCTGATTCAGTAGAAGGCAGCTTTGTGTGGATGGGCAACCTCAAAGGGATACCAGGGTCGCAATGCATGGGCCAACAATGGCAAACCACCTCTGTTTGTCTCTTGATTGAAAACGCTATGGGGTTGCCATGAGTCGGCTGCGACTTGACAGCGTGTTCCACCACCGCCATCCACAAATTTATTTAAAAACTATTGCCACTGATTTCAAAGCCACCTGCTTCCAAGTTAATTAAAGTTATTAATTTATTACCCTTTTGGGTGAAGTTATTAATATTATTCTCCTTTCTGTTCGTAGACTGTTTCCTGGGACTCGTGGGACATAAGATGTGCAGCTCTGACAAACTGTGCCTGGGTCACAACCAGATATATGAGCTTTGCCATTATGACAGTTTCATGAGAGGATTATCTTGTACGGAGCCGTAATAAAACACTGCAGTAACTGTCTGGGCTTGCAAAAGTACTATTTATAAAGGGTGGGTATTTATGTGGTTCCACTTTTTTCCCAAGTGCTCGACAGACATCATTCCGGTAATCCTTACAACACCAGTCTTATTTCAGATGTGGAGAAAGGCTTTGAAAGAGGGACTAGCTTCCCTACAACCTCTAGGAGAGTCGCAGCTGACGTAGGATCTGGCCATTTCCAGTTCATAGTAGCTTTTGTTCATATTGTTTATGCAATACTACTTCTTTGGAGCCCATGTTCACTCAGCTCCTTTAAAAGTATTGAAAAATCATTGTACATAGTGTGTATTTTCTTCCTAATTGCAGCTCCACTCCCAAATCTCCAGGAATCCCCTGACCCAGAGATGGCAACTCCAGTTTGCACATGGGGGGGGGTACTTCCCTAATCCTTGGAGTCGTGCATGAGTTTTCCGTCCATTAGACTTGACCTCGCGGCCAGCCCTCACAAATCCCAGACCTCCCCGTTCCTCTGTTAACCTGATTCTTCCCTTTCCGCTGTGCTCAGCCCACTTGAAATCCCCATGCATAAGGCAAAGCATGGGACACAGAAGCTTGGGGGAGTGACATTTCTCTCACAGAAAGCACTACAGCCAATTACAAGAGGCGGGGATTCAAATGCTTCCTGCTTCCTGAGAGTTTTTTCTGAGCAGGAGGCATTTAGAAACTAGGTTTGTGTCCCAATTCCTTTTAAGGAGCTCCGTTTTGTTTTTGGTTTGGTTAGTAGGGAAAAAGACAGGAACTTAAAGCATTCCTGCAACAGGAAATTCAGTTCCCTTCTCCATAAGGTTGCCAACTCTGGGTTGGGAAATCCCTGGAGATTTGGGGATGGAGCCTATGGAGGGCAGGGTTTGAGGAGGGAAAGGACCTCACCCGGGTATAATGCCACTGTCCTCCCCCCCTCCAAAACAGCCATTTTCTACAGGGGGTAGTCTGGGGGTAAGTTGTAATTCTGGGAGATCTCCAGATCCCACCTGGAGGTTGGCAACCCTACTTCTCCACCTGCCGTTCCCGCGCAGACCACAAAGTTTCCTCACTTGGCTCTGCACAGCTTTCTGCAAATCTAGCATCCTCTGCTCAAGTTTAATGGTTGCATGATTCTCAAATCCGGTTAAGGTAAATTACTAGGATTTAAGCCAATTGACTAAAATTCCAATTCTAAACACATTACTTAGAAGCAAGACCCATTGATTTCAATAAGGACTTATTTCCAAGTAACATATTCAGGGTCAGGGTATTAATCATCTTAAAACCCATGTACTAAAACTGGATTGTAAATCAGATTGACATTTATTTGCTATATTGGTTTAATTTAGGCGATTCCAGATTACCTGGATTGCAGATTGGACAGTTTTGGCCTTGAAATATATACCTAAGGGCCAGGCGGCCTTCCATTTTAGAAGAAGAAGAAGAGTTGGTTTTTATATGCCAACTTTCTGTACCACTTAAGGAAGAATCAAACCGGCTTACAATCACCTTCCCTTCCCCTCCCCACAACAGACACCCTGTGAGATAGGTGGGGCTGAAAGAGCTCTTAATAGAACTATGACTAGCCCAAGGTCACCCAGCTGGCTTCATGTGTAGGAGTGGGGAATCGAACCTGGTTCTCCAGATCAGAGTCCACCACTCCCAACCACCGCTCTTAACCACTACACCATGCTGGCTTTAAATATGTACTAATGTTATTTTAAAACAGGGGTAGGGAACGTCAGGCCTGGGGGCCATTTAAGGCCCACTAAATCATTTACTCTGGCCCTTCATGGGTCCTGGCAGATCTCTAGCTCAGAAGGATCTAAGACTGGTGATCTGTTCCCTCCCGCGGACAGCAATAGCCTCTATTCAAAACAGATGTGAGTTTGTTTTGCTGAGAAAAGGAACCCTTTTTTCCCCTTGCAGAAGAGTCATTAGCTATGGAGCTGCTAGGACCGCCCAAGAAACTGTGTTAACCCTTTCCCACCCAGGCCATGGAGAAACGTATTCCCTCTGTACTACAAGAGGGCTGGGGGTGGAAGTGGCGATAATGGAGAAGTTAAAGGAGGACAGGGCCAGAATGCGTGCGGGGGGGGGGCAGTTTTTAGCCAGTGTGTCCTCATTTCATCCCTACAGGCGGAGGTAGCAGGAGCCGGCTGTAGAATCCGGCCCCGACCACGCGGAGCAGGAGAAACTCCGGCATGCGGCTGGACGGCTATGCCTGGCTGGTGCAGCAGACCATCCTGTGCCACCAGGTGGCCGAGCATGCCACTGGTTGGATGTCTGCCTGCTTACCTGCGCGGGGGGGGGGGTCATCTGGGGCAGCTGCTGGCTAATTTTTAAGTTGATAATTTGGTATGGCCTGCGAATGATGTTATAAATATTGTTGAAGGCTTTCACGGTCAGAGTTCATCGGTTCTTGTAGGTTATCCGGGCTGTGTGACCGTGGTCTTGGTATTTTCTTTCCTGACGTTTCGCCAGCAGCTGTGGCAGGCATCTTCAGAGGAGTAACACTGAAGGACAGTGTCTCTCAGTGTCAAGGGTGTAGGAAGAGTAATATATAGTCAGAAAGAGGTGGGTTTGAGCTGAATCATTGTCCTGCAAAAAGTATCAACGGTAATGTGCTAATCATTGTCCTGTAAGTATCAAGATAATGTGCTAATGAGGGTGTGGTATGTTAATATGGAACCATTGTATCCTGAAGTGATCTGATAATGTGTGAAATCCAAAGCTAATCTGCATGGCTATTGTGGACTGTAGTCTTTGTTAGTCCGGAAGTTTTCAGGACAGGAAGCCAAGAGAGACAACAAAAGAGCAATCTCAACAAAAGAGACCCCCTCACCTCTGCAGGAGTATACCGTATACCTTGCAGTTGTGGACAAGTTTACATCGGGACCACAAAACGCAGCATACAAACAAGGATAAAAGAACATGAAAGATACCGCAGACTTGGCCAACCTGAGAAATCAGCAGTGGCTGAACATGGACTGACACAAACAGGACACAGGGTCTTCCAAGACACTGAAAGACTGGACAATTCTACCAACTATTTTGTCAGATTGCACAGAGAAGCCATTGAAATTCATAAACATCAGCACAACTTTAACAGAAAAGAAGAGAGTTTAAGAATGAATAAGGCTTGGCTTCCTGTCCTGAAAACCTCCAGACTAACAAAGACTACAGTCCACAATAGCCATGCAGATTAGCTTTGGATTGCACACATTATCAGATCACTTCAGGATACAATGGTTCCATATTAACATACCACACCCTCATTAGCACATTATCTGGATACTTACAGGACAATGATTAGCACATTACCTTGGATACTTTTTGCAGGACAATGATTCAGCTCAAACCCACCCCTTTCTGACTATATATTACTCTTCCTACACCCTTGACACTGAGAGACACTGTCCTTCGGTGTTACTCCTCTGAAGATGCCTGCCACAGCTGCTGGCGAAACGTCAGGAAAGAAAATACCAAGACCACGGTCACACAGCCCCGATAACCTACAAGAACCGATGTTATAAATATCCAAATGGCCCTTGGCGGAAAAAAGGTTCCCACCCCTGTTTTAAAAGTACATTAATGGAAAGGGACTTGTGGGGAAAAATTCCGAGCTGCTCATGTAAATAAAAAAGACCAGCATCACAAAAAATCTGAACTTTCAGTAGTCAGTTGAAAATGGCCTTTGGCTGTTATTGTTCGTGGATGGTATTGCTTTCCTTTTTCTCCCTCTCCCTTTCTCTTCCCTGCATCTCTGCTGAAATCCTTTTCACTGGGAAACAGAGTGAAAAGGCTGTTGTTACTCAATTTAGAAAGATCCTCCGATAGCTTTTTGCTAGTTGCCTTGGTTTTCACCATCCTGAATACTTCAGTATCATCTGCCAACTTGCCTACTACACTGCCCATCCTCAATTTCAAATCTATATCCTAATAGACCAATCTGAGGACACTTAAATCCAGGCCCTGGAGCGGTGAACAGGCAAGACAGATCTTTCTGCAAACCTGAAAAATGCTCCAGGTTTGCAGAAAAATGTGAAATCTTAAAAAAAATTGGGGTGGGGTGGGGGTAATAAAACCCCCAAATGATAAAAGGAGCCCCATAGCTTTAAAAGTTTCTCTGAGTGAAAGGCAGGGGGAGGGCTAGGCCCTTTCCAGGGCTATTTGGGCCTTTGAGAGAGGATTCATCAGGGCCAGGACTGGCAGTGACCTCCACGGCAACCACTGGGTGACTTGATACTATGCAATTGCATGGCTCACCTAGGCCTGGCTGCTTGCCACTGTTCAATAGTGGCCGCCGTATGAAAACTAGTGTGGTGTAGCAGTTAGGGCTTCAGAGTAGGATCTGGAAGACCCAGGTTTGAGTCCCCATCTTGCTGTGGAAGCTCACTGGGTGATTTTGGGCCACATACTTGCAGCCTAGCCTACC
Organism: Euleptes europaea; assembly: GCF_029931775.1. Lineage (NCBI taxonomy): Eukaryota > Metazoa > Chordata > Lepidosauria > Squamata > Sphaerodactylidae > Euleptes > Euleptes europaea. Next base: position 7,063,957 of record NC_079321.1, read on the forward strand.
TCACAGGCTTGTTGTGAGCAGAAAAAAGGAGAGGAGAATAATGTAAGCTTCTTTGGTTCCCACAGTGGAGAAAGGTGGGATACAAATGAACTAAATAAATAATAAATATAGCTGAAGATGGGAGGTTGGTGAATGGCTGAGAAGGAGAGGATGATGAGGCAGGGAAACAAAAGAGGATATGGGGGTTACCAGGAGGAGGTATTGAGGAAATAGTGCAGAGAGGAGGATTCAGGGGAAAGTGAGGTTCCCCACGAGTTCTCGATGGTTCCATACCATGCACGTGAGCCTGGCCCAGCAGCTAAGGTTGCCAGGTCCCCCCAGGCCACTGGTCGGGGATGGGGGGTTAGTAGGGTTGCCAGGTCCCTCTTTGCTATCGGTGGGAGGTTTTTGGGGCGGAGCTTGAGGAGGGCGGGGTTTGGGAGGGGAGGGACTTCCATGCCATAGAGTTCAATTGCCAAAGTGGCCCTTTTCTCCAGGTGAACTGATCTCTGTCGGCTGGAGATCAGTTGTAATAGCAGGAGATCTTCTGCTATTACCTGGAGGTTGTCAATCCTAGGGGTTAGGGTTGCCAGATCAGGTTAAGAAACTCCTGGAGATTTGGGGATGGAGCCTGGGGAGGACAGGGACCTCAAAGGAGTACAATGCCATAGAGTTCACCCTCCCAAGCTTCCATTTTCTCCAGGGAAACTGATCTCTGTAGTCTGGAGATGAGCTGTAATTCCGGGGAATCCCCAGGTCCCATCTGGAGGCTGGCATCCCTACCAGCAGGTTGGCTGTTGCATGGGAAGGAGAAACAGGATCGTTTATGCATGGGTACTTTCAGGTTGGCCCCAGGTCTGTCTCGGTTGTTCCTTGGAGTTATGCACGAGTTTTCCCTCCATTAGAGATTACCTTGCTGCCAGCCCTCACAATGTCCGGGTCTTCCCATTCCTCTGTTAACCCAACTCTTCCATCTCCCCTGAGCAAAGCCCGGGTGAAATCCCCATGCATAAGGCAAATTGCGGGACACACAAGCTTGGTTTTGCTCTCAACCAATTACAAAGCAGCATGTCCAGAAGTGGGGGTTCAAATGCTTCCTGCTTCCTCGGCGCTCTTTCTGAGCACAAGAAAAGCTTTTAAAAACCAAGGCTTGGATTTCCCCATCCCCCTTCTTTCAGATTTCTCTTTTTTTGTTGTTGTTGTTGTTCTTAAAATGCTTTTTTTATGCAGCAATTGGGTTTGGGGGGGTTTCTCTCACAGTAAGCTCAACAAAGTAAGCCAATTACAAAGCAGCATTTAAAGGGGCAGGGACTTGATTTGAGCTTGGAGACTGCTGGTGCATAGATTCCCAACAAGAAAGTGTGGGTCTAGTGAGCAATGAACCTCAGGTAAACCTCCCATGCATAAACGACCAGAAACAGTTAAAGACCAAAGAAGACCAAACTATGTGAAAGGCAATCTAATGTGAGTGTATTAATTGTCAAAACTACAGAACCCATACAATGAACAGGTACAACTGTGTGATGCTGGTGGTCACAAGAATGGGCTAGAACAAAGACAAAAAATGTTATCTCATCTATTTGATCAACCTGCACATAGTCACAAAGTCTTGTCTTCCAACATTAGGAAATACCCAGTTCAATCATGTAAATGTGTTTAGCAAACAGTCCGATAAAACTGGAGGATGCAGGCTTTTTATACTTAAAAGACATAACTTCTTCCAGCAGTTTTCTTAATCTCCTTCATAGTGAATCGTAGGAAGATGAATGAGAACACCTATTTATTATTCAAGGTTCATTATAGTTTAATTCATTGTTCCATTCCCCCCACCCCCACCCGTAGAACTCCCTAGTTCAACAATCTTGTGCTAGCCTACTTAGAATTAATTATACGTTATTGGATATGGAAGGGATGCAAAAAAATGCACTCCTGTGTTAGTTCGTTCTCAGATAATTACCCAACCATTTCAGGTGGCCCCAAACTTTCTCCCCTCGAATGTCAAGGCTTGAACAGAGAGAAGCTCAATATTGTGGGCACTTGGAAGGAACAAAGAAAAGGAAATAAATGCCAAAAGTTCTTTCTTACAGTCAGGGCCGTCTTAACAGCATTATAGGCCCCCTGCCCCTACCTACACGACCACTCACAGGAATAAAAAAAGTAAATGGTCGATAAAATTTAAGATATATTTATTTGAACTTCCAACAAAATCAGTGTTTAAACATTTTTAAAAATATACTGTACAGCAAAGACTTCCTTTGAAACGTGGTGTGGGAGGAGAGGGTTACGGATACCGTGGACTGCCAAAAAAATAAATCAGTGGGTTGTAGATCAAATCAAGCCTGCCCTGATCCAAATGACTAAACTTAGGATGTCGTACTTTGGTCACATTATGAGAAGACAAGAGTCACTGGAAAAGACAGTCATGCTAGGAAAAGTGGAAGGCAGCAGGAAAAGAGGAAGACCCAACAAGAGATGGATTGACTCTATCAAGGAAGCCACGGCCCTCAGTTTGAAAGATCTGAGCAAGGCTGTTAAGGATAGGACATTTTGGAGGACATTGATTCATAGGGTCGCTATGAGTCAAAAGTGACTTGATGGCACTTAACACACACACAGCAAAGACTAATCAGCACAAACGTTTGAACACTATAACATGATATTTATAGTTTATAATATATATAGTTTAGTATAGTATTTATTCATTCATTGAGAGCAAGTCACAACATACATAGATTAGCATGGGGCCCCTACGCTCATGGGACCCCTGGGTAACTGCCCAGCGTGCCCATGCGTTAAGAAGGCCCTGCTCACAGCGGAACGAGAGAGGAAAAAGCACCAGAACCCAAGGAGGCAGAGACGAGAGAAGGAACGGCACTGAAGTATGGATACGAGCTGATGTATCCAGCATTACTGGGTAAAACCGTAATCCTCTTTTGCCCAAAGAGCACACACAGCCACAAAGAAATTAATTTTGCCACCCAGTAAAATATTATTTCGATTGTGGCAACAAAATAAGCTTATAAACATCATGGTGGTGGTGGAAAGTGCCAAGTCAAGGCCAACTTATGGGAAACCTGTAGCGTTTGCCATTGCCTGCCTCTGTGCAGAAGAAGAAGAGTTGATTTTTATATGCCAGCTTTCTCTACCACTTAAGGAAGAATCAAAACAGGCTTACAATTGCCTTGCCTTCCCCTCCCCACAACAGACACCCTGTGAGGTAGGTGGGGCTGAGAGAACTGTGACTAGCCCAAGGTCACCCAGCTGGCTTCACGTGGAGGAGTGGGGAAACCAACCCGGTTCTCCAGATCAAAGTCCACCACTCCAAACCACCGCTCTTAACCACCACACCGGCTCTCCCTGGACTTCCTTGGTGGTCTCCCATCCAGAGACTAATCCTGCTACTGTTAGCTGAGCAGAGCAGTAGGATGGTGGTGGGAAGTGCCGTCAAGTCGCAGCTGACTTATGGTGACCCTGTAGGGTGTTCAAGGCAAGAGACACTGAGAGCGGTTTGCCAATTCTTGCCTCTGTGTAGCAGCCCTGGACTTCTTTGGTGGCCTCCCATCTGAATACTAGCCAAGGCCAACCCTGCTTAGCATCCAAGGTCTGATGAGATCGGGCTAGCCTGGGCAGGGGCCATTCCAGTTTAAGAACATACATAAGAAAAACCCTGCTGGATCAGACCAAGGTCCATCAAGTCCAGCAGTCTGTTCACAAAGTGGCCAACCAGGTGCCTCTAGGAAGCCCACAGACAAGACGACTGCAGCAGCAGCATCCTGCCTACTTAGATTAAAGAATCAGGGGAGTCCTACAGTCATGTCTCCCAAAGTCAGATTCAAAAGCAACCAAGACAGTGGAAGGAAACTGGATCCGGGTAAAGGCACTACAGGAGAGGGAATTTAACTGTAGCGTATCTACCTCCTCTCCCTTGTGGCTAATACCTTCACATAGTACTATTAGTATCAAGGAAACAGTTAAAACTGGGGAAAGAAACAGTTAAAACTGCTCGGCCTTTGATTCCAATTAGGGCTCCCCTGTGAATGCTTTTTAATCTAAGACAACATATCACGAGATCTAATCATAGATCTCCCCTGACATGTAGCTTGGTCTAGAGTAGAACGAAGATGACGTACTGTTGAAGAGTTACATGTTTACCATTTCCCCCCCCCGGTTTAATTATAGCTGCCAGCTGAGGGCATATGCCGTGCACTCTCTGGCCCACAAACGCTTACGTGCTACATCTTCAAAATAAAACTTCTCAGAACTGAAGGGTAAATTATTGTCCAAATGTCTTGCTCCATTTCAATTAAGTTATAGGAATGCAATTTCATCTCTTTCTGAATGATAAGATCAAGGTTTGCAGAACTGTTTCCAAATCCAGAGGCCATGCTGCTTTTATTGCATGGTTTCTAATTCTGTAACCTGCCTTCAGCCTTTATGAGAAAGGCAGCCTATATGCTTATGTAAAGTGCAGTCAAGTCGAAGCCGACTTATGGGGACCCCAGCAAGAGGCTTTCAAGGCAAGTGAGAAGCAGAGGGGGTTTGCCATGGCCTGCCTCTGCAGAGCCTGCCTTGGTGGTCTCCCTTCCAAGTACCGACCCTTCCGGAGCCAACAGGTTGAAATTAGATCAAAAGAGTTTCTATCTAAACATTAGGAAGAATTTTCTAACAGTTAGAGGGGTTCCTCAGTGGAACAGGCTTCATCGGGAGGTGGTGAGCTCTCCTTCCCTGGAGGCTTTTAAGCAGAGGCTAGATGGCCCTCTGTCAACAAATGCTGATTCTGTGACCTTAGGCAGATCTTGGCTATCTTCTAGGCATGGAGTATGGATCACAGGAGGTGTGGGGGGAAGGTAGTTGTGAATTTCCTGCATTGAGCAGGGGGTTGGGCTAGATGACCCTGGTGGTCCCGTCCAACTCTATTCTATGATTCTACGACCCTGCTTCGCTTCTGAGATCTGACAAGATTGGGCTCTACCATGCTGCCTTCCCTCCCAAGGCAGCCTATAAGCCAAGTAAATAAATAAATACCACTTCCATTTTGTTTGCTACAATGTCTGTCGGTTACTATTTTCAACTTTCATTGTATTCCTATTTTCTCAAGTGGCATACCTCAGGATATACTCAAGATACCTTCGTGTCCATAAACCTATAGCTCAGTTTCACTGGTTATGCTTGTAATTGTTGTTCGAATGAAATTAGGGCATTTTATATTTCTAAATTTGGTGAATATACCGAACAGCGAGTTGGATCCAAAGGTTGTCTTTCACTGATACAAGACACATCCATCAGGGGAAATGGGGCAATTCCCCTTCTCACGGCAGACCACCCCACTTCCTCTCCATAATGTCCCAGAGGTCCTCTGGCCTCCCACGACAGTATTTTGGGGGATTCAGTGAGCCACAGCAGGAGGGGAAAGGTAGAAAAGTTCCATTCCATCAGCAGAACTCCTCTGATTGGGGTTGCCAACCTCCAGGTAGTAGCTGGAGATCTCCTGCTATTACAACTGATCTCCAGCCAATAGAGATCAGTTCCCCTGCAGAAAATGGCCGCTTTGGCTATTGGACTCTATGGCATTGAAGTCCCGCCCCTCCCCAAAATCCCCACCTCCTCTGGCCCCGCCCAAAAAAACCTCCCACCAGTGGCAAAGAAGGACCGGGCAACCCTAGCTACTTTGCTTCCCCGGAAATTACTTAAAGGCCAAACGTGCCTTCAGAAACTTCAGTACTTCTTTAGATAAAGAGTGGCAGAAGCCAGAGGGCTCATCAGCATTTGTCTCACAAACCTATTAATCAAATCTAGCATAAAAAACCCCGGCAACTGACATCAGATTGCTTAATCTAGACTCTTTCCTTGTTTGCATAGTTGAGACATGACTGTATTATATAATTCCCCACTTACCAGGAGGGAGTTGGTGGAAGCCACAGTGCTGGATGGGGACATCCTAAGCAGAGTTACAGCCTTGAACTCAATGTAGGGTTTCGAGGTCTCTCTTGGCCACCAGCATGGACATTATCTGCATCTTGCCTTTGGGTGGAGTCACCGGGCATTATATTCCTGAAAAGTAAAGAAAAAAATTAAGGAGAGTACATAATTTATATGTTTATATATTTACTTACCTTGGTTGTCTGAATGTGTTTGGACTATTTTTGTTCCCTTTTTTTTAGGATTTCATATACTGACAATATATGATACAGTAAAATCTTGTTAGACTTTGAGCTTGGGTGCTGTTGTTATATTCAACTAGTACCTGGATGTTGGCAACCCTTACTCAATGGGTTTACAAGGGTGTAACCCCACTTAGGATTGTACTGGGATTGTACTGTAGTCAGGATTGTATTGTACTCAGAGTGTAAAACTGTACTCAGGATTGTACTGTACTCAGAATGTAGAACATCCTTGGGCATAGCTCCTTCACTGAGGGGTGTGTGTATAAAGTGCTGTCAAGTTGCAGCTGACTTATAGCAACCCGTAGGGTTTTCAAGGCAAGAGACGAACAGAGGTTGTTTGCCACTGCCTGCCTCTGCTAACAATAGGAAAAGTCACGCTGGATCAGACCGAGGTCCATCAAGTCCACCAGGTGCCTCTAGGAAGTCCACAAACAAGACTACTGCAGCAGCATTATCCTGCCTGCATTCCACAGCACCTAATATAATAGGCATGCTCCTCTGATACTGGAGAGAAGGAAGGCCTTCAGCTCTGACAGTTATTCTGGTACCTTATTGGCATTCTTAAGAAAATAAGAAAGGCCATGCTGCATCAGACCCAGGCCCATCAAGTCCAGCAGTCTGCCCACACAGTGGCCAACCAGGTGCCTCTAGGAAGCCCACAAACAAGATGACCACAGCAGCATTCTCCTGCCGGTGTTCCACAGCACCTAATGTAATAGGCATGCTCCTCTGATCCTGGAGAGAATAGGGATGCCTCATGACTAGTATCCATTTTGACTAGTAGCCATGGATAGCCCTGTCCTCCAGGAACATGTCCACTCCCCTCTTAAAGCCTTCCAAGTTGGCAGCCATCAACCCTGGACTTCCTTGGCGGTCTCCCATCCAGGTACTAACCAGAGGCGACCCTGCTTAGCATATGAGATCTGACAAGATCAGGCTAGTCTAGGGAAGGAAAATATAGAACTTCATCCTTGTAATAAATCCTTGTAATAAATCTATTTCCCACACCAATTCACATAGGAATATTTGTAACTATAATACCCAAATAGCCACAATAATTAAAGCAGTAACAATTTCCTATCATGTTTAGAGCCAGTGTGGTGTAGTGGTTAAGAGCGTCAGACTAGGATCTGGGAGACCCAGGTTCAAATCCTCACTCGTGCCATGGAAGCATGCTGAGTGACCTTGGGTCAGTCACATGCTCTCAGCCTAACCTACCTCACAGGGTTGTTGTAAGGATAAAATGGAAGAGAGGAGAATGATGTAAGCCACTTTGGGTCCCCATTGGTGAGAACGTTGGAATATTAATTAATTAATTCATTAAAATACTGGGGGTATCAACTGATTTCTGTTCCTAAGATTGCCCCTTTAACTGAATTTTGGATAGGGCTTTCTCCCCCTATTTACAAGACAGGGAACAGACAACCTGGAGAGGAGACGACTGAGAGGGGATATGATAACCATCTTCAAGTACTTGAAGGGCTGTCATATAGGGGATGGTGCCGAGTTGTTTTCTGTTGCCCCAGAAGGGCGGAGCAGAACCAACAGGTTGAAATTAAATCAAAAGAGTTTCCTGCTAATGGTTTTTAACCCATTTCAGCCAAAGGATCTGAATATGGAACTATTTCTGCCTGGGAGGTTTTGCCTTGGATTTGTCGCTCTCTAGAAGCACATTTTTCCCATCCGAATTCTCAAAATTAAAAAATAAGCCCCCATGCAGAGCTTTGAGAATTCAGATGGGGAAAATGTGCATCTAGCAAATCCAAGGCAAAACCTCCCATGCATCAATGGGTTAGACTTCAGCAGGAGGACAAACTCGGTTTAAAACCAAGTTAGCCAGTTCCCTCCGTCTGTGAATCTGGCAGAAACTTAGCTCTGTTTATATTTATGTACAAACCCCCCATTCTTTTTCACCACAGTCGTACTCCGGCAGCCTGAAGCAAAATTTTAACAGCCGAGTCAGAAAAACCGTAGGACAGAAAAGAAAGAGCTCAGTTTATTATGGAAATGTTGACAGACCCTTAAATTACAGCAGAGCTGCTGGGCACAGTTAGAGTCCCTGTTGGATTGTGAATTTCAAACGGAGGAAAAGACGCGAGGCTCAATTCCCCTGCAGCCCTTCATTAAGACATATATTCAGCCGCGGAGACAGGCCGGCATCCACTTTGGTGCGTACCTAGATTAACACTAATAGCCTCTTCATTTCCTTCCCCATCACTCGGAGGAATGAGGGAAAGAATTTCCTTTTGACTCTGCATGGAGGGGAGGGGGTTCAAATCTCCCCTCTGCGCTCAATGGCAATGTCAACTTGTTCAGCTCCGGGTGTTCTCAAAGAGGAGGAAAGAAACAGGAGTCTTGTGTCAACTTAAAGTCTCTAACCCGTTTTGATTCCGGCGGAGGTTTGCATGCACTTTCATGGACTCCCCTTTGCCAAGAGGGGTTTGCAAGGTAGAATATAGATTATATTTCCTGGTCTAGAATATAGACAAGAATCAGGAAGAAGAAAGAAGAAGAATCAGGAAGAAGAAGGAGAAGAGAGTTGGTCTTTACATGCCGACTTTCTCTACCAGAGTTGATCTTTATACGCCAACTTTCTAGACTGCAGATTCTGGGCAGCCCCCCTACCACCACCACCCACAGCGTGGTATAGTGGTTAAGAGTGGTGGTTTGAAGCGGTGGAGTCTGATCTGGAGAACCAGGTTTGATTCCCCACTCCTCCACATGAGCGGCGGAGGTTAATCTGGTGAACCAGGTTGGGTTCCCCACTCCTCCACATGAAGCTAGCTGGGTGACCTTGGGTTAGTCACAGCTCTCTTAGAGCTCTCTCAGCCCCACCTACCTCCCAGGGTGTCTGTTGTGGGGAAGGGAAGGGAAGGTGATTGTAAGCCGGTTTGATTCTTCCTTAAGTGGTAGAGAAAGTTGGCATATAAAAAACAATTCTTCTTCTTCTTCAGGCTGCTCTGACCTAGGGAATTCCTGAAATTTGGAGACTGTGCCTATGGAGAAAGAATACCCCAGAATCCATGGTATACTATATAATTTGCCCTCTGAAGCTGCTGTTTTCTCCAGGGGAACTGTTTTCTTCAATCAGGAGATCAGATGTAATTGTGGGAGAACTCTAGGCACCACCTAAACTAGGTTGGCAACCCTATTTAATTTATTAGATTTATAGGCTGCCCTTTCCTAGACAAGCCAGGCTCGGAGCGGCTAACAACCCTTTAGGCTGCCAAGACCATGAGGAAACTGAGGCGGGGTATGTGTGTGGCGGGGTATGTGCGCAATTCACAAAGGTGGAGAGGTATCTGAGGGGGTAGCCCTGAACACCATGCACCTTGAACTATATGCCACTCATGACTAACTCAGGCTGTATTTATTTATATCTCCCCTTTCTCCCTGACTGGCACCCAATGTCCAGCTTACATCGTTCTCCTCTCCCGTCTTTTTATCCTCACAACAACCCTGTGAGGTAGGTTAGGCCGAGAGCGTGAGACTGGCCCAGGGTCACCCGGGGGGCTTTTGTGGCAGAGTGGGGATTCGAAGCCCGGGTCTCCCAGATACTAGTCCGACACCTTAACCACGACACCATGCTGGCCTATGTGTATCCCTAGAGATTCAAGCGAAGACCCAGTGAAATTACAGCTGGTGGTTTGTACAGCAGGGAAGTCCCAAGGAATGGAAATGTATTTGTGTATTTTGTATATTGTTATGCTCCCTCTCCAGGTAGCTTACAATTAAAATAACAGAACAATATAGAACAACAAGCTATTTTGTCTTTTGTTTAAGTCCATTAACAAACAAGCCACTGAAGTTGCCTTACACTAAATTGTGAACTACCAATTCCCTGTTAGGTGACAGGTGGAGCAGCACCCTGGAGATTTCTAGTGAGACTGGGGAGGAACAGGATAGGGCGGCCAGGTCCCCCTTCACCACCAGCGGGAGGTTTTTGGGGTGGAGCCTGAGGAGGGCAGGGTTTGGGGAGGGGAGGGTCTTCAATGGCCCTAGAGTCCGATTGCCAAAGCAGCCATTTTCTCCAGGGGAACTGATCTCTGTCGGCTGGAGATCAGATGTAATAGCAGGAGATCTCCAGCTAGTACCTGGAGGTTGGCAACCCTATGAAGCAGCCATTTTGTGGCTGCGCCCACCACTTTCTGCCCAAATTCCAAAGGTGCCCACAGGCTCAAAAAGCTCGGGGATCCCCACACGAATGACCTGACTGTATAAGAGGGAGACATTGGCAGCCTCATAATGTTCAAAAAAAGTTAGGGTTGCCAGGTCCCTCTTCCCCTCCAGCGGGAGGTTTTTGGGGCAAAACCTGAGGAGGGCAGGGTTCGGGGAGGGACTTCAATGCCATAGAGTCCAACTGCCAAAGTGGCGATTGTCTCCAGGCGAACTGATCTGTATCAGCTGGAGATCAGTTGCAATAGCAGGAGATCTCCAGCTAGTACCTGGAGGTTGGTAACCCTAGGACAGGGGCATTTTCATGCAGGACTGGGGTTCCTCCCTCGCTGTTTGCAGCCCTGCGGCTACTGCAGGAAAGAACCCTGGTTAAGGGGAAAGTAGATCCCAGCCAAGAAAAACTTTGTGCTTTTACTAACCAGGCCAGCAACGCCGCCGTTTCCCATTTCGGGCTTTCTCCGAGCCTGACGCCAGAGGGCGCCCTCCAGCAAATGGCTCGGTCCCCCCTCCCTGCCTGGCAACGCCCGCCCCCCACTGCAAATGCACCCCCCAAGCCCCCTCCCCAAGGCCAGCCCCCCTCCCCTTCTGTCCCACAGACCCAGGCCTACGCTTGCTTCCGAGGAGCCCCGCTCTTGGTCTCGGGTGGACGCCCATAGAAGAGACACCAACTTCTCCATTGCTTGAGCTCCAGCCTCTTTATCTCCCCCCTGCTCCCCCCCCCCCAC